>NW_028227274.1:937500-1537500 GCF_978045245.1 Mus caroli
GAAGAAGAAAGAAGAAGAAGAAGAAGAAGAAGAAGAAGAAGAAGAAGAAGAAGAAGAAGAAGAAGAAAGAAAGAAGAAAGAAGGAAGAAGGAAGAAGGAGAAGGAGAAGAAGAAGAAGGAGGAGGAGGAGGAGGAGGAGGAGGAGGAAGAATCAAAACCTTAATTGTTGCAGCATGCCCTATCTAAGACTAGAGCAGTGAGGATGTGAGGATGTGGCCCAGTGTCAGCACTGAAAGGGCCATCAAACAACCTGAGATATAATGGAGACCTCCTTTCCTTCCTGGCATGCTGCTCTCCATCTTAGCTAGTGTTGACAATGCTTGACCCAAATCAGCCCTTGAAGCCCCTACAACAAGTGCTCTTTTTTGACTCACTAGAACATCAAATAGCTGCATTTGAGAACTTTAGGATAATCTCAGTTGAGTTTTCCTTTCCCCATCAGAGCCAGGGCTCCTGGAGCCAGGAGGTTTGGTGTCTGTCTTTTATCTTGCCTCGGATGCTCTTTCATGGGGCTGCCTACAGGAAAAACAGGAGACAAACTTCCAGGCTTCATGAAGATTCTCAGTCCCAGGATCTGCCAGTGTCCCTCCTGTAACCCTTTCAGTTCACTGGTGACCACAGAATGGGAAACATGGAATTACATTTGAAAAAGAATTGTTTCTGTGAGCACATAGCAGATAGCTATCTAAACAAAGGGCTCATGGGAAAAAGACCCCACCTATAGCAGTTCCAGCAATGTAGCTGACTTGCACAAGAATTCCCTAATTTCTAAAGCCACCAAAACTTTGGGGCTTTTAAATCCAGAACATATAGCTTTCAAGATAGGTACTGCATGTGAAACAAAAGGGTTTTGTCCCTATTCAGCTCCAGAAGCCTGTGCATCAACTTGGATCCTAACTAGTATAATGGCCAAATCAGATTGGACTGCTGCATCTTCATTCCTATCCTCTTAGCTTTGGGATTGTGGATGCACCATGCCCACAATATAGGTAATTTTCTGTGTTTTATTTTTTCCTCACCCAGGAATATGGAGATATCAAGTTGGCTGTCTCTTTGGACTTTGTTGTAAATATTAATACGTTGTCCAGGTTCAGCTCTATCAAGCCAGGGGCATCGAACGTTAACCTCTGGCTGGCCTCCAGTTCTGGCTCTCACATAGTCTCTTATGGTCCTCATCATAAGCTGTGCCAGAGACCTCCTCTACCATGGGACCTCTCAGGAAATAACCTTTGGGGATATCATGAGGTGCCAGTGGGTTAGGTGTCAAATTATTAATATACAAGTCTTTCTGTCTGCTGGTCAGTCTTGCTGACAGTTTTTATCTGGCTTCTCTCATGAACTGCTTTCTTAAAATAAAACACACATAGCATGACAACCCAAACCCAGGCTTCAATAGTTAATTTTAAATTTTATTTTATCATCATTATTATTGTATGTAGGTGCACAAATGTCACATATAGCTCATGGGTGGAGTTCTGAGAATAACTTGTACAGTGCTCCTCTCCTTCTACATGTATGTTGTTCTGGGAATTGATCTCAGGTCATTAGACTCGTATGGCAAGTGCTTTTATGTATTGAGCTGTCTCAGGCCTTCTGCTAACTCTTGGCTACTGAGGAGATTGTGAGCAAAGTTTTGACAGAGTGAACACATTGTCCTTCCTTCGTGGAGGCTCACTGTCAATGGCAGATGCTCTCTGCATCATCTTTGATATGTCTCAAAGGATTTAAAGAGCTGCTTCTTGGAACTGAGAGATGGCTCAGTGGGGAAAGTGCTTGATGTGTAGACACAATGACTTGAGCTCCCATCCCGAAAACTGAATATGAAAAAGCCAACTATCACAGCCCAGGCCTGGAATCCCAGTTCTGGGGAGCTGAGATACAGGCCAGGCAGTGGTGGCGCATGCCTTTGATCCCAGCACTTGGGAGGCAGGGGCAGGCAGACTTCTGAGTTCGAGGCCAGCCTGGTCTACAGAGTGAGTTCCAGGACAGCCAGAGCTATACAGAGAAACCCTGTCTCAAACAAACAAACAAACAAACAAAAAACCAAAAGAGAGAGAGAAAGAGAGAGAGAGAGAGAGAGAGAGAGAGAGAGAGAGAGAGAGAGAGAGAGAGAGAGAGGAGGGAGGGAGAGAGCGAGAGAGACGAGAGAGAGAGAGAGAGAGAGAGAGAGAGAGAGAGAGAGAGAGAGAGAGAGAGAGAGAGAGAGAGAGAGAGAGAGATACCGGTTTCTCAAAGGTTTTCTAGTTCCACTGGGGCTGGAACAGAGAGCTTCAGGTTCAGTGAGAAATTCTGTCTCAAAGGTAGTTAATGTGGAGATGGATTGAAGAAAATCCCTGCTGAACATCACACACACAGACACACACACGCACACGCACGTGCACGCACACACAAGAAGTCACATCTAAAGTATGAATGCACATATATCTTTATAGAATCAGTTTTATAAAATGTCTTAAATGGTTCAAACCTGTGGATACCTCTTCAACTAGGAGCTGTGACCCAGGGAGCTGTCCTGCAGTGTGTTGTTATTTATTGAGTGCTCACTCACTGTGTGTCCAGACCTTTCCTGGGCATTTGAAGCAGGTTTAAAAAGAAGAGTGACAGAAATCGGGACATAATGAACAACTGGCCTAGACAGGGTGTTTTGGATCATGGCTACAGGGAAAGGAGAAGAAAGAGCTCAGGGATGTGGGTATAGCAGGAAGGAATAGGAATGAGAAGAAGCACTCTAATGCTAGAATAATACTCTACACAGTATATAGAGTACTTCTATACATTAGAAGCACTCTCACTGTAGAATAGTATGCCATTGTCTGGAAGTACTGTCTTTGCATCCCTATTGCATACATTCTACTATTCTATTCCCAATCTACTATTAAACACAGAGCATCAGTGAAAATCTCTGTCTGTGTGTCTATACATGAATCTAGCTTAGTGTTTTCTTGGAATACATTTCTTGGAGTTAATTTTAAAAATTGATGCCTATTTTGACAGTGTACACACTGAGTTATTAAACTGAGGGTGGCAAACTGATGTAGGCTGACTACGCACAGACTGAACCAGCTTTGTCCATACGTACTTTCTTACTAATGTCCTATTTCATCTTCAAAAAATGATACTAGCTGTGGTATGTGCTTGTGTTCCCAGTACTCATCTGTGTCACATAGTCACATAATGGCCAGGAAGGTCACGTAGTGGGCCAGCCCTACCTACATAGCAAGACTCTGTATCAAAACAAATGAACAAGCAAACACATAATGTCAGATATATGGTTATGATATATTTTCTGACATTCCCTATACAGCATATCCAATGTGACACATTGTATATGCCACATGTTAATGAATTAGCATTTAAACACTGTCATTGTTGTTAAAGTGACACTTGTCCCAGGCTTTTCTGGGCTTTCTAAGTTTTGTATTTAAAATCTGAATTTCCCTCTTCTAGTAACTTTAGTAGTACTAAGAATAGAAATGCATTTTAGTTGAGTAGATGAGATTAGGAGGTTTTGTCAAAGGTTATAGCAAGTGCTGTTTCTTTGTTTTTTGTGAACGTTCTAGAATAGTTAAGAAATCTCCAAACATACCACTCCACCCCCAGCCTGTGTTTCCTTCTGGCTAGAATGCTTGGCTGGCTGTGGTAGAGATAGCAATACACAGCCTGTTTCTTTCCTGATAATGTCATGGCCTTTAAGACTTAGCAAACTCCACACCCTCATGAAACATAGCATTCATTCAACTTAGCATGCTGTGTTACCTGAGGGGTGGGTCCTGCTGAGTGGTCATCTCTTTGCTTGCCCAAAGAAACAGCTCATCCTTTCCTAGGAAAACCATTCTATCATGGAACCACTCCCACTAAAGATGGATGAAAACACACACACCAGCCTGCTGCCCTTGCCAGAGCTCCTGCCCCAGTGGGATGCAGTGATCTAGAAGGCAAATGCAAGGGAGGAGTTGGGGTGGGGTGGGGTGGGGAGCATTGTCTGAGAATTTATTTGGTGACCCACGCTGTAAGGAAAGAAAGAAACAGGGAAGGACAAGTGGAGACCCTGACACATGAGATGGAACAAGGAGAACCTGAGACAGGATTAGAGATGTTTATTGTGGTGGCCAAGGAGCATTCAGTCCATCAGGAAGACAAGTGGACTTCTTGTATCCAGGAAAGTCATGACATTTTGGGCTCTCTTACGAACAACTGGGAGCCAAAGTGGTTTATAGACAATGAAAATTCAGGAAAATATGTCTGTAGTATGGCTGAAGGAAAGAGGAAATGCCCAAATCCAGGAGAGACATGTGTAGTGATGCCCCTTGCATTAACTGCACAGTTGCCCACTTTTAGCCTGCCTTCCATTTAGCTTTGTGGTGCTTTAGTGAAACTTCAACTCATTTGTGATACACTGCACAATAAATAACCATAGATTGATCCCACATTCTTAGCAAACATTTAGGGAATTTCTTATTTAAAGGTAACTTTTGCCCTTTTATTTACCATTTTCAATTGTTTTTGACACACGGAAAGCAGGTGACACTTGAAAGCTGGGGCCAATGTTTTATATATATAGAAGACAAATGTCTATATGACAGAGTCTTCAAGTCTCTCCAAGAGCAGTCTTATATAGAAGTTATACCTAGTTCTTCCTTCCAGCCCATGCTCCCATAAATAAGACTTAGACTCAAAATATTTTTGGCCATATAACTAGGCTCTTCTCTGACAAAATCATAATTTGAAATAACCCCATTTATTTTAACCTACATTCTGCCATGTGATTATCTGTGCTCAGGTACCATGAGTTTGCCTCCTCACATCGTCAAGGGTAGATATTTCTGTCCCTGGCTCTATCCTAGAATTCATTTACCTTCTGGATGTCCCACCTTCTAGTCTACCCTTTCCCATACGCCGTAGACTTTGTTTTTTAATTGATTCATACATTACACAACATATTCTCTCTCTATTCTCCCTGTCAGAAGACTTGTGAATCTTACCTTCTGTACTAGCCTGGAGCTTGGTAATACTTCATTTCTTCCCATATTGACACTACATATGTGGTTTATACAGTGCTCACAGCTTGGCCTGTGTTTCTAAAGTAGTCGTGCTGCTTGTTCACTAAAGAACTGTGCCTGTGGCAGTTTGACCCTGAAATGTCCCCATAGGCTTATGTTTAAGTGTTTGTTCCCTGGTTTATAATGCTATGTTTCGGTGGCTGAGGACCTTTGGGATAGAGGGCCTGGCTGACAGACATGGACAACAAGCATGAGATCCTTGAAGTTTACAGCTGACCCTGGGCTCCTGTTGTTCTCTCTTCTTCCTGCTTTACTGTGATATGAACAGCCACCACACACTCCCACTGCTGAGATGTAAGATGATATACGATACCTCCCTTCCACATTGGGATGAAGATCCCCAAAACTGTGAGCTAAAATAAATCTCTCCTCCTTTAAGTTGTCTTTTAACAGTGACAAAAAATATAGCTGATATAACCTGATATAGCAACCACAAAGATAAAGGGTGAACAGGAAAAAGATGCCCATGACCAAAAATGCTCAGGAATGCTTTCTTTTTTTTGCTTGATGCTGTACAATTGTATTTTAATGCTGGGTATAGAACCTTGGAACCCAAATCATCATGGACATCTAGATAAATGCTTTACCACTGTATTAGTCAGGGTTTCTATTCCTGCACAAACATCATGACCAAGAAGCAAGTTGGGGAGGAAAGGGTTTATTCATCACTTAAGGAAGTCAGGACTGGAACTCAAGCAGGTCAGGAAGCAGGAGCTGATGCAGAGGCCATGGAGGGATGTTCTTTACTGGCTTCCTTCCCCTGACTTGCTCAGTCTGCTCTCTTATAGAACCAAGGCTACCAGCCTAGAGGTGGTGCCACCCACAAGGGGACATCCCGCCTTGATCACTAATTGAGAAAATGCCTTACAGCTGGATCTCTTGGAGGCATTTCCCCAACTGAAGCTCCTTTCTCTGTGATAACGCTAGACTGTGCCAAGTTGACACAAAACTAGCCAGTACAACCACTGAGCTCTACAACAGGTCTGCAGAGGTGATTTTCACCCACACATTTGCAAAAGCTTTTAAACGTTGACTCACCATATAGTTGCCTTTTCTAATGTAAGAAAAAATAGGCATGATATGTCCAAATCCTGACTACAACTCCGGTAGTAGTCAAAGTTCCTGTACTGCATTACAAATGGAATTGACTTTTAAAGAGGAAAGATATCATCAGTTCACTGTTGCAGTGGCTTCAGTCTGTGAACTCTGTTCTTATTGCCTTGGTGAGACAATAATCCTAGAGGCCACCTGTGACAGGGCCAGGCAGTTCAAGTTATAGTGAAAGAGTGAAAGAAGGGACTGGGGCACAATCTCCGTTGAAGGTACATGGAAGACATCCTCTTAGGCTCAGCCTCTTAGATGCTCCATTACTTCATAAACACCAAGCAGAAGCTTGACCTGAACCCTGTAGATCTTCCCTCATACTTTAGATATAAATCATAGTGTATCAGTCACTTTTCTGTGGCTGTGTTAAAATACCATGACCAAATCAACTTAGAGGACACAGAGGTTATTTTGGCTTATGATTTCAAAGGGATGGAGTCTATCACAGAGAGGAAGTATTGAAAGCAGGAGCAGGAAGCTGGTTATGGTGGTTTGTGTATGCTTGGCCCGGGGAGTGGCTTGTTGAGCCATCTCTCCAGCCCTTTTGGCTCCTTCTCCAGCACCATATTTGTCTGGATGCTGCCATGCTTCCTGCCACAATGATAATGGACAGAACCTTTGAGCCTGTAAACCTGCCACAATTAAATGTTGCTCCTTATAAGAGTTGCCTTGGTCATGGTGTCTCTTCTCTACAGTGGAGACCCTAATGAAGACACTGGCTTACCACATTTTCTTCCACACTGGAAGCAGGAACAGAACAGGGAGTGGGCAAGGCTATAAAACCTCATAACCTTTTTCCTCTGATGTACTTTCTCACTTCTCAAGGTTTCCATAATCTTTCCAAACAATGTCACCAACTTGGAACAAAGTATTCAAATACAGGACCCTATGGGAGACATTGCTCATCTAACTGCAACACACAACAACCCCAGGCTTGTTTTCACTTGATTTGGGATTCATTTACCTATGAATCTATGATTATCATCCCATCTGATGTTCCAAATTGATATAGCCAACAACAAGCATGTTATTAGGGATTCTGAAGAGCCACTCCATCATGTATGATGATTGAAGGTTGGACTGTGTGGTTTTTCAGTTTGAATTTCATACTCTATCTCCAAATCCCAGCTGTGGGACTATGTGTTCAAAGCTAGCTCCTCTCAGACTTCACAGGATTCCAGGAAATGTTCAACTAAGGCTGTAGATCTAGAAGGAATGAAACCCAGAGAGATGTGTAAACCTGAAGGTTGAAGGACAATGAAGTTCTGGAGATTAAGGAAATTAAGAAGATATAGCAGCAGCTTTAAGAAGGAAGAGATCTGTGTCTCGTTTCAAGATTTACTAGTTACTTTCAGGTCAGTGGATCCAAAATTCTGACAGCAGCATTCTAAGAGAGAAGATTTTTTGGCTTGTGGATTCAGAGAAAGTTCAATTGCTCAAAGCAGGGAAGGCACTGAGGAGCAATCATGTAGCAGAGAGCACTTTACTGTGCACTAGGAAGCAGAGAGTCTTGGGAACTGAAGGGTATGTCAACTTTCAGAGGCCAGGTCCTCATAATCCACTGCTGCCAGCTAAGCCACACCTCTCCAACACCCACAGCCTTCAAAACCATCACCACCAGTTGGAGAGCAAGTTTTCAATACACAAGCTTGTGGGTGATATCTCAGGCTGAAGCTACTGTAGAAACTTTCCAAAACTCTTCCCATCACCCTCCCCTGAAGCCCCCTTAACTTCCCCCTCAGGTCAGTGTGCAATAAGAAAAGGCAGGAAGGGCACCACATGCTCACATACTTACCCCAGAATCGGCATGGAAAAGTGATTCTGCATTCATTGTCAAATGTATTTTGCTCTGCACAGTGCTTGGGAACTATCGCTGTGGGTGGAACCCTGTCTGAGTTCTACTGATACAGCACTTAGGAAAACTGGTTCATGTTGCATGCAGAGTTGTGTCAACTCTACACTAGTCACCTATAACAAGAATACTGAAGCTTCAGGGTTTCTGGTGACCCATATAAAACTCCCTTTACTTTTGAAGTTCTTTGTACTCCTGGCTTTCAGCCAGCACAGGAAGCAAGAACTCTTTTCTATACTGATTTTGGAATCACTTTCTAAGGATGTGCCAAGCTTAGCTTTGAACTTATGATCCTTCTGTCTATTATACTGGATTTTGGACATTCACTATTAGAACTACTTTGTACTTTAAAGCATTTTCTTTTCTGTCCAGGCTCAGAGGCTGTTCTGCCTCTCTTAGCTTGTGCCTTCTCCCCAGGCAGTACTTATCAAGTGGATCTTTTAGACTCACAGCCAAATGCATGGTGGCTGAAGAGAGCTTGTTTGTTCTGCAGAGACACACTCTGACCCTGGAAGTCACTGCCTAGAACCAGGTTTGTTTATGCAGCTTGTAAGTGGCAGGCCACAGTTGGCTGCAGTGCTGGGGAGATGAGGGGAGAAGTAGGCAGGCTGTGATATAGGAAGCAGATTCAGAAATTACACAATAAATGTGCCACTTCAACAGGGTTTGATGGTATACGTCTGAGGCTGAGGCAGGAGGATGACCAATGAAGGCTTGCTTGGCCTAAAGAAAGTTAAAGGTCAGTCTAAGCAGACTTAATGACACCCTGTTTAAATTAAAAATATAAAGGGAGGTGGAGGGGACACTGAGGATATTGGTCAGTAATAGAGCACTTACCAAGCTCACATGATGCCCTGAGTTCAACCCACAACACACAGACAGACAGGCAGGCAGACAGACAGACAGACAGACACACAGACACACACACACACACACACACACACACACACACACACACACACACACACACCAAAAATGAGGAAGGAAGGGATGGGGACAGGAGATGAAGAAAGGAAGGGAAAATTTGCATCATTTCAATAATCCTGGAGTGTCATCTTCAAGCTAACAGAAGTTTGAAGCTGAAGAACACTTGACAACTTCTAGTTTATTTTCAATTCTACTTTTAGTCAATGAAATGAGCAATCATTGTCCCAATTTCACTTATGCAGATCCTGCACATGCTTTGATTTTATTAAACAAGAACTCCCCTTAAACGTAATGGCTTTGTGTATTTTAAACTGTGTATGTGTGCATGCACACATAGAATCATCATTTCTCTCATCAGATCAGTGTGCATGGCACAGTTCCACAGTAATCTCTATCTCTGCCTACTGCATCTGTGAACCTACCTCAGAGTGGACTGCCTCACATGGAATATTTGAACAATGCACAGATGAATGGATAGATAGGAGATGACCTGGCTTAGTATGGATGTAGCAGCTAAGCAGAGTCCCAGCTAGGCATGTGATAGAGTGCCTCACTGGAGATTGTTCTTATCCTCCTGCCTGTCATTAGTGGATGCCCAGTTCAATAGCGGATCAGCATAATTTAGCAACTACAGCATAACAAAAGCCTACATCCAGGTCCTGCCACTGACCTGGGCATTTCTGTGAAGCCTGAGTCTTAGATGGAACGATGGAGGCAGCTCTTCCAGATTGTGCATGCAGGTCTCCCAGGATAATTCAGGGTCCAGCCTGGTATAGCAGCTGCAGGGCAAGCCTGAGCTCCAGCCTTTGTTTTGCCTATGTGAGGAGTGTCTTGAAGACTAGTACCTTCTGCCAGTTCTAATGGAGCTGTTTAGGAGTAGGCACAAATATCCATGTTTCAATAAACTCTCCATGTGATTCATTTTTTTCTTAATTGACAGAATTTGGAAGTATTGAGTTTGGGTGGTGGTTTGTATAATCAAGTAATTATTAAAAATTACCCTTTGTACTCCTATGCAGAAATTCATACGTAGACCATGCCAGGGTCCAGGACATGCTATGGTGCCTCAAACAGCCAGAGACTGTATATGTATGCACCCAAGCTTCAGTGTCCCTGAATACAATACAGTGCTTCATGAAATGCAGAGTCCAGCTAAAGGCTTGCTAGAGTCTGTGGATAAGTGTAATAGTTGATTTTGATGGTCAATGTGATTGGATTGAGAAAAGTTTAGGAGTTAGTGAAGAAAATCTTTGGGTCTGAGATTGTTTCCAGAGAGCACTGACTGAAGGGGTAAGACCTATTCTGAGTATGGATGTCTCCACCCTACAGGCTGGGGACCTGGAAGGGATAAAAGGGAGCCAAAGTGAAGAAGCCTGGGGGGTGCTTCCTGGTTGCCAGGATGTGAACTGCTCTGTCCCATCACGATGGATGAGTGCCTGCTGCACAGCATGAAAACCTGAGTTCAAGTACCCAGCACACACATAAATGCTGGGTGTGTGGCTGTGCACGGCTATAACCCCAGCACTGGACTGGAGGGCAGAGACAGCAAGATTTTCAGAGTTCAGTAGCAAGACAAAGTCACTGAAATAATGAGCTACAGTTCTCTGAGAGACTGTGTCTCCAAAAGTGAAGAGTAACCAAGAAGGAAATCCAGCAGCCCACTCCCAGCCCCCATAAACATATGTTTATGTGCACATGTGCACATGTTCACATGAGCTTATACATAATACACACACACACTAAACATGTTAAAACCCCACAGTGCCTTGTCTCTGCATCTGCCAGGACTCCAATCTCCTATGATTGAGCAAGTCTGTAAGGAACTGTCTCAGAGTGATCCTCAGGTTCTGTCCCCCACTACCACTTTGAAGGGCCTTCCACCAAGTTAAAATGCAGAAGGTCAGCATTTTCCTCAATGATGCCAACTACCCTTTGGTTTTGGTAAAAATAGAAATTATTCCATTTGTAGAAGGAGCAACCAACCCTCTGGAGAGCCGAAAGGATGAAAAGCAGGAACAGAAATAACGAGTTTCAAAGACATTTCATTACCAGTTTTGAACCATCAAGACCTATTGTGCTCAGTAGAAACCATAACATTATGATTTAATTGTCCTTTAATCAATTACAATATTAGAATTTTGCCCGAGATAAGCATACAGTAATAAGCATTTCACCGCAAGAGAGATGATTGACATTTGCTCAGATTTCTGAGGCCATCCATGAGAGAACTAAAATACTCTAGCATTTTTTTGTATGTATTTAGATTCTATTGATAATTTGTGGTCCAAATTTGGATTTGGTTCAGGCCAAGACAAACTTCCTAGCAATGAGGAAAAACTACGCATGTGGCCATTGGTAAGCACTAGGGGCATAGCAGAGTCTTACCAAGGAACCAGCTCACCATCCTCTCTGATGCATATGGACTGGCTGGTTTCAAAACTTGGTTACTCATCAAAACCATGTGTAGTGCCGGGAAGACACTGGCTCCTCAGAGTTAAAGACATGATGAATCTGGTGTTCTGAGTGGTATTAATAAATGGAAGATACCAGGGATGTCTGTGAATGGGGGTGAACTAGAGAGGAAAATGTAAACATAAGACATTTTCAATGGTGTGCTTTAAATATATGTGCCCATTACATTCATTTGTTGGTACCCAATACCCAGTGTAATAAGTACATCCTAAGAACAGAATTATAAAAGAAACCAGGGGACCGGAGATATGGATCAGAGGTTAAGAGCATGAACTGTTCTTGTAGAGGAACTGAGTTTGGTTCCTAGCACCACATCTGGTAGCTCACAACTTCCTGTCACTCTAGTTTCAAAGTGCCCAATACCTCTAGTCTCTCTCTCTCTCTCACACACACACACACACACACACTTAAAAATAAAACTATAATAGAAAGATCTCAGGGGTACTAGCTAAGCTGTCTTGCTCATCCACTTGAAATTGTGGTAGGAAGCCTGCTACAGACACAGAATATAGGCACTATAACCTAGTCTCCAGAAAGACCAGTTGAATAACCAGTATTGAGCTAATAAACGAACATGGCCACATCAAACTCATGTCTATATGGATCTGAGTTCACAGTGCATGAGAAAACACCAAAGCCAGTATTAGAGAAACATATTTCAGTAAAGGCTGAGCCTGGTGTTTTACAGAGGTTTATGTCACTGTGGGGGTAAAGGTAGTCCAATGAGAAGCTGAAAGACTCCGAGAGGAGCCCCTTGCTCAGGCCTCAGGACAATAGCAGACACCCAAGAACTCACGAGAGACCAAGCTTGATGCAAACAAACCACATGAGGCTTTATTCGAGGAAAGCCAGAGCTCTGGGGATGACTCATATACCACACAGGGGTAGAGGAGTCGACCACGAGGGGAAAGGGGTCTCAGTTTTTATAGGCCCTCAGGGGGGAAAGGAGAAGGGGGAAGTAGGGGATTTCCAGATCTAAACAATGTCTATTCTCAAGAAATGGGTATGGGAGGGGTACAAGGAAAGAGTCTGGTGCAGGTGTAGCAACTCCAGATTGGCCTGGCTGTGGTTGCTGGGGAGATTTTCTGACTCTATCTTAGCAACCAATATCACAAACACCTGGCAGTGAAGTTCAGCAGTGGGCACACACCTGGGTTCAATGAATGGTCAAAACACTGGCAGACACACAAGTTCAAGGAGCGGCCAGAGCATTGTGCACCTCTAATTTTCTAAACCAATGAAGCTACTTTTACTAACAATGAAATCTATTTTGCCAATTTCAGGGCTTCTGTGACCTTTTACATTCTGTCAGGATCTTCCAAAGCAAGGCTTGAAGTGTTCAGAGAGCATGAAGAAGAGGGAGGGTAACTCAGAATTGGGCATAGGCAAAAGCTGTCAGCCAGGTAGAGAACAAGGTGTGGCCAAATGTCAATGCTTGGGAAAGACCCAAGGTAGGCACTAGGAATCCTAGGAGAGCCACAGAATCATAAAGGCCAGCACTAATAGGTAAGAGTGGTCCTCAGCATCCAGCCAGAGGCACCATGACTTCTGAGACCATGCATCCAACACAGAGGATGAGCAGTGGAAGAGTCATCTCTCAGAAGGCTCCCCCCTGAAGACTGTCTGAAATGGTGGATTCTGCTGACCAGAAGTGTCCAGGCTCATTGTTTCTTAGGCCTTCAAAGTGGGAAGCCTGGGGTGTGTTCCTGGACAAAGTGTGTCATTGCCTTGAGTTGATAACCTTGGTCCTACTGTGTCACCTTCAGCAAAGTCCTTTATCTCTAAAATTAACTGCATCCCCTTCAAGATTAAAGTGCAGAAAGGGAAGATAAAGCCTGCAGGAGCTTAGACTGGCCATCAATGAAGCTACAGCCAACACTTCTCAGCCAGATGATGGCTTTGCCCATGTTATCTCCAGAATCTACACGCCTGGTATCCAGCCAAGCTGAGTGAAGGCAGTGAGTCTGGAGTCTGGAGTCTGGTTGCTCTCAGATAGTGGGGCAGCCTGTTCATGGAGGTGCAGAGTTACTTATTGCAGGCTATCACGTTCACTGCAGATAGAACATAGGCTTTCAACCTTAGCAACAGCAAGGACCTGGTCTTTTTTGATAAATAAGCTATGTAGAACCAGCACATATACTCCTTTTAACACTTTCAGCTGCTGACCTTGAACTTTCTGGGTTTCCATTTGTTTATGGGTATCATAATCCAGTTGTTAATCTACAAAACCAACAAATTAATATGATTCAATGTATTAGAAAGTGAGTTAGCATGATCAGAATTTTAATGCAAAACTGTCGCAAACTAACCCCTTCTGGGCCTCCTATCTGCACGGAACAGTTGTAGGTGGGCAAAGGAGTTGGCGAAAGTGGGGTGACAAACAGGCTCAACACAAGGGAGTATGGATCTGAATGTAATTTGTCAAATCGAGCATCAAACTTTTTAGACAGAAGAAAATAGGGAAGTTAGGTGACACACTGGCAAGGTACAATGAGGTTACCAGAATCTTACATAAAACAGAAGAATGCAAACACGGAAGGACTGGCAGGAACCAACTGGGATAAAATTCAATGTTAACAGCTGGGATCAAAAAACAGCCCCACCTAAGGTCAGCTTAATTTTAGACGTCAGGCAAGGGCCTTACCATAGTTCCTATTCTAGACTATTGTATAGTCCACCTTCCCCTTAAGCCATTGTAAATACTTGTGTATGGGTGAAACTCAGCTATCTATAGTTCTAAGTTATCTACTCTGGTTCCTGCTTAGATCACAAACTTCATTCTTCCTAGATAATTGTAAATTCCTGTGTAGGGCAGTGATTTAGCTATCCATGCCCAGGGTCGGCTCAGGGACTGACTACAACTGGTGAAGTATCTAACTTAGCTATATATCAAATAGAGGCACGTATAATAAAGCAATATTAAGGGAAAGCACACAGATCCGTTTACCACTAAAGTGCTTGTCACTACTGGAGTGGATGTAGCACAACACCCTAGATATACTTCATTTCTGATTCGATTTTTAATGAATATGTATTGATTATTTCAATTGAGCCAGGCCACAACTTAGATTCTCACACACACAGTGGTCAAGAAGGAAATCCTAGGATCTGTGTTTATACATTCTATACTGCTACAATAAAATACTCAAAGCAATGTAACCTCACTGAGACAAGATATGGATATTTAACTAACAATTTTGGAGGCTGAACATCCAAAAATCTGTGTGCAGGATATGGGGAAGGTTCTTTTTGGCTATGTCATCTCATGGCACTTGTCATTGTCCAGGTTGGCATGAAGGCCTACTTGTAGTCCAACTACTCTACAGGTAAAGTCAAAGGAGCCCAAGGGGAAGCTGCTTAGCCAGACTAGCCAAATTAGCTAACGCTGAGGTCAGTGAGAGAGCCTACTTCAGTTAATAAAGCATAGAGTGATTGAGAAAGATACCTCTGGTCTCCACACACACATACACACATGCACACATAGGCCTAAAGACATTTACTTATACCATATGCACACACATGCACAATAAATAAGGATGTCCCACTAGATTCCACTTCTCAGAATTTCCATGACACCTCTTTATGCTATCACCCTGGGGACTTGCTTCTCAACTCCTGAACTTTGGAAAAAAAGCACATTTGAGCTTCAGCAAGTGCAACCCCTGGAGAGCTTTCCATACAATCAAGAAGAACTTCATCCAGTGTCACACAGGTTACTTTTAAGTCTAGGCATTAAAATACTTCTAAACCAGGTGAGGTTCCCCCATCTAAGAATATTGTTAAACTTTATTCTGTCTATAATGGAACAATGGGCCACAGTCTCCCTACACATCTCAGTGATACTGAGGACAAGCTGGTAACAACATTGATGTACTCACTACAATTGCTGGGCCGAGGAATGCTTGAGAAAATGAAGGTGGGAACTATAGCACTTTATTTACAAGATGGTCAAACAGTCAAATATGAGGAAGGATTACTACATTACTTTTATGATATGAAAACGTTAAGCAGAAATGTAGCTTTTATGCTAATAGATCTGAAACAATGTCAGGATCATCATAGGATGCTGGCTTTGATAAAAACCAAATGAAATGGTTCAACTAGTCATTTGTTGATAACATCTTGTAAAACTTCTTTAATGACATAGGAATGACCAGTTTTATTATAGCCAAGTTCTTGTATTTCAGACTTTCATAGTTGTCTGCAGTGACATGAAGATTGGGCAAACTATAGACTTCATAGGCTGAATCAGCAGAGACTCATATCTTTGGCTACCTTTTACCTATAAAACTAACCACTTCATTTAATTTGCTCAGTCTAGTGCTTAGCTGTGGAAGGTCATGATGGGTCAGTCATAGATCAGCGATGGTGTAAATTCCAAGTGAGAAAGAATATCTTTGGTCTATAGGGGGAAATATCATTTACGAAATAGTTCATCATTTCAGTATCATTTCTGAAGTATATGATGATTCCATCAGATGTCTCCAATGTCTCACCATCATCTTAATAAGTTGAATGTGTTTGGTGAGCCAGGGTGCTAGTGACATCATCGTTGAGCAGGAAATGTAAATTGAACATTTGAACTCAAAATTTATTTGGAATCAAAACACAGGAACTGTCTCTCTTTGAAATTACTTGAATATCTTAGTGAAATAGGCATAGGGCTATTTTCCATTGATAATGAAATCACCAAAAAGTCCCATGTTCCCGCATATATGTGAATGTTTTTCTTTTTTTCTTTCATGAAAAAAAAAAGCACATAATGAGATTGCTTAGGTACATACATTGGCACTGTGGACCTAACACTAAATATAGATACAAGGACTGAAAGAAAGATGAAATTTCAAGACCTGTAAGTCATATAAAGTACTCAGAAATTGCTGGTTGTTTGTGAGTCTAGAGGCTGCCTGGGGCTGAGAAAAGAGAAAAACAAACCTGGGTATGCCCCGTAGTTAAAACATTTCTGGGAACATCTTGACCATAAGATAAAGGGGAATGTGAAGACATAACAGGGCTATCTGAACTGAGTCAACAACTCACAGAACTCTGACACCCTGCACGTACATGTAATTTTTCTGCTGATGTTTGAATAAGCCAATAGTGTGTCACTATGCTGAATTCCACACCCCTAAACCCCTTACCCCATAAAACCCCTAGCTTTCGAGCCTCGTGGCTGACATCCGTTTTCTCCTGTGTGGGATGCATGTCGGTCCGGAGCTCCGTAATTAAATGTCCTCATGTAATTACATCAAGATGGTCCTTCGTGATTTTTTGGGTGCACGCTGAATCGGGAATTGGGTGGGAGTTTCCCCATTAGGTTCTATCAGGACCTACAGCTGAAGGTCAGAGAAACTCCACGTTTCTTTTCACAGAACTTAAAGTCTGGGTGTGTTAGTATTATGCTATGCCTGCCTACTCTTTGGTATCCTTACAACATTGTTCAGGCCCTGAGGCAGTATAAGACAGCTTTCTGGTCACTGTGCCCTAAGTCTGCTCCCAGGTGCCCTTTAATATATACCTGGTTTGGTAAAACCTCATGCTCAACTTGTCTGGGTTCACAATCCCCTAGGAAATTATGAGCACAGCTCTAGGTGTTCCAGAGAAAAGAATCATCAGTCTAAGCAGTGTCATCTGTGGGTAGGGGAAAGATGAGAGGAGAAACAAGTGAGCAGTTCTCTGCCTGAATGCAGGGTTCATAGCAGCTTGAAACCATGGGCAAAAATGACTCCTTTCTTTAAGTTGTTTGTATCGGGTGTTTGGCTACAGTGATGGTAAAAATAACTTACATGCACACCCACTGGACCTCACTGGCTGTAACTATTCCATCGATGGCTTTGACAACATCTTGAGTCATCGACATTGGCCACCTTGGGGTTGGGAAGATGTCAAGATCCCCTGAGGATCTGACCCTTGGGAGTAGGGTAAAGAGCACAGAGATTCCATTAGCAAGGAATACAAGATGATGTGTGTCAAGGGGAATCTGGGAGCAGAGTTCAGTGGTAAAGTAGGTTATGGGAGAAAGTGATGCTCAAATGAATCACATCTGGATCACATTCTGCCCTGCCTTAGGTTCCGCATTAGTCCAACATCTCTAGGTTAAGAATGTACTCCACTCCCAGCTGGCTCACAGTGTTTTCTAGCTGCACAAATCAAATACAACCCCAGTCAGTTACACTTCTCAGCTGAGCTGGGTTGAAGTGTCTCAAAGGTCACTGCTGATTTGCCTTTGCACACATACATAAGGCAAGTGCTCATGTGTGTACTCTTGTACATGTGAGTGGTGTGTGCACATGCAGACACACAGACACACAGAGACACACACACAGAGACACACAGACACACAGACACACAGACACACACACACAGAGGTGGGGGAGAGAGCTTGGAGGTGAGGGAAATCCAGAAATGAAAAACATGAGACTACTTTTTAAAAGCTTCTTCCATATTTTTATTTAAACTTTTTGTGAGAATATCACTAAATTTTATGAGAATGTGTTATGGGCAATGCAGCTACAAGCTCTTCTGGAATTGCTGGTAAACACTGTGTACTCTGTTCTTGACCCACTCACCATTTGTTCTCCTTCAGCTCATCAATTGTCTGAGATGTCTGAGTCCACACTGACCAAGTCTCCCTGAATGTACATTCTCTTTGTGTCTGAGCATAGTGAAGGTCTGAAAGACTGCACCACAGTATCACACCAACCTTGTCTGTGCACAGGGCCAGACTGCAGAGAACGAAGCTGTCAGACACCCACCCGGAACAAATCTTCTGTCAGAAGGCTTCACATTTCATGACATTGTTTTGTTGGTTTATTTCTGTGAATTGTGGTCCTGCAAACCAGGCAGACAAAAGTGTCCACTCTATAAAGATGGGCATGCAGTCATTTATGGGACCTCAAACAACACAAAATTAAAAGTATCAGGAAGCAACCAGGAATGTAATTTTTACATTGTTAACAGAGAGAAGGCTAGTTTAAAATGTAAGTTATATTTGCTTCTTACAAAACAAAACAAAACAAAACAGGAAAGTTTGGTTTTATTAGAAAAAAAACTAAAGGAAGCACTGTGTTTACATTGTTTACGTGGAAAGACTACAGTGTAAATACAGAAATGAAGAATTCTGTGCATTATATTCAATTATGGGTTCACTCAGTGGGAATTCATATCAAGGACAGAAACATAGCAACATGAAATAGACACACGGATATAGGAAATATTGGCATGATGGTGTAGGAAGCCTTACTCCCTTTCTTGCAAAGGTTAATAGTTAATCAGAATGGCACCTTACCACAGTTTAAAGATGTTCTCCCTAGTACGGATTGCTAATTTGGGTTGGGAAATTGGATGAAAAGACCCATCTTATTATTATGTCTTTAAAGCTTTCAAATTCACCATCCATCAATGTAATGCAAATTAAAGAATGATACAGTGTTTTAGACAGGCTGCCTAAACTTGACAAGGTTTGCTGACTTGCAGTGTTGGCAAATCATATGAAAACAAATAGTTCTACATAGGACAAGGAACTTACATATGAGTGAACTTCACCTGGGGCATTTTGACAGTACTTAGTAACCTATTCTGATTCATGGTTTTAGAGGTCTCAGATCATGGTCTCTTGACCTGTGGCTTTTGAGGATAGCTCCATGGTGGAAGGATGGTGTGCCAAAGATTCATATCTTGCCAGAGTGGTCGTTATTGTAGCCCATAGGGTTCACAGACTGGTAAATTGACAATGATTGTATTCCATAGGCAGTACAAGAAAGGAGTAGGATGTCATCAAGCACCCAACTCTAGCTGTCTATCTCCTCCAGCTGGGTTCTCCTAAGGTTTGAAGAACATTCTAAATTAGACCTATTGGAAGGCAGGAAGCCAAATGTTTGATACTTAAGGCTGTAGGGGAAATTTCATTCAAACCATTATATATGTGTGCTAACAATCAAAAAAAACTACAACCAATAAACATGTTTTAAGGCTTTCAAACTCATCAATCAATGCAATGCAAATTAAAGAATGTGCTTTAGACCTACTGCCAAAGACTGACAAGGATTGCTGATTCATAGTCTTGGCAAGTGGGGTGAGAAGGGCCAATCCCACACAGGACAAGTAACCTACACATGTATGAACTTCCCCTCAGGCATTTTGTCAGAACTTATCAAAGCCTTCAATATGTTTACAGTCTTTGAAGTAAGAACACTTTCAGGATTTTTATCCTAAGGAAATAATTAGTGAAGCATGAACCATTTTTAATGTGCCAAGGCTGTCTCTGTTGAGTTATTTGTGACATTAAAAGGGGGAAATGGAATCATTAACTGTGTAACATTAGGGATCTAGTTAAATGTGTGTGCTCACAGATAGAGACAATGTTCAACAGAACTTGTGTCTGCAGATGCTATTTAGCAAGTGGAGGATGCTTATATTATGCTAAGCACAAGGACTCCACTTGTTGGATAGAAAAGGCAAATCAGGCTTGGGAGTCAAGGAACAGAGTTTAGAGTTCAGGCTTTTCACTGAACTAGCTGGAAGATTATTTGACTTGTCTGAGCCCCAGATGCTTCATCTAGAAAATGGGAAGAATGAATACATTGCAAATTGTGTTAAGGCTTAATTAAATCAAGGCATATACGACTGGTGTGTGTAGGAAGTAGCTCAGTGGTAGAATATTTACCTAATACTTAGGAGGACCCCAGGATTCATCCCCTGAAATAATGTTTGGGAGGAGAAGAAAATACATAGAAAATGCTTTGCTTGGCCCATAGTGAATGTGCATTTACAAGGCTAAGTCACCTAAATGTCACCAGCATTTGATAGCCTAAATTGTCAACAGAGATCTAGAATAATCTAGTAGATATACCTTCAAGAACACCAGTGAGGAATTTTTCAGCATCTGCATGTATCTGTGAGGGATTATGTTAATGAGGTTAACGGTAAGTGAGAAGACTCACACTAAAACCAAACAGCACCTTTTCCTAGTCCTTGGCTGTACTTAAAGAGAGACAGTGAGATGAGTATCAGCACTCATCCCTCCTGCTTCTTGATGGCAGGTGCCAGGTGACAGCTCTTGCAGTCTTGGCTTTTTCATTTGAAAGGCAATACCTCTGAATCGTGAGCCAGAATCAATCTTTTCTCCCTTAAGTTGCTTTTATCTGGCTATAGGTGACAGTGTCTTAGGAATTATATGTAAATGAAGCCTCACTAACATCAGTACGGTCTCAATGTTCCCATCAGAATCTGCTCACAGAACTCTAATCTACTTTGTCACACACTCTTGTCCAAGCATCCCTGGAAGCCCTACCCCCATCATACTTTCAGTTTCATTCATTTTCACCTTTCAGCTCCTGCCACATTATTTCATTCCTATTTTCCTATAACTTACTCCCTTGCTTGCGTGCGTATGTAAAAGAATATCAAATGCCCATCGCTGATTGAGCACCTGTGTGCTACCCCGACACACATTGGTGGACTGGAGTCCTTGCTTTCTTAGGGTTTATAATGTTCGGCAAGGAAATAAATATTTGCAAATGAGTATCAGATGTCAGGTGACGCAAATTTCTCTGCTTTCGTTTAACCCTGGAGATTAAAAGTAGCTGATTGGCTGCTGTGTGGCTGTGGGAAGGAGGGGCCTGTGACCGTGGGCTGAACCATGGGAGGGAAGGCACAGTTTTTTTGTCTTTTCTTTTGGCTTTCTCAGAGTCTCTTCTAATTAGACGACTAATCTGGCTAGCTACCTGTTGGCCAGGTGGCAAGGCAAGGCTCCCAGTACTCCGTAGAATTTTTCAGTTCTCAACTGACCTGGCCCGGTGCAGAAAAAGAACCCCAACATGAACTAGACGGGGTAGTTGTCTTACTATCTCAGGCCATAGTTGAATGCCAAGAGCAGTTGAACATAAGGTCAACTGAGGCCAGGTTTTCCAGTGTACACATGCATTTTTAGAAGGAGACTTTTAAATCCTTGAACTAACTCCACCTTGCTTGAAGACCGTCACAGGAACAGTGACTAGTAATGTCTCAAGCCTAAAGTTGTAATCTAGGAATCAAAACACAGATTTGAATTTGAACTGACACTAGGAAGCAAGAAGCTCAGTATCTAATACTGGAAAGGCAAGAGAGAATTGGCTTGGCTGGGACTAACTCTACAGGGATAATTAAATAAATGTGGCCTCATATTTAACCCATTTCCCTATGCTCAGCAATGACATATTTAAACCAAATAACTCACAATTTTTGCAAAACTACACTTTTCCATCCACAATAAATCTAAAAAGATGAAGCCTTTCCAAGCATGTCTTTGAAGATGTTTCTGATTCCACATGTCTAGTCAAACCCCTTTGTGGTATTTCCACACCCCCATCCACTCTGATGACACACCCCTGGCTGCTATTTTATTGTACCCCTTCTTTGCATTTTTCTGACTGTTTCTTTTCTTTCACCAGTAGCTCTAAGTTCTATTTTCTGCTTACTTGCAGCCCCTTGCAGCTTTAAGCTCTCCTGGCCATGAGGATTGGTTAATGGTGGGCATTAGACCTCCACTATCCCAGGGATTACTCAGTAATTCAACCAACGAAGGTAAAGGCCAAGGCATAGATAGAAGCTCATGCTGGTGATTATATCAGATTCTCAAGCAAGCCAAACTGAAATCCAGATTGGAGTTTTAACTGCTGAGTTGTAAAGTACTACAAATTGAAACATCATTTTCTTTCTTAATCCAGTTTGAAGCAGAATGATTTCTATCTCTTAAAACAAAGGAAGTGCTACCTATTAAAAAGTTACAGCAATCACACACAATACTGTGCCACCCGAGTTCTCTAGAGGAACAGAACCTATAGAGTAAGTGAATACATATCACAAAGAGGACTTAATAAATAGGCTCACATGCTATGGGCTAGGTAGCCCAGCAGTGATTATCTATGCACTAGAGAGTCTGAGAACCTGGGAGATGCTTATCCATGAGGTTGGAGGATGAAGAAGCTGGATTCTAACATCAGTGAAGGTGGTGGCAATGGCAGTACCTATACTTGCAACAGGTTGGATGACTTACCAGTAAGGTTAAAGGCAGACAGGGAAAGACAGCAGCTTATACTTTGGATCTTGTACATCTGTGTCAATAGAAAGAGTCATTGGATTTGGGGAAAAGTCTTTCCCTCAGATAATCTTTCTAGGCAACACCTCTAGAGACCTCTGGAGTGACAGAAAACATGGGACATAGTGCCCATCAAAAAAAAAAAATAAAGGTAGATTTTTCCATTTACTGACCTTTACTCTTAAAAGAAAAAGTCATCAAGCATACTTAGAACCATTACGGGAAATTCCTACCTGGCTTTAGCCATGGGCACAGTTCATAGAGGTCAATAACTGCTCGTTGGGTACTGCCTGGATAGGCCTCAGTTTGCTGAGTGCTCATTGAGCTGTTGGTCTTTACTCACAGCTCCAAGCACTGGTGCTGAGAGGTGAATTCCCACATGATGGCTGTCTGGGGCTGAACTGCCCTGACCTGTGGCTCCAAGATATGGGCTTGTATCTTTCCTTACCCCCAACCTCATGCTCACAATCAAGCTGTTGTCCTGGGTATGTGCTATGTTTGCTCCTTAGAGCCAGGATGATAGGAGATGCTAACAAATTATGGCCTCATTTGTGTGTTTCTAAAGTGATGACCCCAGGTCTCTTAAGCACAATGTCTCTGAGCTATTTGTCAAAATAGAGATCTTTTCTTTCCTCAAAAAAGGTACAAAATCAGAACCTCCAGTCAACAGCACTCTTCATTTTGACAAAAATCTACAACATATCTTCTAATTGAAGGTTTGATATCCATTGAACCACACTTCTGGCCTGACTCCTCCTTCATATTTTAACATATAAGATCTGGTTCCATACATTGTAACTGGACCTATAGAAAGAATAGAAACCTGAACTGAGACAATCTTACTTCAAGTCTCAAGTGTAGCAGGGATCAGTGATTAAGACTTTTGGAAGTCTGTAGCCACCTTCGAAGGTGCACTCAGGGGTGTGGATGTGGGTGGGTGGGGCAGTGGCAAGTGAGTGAGAAACTGTGAACAAACCATCAGACATTCAAGAGAGCTGCTAGAGCTTTGTTCCACTGGTCTGGAGAGATGACTCAGCAGGTAAAGGCACTAACTGCCCTTCCAGAGGACCTGGGTTCAATTCCCCAGGACCTACAGAGCAGCTCACAACCCTCTGTGACTCCAGTTCGGAGGGTAGGGGTCCAATGCCCTCCTCTGGCATTTGTGTGCACAAGGCATGCATATGATACAGAGTAATACATTCAGGTAAAACACCCATTTGTATATTAAGTGAAATTTTTAAATTAAAAAAAAGAGATTTTTTTCAAACATTTTTTGCAAAAGGAGAATGGAGGGAAAGAAGCAATGAAAATGAAAGGGAGGTAGGAAAAGAGGGAGAGAGGGAGACAGGGAGAGAGGAAGACAGGGAGACAGGGAGGGAGGGAGAGAGGAAGAAGGCAGGGAGAGAGGGAGAGAGGGAGACAGGGAGGGAGGGAGAGAGGAGGAAAGCAGGGAGAGGGAGAGAGGGAAAGAGGGAGGGAGGGAGAGAGGAGGAAGGCAGGGAAAGAAGGAAGAAGGAAGGGAGAAATGCAGGGAGGGAGAGAGGGAGAGATAGAGGGAGGTGAGGAGGGAGAGAAGGAAGGAAGAAGAGAGAGAGGGAGGGAAGGGGAGAAAGGAAGAGAGGAGGGAGGGAGAGAAAGGGTAAGGAAAGAGGGAGGGAGGAAGAAAAGGAGGGAGGAAGGGAGGGAGAGAGAGGAAAGAGGGAGGAGGCAGAGAAAGGGGAGGGGCAGGGAAGCAAGGAAAGAAGGAGGGAGAGAGAGCTGGAGAGGGAGGAAAGGAGGGGGAGAAGGATGGATGGATGGGTGGATAGATGGATGGATGGATGGATGGTTGGATGGATGGGGCAGAGAAAGAAGGAGGGCGAAGAAAGAAGAGAAAACAGGAGGGAGAGTAGAAGGGAGAGAAGAAGGGAGGGAAGAAGGAAGGAAGAAGGGAGGGAGGGAGAGAATGAAGAAAGCAGATTTTGATATTGAAATGTGTATAATGTCGGGGTGCTTATGTAGAACAACTGGACGTCCAGAGGACTAAGAACCAAATCCCATTGCTTCCAGGCATCATCCGGTTACAAAGGTAACCAAAGCGCTGGTTAAATCCCACTGTTGCTGCGGAAACTGAGCTCTGTCCCTTTTGGATTTTCATTAATAATGCTTTAAAATAATACTAAAATTTTTATATTATATTGTATTATGCCATAAAGTATTATTAATAAAGAAGTTTTAAAATGTTCACAGGAAGAAACTTGAAAATAATTTTATTAGTGTTTGAGAGAAAAACATTAGGGCAGGCAAGCTATTGATCTTCTACCTTGTCAGGTAGAAGCAGTCAGGTAGGGATGGCTTTTTTCAGTATTCCTCTGTGACCTCATTTGAGCATGCTCTGTTTGCTGTAGGAAGTCTAGGTGGTCAAGGGCTCAGTTTTTCCTTGCCAATTGGCTGTTTTCACATGTTAGTCTTCATGTTTCAGTCTTCAGTGTCCACTCTCCTGTTATACCAACATATAACCTTTTACAGAAAGCACTCAAGGTGTGACAGAGGCTGCAATACACCTAGGGGAGGATGTTCAGGGGTTTTCAGCAGACAGGACCGGAGTAGAAGTACAGGGTTGCCTCAGGGTTTTTTAATGCTAGGCAAGATGACTTAGTGTTGTGTGTCCCCTAGCCAGTAAACCATGCCCCAATTATCAAACTGTGAGTGTGTTGTCTGACAAAAGCAACCAAAAAAACCTGTCTGGCCTCTGTGGCGACACAAGTCCTCCTTCAGCCTTTAATGGCTTTCCTTGTTCTGGAGGGATGATGATGGTGTTCTTTGTTTTGAATGTCAGCTTTGATTCCAGTCTCAGATAGGGCCTCAGGACAAACCATTAAACCCGACTCCATGTGTGTGGCAAGAAGGAGGACTGGTATTCTGTGGCCTGTGAGAGCTGAAAAGCTGAAGATCAAATCAAATGCCCAGGTCACTGATGACAGCACAAACCCTGCCCACTAAGGAGTTGATCCGAGAGTGGTCATAACCCTTATCTGGAAAGGTCATAACTGCAGAAAGCAAAACATGAGGATCTCTTCGCATGTACACTTCTTCCAAGACACCCTTCACAGTCCAAAGTTTAGGAATGGAGGAAGGGCATACTCAATGGAAACCAGCATTCCATTACGTTTTTGATTTGTCAGAGAAGTACAGAAAATAAATACTGCCAGATAATAGTGCTACAAATTTAGCTGTATCATTTCCTCTTGTTCAATATTGAAACACAGATGTGTCTCTTTTCCCTCTGTACAAGTCAAATAATGTTAACATGCACTAACATATCCAGTTCTTCAGACACAAATTTGCTTGGCCCCTTGAAAGCATACATACAAAATGATGATATTTCATACATGGGTGTGGCCACCATTATGTCAGGGTGTGTGCATAATTACCCTAAAGGTAACAATTTCCATGGAATAAATGTCCTAATAGCAATAAACGAAGACGCCCTAGTAATATAATTTTTATTGGCACTTTGCTGCCCATGTTGTCTTGATAAAAATATGTCTGCTGAAGCTCATAGCAAGGTTTCTAGAGAGCTTTTTACTTGTAGGACTTGGCCCAAGGGTCTTATCTATGAACCTGGGATACCCCTTCCCACCATAAAGCTGGTCTTGTTAAATAGAGTCAATATGAACATCATGGGAACTTCTAGAACTTTTTCCTTGTCAGAGAAATGGGCAGCTGGGAAATTCTGACTTCTATGGTTTATTCTTTTGGGAGAAATCTCTGATGGATCATTTCTCAGTAGGGAAATGCTCTGTAGTGAGTTAGGGGCTTTCAGTGGCCCTTAAATCCTGCCGGGAGTGACAGAGTGTAAGAGCGGTGAAAAGGAAGGGCTGGTTAAGTATAAGGTAAATAATGGGTGCTTGCTGTGGTGCCATGAGCTGCCACAGCACAAAGATGACTTATGTCTCCCACAAGAGGCTCTTTGGAAAGATATGTGTGTGTGTTTTGGGCACTACATTAGAAAACATCTAGGAGGGTGTGTGACTTAGGAGCAATGGCCTCTGAAATCATTAAAACTCCTGTGTACATAAAGCTGGATGTGGTACAGGACCCCAATAATTCCAGCACTTGGGAAGCTGAAGTCAGGGGTTGGCAAGTTTAAGAGGGTTACATAGCAAGACCCTGTTTTTGTTTGTTTGGGTGTTTATTGTTGTTGTTTTAAAAACCAGAGTTGAGATTTTGTTTTAAGAGGTAGGATTGAGAAAGTTGAGAAAACACAGCAAAAATCCCTTCTGGATTTCAGAAACCAGATGGCAGGAGATGGAAAAGGCTCAATCTTCCACTCCCAATAGATCTTAGCTCGAGGGCTGGCTCCCCAGCCTTGTCTTTAGTGCCCAGTGGATTTTAATTCAACCCACCTACAGAGTTAGCCACCTCTCTCCACTCCATTCTTCTTCACAGTAGATCAGAGCCTGTGACGATCTTATCTGTCCTCACTGCTTTTTGATGTGGGCAAACTACATATATAAAGGAAGTTCAGACATGGACTTTATTCCAAGTGGCAAGGACAGTACCTGATACCTGCCTGAGTATGTGGTCAGCTAATATTTGTGGAATTAACTACATGGAGGTGGCTCTTGGGGGAAGACATACAAAGGATGTCTCTCCAATGCTGTGTATAATCTTGAAAGAACAGAAAAGGGAACTGATTAGACAGATTCACCAACAAAGGTGCAAAATGTAAATGCCACACACTTATTCCAATTGGACGAGTTAGGACAAAACACTTATTCCAATTGGACGAGTTAGGACAAGGGAGTGGAGGCAAAGTCTCATGGAGAAATGAGAGGAGTATACTTACTTCATGTGGTGATGGTGTGGAATCAATGCCAAAAGGCCAGATGGAATGTGTGCATTGTAGCATCTTCTCTCTGCCCAAAGAACCCATCCAAAGGGAACTGCTGTCAGCAACGGGGGGTGAGGTCTAAACTCTGATATCAAAAAAGGAGGAGAGTCACAGCAAGCTAGGCATTTGAAGAGATTTTGAAAGTTCTATGGAGAAAAAACATAATTTATTCACTCCAGTAAAGGCTGCTAGGCAGGCCAGAGTCTTACAGGAATCTAGCATTCACACATAGGCACAGGCACACATGCAAATGGGCACACAATGGAGGGTAGGCTCAGAGACCTCCAGGCAGACACACACATGCAGGCTTCTGAAAGTGAAGAAAAGGCTCTCAACTCTCACTTCAGGGCCGTGTTTATACAAACACACAAAACTGGCATTCTGAATGAAACAATTATATAAATTTATATTATTACTTATTATGGGAGGGATCCCCAGACATTCTGTGTCAGCCATTTTGTTAGGACTCATAGAACCCCAAGTGTTCAAGCCATCTTGGTCCATGCCAGATATCAATGCTGCTGAACTATAAATTGACCCTTATGATCTTTTGTTCCCCCCAGGGGTTAGGGCCTACGGAACTAGAATGTACTCCTTAGGATCTCTCCCCCTCATAGAGGAGAGGTGAGCTGAGACCAAGCACACTTAATTGGGAACATTCCCAAGATGGCCTGAGGAAAGTAATTCTCTGGAGACTATATCATGACTGCATATAACACAGGCAGGGAAGCTTTCCGACACAGTTGAGCTCTGTCTCCATTTCCCAGGGGAAAGAAGTGAAGCTTGGTGCCCTAGCTTCAGGGTCTCATAATATCCCATGAAGGCTTTTTGGTTCCAGAACATGTTTTGGGGATGAGGATAAAGTAATGGCAAGTAAGTCTCATCTCTGGGTGTTTTGAGGGGCAGGGTGGGGTGGGATGGGATGGGGTGGGGTGGGGTAGGGTGGGGTATGATATCTTAGTGATGTTTTTCTGGAGCTGTGATAAATACCCTGACAAATGCCTTAAAGGAGAAAGGGTTTATTTTGGCTCCTAGTTTGTTGGAGTGAGGGTTTTATTGCTGTGAAGAAATATCATAACTATGGCAACTCTTAACCCCTGGTATTCTCATGACGGTCAAAATAAGTTTGAAAGACCAGATAAGTATAGGGGCATAGGCCTGTAATCCCAGAACTCCAGAAGCCAAGGCAAGAGGATCTTTAATACAAGGCAGACCTAGACTATGGAGTGATATCCTGTTTCAGAAGTATACACACACACACACACACACACACACACACACACACACACACACCAAAACAAAACAGGAGCTTGCTGATTTGAAAAGATGTCTCACTTAATGGAAGACTACTGTTTTCTTCCTAGGTTAATTGAAGAAAGGAATAATTAAGTTTCTGTGCCTTGTTCTTGCAAGTGATTAAAGATAGCTTTCTTTGTACTCTGCAAAAGCCATGCACTCACCCATATCCGTCTTCTAGCTCTTTCAAGCACCAGACATTCTTTGCACTATAGCTTGGTATCCTCTCCTCTTAGCCTCTTCCAACAAATTGGGTTTGAGGGAAGAAATCAGATGTGTTGGCCAGCACTCATTACCCCTTTGCAAACAAACAAGCAAAGCAAAGCAAAGCAAAGCAAAGCAAAGCAAAGCAAAGCAAAGCAAAGCAAAGCAAAGCAAAGCAAAGCAAAGCAAAGCAAAGCAAAGCAAAGCAAAGCAAAGCAGAATGGAGTCCAAGCCACAGCACCCAAAGCTAGCACTTGGCTAATGGTGCTCACTTTGTTCTCAGATTCTCCTAACACTGTAAGCACTTGACTGGAGGCAGTGTCCATTGAGGGTGGGAGCCTGTGGTTTCCAGGCAGAGCCAGTGCACCTGATTCTTAGTGCCCATTCTGCCAATTGATAAGGCTGTCTGGAGTCTCCACACTACCCTAAGTGCTGGCTATCAAGTGGGAGCTAGGCACCTCCTGCAGAACAAAGAGTGTTGTTTTTAAATGATTACTCCATGTGAAGATGTTTCCAAGTAAGTTAATTCTAGGGGTGTTTAAACACAGTAATGGGCTATCTTTCAAATGCCTTTTTAGTTGGCAACTTAATAATCTTCTTGTTCAAATATTATTTACACCACAGCACATCTGATAACACCCAAAAGTTAAATAAGTTACTTGGAAAAGTGGGATGGAGCTGTGACAAGCTGAGTAGATGCTCTAAAAGGTCCCTCTCATTTCGTCATGTCTGGCATGGTGTCCCCCATTCCCATATATTTTTGTTCTTACTTCTTAGGAGAAACTTACTTGTAGGTAAATTGTGGGGTGGGGTGGGGAGAGTGGAGAGCATGCATTGTATTTAGTGGGCAATTTAAGCATATATAAGTGTACTTACCAGGCAAGGCCCTGACTATATAAGCAGCATTTTGTACATACAAAATATTTCTTTCTCTTCTCTAGCTAAGAGCTAGAAGACAGTAATGTATCAGTGAATATTCTATTCAAGCAAAACACATAAATGAAAAATTAAAATATGGAGCAGAGAAGAACTCAGCAAGATCATTGCTCCTGAGGCCTTCTCAATGTTCAGGGAAGACTTCTATGTAACACTGAAGTCACCCAACTACCCAAGCAACAGCCCCCTTTCTTCCTTCCCTCCCTCTCTCTCTTCCTCCCATCCTCCTTCCCTCCCTCTCTTTCTTCCTTTCTTCCTAGCGAAAAAATCAGGGTCTAGGCATGTTGGGCAAGCTCTCTAACATCTCCTTCCATCCCCAGCCTCAACTTTCTGCTTGTCCCCTCTGGAGCTGCTCATTCTCCATCACTGAGCAACTCTATTATTTTTATTCCCTGGCTTGAAAACCTCTAGTTGTAGAGGGAAGAAGGTGTGATAATAAGGCTGGAAAATCTGAAGCTAGGGCCTATCTTTATTACCATTTACTGTTTCAACAGAGTTTCAGGTGTTCCTCTGGCTATATTTTTTTCTAGCATGTAAAACGAGAAACACCCATCTCCTGGGTGTTCTGAAAATCTCCTTGGACATGGAAATAAATGGATATGAGGTAATAGAGGGAGGAATGTTGATCTATAGAGATAGCTTGTGTGAACTGTTCAGCCTGGGCTTTCCCAAAGCTTGGCCTCAGATCATTGGACAAAGTGTGGGAGCCTTTGCTCTCTTACATGTGAGAGTGACAGAATTGCATGAATGTCCTCCATAAACATATTTGACAGACTACTAAAGAAACATGGCAGTGTGGGTCACCCCTCCATGAAGTGAACCCCAGAACTCCCTTCTAGCACTCTTGGTGGCATCAGATCTAAAGATGAACAACTACCAGACACGCTCAGATGCACCGTCTTCTCAAGGGCAGGCCAATGTGGGCATGGCTCATTAGCAACTCTGCCCTTCAGAGTTGCAGTACTTCAGACCTGGTATCTCACTTGGGCTCTAAGTCACAGCCCTACAGCCAAAAATGAGACAGCACCAGTTTTGATGCACGAGGGAAGTCCATGTTGACCACTATCATGAGTCCTTTCTTCTTTAAAACCTGTCACAGATTGCATATGACTCCAACACACAGGCTGTCCCCAAGGCTCTGGCTTACCCCAGGTCTGACCAAGTAAAGAGACACTGTCATCCGTGGGCTGGGATCCAAGTCTACGTTTCCTCCACTTCTCCATGTAGTATAGACGTGCATAGCAGCCACTGTAGTGAGGGCACAAAGTCCCCACAGCCTAATTTTATTGTGGGGAAGTATTAGTTCTGACTTGGCATGGGGACAAAAAGGCAGTGTTCCGTTAGGAAAGAGAGCAATTTTCTAGTCCTTGGCACCTGCAAAGAGCCTCCAGGCCTGGCTGGAAGCTTTGAAATTGCTTCTCAGCTGCTGGCATGAGAATTTCCTTGGCCTGTGTAGATGGCATTTGATCCCAGAGTTGGTGGTTGGGGAGCAACCTTGAACATAGCTTCAAAAGCCCTTCAGGTGCCATATCTGTTCTCCAGCTTATAAGCTGGGTGCACACAAACTCTGGACATTGTCTCTCTATTCCAGAGCAACTACTGAAGTCTCAGTATGGCAGACAGTCATCCACGGCTTTCATCCCCTTCCACTCTGCCTAAGCACAGTGCTTTGTTCTGTTGGAGGCAATAATCCTAAGGGCTGCTGGCTGTCTATGGCTGGGTCTGGTTATCTACACCTGGACTCCATACCAGTGCCTACTCCAGGATGCAACAAGCCAGGCCAGATTCTCTGTGCTGTTGCTCGTGCTATGTCATGTCTTCCAGGGTTCACCTAAAGTTGGTCAGGCAATAAATTCTTTAGTCTACTCTCCTTGGGGATCTGGGGCTCTTGCCAGAAAACAGCACTTGGGTCCCTTACTTCAGTTTTTCACAGTCACAGCTTGCCGGAGCCAACCCAGCTCAGGCCAGCTGTGTGCAGGCCAGCCCAGTGTCCTGAGCATGCATATGAACTGCATGCCAGACCATCAGGTCAGAGGCCAAGGTCAGCATTTAAGGCCAGGTAAAGTTGCTAAGTGGCTGGCTAGCTTGTTGAAGCACATTTCTATGCAAAGCACTAATGAGGTGGTAGGAGCTAGGGGAGATAATTTTTAGCATTAGGATTCAGTGAGCATAGCTAGAATCCCAAGCCCTATTGATTCATAGTCCTGACGATTCTCCTTGGCCCTGAAAGTTGTTTTGCCCAAATGAGGGCAAAACAACTCAAAGTCGGATACGCGTCACTTTCCATTCAATCCGTTTCTTTGCTCTCAGGGTATGCAGCAGAGAGGCACAATGTCTCTTTTATGATTTTCTCCAGCATCTCAGTGCTGCCAGCAAGAAAAATTATAGCCTCCACCGTCACTAAATCCAAAACTCCGATCCAATGACCTTTGCTTGGAGACAAAATTTCTCAGTGCTGCACCAAAACCAATCCAGCAACGGGCTTTGATACCAAAAAGTATTAAAAGAAAACAGCATGAAAAAACAAACAAGCAGGTTGGCCCAACCTAGCCTGGGTTCAAGAGAGCTTCGTTTTATGTGGTTCTCTCCGTGCCTACCTGCTGCGATAGGTTCAGGATGTCTCTGGATGGAGAACACTGCCATTTGATGTGTGAAGGATGTAAAGCTGGCCACCCAGTATAGAACTGTGTTCAGAATCCCCACAAAGACCCACTCCCTCCTGGAAGGCTGCCCACTGTTTTAGTAACAGAGACTCACAACTCTGAGCTCATCCTTCAAAGCAATAAGGAGGAACAAGGCTAAAATAAGAGGTTATGACGTGGGCCTGACAGGCAGCCACTGAGGGTTTGTATGCATGTCTACAGGTAATACCTGCAGTCGTCTTGAATATCTCTTAAAGACACCTTTGCTCTGGAATTTTCCCTGATGAGACTGAGGCCAGACTCATCAATCAAGAGTTGCCAAGCCCTGAGGAAAGGAATGAAAAAGACAGAGGGTTCCATCAAGGTTGAGGAACTGTGGTCTTTAAAGCTGTTCTCAGACAGTGTGCAGTGTCTGCTGAAAAGCCATGAATCTTAGTTTTATACTAGCAAAGCTTGGTTCCATCAGAAGAAGGCCACTGCCACCTTTTGTAGCCCAATACCCTGTTGTTATCTTGAGATATCTCAGTTGCCTTAGGTATTTGGGGTGTGAAATATTATGTTGTTAAATGCTCATGAAAGGCAGCAGGGCATCTGTAGTGTCTGCAGAACCAGGCATGCATTCTTTTGTAGGTCTGACCTTCTGGGAATTGTTAGATAGTTAAGGGACCTTCAGGTAGGGAGCAGCTGCTTGGGTAGAGGCATAAGTCAATGAGACAGGAGGCTCTGTGGTGGTGATTCTCTACTTGAACCTGCAGACTCTTCTAACCTGCTAATATACCAGGAATTATCAGTCCTGACAGTCCCTCTGAAGTACCAGCTCTTACAGTCACATCAGACAATTATATTTTGGCTCACAGGGTTAGAGCCAAAGGTTGTCATAAAAATTCTTCTCTGCAAGTGCAAAGATCGCTGACTGGTCATGTTGTTCCCATGTTCTAGGAGACTCTAAGCTTGTATGGGGGAATTCCAAACTCTAGGCTGAAAAAAAAGACAAGGAATTAATTAGTGAGAAAAGAGCACGGTGCTAATGAATATCCCTGAACATGGGGAAAGAGAGTCTCTCAGACAGAAGCTAGTGGTAGGAAGAGGAAAGCCCTCCTAGATTGGATGGATGTTCCTTGGAATTAGTAAACTGCTATTTGATCTTTACCATTAGCTATGGAGGACTACAGTGCCCAAGGCAACAGGTATTGTTGGATGTGTGTTTATTTCTATTTGTAGCATGGTCTAAACACCTGTGCTTCATGTACATGTTTAGTAGATCTGTGAAAAGATATCTCAAGAGAAGTCTGCTTTAGAAAGGCTTTTGCAGAGACTCGGGAGAGGGTATAGGTCTAAGTGACAGGAGTCACAGTGTGAGGCTGACAGAGATGCTAGAATGAAGCCCGAGAACAGACCCATTCCATGTAGAGAACAAAACACAAAACACTACCCCAAACCCAGTCTTTTCGCCACTCCTGGGAAAGACCAAAAACAGGGCCTGGCAGTACGGAGGGTAGAACATAAACTGTTGTGTCACACCCCTGGCCTCTCTGGCCTTCACTCAGACTGCAGATTAGTGTATACATCTGTTTTCATTGCTCAGATGGAACTTAATGAGAGGCCTTAGTGAGCTCTATGATCTGCTTGAGATTTCATCTCAGGACAGTTCATAGCTAACCCTGATGAGCTCCACAGAGAAAGATAGGGAGAGAACACACAGGCACACAGGCACAGTTGCACACACACACACACGCACACGCACATGCATGCGTCACTACATCCTATTCAGTAATGGGTTATATATTGCAAGTAATTTTTAAAAAAATCTACGATACCACATTTCCCAGGAGCTCAGCTCTCTCTCTGGCCCCTCCCAGCTTAGCTCCGAGATCAGCTACTGCCAGCCCCACTCTCAGCTTCTCTTTTGTTTCTCACTGCTTAGCTCTGCCTCATCTCCTGCCCTGTATCAGCTAGTCCCTGCTGACCTCCTTGGCTATCCACCCTTGGTGGAGGCCACTGTTTTTAGCTTCCCTAAGATCTTACATGATAGCTGCATGCTACTCTTTCCAAAACCTGGCAGAAGTCCCTTCTCTTTCCCTGCTTCTCCCTTTTCCTCCTGGGACCCAGAAGTCCCACCTGTCCCTTCCATCCAACAATTGGCTGCTGGCCTCCTTTATTGACCAAGTCAAGAATTAGGGAACCAGAATTTACTACGAGCACATCTCCCAACAGTTAGAGGATTGGTTCTCATTGGTCTCCATAGAAGCCATTGTGAGCAGAGAAAGCAAAGGGAGGTCACTGTACTTGCTTGGGCTGCTCTAAAAAAAGCACAAAGACTGGTGGCTTGGCTGATAAGTTCCTCATAGTTTTGGGGTCTGAGATTATGCCCTCCTGAAGGTTGTAGATGGCTCTTCTCTTTGCAGTTTTGCTTAATCTTTCTTCTCTGTTCAAAGTTCCTCCTCTCATAAAGGAACACAGTAGTCATACTGGATTATGACTGTTCTAATAACAGTTCTGTAGGTACTCCTCTGGTCTTAAGAGCTAAATGAGAGTCCTGAAATGTGAATGTTGAAGCTCAATCATCACAAGCATGGTAATTTTAAGAGATAGGACCTTAAGAAGATGGCTAATTCAGTAGGGATCTCAGACCTTTAGAAAGCACTTGAGGATTTGGTTCACTCACTGCTGTCTCTTCTTCTATGTGAGGACACAAGGTTTATTTCTGTCATCTACCACATGGGAACACATTCCACATTGAAAGCTGGGGATAGCCAGGTGCCAACTCATAAATTCTCTGAATTTGATCAAAGATTTACCATTCTCCAGACTAATGAGAAGTAAATGAATGTTATGATAAATTACCTAGTCTCAGGCATGTATTATAGCACCACAAAGAGACTAAGACAAAGATTCTGCCTCTAAATATAGTCACACCATGAATAGGTCTTGTCTTTCTCCCCAATTCCCTCTGCCTTGCTATAAAATCTTTTAGATTATATTCCTAAAGTTAGCCCTCAAGGTCCATTCCTTTAGTTGGCCAATTCCTTTTCTTGAGACTGATAACCAAGGTTGAGCTCTTAAAGTATTGAAGACCAGCAATCAAAAGTCCCTTTTGGCTCACCAATTAACATGCCCAATTAAAGTTAAACTTTAGTCTTCTATTCCTAGTACAGTTTCCTATTTTACTTTTAGAAACTGCTGTTTGCCTATGGGTCTGTTTTCTTTGTACCTCCTCCCTCCCACCCTGGGACAACTACACATTACACCTCTCCCTAACCTCTTTTCTCTCCTTCCTTCCTTCCTTCCTTCCTTCCTTCCTTCCTTCCTTCCCCGTCTCCTCCTGAAAGAAAGATGAAATTTCAAGATCTGTAAGTCATATAAAGTACTCAGAAATTGCAAGTTGTTTGTGAACCTAGAGGCTGCCTGGGGCTGAGAAAAGAGAAAAACAAATCCGGGTATGCCCTGTAATTAAAACATTCCTGGGAACATCTTGACCAGAAAGATAAAGAGGAATGTGAGGACATAACAGGGCTACCTGAACTGAGTCAACAACTCACAGAACTCTGACACCCTGCACATACATGTAATTTTTCTGCTGATGCTTGAATAAGCCAATAGTGTGTTGCTATGCTGAATTCCCCATCCCTAAGCCTCTTACCCCATAAAACCCCTATCTTTCAAGCCTCGTGGCCGACATCCGTTATCTCCTGTGTGAGATGCATGTTGGTCCAGAGCTCCTTCATTAAACTGCCTCATGTGATTACAGCAAGACGGATTCTCGTGTTTCTTTGGATGCTCTCTCACTCCCGAGACTAGAGTGGAGGTCCCCGAAAGGAGGTCTTACACTTCTTCTATCTCCTTTGTCCCTCTGGGGTAAGTAAGTATCCTTTATGATGAGAACTTGTTTTTGTGGTGTCTTGATCCAATTTCCAGATTCCCTGCAGGTGTGAGTTTATGTATGTGTGTGTGTGTGTGTGTGTGTGTGTGTGTGTGTGTGTGTACACGCGTGCTCAGGGCATTCATGTCCCTGTCAAAGCACAGGACAAATCATAGTCAGCTGCAGTGAACAAGCTGATGCAGTTCCTTATCCCACACCTGAGATTAAAACAAAAACATAGTCACATAACATTTTTATGTTTTAAAAGAATCCAAATTCTTGCTACACTTTCTTTTTCAAATCATATTCCAGACAAGAAATTGGCTTTAATACTATTCCATGCAATCCTAGAATCATCTTACAACTTTTCAAAAACATCATTGAATGCACAGAACTCAGTACACCAATACAGAAACACCATTTGAATCAGCTGGTTCTTGTTGTGTGTGTAGCCTGTTGGCCTAGGAAGAGATTACCATCTGGGCTGTACAGCTGAGCTCCTAGTTGACTTCCCTACAGAAAGCATATTTTTTTCTGTGCCACTCAGCACTTTTCCAACAAGACCACACCTATTCTAACATGGCCGCACTTCTTAATCCCTCTCAAGTAGTATCACTTCCTGATACCTAAGCATTCAAATATACGAGCCTGTGGGGACCATCGTCAAACCACCACATTCTCTTAACTGACGAATGTCCTCTTCACTTTCTCCTATACATAAAAGTCTTCATTCAGCACCTGCTATGTCCTGCACCCCAGATGTCCCAGTTTCTTTGGGGACCTCTACATTCACTAATCCAACAGTAGAAACCCTCAGAGGAATGTTCTGTAAGTGGTGCAAGCTGCATACACTTCTTAATCCCATTGGTTTAGGTTCTTTAATTGAATGGAGACTGCCCACAGCTACAGAAGCCAGTGATTTCCTGGATGAGACACCCCTGTCTACCTATTTGATTCTCACCCTTATGCTTCTTGACCTCTACATACTCTCCTCTTCAAGATATCCAACCTCCAACATCTTTGTTGCCCCTGTAACTCAGATTTTTTTCTCCCCCAAGCCCCAGCCCATTACTTACCGGGCACTCTGTAGTCAGAAAGAATCTGGGATCTGGAGAGTATCAGGTATGGCTGAGTGACTTAGAACAAGCACTGTGAGATTTAGCTTCTTCCGCTGAAAATGAGGATAATAATATCTGTTTCACAGAAGATATTGAGGATTAAATGAAATAGTAACTATAAAGAAGTAAGCTGAATGACCATCAGCTACCAGTTGTGAAATGAATGAGTGTTGTCACTGACCTGCGAGTTGTAGGAGTCAGTTTCTCCTCCTCTGTTACTCATCTTTGCTATCTCCTCCCATCCCTTTCAGCCATTGCCTTCCACAAACAGCTCCTCTCTTAGCTGTGGGGACATCTTCCACTCTTGATGAACTCATAACATGTTCTACTACTACCCAAATGGAGCAAAGAAAAGGAAGCCTTATTTAATTTTCTCGTAGTTTTCTTACATACAAAGTGAAACTCTTGACCCTGTCTTTGTCTTAATCTCTCCAGGGAAAGCCATCCTTTAGAAATCCCTGTTCACTTTCCAGCTTCCTGTAAGATGTAGCTTTCCATCAGCCCTTAACACATTCAGGCTCCAGGGCAATACAGACATACTCTGAATTGAGATCCACACAGAAAGAGTATCTTCACAGACCAAAGACAGACTGGCATCATTTAAATGAGATATGTTCTCAGGCTGGCATCATTAAAATGAAGTAAGTACTCAGGCTAGGGATGTAGCATGGTGGTAGAGCACCTACCTAGCATATGGGAAACGCTTGGTTTGATCCCCAGCACCAAGATAACATACAGTCTTCTTTTCCATTCAGTTTTATCATTCTTCCCCCACTTCGGTGTCTCCATGTCCTCCCCCTTCCCCCAAACCAACCCTCTTTCTCTCTCTAGAAGTACAGAGAAGTTGGAGTGGGATGCCTATAGTTACTGCTGCTAAGGAAGCTTGGCAGAAGGATAGTTGGAGCCCAGAAGTTAGAGACTAGCCTGGGCAACATCGAGAACAAATCAACAGGAGGGAGGGGGAGGGCCTCCAGAACTGAGGGCTCAGTCCAGAAATTAAAAGTTGTCATAGGAGCTGGAAAGATGGTCTAGTGGGCAAAGCACTGGTTATGTAAGGGTGAGGACCTGAATGGGGGCCAAGGACTCATCCCAAGGCCACAGTAAGTACAGGTCTATAACTCCAGTACATCTGCATCAAGACAGTAGGCAGAGACAGAATTCCACAGAAGCTTACAGGCCAGCAATCAAGAGGTCCTGCCTCAAACAAGGTGGAAGGTGAGAACCTACACCTAAGGTTGTACTCTGACCTGTACACACACACACACACATGCATGCATGCACACTGTGCTGTACACACACACATACAAACTGCTCTACAGGAAGAATAAAAGCCAGAAGCAAGGTCTTCTGAAACCCCTGCAAAGTCCCACAAAACTAGGCTGCTTAGGTACTCCATCACACTCTCTAGCCCTTGAGCACACATGGATGAAGATCCTCAGGCACGTTCACTTGCATCTTGATCTTCTCAGCCTTGGATTACTATGGCCTCTTCTATTAGTCTCCATCCACAGTCTCTACAGGTGGCAGTCCCTCATCTGATGCACAGGAGAGGTCCTTAATGGGCAGTTAATGACCCTGCTTCTGGCTGGGTCAGAATCAAAGATCAAGGACTTGCTCCTATCTTAGAATGAACCAGTGCTAGGTGCTTTGCATATCTCGGGTTGGACCCTGTCTAACCTAGCCATCTTTACTGCTGCAAGTCATACTAGATTCTAGCACAGCATTTCACACCCTGAGCCCCTCTGGGAATTTAGGGAATCCTGGGTATGGAATGAACATCTGTTCTAGCTCTTGACTGGATGATGGCTTAGAACTGGGCTTTGAAGCAGTGACCATTAGGTATTCCCTCACAATACTCCATGTTTATATGACACATGCATATATAGGCATGATTCTCACTTAAATCATTGTGAACTTCGAAATCTGACATATTTTTCAACCAATGACTCATGAAACCAAAACAAACAAACAAAAAATTGTGTTGAGTAATTTCTCACTCAAATTTCAGGTACTTGTGCCTGCCTCAACAATCATCCTTTCAAATACTATTCTAACTGGACACAGAAAGCTTTGAAGATGCGACCAAAGTAGTTCTACTGTGAAAGTTTAAAGATGCCCCAACCTTAGGAGTGGGGAGCTGTGAGGCAGGTAGGGAAGAGTGTGGCCTAGTATAGGGGGGCTGTGAGTTAGGGTAAGGAATGTAGGGCAGCATCTCCTGATGGGAGGAGCTGTGAGGTAAGTGGGGCAGAGCGTCCCCTTGTGGGGAGAGTTGTTAGTGAAGTTGGTAAAGCAGTGTACCAGTGAGGGATACCTCAGCAGCAGAAGCCAGCCATATTTTCTCACTTGCCTTTGGGATGTTTACATAAGAGCTTCAGTATAATTATTTTTTAGACAAGACATTATATAAACGTTCCTATTTTTAAAAGAGTAAAAAGGTGAATTATACAAAAAAACAGTTGAGCTTACTTCTCCCTCCCTGTAACCTCCCCCACCACCACACACACACACACACACACACTGGACATTGAGATAGTTATCTCTCTCCCCTGGTGATGGGCATTGCCCTAGGGATGGGCTTGGTCACTGACTTTTGGGCTGGCCTCAGAAGTTTTATGCTCTGTGTTTTTGACTTTTATCTCCAGAATTAATTTGCTGAATATCTTTATTCTTCTCTGCCTCCAATCCCAGACTTCATCTAAAAGCATACGCCAACATTTGGGAGAGGAAAGAAGTTAGTTCATCTCATAGCTCCCAGGTCAACCATCACTGAGGGAAGTCCGGGCATGAACTTAAGGCAGGAATCTGGAGGCAGGAACAGAAACTGAGACCATGAAGAACACTACTCACTGGCATTTTCGGCCTGCTTTATTATACAGCCTAGGGTTACTTGCTTAGGGATGGCACCACCCATGGTTGGGCTGGGCCCTCCTACATCAACCATGAATTAAGAAACTGTGCTACAGATCAATATTATGAAGGCATTTTCTCAATTGTGAGTCCCTCCTCACTTATCAGATAACTCTAGGTTGTTCCAAGTATACAAGGAGCATGGGGGGTTGGTGGTGGAAGGCTGCGACATTTACTTCTGCCTCCCTGCTCAAGGCAGCCTGAGAACATTGATGGCATTCTGCTTCAGCAAAGCCCAGGGCTTTGAGTGTCTGTCCGGAAGGTGAAGTCCAGCTGAGATGGGGCCAAACAACTTCTGATTTCCACCTGATACCTTATCAGAGACTCTCTCCAAACTGGGTACCTCCTCCTCTGGGCATCATGGCCATGAGTCTCCAAATATGTCCTCCCAATGTTTGTCACTGTCCCTAGGATTTAGCTCTTTATATTCTCCCCCTCACTCTCACTCTCTCTCCCTCCCTCCCCTTCTCTTTCTCCTCCCCCCTCCCATTCCTGTCCTCAACTTCCCTTCCTGAGTGTTCCATACAAAGCCTGTGCCCCAAGGAATACTCACACCCCAATGTTCCTGGCATGATGAGCCTGGCATTGGCTAAGTCTCAGCCAGTAAGGGGAGTGGGTAACCTGGAGGGCAGGATTGATCACAAGGAGAACTGGCCAAGGCTGTACTGAGGAGAGATGCCCCTCCCAGATAGATCCCTGGGTATCACATAGCAATGCTGCCTTGGATGAATTCTTTGAGGTGGAGATGGGCTGAGGGCTGGAGGAACTGGAGTCTCTTTCTTGTGAATGCTGTACTTTTAAGTGTAAAACAAATGTCAAGGTTTGGGAGTGTGATCTGAAAGCATAAATTCTTTGTTCATATTGAATTCCTAAATTCCAACACAGGCACTTTCAGAGTCTCTTCAAAAGGCTCATGTGTTCAAGCCTTGGCCTCCAGCTGGTAGCACTAAGAGAAGATTGGATCGTGAAGGCACTGACTCCATCAATGGCTTTATCACAGTTAAATTCATAGCTTCATATGGTGGAGGAGGTGGAGCTTCACGAGAGGAGCCAATGGCAGTGGACAGAAACCTCCAAAGGATCAGCCAAAATAAATGTTTAAAGTTTGACCCAGGTATTTTCCCACTGAGATGAAAAGTCAAGTAACACACAGTAAATGAGTAGGTTGTGATGGTGGGACCCTCTTGAATGGGAAACCTGAGAGAGAGAGAGAGAGAGAGAGAGAGAGAGAGAGAGAGAGAGAGAGAGAGAGAGACTTTTCAGCCATTTGGACCAAAAAGCTGCAAGTCATCACCAGATACCCATTCTGTTTGTCCCTTTATCTTGGGTCCCTTCAGAGCTGTGGGCAATACATTTCTTTCCGTTATAAGCTTCTCAGCTTACAGTATTTTTTTTTCTAGAATCCTGAACAGTATGTGGCAGTAATTCATCCACTGTTGACAATTAGAGTCTCATTTCTGCAAGACTAATGCATAGAGTTCTTTACATAATACACAGAGAAAATACATAGATTTTTTTTCCAACGAAGTAACTTTGAACCATCAGCAGAAAGAATAGCTAGATACTTTATTCATACTGTTCATGCTATAATGGGCAGGTATTTCCTTCTATTACTATAGACTAATAAGCATAAAATTACTTCTCATTAGGTAGAGATTTCAAAAATCCAAATCAACGTGTCCATTAGGTGTCTGAGGAGAGTTCCAGTCTCTTCTTCCAAAATGGGAGCTTTAGCTGTGTTCTCCTAAGGAAAAAGGCAGACATGGCAACATGGTGTCAGAGAGGTCAGAAGGGCAAAAAGGGCCTCAATGCTGAGCAAAGTCTCTTTTTATAAGGGCATATAGTAAGTCAGGGAGGCATGGAAGCTAGCTGGACTTGCTCTGTGCCAAAACTAGTGGCAAAACATCTTTAATGGGAAAGCTGACAGAAGCCATTGCTATTCAAGTCTTAGAGATACTGGTTTCCACCCCAATGAGGCTTCTATCAGCATTTGAAGGAATGCTGTGATCCAGTCAATGAAAATTTCATGTCACCCACAAGGTCGTTCTTCTTTAGGCATCTGTGGGAGGACATTAACAAAGGATTATTTATTCTGAAATTGTGATTATTTGCCCTCTGATAGCACAGTACCCACTTCTGGACACCATCATTCTATCTGCAAAGAAGTTGCATCAAGATCGTGTTTCTGATCTTGAGGAACACAGTTGCCCTGCAATAAGAGCAGAGCTTGCTCTCAAAAGCGAAGCATGAACCCATTGGGAAAGACAGCAGAGATCAAGCTGAAAGTCAATCACTGGTGTTCTCCTGGGGAAATGTGCAAAGAACAAAGAGGAGGAACAAGTTTTGGTGGTAGATGGTCCCTTTGACTCTACAATGGTAAGGAAACAGAGCAGATGAAATGTTGTGTGGCGTTTTGTGCAGTGACACACACCAGTGTTATAATACAGAAGGACAAACTTTGAGGAAATGGGTTTATAGCCAGCACAATTAGACATTACCATGAGAGACTAATACATGAGAGAGGTGGTGGGTATGGTGGATCTCCTAAAGTTGAGCAGCCAGGGGGAGGGCTAGGCACCCAGGTAGAACAGCTGGTATTTTCTAATTCATCTGGGGACCATGACTCCATTAGGTGCTTCTATGGGACTGGCATGGCTTGTTTAAGTGGTGAGTCAGAGCTTTGCCAGTTTTGAACTCAAAGTGACCTTGGGCCCAGTGCTCATTCATGTTGAAAACTGAATAAAGGGTTTATGTGAAGACTACACAGAACAGTTGCTTTTTCTTGGACCAGTTTTTGCTGCAATGCTTCTCTAGGAATGGAAATGGGGGACTTTACTGGCCCGTGGGAAGATGTCACTTCTGTCTCCCGATGTGTCCGCTCTTGACTCTTCCTCAGCATAGCCCTTCATGATCTGGGGAACATTCCTCAGAGTTATCCCTGGCTTAAAGTGGGAATAACACAGCACAGCAGAAATAGGATGTATATTTAGCATGACATGTAAATATTTTATGGGCTGTAAAATAAATAATGTATACATTTGAAAAAGTCAGTGTAAATATTTGATAGACTGCAGCAAGCATGGAACTGTGTGTGCTTGGAGATAGAGACAGAACCACAGCAGGCAAGGTAGGTCTGGAGATAGGATAGTCTGTTTCTGACACTTCCAAAAAACATCTCCTTTTCTCCTTCTGGCTGGCAACTGCTTTGAGCACCTAACCCTCAACATTTAGGATTTTCCGATGATTTATCACCAGCTGCTTAGGACCAGCATGCCTGGCACTGAGAGGTTGCCATAAGACAGATGCATGTGAGAGCCTATGTGACTGGCTAAATTCTGTTTATTTACTTGTTTGTTGTTGTACTCTCAGAATGTATATCAGGAAGTTCTGTTTCAAATATCTTCTCCAGTGCCTGTGACACTGCCTGGAACATACTAGGGAACACTCTCAGTGAGGATCTGGAAAAATGTGTCAAGACTTAGCACCAAGCAGCTTAGTTAGTCTAGAAGTTGCAACAATCTATAGCCCCAGTCCCACACTGACAGAGTCATTTTTAAAACATTTGTGATTGATACAAAGCTTCAGTGTGACTATTCAAGCTGGTCATAGTAGGTAGCAGAAAGCAACTATAGGAGATGCTGTTTGACTGGGTAAGGTTTCAGATCCCAAGAACTAGGGCTCAGCTCATTATCTCAGAGCTAGGGCCTGAAAAGGCCCAAAGAAAGTCCATCCTGCCATCTCTACATGATAGGTTGAGAGGAGAGAGAAAGCCCTAGGAATCACACTCACAGGCTGTCCCTCCACTTGGAGTGTCTTGTGAACCCTGGGAAGTCACTGAACACACAATTCCAGTTAGTTTTCAGTCATGCTAATGGGCTTTACTCATCAGAGAGATGTGGTGTGGAAGGCACAAGTCAAATGAAAAGAGTTTAGAACCTCAGTGGATTTCACTTTCTGAGACTGTTGCAGTAGCATAGCACATCTGACTCAATTGAGTCTAACTGAAAGACAAACTTGATTTACAGACAAAGCTGCTGTTCTCTGCTTCAAGTTTGCAGCAGAAACCTTGCTTCCCCTGCCATTGTCTGCAAGAAAAAAGATGGCTGTCTTCCCTATTCTGCCCAGCAAGAATCTGAGCCGGGTGGAAATAGCTAGTAAAGCACAGGGGCCTGATCTTACAAATCAAATTGCTGTCAGGAAGAGGCCCGGAAGCAGAGTCACTAGATCTCCACATGGGATGAAGAACTGGGGGGACAGGGAGTGTGTCAGTATCACAAGATGGGGGTTTAAAGAGAGGGTCAGACAACTCAGATGGGTCAGACTCTGTGTGCTGGGCCCTTCTCCAAGGACATGCTGTGCCTCCTCTGTGCACACGAGCAGGTTCTCAAGTCCTACCTAATTACCCTCCTTCTTTCATTCAAATCCTGGACTGAGCTGGAGCCCTCTCAGTACAGATTACAATTACTCTGGGTAAGAGTGAACTCAGGAGACTGAGATGCGGCCAAGAGACCTGCACATTCCTCATCACAGCCAGGGAACCTCAGGCTCTGTGGCAGGACAGAACTGAGCTTGGGAACTGAACCTAGGCAACATAAAGAATCTTCAAAAAAACAAAACATTGCCAGCGGTTTCATGCAGTTTCCTGAGAAGGCTCAGGCATTTTAGTGACATGGTGGAGACCACAGAAATGACACACAGTCTTTTTTTGTCCTTTTTTGTGTTTTGTCTCTGTTTTAGTCAGTTTTCTATTGTTGTAATGAAGTGCCTGAGGTGAGTGATTTATCAAGATGAAAGGTTTGCTTTGCCTCATGATTTTAGCATTCACTCTGTGAAGAATGCATGCCAGAAGCAAACAAGCTCATTTTATGTGTGTGTGTGTGTGTGTGTGTGTGTGTTGCACACAGGATGACAAGAGACAGGACATAACCAAAACAATTACAAACAAGGGAACAGGCTCCCTACACACGTTCCCCAAACCACACTTCCACAGATCTTCAGACCTCCCACAAAAGTATTACTCCCTAAAGGTTCTGCATACCTTCCCTGGTACCACACTACGAAACATGTCTGTAACATGGGCTTGTAAGCATAGTCAACATCGAAACTACAGAGGTCTCAACACAGGGCTGGTTACTCCTTCCTTTCTGTCAAGCAGAAAAGTCCAAGAAAATGGAGATTCCTTCCAGTTTCATTTGGATAAATTAAAATTAAGTGAGCAACTATAGGTTATTCAACTTCTATAGCCTAGAGATGAGAAGCCAGCTGGAGAAGGTGACACCCATTAAGGCCTCAGAGGAATTGGCTAGAATGTTGAAGTAATAAAGGAAAGACAGACAGACATGCAGAAACAAAGAAACACACAGAAAGAAATGCTGAGATCAGGTGGAGAAACAACAGCACTTTGGAACTTCAGGGTGTTTGTTTATTTAGAATTGAACTAAAGGATGGTTGTGGAATACAGCTGGACAAGGATGTGGGATTATTATATACAGAAAAACGTAGCTGCCCAGGTTTGTGGTATCCAGTTGGATTCAAGAGCTGGGTTTGGCTAATCTGAGTAGGAGCAGTTTCTGTGAGGGATCAGTCTTCAGAAGGATATAAACATCCGGGCAGAGAAACTTGTGGTGGACAGTTTCTGCACATGGTGTCAATTGTGTTTGGTCCCCTGAGGAAGGTTTTAAGCCTTTAAGCCTTACCCTGGGGAAAGACTTTGCCACCTGAGCCTGCTCTGAGCCTGCTGGGTTATTGACATGGCTGCTCCCATGTCAACCACATGGATTCACTCAGGGCTGCATTCATGCCTGGCCTTTTCACTCCCCTGAGTCTCTGCATTTGCATTTTTTTAACCAGCATGACAACTTAAATATAAAACTGTACAACTAAAGCCAGGTTTACATTTCCATTTACATTGGTTAATATGATAGTTGATGCCAATTGCAGACATGGCAGAATCTAGAGTCACCTGAGAGTTGGGTCTCTGGGCATGTGTATGGGGGAAATTTGATTATACTATGAGATAGTCCATCTTAACTGTCCATAAAGCCTGGGTTGCATAAATGGAGAAGCAAGCTGAACCCTAGCATGCTTCCATTCACTGCTCTCTGCTCAACTGTGACTATAATGTGACCAACTGCCTCAAAGCTCTGACCCTGTGTCTTCCCCACCATAATGGGCTGCAACCTGAAATTGTAAACCAAAGAAACCCTTTCCTGATTAAGTTGCTTCTGCCAGAATTAGTGCAGCATCAGAAAAGGAGCCAAGACAGTCAGAATAAGACACTTTCTGCAATAAACACTCTGCAGTATGGTGAATGCTTATTCCAGGCTCCTGGTAGTTAGGCATGATATTTGGTTTCTGTTCCATCTGGAGACTCACGCTGCCCAGCAGTGCTCCTGTTCTAGGACCTTATTTTCTTTGCCACCACATTATCCGCTAGTGGGAAAAAGGACAGGCAGAGGAGACCTGTTTGCTTTCAAGCTATCTCAGTACCCAGAAGTGACCTATGTCTTACCCTGTCTCTCCTGCTCACTTTCCATCTGTAAGAACAAGAAAGGTGGCCTTGTTATAGTGGCAAGGGGGCTGGGAGCACCCAAAGGATGCTAGTGACTGTTAGCCATCTCCCATACCAGGAATGTCAGACTAGCTAGGTTGCCAGACCTGCAAAGGCAACAGATTCTGCTGGTAAGACTTTTGTCCTCCCACTCCCTGCCTCTCCTCACCCTGCCCCCCCCCCCACACACACACTTTCAGCTTGCCAGGAGAATTTTAGTTACAAGCTGTCACGGTTACAATGGTCAGCATACAGCAAGCACATCATGAGGCATATACTGCTTCAGGGTCATAGCTGGGTCCTGGAGAGAATATGTCTTGTCTTGAGAGACTAGCATACACTATCCTCAGAAGGGGCCATAGCTGGGGTATTGCTTGTTCAAAATGTTTATAACAGAAGTGTTTTTGATGTAAGTCTTTCTTTTCTTTCAGATTTAGGATATTTGCATATAAATGGTGAATTATCACTGATATGAAATCTATTATTAAACAAGAAATTAATTTCTTCTCTTACGGGCATTATAAACACAGCCTGAAGCAAATTTCCTGACAGTTTTGTGTATGAGACAAATTCATGGTGTGAGGCTTTCCTTTTAAATTTTATCAATTTATTTATTGAGGGTTTGTGATTATACATACACGTTTGGTGGTCAGAGGATAACTTTAGGAGTTAGTTCTCTCTTGCTACCATGTGGGTCCCAAGGTTCAAACTCAGGCTGTGAGGGCTGACTGGTGGCAATCACCTTTACCTACTGTACTGGCTAGTTTTGTGTCAACTTGACACAGCTGGAGTTTTCACAAAGAAAGGAGCTTCAGTTGAGGAAATGCCTCCATGAGATCCAACTGTAAGGCATTTTTTCAATTAGTGATCAAGGGGGAAAGGCCCCTTGTGGGTGGTGCCATCTCTGGGCTGGTAGTCTTGGATTCTATAAGAAAGCAGGCTGAGCAAGCCAGGAGAAGCAAGCCAGTAAAGAACATCCCTCCATGGCCTCTGCATCAGCTCCTGCTTCCTGACCTGCTAGAGTTCCAGTCCTGACTTCTTTGGTGATGAACAGCAGTATGGAAGTGTAAGTCGAACAAACCCTTTCCTCCCCAACTTGCTTCTTGGTCATGATGTTTGTGCAGGAATAGAAACCCTGACTAAGACACCTACTGATCCATCTCATTAGTGTGGGGGTCTACTTAAGGTACCACTTCTTTGCTCAAAGAATGCTTTAGGTTTTGGATTTCAAATGAGGAATGTTCAACCTGCATAATGGATTTCAAAATTTTTCTTTTTTTCTTGTTTTTTGAGGCTGTGGTGTGTGTGTGTGTGTGTGTGTGTGTGTGTGTGTGTGTGCACGCACACGTGCAAAGGATGGGACTCTGGAGCTTTGCACATGCAAGTCAAGCACCTGTCACTGCGTTCCTGTTCCCATAGCTGCTTGCACAATTTTTTGGCTTTCTGAGAAATCCTATACATTCTACATATAGGGAAACAGTGTAAACTATTTACAGCCTTCTTTAAGCAGATAAGTCAGTGAATGATTGCTTCTAACTGGTTGGTCTTATGTGTTTTCTTGGGAAACTGTCATGTCTCCTGTCCCTCCAATATGGGGTTAACAAAAGACAGATCATGAGGAATGGCCTTACCCTGCTGGTTGCTTCCAGAGTGTGAGGTGGTCCCACATAAAACACTCTGTTCCCAGGTACCACATACCTTGGAAATTATATACTTTCAACTCAAGGATGCTAGAAGTGAATGTTCATGCTATTTTATAACCTGTTTCTCAGAGCCTGTGGTCTCTTAGCCCTCCTCCCTGTTTTGAGTGCACAACTGTTTCAGAAAAGAGATTAAACCTCAAAAGAATCCAAGAGGAATCTGAGCATTTGGACTGGACAGGAAAACACCATCTCCCACCCAGGCTGGATACTGTCACCATGCACCCCGTTTGTCAATGAAGCCAGGGAGTGGCAGTGTTTCTTACAAAGATAAAATGTACAAATGTCTCTCACCCAGGCAACAGTGATCTCTGACATGCTAATCTTCAGTGTTGAGGCTGTAGAAGTCTCAGACTGCCCTTTTGGAAACTTAAAACGAAGCCATTTTAAAAAAAATCAAAGGGCAGATATCAGACAAGCAATGCCTTGTCTGTCATCTATTCTGTTGTCTGTGTAATCCCTCATACTTTAGTCTGAGAGATCACTTGAAAATCTGGGGGCCTCTCCACAGACTATCTATAGTTGTTGAGGCTTTTGAAGTTGAGGCCACTGGCACCTCATTACTAACAAATCAAAATCAAAGATGCACAGTTTCCCTGCCTGGAGGGCCTCCTTCACACATCAGAAGCACCAAATTACCAAAGTCTGGGCCAAATCTAGGCGCACCTTTTGCCCCTTCTATGTCTTGACATTCACTGCCCTGCTTTTCCTTAAATCAAGAAAGTCACATCAGAGTTAGCCCTGGCCACTCTTCCCTAAATGAAGAAAATCCATTTTCAGCACCTCAGACACAGAAATACTGAGTCTCTATAAGGCTGATGCCTCAAGTAGAAAGTGTGTTTGGAAAGGAAAATGTTTTGGCTGCACCATGCAACCCTGTGTGAAAGTTTTTTCCTTATGTTTGACTCTATCATTGAACAGGACCAAGGGTGCTTGGGCATTAATTCATGGTGTGTGTCCATCAGCATTGTTAATTGGCACAGGGATTTCTATCCTAAATTCTGTCTTGGTGGGCCTTCCTTAGTGGTAGGGAAAGCTATTCTGATTGCTATTTATATTCCCTAGAAAACCCCTTCCTCCTGAGCAGCTGCTGTGAGATCAGGGTATTAAGTGCTCAGGCTACAGGCTCTCAGGAGACACTCTTCTCTTGTATTGGCCATTCTTTTAGTAAATGCCATTGCTATTGCTCCTGCACTGTGGTCAGGGTCACTAATGGAACAGTTCTATCCATGCTTTCAAATCTCATTTTTTCACTATTGGGTGAGTCCCTCTCCTGCCTTGTTAATGCTGTGAGGAGGATGTCTCAATGGTCCTCTATGTCAGCTCAGTCTTGCAGTTCTGCACATTTGGGCAGTTTGCTATCTGCGAGACCCTCTCTCCTTGATATCTGTCATCTCACTAGTAAATTTGCTTTCTTAGCATGGTAAACTTTTAAAGGCCAATGGTTAGGGACTCCCTGAAATCCAAGTCGACCCCTTTTCCCCTTGGCATTTTTTCTACTTGTCCCACCCTCATCCCTTCTCTCAAGTGTGAATAGGAATGACCTCCTTTCTCTTGCCTGCGGCCAATCCTACCCTTTCTGGTCCTCGGGAGACCCAACTCTGGTTTTATCCTTGCACTCTGTGTGTGTGTGTTGTGTATGTGTGTATGGTGTGTGGTATGTGTGTATATGGTACATGTGTGTATGTGTGGTGTATGGATGTATGTGTGTGTATATGTGGTATGCGTGATGTGGGTATGGTGTGTGTGTGTATGATGTGTGCTGCTGTTGTTGTTGTTGGTGGTGGTGGTGGTGTGTGTGTGTGTGTGTGTGGTATGTGAGAAGCATGTTGGTACAAGCAGACATGCATTCACCAATAAGAACAATGTCATGTTAGTTTCTGAGCAGTTTATAGTTTCTCCTTCTGATTTGTTCAATTTATGATGAGTTTCCTACAATGTAGCCCATGATAGCTGAGTTCTGGAAACCCTCTTGTCATGGGTCTTATTGGGGTTCATCTCACTTAACTAGAGCAAGTTATACATTCCACTGCCCTGATACTTGGATTAAAACATATTGAGCTCATCTTGCTTATTTATCCAACTCCCCCCTCCCACCACCACAAAGTTCTCAGCCACTTACAGGCACAGTTAAGACTTAGAGAGATTCAAAGGAGTGTGGAGATTGGGATGACCCTCAGTCACAAGGGCAGAGTCTCAAGGCACTGAAGGACATGGAAAGAACTGAGATCTTGTCAGAACCCAGCAGAGTCCAAATGTCTTTTGCATTAAAGGCATTTCAATTCAACCAAGGCTTTGAGGGTATGCTTTGGTATTCACAGAGCAGCTTTGTGTGTGCGCGCGTGCACGCGTGTGCACACACACACACACACACTTATACCACTCACACTAACACACACATCATACCACATGGTAACTTTATTTTTTTCAAGGCCTACTTCTATTGATGGTTCTTAAACACTTTAACCTCCCTTCTAGCCCACCACCCAACAGAGGTAGTGGAAAAGAAGGAACAGGGAAGGTGGACCTATTTAGAAATGGTTCTTTGGAGCAAATCCCATCTGCATTGTCAGGAAATCTGCAGTTCAGATGATAGGTCAGCAGCAGCAGCTTGATCTACTTACTGGTACATTTCAAATAGATATACCAACAGTTCAGTTCAGTAGTGTCAGGATAGCAGCAGGGGTGGCACAAACTAGAAGGAAGAGCCAAATCAGCATGAATCACCAGGAGGACCAAGGCCAACAGTAATGCCAGGAGAAGTTCGTAGCCATGTCGCTCTCAATGAAGGGAGGATCAGCGAAGAGACAAAACCAACAAGTGTTGCACAGCTAGCTCTACCAGCAAACCAAGCTCAAGTCTCCTTCACTGTCCATTGAGTCCTATTTATCTTCCCTCCAAACATCATGTATCCTCCATGTGTCTTGCCTCAGCATGTGAGTCTGTCTTAGCAAAACTCCACTTGAGTCTGTCTCAGCTGACATTGCTCTGTCAATCAGTCTGAGTCTGGGGAAACTTCAGGAAGCCACTTGTACATTACCAGAAGTTTTTTTGGTGCATTTCTCTCTATGGAGTCCAAACAAATGGAGCTCAACTACTCAGTGTAAGGCAGACCAATACATGACTATCATGAAGGAAGAATCTTTCATCACTATGTGTCCTTTCATGTGCTTGCCTTAGCAGAACATCTTTTCACCTATGTCTGCTTTAGCAAAACATTCCTTCTCATGTTTGCCCCAGCAAAACACCATCCAACACAACTGACTTTCCAAAGAACCCTTAAGTTTCTACTTCACCACACAAATACACATATACTCTCACATATACACTCTCACAATACACTATACACACATACAACACACATACCATACACACACATACCCCCCCACACACACCATATACACATGCAACCCACACACAATGTGAGTTAAAATGGTGGCCTGCATCAGGTCCACCAGAGGGCTAGGGCCACTCATGGAGGTGGACACAAGAAGTTTAACTGCACACACTCCATGTTGCCAGGCAGGCGAAGGACTGTGAGAAGCCTCAAGAACCTGCTCAGGGCTGGGGAAGCACAGTCTGAGGTCCCCACTGACCTGCCAGAATTGGCTTTGAGTCACCAGGCCTGCAAGGAGGCTGAGGTGTCACAGATACCTCCTAATGCCTCGGAAGAGCTGAGAACAGAGTTGGGGGCAGCTCGTGGGCTCTTGCCTTGGGCAAAAGGGAAAAGGGCAGGAGGAGAGCTCTGGCTGGGTCCTGCGGGGAGGAGAGTGCTTGGCTTGTTCAGTTGGCGCCTTGGGTTGGTGGAGGTCATGTCTGGAGAGCACAGGGAGGCCTCTTGGCCAGAGATTAGATGGGGCTATTTAGAGGGAGATATGTTCCATTATTCCAGCATGGTGGTTCCCAATGAGAAGAGGCAGTCCATGGTTTTAAGGCATTTATTGTAGAAAGGCAGAGAGAGGGAGAGAGTAGAGAAGTAGAGTCCAGCCATGGCCACGTGGAGAAATGGGGTAGGGAATGCGGAGAGAGGAGGAGCAAGAGAAAGATTAAGAGTGAGAGAATGAGAGAGTAGGAGAGTAAGAGTAAGAGAGTAGGGGTAAGAGAGGGAGGAGGAGGCAAGCAGCCCCTTTTATAGTAGGCTGGGCCAACTTGGCTCTTGTCAGGTAACCATGGGGAGGAGCACACCTGGATATTGCCAAGTAACTGTGGGGGTGGAATCCAAACAAGATGCCAGGGACTTGGGGTGTTGCCTTATGTGATTGATGGCCTCAAAATTATGGAACTGTGGCCTCGTGTCAGGAGCCTAGTGTCTGGGAGAGGGCAAATTTCCTTCAGTCCCTTGCAGAGTTATCTGCTGGATCTCCAGGGTTTAAACCTAGCTCAGCCAGAAAACAGGTGCCTTTCACACTCCCACAACACATCATACACACACCATATACACATACAACTCCCCACACACATACCATATACACACATACCATACATACATACAAACCACATCCATACCACACACATACACACACACTCATCCACTAATACACAAATGCACACCACACACACACACACCATACATACACACACTCACACCCCATACGCAAACATACACTACACACACACATATGCACACACCACAATACACATACTCACACTCTTATACTCTCATTAACACACATGCACACCACATAGAAACACACCACACATGCACAAACACACAAATATACATATGCACTCAACACACAACATACTATAAACCCAGAACCCATGTGCATTCATACTATGTATAGTCCTACTAATCACAGAGACCCCACATTGAAGTTTGTTTCCTTTTTTGGTTTATGATGCCCAAAGCATCTAGAATTCCATCCCAGAAACACCCTTGCAGGCACCAAACAGACTTGTTCTGGTGACAAGGGGCATGCACTTTGGGGTACATAGTTCAATAAGCAGAAGTGACTCACAGGCATAAGAAGTGGCACAAATTCAATGTGGATGGGAGTAGTCAACATGGATGGGGGACAGTGAACATGGATGGGGAACTGTGGAGAGCTTTGGGGGCTACTTTGCAGGAATCTGACATTGATCCAGGACAAGGAATTAAGCTCATGCAGGAATCTAATTTTAGGCTAGAACAAAGAAGTAGAATTCAGGTAAGAATATGACATTGGGCTAGGACAGGGAAGTAGGCTCAGATATTGTGGTCATCCTTGGCAAGCCCTTAGAAACAGTGATCATGGGGACTCTGTTTATTGTCTTGTTTGTTCCTTGACTATTTGTGTTTATTGTCTTGCTTGTTCCTTAACCTAGAACTGACCTTATTAAAGTAATTAAAATAGTATGCAATTAAAATTTTATGAAAGCAGATTGGTAAAAAGTAAACCCACCTCAGCCTCAGAACTGGCTGGAGTCATGCTACCATGTTGTCTAATTGTCCTTTTTCTTTCTAATCCTCGATCCTGTGCTGGAGAACCTGTTGACTGACTGAGCTGGTTTGGTCAGGGAGCAGTCAACATGAATGGGGCAGTCAATATGGATGAGGGTAATCAATGTGTATGGAGGGGAGTCAACATGGATGGGAGCAGTCAACATGGATGGAGGGGAGTCAACATGGATGGGGTAGTCAATGTGTATGAAGGGAAGTCAATGTGTATGGTGGAGAGCCAACATGGATGGGGGGGCAGTTAACATGGATAGAGGGGAATCAACATGAATGGAGGGGAGTCAACATGGATGGGAGCAGTCAACATGGAGGGGAGCAGTCAATGTGAATGGAGGGGAGTCAATGTAAATCTTTTGGGCCTTCTTTACTTATACTTGAGCAAACACTCCACATGCCTGTTACCTCCCTCTCTGTTCATGTACTATCTGACTACTTCACAATGGAATGGCACATATTTCAGATCCAATCACAGGTTAATAAGCCCACCCACCCCTGTTGCCCCATCAAAGTGTATACACAGAGACTTGCCTGTAGCTCTCATCTGTAGGGGAAGGGACAGGCCAAATGCAAGCCAACTTCCTCATTATCTCCTTTTATTCCTGTTCCCTCAGGTGCTTACAGGCCAATCTGGCTACAGGGTCCATTTCCCCCTAGTGAAGCATTACTGATAGCCCTGCCCCATGTAAGCAAAGCTGGAGATGCTGTGGAATCCCCCATCTGGGACACATGAATAAGGTTTATGTGCCTTCTTTTCTGTTGTCCTTTATGAGTGAGAAGGAGAGGAAGAGGGGAAAATATTTATGAAACATTTGCCTTCATAGTGTAGCTTTCTTGTTTCTGCACTCATCTTTCCCCTCATGAATCTGATCTTCCCAAGCAGATGATACTGTCTTCCGGCTGTGCACAGACAGCACCAGTTCTCAGATCCCAAGAACATAAGGTTTCACCTGCATGGCCTTTGTATATTCTCCTTGATGGATGTCATTTTCTTTCTTATTGCTTTGTGATTCTGGACACTCACCTGTCTTCTCTGTTAAAGTGTAAGTTCCTATAGGGAACATTCCAGATCCATAATGCAGTACCCCGCTTCCCAATGCCAGCAACACACTCATTGCCCTGAAGTAAAAACCAATTTGAGTGCTAATCCATGGCATACCATCCTATACAAGAGCCCTTTTCTAGAGAGAATGATGAAGCTACAACTAGAGGTATCAGAGATTTTGTGTGAAGAGCATAAGATGCGAGCTTGGAAGAATCAAGAGCTCTTGATACAAGGTGTGTCCAGCCCTAGTCATCACTCACCTTCACTCAGTCCCTTGTTTTCTTCATAGAACAAACTAAAAATACTACTGACTACATGAGAATGCTATGAGAATTAGGAGCTGAAATCTATGGATCAATGAAATAGCCAAGAACCTTGAATATTGTAAATATGCACATCTAAGTCTTGATCACTCTTTGGGTGCAAGATGGAATCCTACTCCTGTTCTTTGAATTTTTCCTGTATTTTCTAGATTTTTTTTCTGGAACCTAATTTCCAATTCTAGTAAGGAGTCACAGATGAAAGAACAAGCCAGCTATTGTTCCCATAGAAGACAATTTGGGGCGAGACTGAATTTGCTGATTTTCCTTCTCTTCGTATTCCTCCTTGCATCTCTTCTCCTAGAATGGTGGGAATTATCATTCCAAATGCATCAAAAGAATAATAAGAGAGTTGTTTTTAAAGTCAGTCTTACACTACGAATCCCAAGACTTCCTATGTTGGATGGTCTTCCTATCTTTTTTTTTTTTCCTTCCTGCACCTCTCTCTGGGATGACTTCCTCTCTCACTGGCACATCTGCAATCTGCAGCCTCTTGATGCTGTCTATACTGTATGCTCTCCACTTCTCCAATATTTTCTTCTGCTGTGTCTTTTCTGCTCTGATAATGCTACTCAATCCTTGTTTTGTGCTTTTCAGTTGTAGATTGTTCACCCAATTAGCTTCATATCTACCATTTTCTGTATTGTTTCAATTCTCTTCCAAAATGTTGGAAATGTTAGATCTTAGTTTTGTTTTATTCCATTGAACATAGTAAGCATGGTCATTTTAATCAACATGCCTGGTGATTCTGCCATTAACGTCTTTTTTTTTTTTTTTTTTTTTACTGGAACATCTTTTAATTTTACCTGAAAAACTGTAAGAATGACAGACTTTCCTTCCAGAGATTGGTTTTGTTGTTATTTTATTTTTCTAGTAACCTTGGCATAGTAACACTCTTGGGTTGCCATGACTTAAATTCAGGGATTGGAAACTTCTGTGTCATGCGGATTATTTGGAACTGAGTGGCCACATACATGGGGTCTGGTGTGCTTTTCACCTGGTGTTCATCTTTTGGAGCTCAGTTGAAGTTCAAACACTTTCCCAGGATCCTGCTCACACTTAATGAGCTTTAGACACCCAAGGGATCATAGTAGGTCCCATTAAAACCTAGTTTTGCCTTTTTATACCTGTGAGATTCTGTCTTATTCTTGATTATATCTTGTCACGATCAGCTTTTGTTGTCTTCAGAATTTAGAAAATATTTCTCCAGGTTTTCTAATTGTCTTCAGCAAGAGGATTAGTACCTATAATCTTCCCATGGAGACATTTGTCCAGTGTTCTAAGAATGGAATAATTGAATAGTATACAATCAGTTCATACCTCAGGGCTAACCAGCAATGTGAGTACAGATGACAATCCTAGCCTTTTTTGTTTCAGGAAACTTAATTACAATATACTCAGAGTCTCTAAAACCTTCAAAATTATGATTTCTTGGCTCAGCTATCTTCAATGAGAAAAACAATACATTAAGAGTAGAATTCCTTATGCTTGTTAGAAAAAAATGTTCACAAAATTCAAACCAATGGCCATGGTCATATGTGAGGGGAGAGAAGAGAGAGAGAGAGAGAGAGATGGATGAAGTCCACATGTGACATCAGGAAATAGGAACTCTACTAGCATTTTAGAAAAGAAATTTTAGTTTATCCTAAATTTGGACATTGTTTATATCTATATGCAAGAATTATAGACTTATACTAGAGCATAAAACCTCTTCTCTCTCTCTCTCTCTCTCTCTCTCTCTCTCTCTCTCTCTCTCTCTCTCTCTCTCTCTCTCTCCCCTGTGTGTGTGTGTGTGTTGTGTAAGGAGTGTGTGTACACCAACAAGAACAATAGTGGGCTATTCTCTGAGCAGCTTACACAAATGTCACTGAGCATGTGTGTAATTCAAAGTACTTTGTACAGTTGTAGCGCTAGAGATGGGATATGGCAGAGAAGAGGATAACATTTCTAAAGCTTAGAAGCTTAGAGAAATGACTATGGAGCTGAAGCACAAAGCTGAGGAGGGGACTCCTCTGGCATAATGGCAACTTGAAAAGAGGCATCAGGCACAGCCATTCATCCTCTGAGGGGTTCTTCTCAGTGCTTCAATTACAAAGATTCACAAGGCTAGCTCTTATAAGAGCTTCCCTAGAACCAGTGGCTGGTATTGCCCAGGAAATGAAGATCAGATTATTTCTCTGCCCTCTTCAAAGGCTCTGCCTACCTCCCTGTACTGGAAAAGCTTCATAACTAGCTATCTGCCACACAAAACTGTTCATAAAGGGTGAATTTAAACCTGGCACACTACCTTCTTATATTGTGAACGCCATATTTGCCATGCTGAGTCTTCTTTATTTTAGGAAGCAGTCAGTGATCAGTGTAGATGACTGGAGTTAGGGTATGAGCTATGTTTACGCTTCAGGTGTTTGTGTTCATTTTATCTAGATGTATTATGTCTAGGTAAGAAATTCAGGTAGGTACATTGATGCATAGTGAAGGAACGTGAGCCTTCAGAATACCAACTGAGTAAGGAAGCCACTTTAAGAAGTACAATGTACTTTGTTCTCATCCCATTTTCAACCTATATGCATCTTACTCCTGGATGAACTAGCTTTAATTTGTTCAACAATATACACAATAATATTATATCATTTCTAAAACTTATGAAATCTTATATATATAATATCTTATAATATACAGTGTATATTATATAATAAACAAAAATAATACAGAAAGCAATTTTTGAACCTACATCCTAACCCTAAACCATATGCTCATTGTTGTAGACTAAAGTAGTCTGTGATTCATGCACTCTAAGCAATCCTCTATCTAAATACAGACAGTGCTGAGACTAGGGCATCAGCTGCAGTTAATCTAGACCCTCATAATCAAGCAAGGGTCCCTTAACTTTAGCTCACTATTTTCTCTGTCCTTTTCTTTGTCATCATGGAAAGATGGGTTTGAATCTTATAAAAAGTCAAATTTTGTTACAATATGTGGTTCAGTGATGTCTAAATTGTTTTTTATTATCATTAAGTCTGTCAAGCCATGTAATATTTGTTGTTAATCAGGCATTTAATTGGGCTTGAAAATCTTATGTCATATGAAGTCTCATTGTAACGGAAATGTTTATTTCACAATGAATGAGTTATTCCTCTATGGTACAAGACCCAAGGCTATTGTAAACCAACTGGAGACAAGATATTTTAAAAATTCATGCCTAAAATTACAAGCTCAGGGTTTAATATCCATGCAGCTAAACCCAGATGCACACTAATTAACATATCATTCCTAAATAAACATTTTAAAATAAAGGAATCTGTTGGGCATGGAACAAGTATTATTTCTTTCTGTTGTTCCAACTCGTGATCAGTTACAAGGCTATATTCTTATTGGCAGAAGCTCTGAGAGTGAGGAAGGAGAGTCTAAGGTTGATAGGAGACAAAACCTTCCTAAGCACAATGGACAGAGGAGACAATGAGAGTGATGAGGAGATATAACAGTCAACCTTTTGAGGACCACGTACATGCTGTCACCTATCTATCATCTCTGGGACAGAGACAAGTTCCAAAACACAAGTCCTCCCTATGGTCATTTTATCTCAGAGTAGTCATTAACCTCTGCTACAAAAAATTGTCCTGACACTTATAATTAAACACTTCTTACCACATACATTCTGTGGGTCTGGAATTAAGGATGGACAGGCCACTCTTGTGGCTTTAGTTCACAGTTACAGAGGCTGCACTTGAATGTTGGCTGGAGTTACAGTCCCACCACAGAGGTGGGTGAGGAAATCTTCAGCTAATATTACTCATGTGACTGGATGCAGGAGATCTGAGTTCCCCACTGGTTGTTCCTTACCCAACAGCCTTCTCTAGAGGACTGCTCATATCTGTGTATCTTGTTTCCCAACACACATGCGCGTGTGCACACGCGCGCACACACACACAGACACAGAAACAGACACACACACACACACACACACACACACACACACACACGGTGGGGGCAGGGAGAGAGAGAGAGAGAGAGAGAGAGAGAGAGAGAGAGAGAGAGAGTTTAGAAGAAGGCTAACTCAACCTAACCTGTTGTGGGGTTCTCATTATCTCATTAAATACTCTAGGACCTTGTGGGGTAGGTCTATACAGGAATGTTGATTCAAAAAAAGCAAAAATCACCAGGGCTATGTGTGCAATCCTTTTCTCTCCAAATTTCTCCCAACTCTTCCTTTTATATCTGTAACAAAGTCTTGGAGGTGCCCAGGGAATGCTAGAAGCACACAAAGTCATGGCAACAATGTCTGTTTAGCATCTCATCTGCCATATGTGTGGCCCTGAGCTGATACCAGGGAGACTATGGAGGCCATGGCTGCAGGGCCCAGACACCTGGAGCTGGTACTGTCCTGCTGCAATGAGTCAGAATCACTCAAAGGAATAAGAAAGCAAGATTCTACACCTATGAAAGAGAGTGTGTTTGAATCGGGCTAGGTATGTCATTTAGTATTTTAATTTAATTTTAATTTCTACTTTAGGTTGTGAGCCTAGCCTTTAACAGCTGAGCCATCTCTCCAGTCTACATTTTTAACTTCTAATTGATAAATTGAAAGGTGAGTTTTAGGCTACGCTGAGATCAGGGGAGCCTATAAAGCCTTCCATTTTTCTAAGGATTGTGTGCCTAAGGATCATAGTGCATTGCAAGGGAGGCTAGTGGGACCTCATGAGTAAGAAATTTCCTGAGCTGATCAAGATAGTCTCATGATCCTCTAGGAGCTATTTGCATTAAGGAGGAAAGGGTAGAAAGGAAGCATATTTATTTATTTCTCAGGGGACAGCACTGTCAACCTCAGTTGTGCCTCAGTAAGGAATGGCTATGTGACTTTTGAACTTCAAGCAGCTTCCTCTGTGTTCACTTCAAGATACTGACTTGGCTTGCTTGGTTGCTCTTCTGAATAATGACAGCTCCACACTCTGCTGACCCACCTGACCCTGCCTACTTTTCCCTGAGATGTATTTTAACAATTACCGGGAAGATCCACCCAGCAGGGGTCACAGCAAGTACTTGAACAATTGCCTCACAGTTTACCATCAACTTCAACATGCTTAACAGTAGAAATCACCCACCCCAAATCAACACAGGAATGTTGTCTGAAGAAAGCCATGAGGAATCCGTCCATGTTTCCCTCTCCCCCATAAAATTTCTAAGCTTCTTTTAAAAATTGCTATATTGAAAAAGCGTTGTTCTCCTTTTATCATTTCCTGTGTTATTTCTTTCCTCAGCCTTTTATAGGGACAACCTTGAAGCAGATAGCTGTAGGCAAGCTGAGGCCTGCTGAGACAATTCCCTCTGCAGAAAACCAGTATATTCTAGAATGTTCCCTGAGGACAGTAGCATCAGTGCTTCCCAGAGTCTTAGCAGAAATTCAGAACTTTCATGTTTTTCATAGATCCACTGAATCAGTGAATTGTATTTTGAGGCAACCTCAGGATCAATAAGAGTGCTGTAGACAGGCATTGAGAACCAAATATGGCTCTGCTTCTCAGCAGCATCTATGAATCCAGAAGTGTCTCTTTCTGCAGCCACTATTTCCCTTCCCTCTTCTTGCCACTCTCCCTCCCATCTTCTCCCTCCCCCTCCCATCTCCTCCTCTCCTCTTCCATCTTCCCTTCCTCTCTCCCTTTTCCTCCTCCCTCCCTCCCATCTCCTCTCTCTTCCCTCCCATCTCCCCACTCTCTTCCATCCCCTACTCTCTCCCATCTCCTTCCCTCCTCCCTGCCATCTCCTCCCCCCTTCTCCTTTTCTCTCATCTCCTTCTCTCATCTATGTTCTCTCTCCCTCTCACCTACATTTATTTTTATCATTTTTATTTTGCTATGGAAATACTGAAGCAATTGTGACTTGTTTTTGGCTTTCCCCATCACTTGCAGCTGAGCCCTTTCATCTTTTATTCAGCCAATTTTCTTCAAAGCCAAATATTAAACAGATCTGTCTTCTGACAGCTGACCCCAAATAGGGACAGGCAGTGGTCCTCACCCTGGGGGTGTAAGGAAACCTACAAAGGTAGAGGAGAGACAGAATGGAGCCAGTTCCTGTCCCCTGGGGAAGCCCTGGAGTTCTGTCTAAGCCTTTGCACAGACAAACAGCCTAGAGCTAAACAACCCATCACCTCTGGAAGGCATTCCTGTAGAAATGCCTTTTTTTTTTTTTTTTTTGCCCAAGGGTGAAAGGGTTGCTAATTGATTTTGTCTGCCTTTCAGATGGACTTAGAAAGACACAAGAATCCAAACTCTAACAGAGAGGTAACATTTCTGGGTATGAGAACAATTTTTTCTAGGTTTCATGTGACCTCATGGTCTTTCTTCCAGTGTGTGTGTGTGTGTGTGTGTGTGTGTGTGTGTGTGTCTGTGTCTATGTGTCTGTGTCTGTGTGTGTCTGTGTGTGTGGTGTATGTGTCTGTGTGTGTGTGTCTGTGTGTGTCTGTCTGTGTGTCTGTGTGAGTGAGTGTAAACTCTGACCCAGTAAGACTCTGGGTCAGAGGACAGTCTCCTATATCCTCACCTTCTCCTTTGTCCAAGATAGGGTCTATTGCTCACTACTGTGTATTTGAGACTAGATGATCTTCGATGGATTCTCCTGTCTCTACCTCCCATCTTATTATAGGAGTACCTAGATTACCTATGTACTCTCCGATACCTGGCATGATATGGGTTCTGGAGATCTGAACTTGTACTTGGCAAGCACTTTACCCACTGAGCCCTCTCCTCAGTCTGAATATTAATACTTCTTACATCAGTTTATAATTCTGTTAATAAGGTCATTAACTAGACTGGTGTCTTAGGACACATGTGTGTATCCAATTGTCAGTTGTTGACATCAGGTGACTAAGAATGGCTATGGGGCTGAGTAGAGATGCTCAGCACTTAAGAACACATGCTGTTCTTCCAGAGGACCTGTGTTTGGCTCCCAACACCCATATCAGGCAGCTTACAACCACCTGTAAATCCCACTCCAAGAGGTCCAACACCATCTTCTGGTCTTCATAGGCACACAGGAACAAGGAGACAAATCCATACACAGTCATACATGCATACATATAATTTTTTTAAAATCAAGAACAGGCTAGATCTTCTCAAATCCTCTGTGACATGGATGGCCTTGGCTGGAACTGAGAAAAACATTGCTGGAGATCTCTGGCCAAACTGAAGTCATCTTTTCCCTCTAGAAATTGAGCCTAATCCCCAGGAACTGTTAGTCTGAAATCTAGGTACTGTTAAGTCAACACAGGGAAGGCACGAGGTACATAAAGAAAGAAGGTGCCCTTAGGCCCTACAACTTTAAGTTTACCACAGGATGCCAACGCAAGAGAGTAAAGTGCAAGGGAGCAGAAATGCTCATTTCTGAAAAGATGTTGATGGTTTTAACAGGCAGGGGGAAGTAAACAAGTGCTGTAGTTCTTGTGAATGATCAAAGTTTTTCAGAAAAAAAAAGAAGAAAATTAATTAACAGGAGTCAGAGGCCTTCCTGTTACTGGAATAAAGTCCTGGGCTCAGACTCCACATTGGGAGGGATGTTTTTGCTTGATTAAAAGGAAAACCAGGGACCTTCTAGGCATCTGCATGTACTAAGTCCTTCCTAAGTCCCAGAGTTCACTTTCATCCTCTTTCTTGTCATCCCAGATTTGAATGTTGTTCTTGCAATTTTTTGAAAAATGAAAACTATGGGCTTACATCCCAAGCCAATGAATACATGACAAAATAATGAGAAGAAGCCCAAGCTCATTTCCTTTTTAGCTTGATGTCAACCAAACTTGAACTCAGGAATTCTTACTGCTTTTGTCAAAAGACAAAATCATGACTAATTTAATTAGAGATCCAGTTGGATTTTAGTTGTGATTCATGCAACGGAGGCAGCCTTCATGCCTCAAAATGGATCCACTATTGTCACCCACTGGACAAGAGCAGAGCAGTGTGCTCTGTAAAGCTAAAACAAGCAAGTGCTCCTGTAGAAAGCAGGTGGGTGATGGTCAGGTTCCTTCAGGTCACTTTGCTATAAAGCAGAAGAGATGCTCTTGTTACACAAACTCTGTTACCATCTCCTGTTTCCCAGAAAACCTGCTCTGGTGGGGATCTGTTTGCTCCCCAAGTAGACGAGGGTTGGCTAGGATAGGATAGGAATGGCTGAAGGTGTAACATTTAGTCTGAGTGATACCACCTTAATTTGATCTGATATGTTGGCACCCAACATAGTAACTCAGACCAGAACATTGAAATATCACTATTTTGTTTGGCATTTGTGACACTTAGAAGATACTTAGGCTGTATTGTTGATTGTTGATACATACATTTAGAATATAAGTTAGAATGTATAGTCATATAGATATTACATAATCTGTAGGATGAGTTTCTAAATAGGAGGTAGAGAGTAATTTACTTCTGGGTGTCATTTCTTCTTCTTTGCCGCCTCCTCCTCCTCCTTTTCCTCCTCCTCCTCTTCCTTCTTCTTTTAAGATTTATTTATTTTATGTATAAAAGTACTCTGTAGCTGTCTTCAGACACACCAGAAGAGGGCATTGGATCCCATTACAGATGGTTGTGAGCCACTGTGTAGTTGTTGGTAATTGAACTCAGAAGAGGAGTCAGTGCTCTTAACTGCTGAGCCATTTCTCCAGCCCTATCTGGGTGTCATTTCTGAGACAAATCCACTAACTCTCAACAAACTCCTGAAGTTGTTAGTGAAAATCCAGAGGAAAAGTTTTAAACAGGAACCCATACATTCAATTTATTTTACTTATATTTATTTATTGTATTGTGGGGGGAGTAAGTATGTGTATATGTGCATGTATCTGGTTCAAGTGCTATGGTATGCATTCAGATGTCAGAGAACAACTTATAAGAACTGCTTCTCTCCTTTCACCATGTGTATCTCATGAATTGAACCCAGGAAGTCAGATTTGGTAATAAGCAGCTTTAGCTCTGAGCCATCTTGTCAGCACAGGAAGCCTTACTTTTGAAAGGAAAAAGAGAGAATGAGAAGGGGGACTAGGGGAGATGTGGAGGGAAAGATAAGATGAAGCTTATCAGAGATCTAACTGGAAGACATCTTGTTTTCCTATTATGCCTGTACTTACCTTTCTATAACCTATACATTATGATAACAAACATATAAACTCTGTCTAGAGCATGCAAGATTATAAATTTATCATTTTGGTAGTTGTCTATTCAAAGTTAATTCATACATACACATATATACAGATTCATACATATACACACATGCATATATACATATAATACATATAAACACATACACACATTTTTTTTTCTTGAGTTCAGTCACAATGATTTTATATCTGTTATTAAAAAGCAAGGGCTTCTCCTGGTGAACCCATAAATCAATGTAGCACATTAACTTCAGGTGTTGTTATTTCCTTTGCGATGCAAAAAGTTCATTGTACCTAAGACACCCATCCTGGAAATCTACTGGCTTCGGGATCAGAGACAGCCAAGTCTGTTTTAGGGAAATTGCAGAAACTCCTTCACATCACTAGAAACCATTTAACTAAATTCTCTCCCAATTCAGGAGGAAGTTGTAGTGAATGCTTAGAGCCCAAAGCACTGCTCCAGATGGAACAGTCTTAGGGTAGAATCATGGTCCTCATAGTCAGCAAAAAAAGATTTCTCAACTGTAATTGATTCAAAGGCTTCTTAAAGGGAAAATCATAGTATTCAGTGTCTCAGCATTGACCTCACAGTGACGGCACAATAGTGCCATGTACACCAAGAGCCTGCACTGGTTAATTTACAGTTGAGAGTACATATGGCCTGTGGTATTAATAAACCTGACATCCCATTTGCTATTATTTACCTTTATCACATATTGTCAACTTTTGCATCCAGTGAAATAGTCTAGAAGGCAAAGTCACCTACTATCAGGCCTGGTGTTCTGAGTTCAATCTCCAAGACCACATTGTCAAGGAGAAAATGGATACTCAGAAGTTGTTCTCTAATCTCTACTCATGGTATGCATGCCCTTACACATACACATGTATGCATGCACTCATAATACACACATTGAATCAAGCATAAGAAAAAGAAATAAATGTGATTTTAGAAAAGAAATGTAGTTAAAGCTACTAGCCCACCTGCTGTCCCTCAGAACCCTCCATCCAATATACAATTTTCCATCTTTATAGCAGGACTGGAGCTCAGCTGACCACAAGAAAGCATTTCCTTTCTTTTGATGAGGTTACAAGATGGCTCATTTGCTACCTTGTGGAGATGGCTTTGGGAAAGTGCACTGAATGCTGGGTAATTGTAATTGGGTTTAAGTAAATGCTGATACAGTATAAGAGCAACGTGTCTTCCTAATAATTAAACTTGTCTTCAGGTTTTACTCAACATTGTAATCATGCTCAGGCTCACAAAGTTGCTCCTGACCTCAAAGTTTCATCTGCAAAGGCAATTGGCTGCAAGGGTACTTCAAGAATTCAACAGCAAACTGGAGTTTTCTCTAGAAAGTGAAGTGTTTATGAAATGCAATCCCAGCCATCTGGACAGCCTGCTCTGCCACCCAGGGAGACTGCTACAGACATGGTTCCAGAACCAGGAGCCACGGCTACTCCTATATACTGAGTCAGGGTGTTGGGGTAAAACCAGAATTCTCTACTGGAATCTTTCCAAGATAAACTTACTTATCTTTCCAAGGAGTCTTTCCAAGATAAGTCCTCTGATCAGGGTATGTGAAGCTGAAAGGAACCAAGTTGGAGTGTTAGGCTGTGAGCAGAGGCAGGAATTTTACCTCCAAGTCACAGCAGAGCCTAAGATCAAGAACCCACTAAGATCACAAAGTGTTCACCATGAGCCTGGGCTCCACGCCAAGGCTCCAACAAAACCAGTGCCAAGCCTGGATGCTTCTTCCTTCAGTCATCAAGCTCATCCCATGCATGGATGGCAAGACAGACTTGCGGCGGCCTCCTTTGAATTATAAGAGCATACAGTTGGGCAGGGTGGGGGAACAAAGCTGAAGATGAGGAATTATTTTATGGTGGGGTGAGGAGTAAGGTAAAGAAATCCATTTGTCTTGTCCTTTTGTCTGTCTTCTTCTGTTAGCTGCAGGGTCGGGATGTCAGACCTGCAGAAGACTCTGGAGGCAGAACTAGATTGAGAATCTGCAGTCAGAGGGGCAGCCTTGGGCACAGACAGGAAGACTATAAAGCTTGGCTGAGAGATTGTTTGTTTCTTCATGTTGAGGAGCTTTGTATTTCCTTTCCCCAACTCTGGAGTTGCCAAAGTCAGGAAATAATCCATAGGTTAGCTGTTTCTTCAGTCCAACTTCCTGACCTCAAGAAGTCAGATTATGCAGGACCTCTCCTAGGACGCTATAAGCTGTCTGTGGCATCAGCCTGGTGGTACTGGCTCTTCAGTCTCTGCAGAATATTTCTGAAGTCATCACTAGAGACTCCAGTTTCATAGTTAAAAACATAGTTGTCAATTGGTTCCAAGATAATTTGGTTTTCAAAGCATGTGTCATACTGACCCCAAACTCCTCCCCAAATTCCATGACATGGACTAAACCCTTGTCACAAACCTGGAAAAGTTAGATTTATTTGCGCCAGTGACAAGCTCTTTCAAGCTTTTAAAAAGCAGCAGGTGGATGCCATGGGCTGAAAGTGGATCTCAGCCCGCCTCCCACCAAAGATTGCACAGAGTCTGCACATGTCACTCTGATTTGACTGCTGTTTCTCCAATTCAGAGGAGTGACACCCCATTGTAGAGACCAAGTCCTCATGATTTATGAATTATGTTAGTTTAAAAAAAGAGAGATGGGTTTTGAAGATTTTCATTGAGTTCTGAGATAACTGTAATTACTGCAGAAAAGAACAGAAGGAAGAAAAAAAAAAAAAAGGAAACAGTATTACATTGTCCTTTCTCTTCAGAATGGACTTCTGAAGTATCAGCCATGAGCCAGGCTTGACCTTCACAAGAAGTTGTGTTTCTACACTGTTGTGCCTAGTGGCACTCATTTGCAATCTTTTTTTATATTTTAGGACAGAAAGAAGCACAGCTTAGAAAACACAGTATGTGGTTTATATGTCTTTTTCCCTTCCTTCAAGGACATTGGGGATTTGAACATTCTAACAGAGGATTATTAGACATGTTTGAGCTCATAATTTGAACTTGACACAAATCATGATCATGTTAGAGGCAGTAACTTCCAAAGAACACTCATGCTGCAGTGGGAATGGCCTTCTACACCTGATGCAAATCATTTCAATAATCTTTTTGATTTTGTTGAGAAAATGGACATTCTTATTTTAACGACCCCTCCATCCCCTCCTCTCTCAGGTTGAATCACTGGCTCTCTAGAATGACAAAAATAGAGAGCTTGCCTTTCTTCACAATATGGCTGTCTCAGCCTAGTATTGTTAATGCAGTGTGTGTATTCCCATGTGTCTCTGTGTGTGTATGTGAATTCACATGTGTGTACCATGGCATGCATGTAGAGGTCAGGGGAGAACTTGTGGAATTCAGCTCACTCCTTCTATCACATGTGTTCCAACAGCTGAATTTGGGTGATCGTTATCAATTACCCATTAAGCAGTGCTACTGAACCTGAACGAGCTAGAAAATGAAATCTTCCAGTATCTTAAGACCTAGCCCAAAACAAAACAAAACAAAAAACAATACACTGATATTGCATGCCTATCAGAGCAGCACAGGGCCTAGACCAATCCAAAAAGAAGGAATAGAGGCTTGTTTCCCCATGAGCATATTGGAAAATTTGGGACCATTATCAATTTGCAGCCATTAAATCTTGAAGTTGCCTGATGGTTAAAGTTAGCTGAATCACTACATCAATAGATCTATATGAATCCACTGTTCTGAGGCCATTCTTTCAGCACTGCCCTCAAGTCACTGATAAATATTAATAATGACCCTTGCTTACAGAGAAGCTGCACCTGCAATTCATAATCTACCTTGTAGCATCCTTTCTGATGTACAGGCAAGGCCCAGACTGCTTTCTGAATAGCAGGATCCTATGTCCTTGTAAATCCTTTGAATTCTGGATCAGTTTTGTTTCAAAATAGCCCACCTTGCACTGTGCATAAGAGTTCGCCATCTTTATACTCTTGGTGTCTTCGTTCCTCCTAGTTGTCAGTTGTAATTTCTTGTGTTTGATCAAGGCCCGATTGATCTATCAGGATTTTTCCTTCTATTCATTTTCTCCTCCCTACCCCACCCTGACTGTGAATCCCAATGCCTCTGACACCCATGCTATAGAATTCCATTCAATGCCAAATGCTTCTTTTGCCATACACTGTGAAGGTGTTTTGTTCTCCCTGAGGGTTGACAGCTAACAAATATATTATGTTTTACCAAGAAGAGAGAGATTTCACTTTGGTTTGAATTTGAGACACGATGTTGGGAAAAGATACCTAGTTATTTCTGTTCCTGAATTATTTTCATTGGCTGTCCCCATGGACATTAGGTCCCTGCAAATGTCGCCCAGCCTCTCAGCTTTGGGAGTGCTTTATTATTGTAAAAAAATGTATTTGTAGAGTGTGTGTCATCTCTCTCTGTCTCTCTGTCTCTCTCTGTCTCTCTGTCTCTTTCTGTCTTTCTGTCTCTGTCTCTGTCTCTGTCTCTGTCTCTCTCTCTCTGTGTGTGTGTGTGTGTGTGTGTGTCTACATGGGGTTGGAGTGGCTAGTATACCACAGTGCATATGTGGAGGTCAGAATACAGTTTGTGTAGGATTAATTCTCTTCAACTCTTTTTAAGTGGGTTCTAGGGATCGAATTCAAGTTGCCAACCTTGTGTGGTAAGTCCCTTTACCCAGTGAGCCATCCCACTAGTCCCCCTGGAATTTCTGTATAGCTTTCATTTCAATCCTCTGTCTGCTTCTAGAAATAAATAATCCAGGAAGCATCTGGCTTTCTGCCTGGAAGTCAGCATTTCTGCTATATTCACAGAGAGCCATACCTGCTACTGTCTCCAACATCCAGACAGCTCACCAAGCTATTTTTATGCACCACTATTCTTCTTACAACAACAATTTTGCTGTCTTTTTTTCCCACAAAGAAAATGATTTTCCTCTTTTCCTATTACAGCAAAATGAAGCTCAAGGCAATATGAGTGGCAAGCTTCTAACTGTTTTTCTCTTTCCACTGGTCTGCCTTTGAGCCACAGCAAACCAATGTGGCAGCCTCAAGCAGGGAGAGATATTAGCAATGTCTGAGCAATGGATATTCCTTTGGGCCTACTTTCAATTGGAATGAACATTTTTTAAATCCAAAAATCTATTTACCAGGTAAAACATTGCTAAATGCCATAATATTTAATAAATTGGGAAGAGGGAAGAAATGAGGACATATGGATAAGGAGCCGCTGTGACCAGTAGTGGAAGGCTCGGTGAGTACCAGTTGTAGGCCAACAAAACTACCCAAGTAACAAAATCCCAGGAGGGAATTGTATGAGACACAAGACACAAGCCAAGGAAGACAGTAACAAGTCCCTGAATGACATGAGAGAAAGCCTGGGGAGGGGGGTTGTGTTGTTAGCTTGCTCTAAGAATATGAGGTAAATGCTTGAAAATACAAACACTTCAATAAAAGTTTGTTGAGCTTTTGAGTTCTGTGGACTATATCTTGGGTATTCTGTACTTTTTTGTTGGTGGTGGTTTTTTTCTTGGCTAACATCCACTTATTAGTGAGTACATATCATGCACTTTGGGGTCCTTTGGGGTCTGAGTTACCTCACCCAGGATGATATTTTCTAGTTCCATCCATTTGCCCACAAAAGTCAGGATGTGCTCGTTAATAGCTGAGTAGTATTCCATTGTGTCAATGAACCACATTTTCTGTATCAATTCTTCTGTCATGGGAGATCTGGGTTGTCTCCAGCTTCTGGCTATCACAAATAAGGCCGCTATGAGCATAGTGGAACATGTGCCCCTGTGGCATGGTGGGGCATCTTTTGGGTATATTTCCAAGAGTGGTATAGCTGGATCTTCAACTATTTTCAATTTTCTGAGGAACCTCCAGATTGATTTCCAGAGTGGTTGTACCAGTTTGCAATTCCACCAGCAATGGAGGAGTGTTCCTCTCTCTCCACATCCTCTCCAACATGTGTTGTCACCTGAGCTTTTGATCTTAGCCATTCTGACTGGTGTAGGGTTTCAGGGTCATTTTGATTTGCATTTCTCTAATCACTAAGGACTTTGCACATTCTTTTAGCCATTTGAGATTCCTCAGTTGTGAATTCTCAGTTAAGTTCTATACTCCATTTTTTTAATTGGGTTGTTTAGGTTTTTTGGACTGGAGCCTGAGGAAAAGAAGGTCCAGCAACAGGCCCAAAGTGGGATCCAGCTCAATGGGAGGTCCCAAGGCCTGACACTATTATTGAGGCTGTGGAGCACTCACAAAAAGGGATCTAATATGACTGTCCCCCAAAACACCCAACAAGCAGCTAAAAGAGTCAGATGCAGATATTTGCACCCAACCAATGGACAGAAGCAGCTGACCCCTGTTGAAATAGGGAAGGCTGACAGAAACTGAGGAGAAGGGTGACCCTGTAGGAGGATCAGCAGTCTCCATTAATCTGGACTCTTGAGATCTCTCAAACACTGGACCACCAACCAGACAGCATACACCAGCTGATATGAGGCCCCCAACACACATAGAGGACTTCTAGGTACTCAAACTCTGGCACTCACACTTGCAAGACAAGCCCTTCTATCCACTGAGGCACCTCTCTAGCTCTGTATGCCTTCTGCATATATTCCCTTTATAAGTTTCCAGTCTTCTGTGAATTTCTAAAATACACCATTCAGAAAGTGAGGCATTATTATTTGTCATTATTCTTATTATTTTTCAAAGCAAATGAAAGCCTGTACTCACATATATTTAAGAATCAGCATATCTGGTGTGGAAATCCACAGCACCTGCTTCCTGGTGCATGGAGGCCCTCTTTTCAGAACCTGCTGTCTCAACTCTCCTCACCTGATAGTATTCCCTCTCTCAGGCCAGCAAGGTTGTCAGTGGATTTGTTGTTTTGTTTTTCTGGGGTTACTTTTACTATTGTGCTTCTGAATTTTGTATTCATATGAAAAAAGGCCCAGGAAGCCCCCTCTCTACCTTTTCTATGAGGTGTGAACAGGCTCATTGGACATGGCACTTTAGATACACAAAGTTGGGGGAAACAGGTTTCTTCTAAAACAGCAGTATGCTCCTTTCCTTCCACACTAAAAACAATGTAACTCATTGTCTCTCACTCCCCACCCCCATCCCCCACCCCACCCCACCCCCGCATGGCCAGGAAGTTTGAAATTACATTTAATGTGCAGTTACAGTAACTATTTTAAACCTCCCCTTTTATATGCTTTTTGATTTTCTATTTTAACAGTCTCTATGTTTATGTATACTTTACTGAAGCCTACCTAAAATATTTTCTGGAAGAAACAACAGCATGGGTTGTTCTGAGAAGGAAGGAGCTGGTGGGGGGAGGCACCTCTAATTACACTGGAATGCGTAGGTGATGTTCAGATGGAAATCTTCAAGACAATCACAAGTTCTTATGTTGCTTGGAAGAATTATCTTTATATATTCACCGAATTCTTGTGCCTAGAAAGGCAGAAAAACATGGGAAGCCATTTAGAATTTGTCTGATGGATGAAGATTTAATTTTTTATTTGACCCTGCATTGAACTTGCTCCCTGAGTGCAGACGCCAGCACAGAAAAGCCCACCCCATCCCCAGTCCTTTCCTGATTCTTAAGAGTTTCTTAAATGATGGCCCAAGGCTGACAGCATTCCTTGGGCTTGAATAGCAGCCAGTATGGTTTTGGTCTTGCCCTGAGTACTTCTAGGAATGGGAAACTGAGCAGAGTGATGATTTAAGTACTCCCATCAAGAGATGTGAGCTCTCACTGGCTCCCAGCAAAGTATATAAAAACACGGAGTTGGACTTTCTAAAGGTCTTACTAGCGGTCTCTTATCTGATGCTGCAAGTTCAAAATAGGGAGAAAGTACTGTTAAAGAAAGCCAACTAAACCATTCCAAAGCTTTAAAAATAAACATTTGCATTTTCACCATTGTTAGAGGTCTGGGAACCAGGAGAGAGGAGTTGAAGACAAAGTTAAATTAGCCTAGTTTGCCCAACTCAATTTTATTTCTAGTTTAGTGGAATATATTGGTGGGGTTCGTAAACTCCCCAAAATTGTGCAATAGTTTGTGCAAAAATAGGTAATTGCTTTCTTAAAAAGTTCTTATGAATGATGACTAGGAGCTAATGCTGAACCCCAAAACTTGCTGCAAAAATGTAGGCAGTGAATTTTTTTTTTAATAAAAAAAAACCAAGCCTGGGAAACAATTAAGAAAAGTCACTGGGGAATTTGTGGAATGGGTAACAATCAGAAAGCTTCAAGGGAAAAAATAGCTCATATTTAATATGACTGAGAACATTCTGGAAATTTAATAAACTGAAACCCCAATAATAAATACAATGATTGAATTTCACTCCTTCTTGTTCCATGACAGAGTGGCCCTTATCTCTGAACACACACCAAAGTACACAGTCCCTGATGCCTGTCTGCTAGCCCTGAGGCAGCCAGGGGATGGGGGATGGAAGACGTCTCTCAAGAAGCTTATCTCTTACAATTTGTGTTTTCTACCAAAATCTATCTTCTTTTACTCCTGTCTAAACAGAAAACTAGAGAGCAGAGCACATCAGATGGCAGAAGCTGCTAATGCTGGCCATGAACATGTAAGTGATCTAAAGGGGAAGCAAGCTATTTGAAAATGAGCTCACAGATGTCCCCTCTGCTCAGCCCCCATAAAGTAACAGACTTAGTAAACCTAAGTCACTCATTAGAGGCCTGAAGATTGTGTTTGAGAAGTTTATTATATGATATCATTTATGTGTGTATGCATGTATGGTATATGTGAACATGTGTGTGCATATGTATGCATGTATGAATGTCATGCATGTTTATGTGTACATTATGTATCTGTACAAGTATGTATATGCACATGTGTGTATATATTTTTGGTTTATGTATAGTGACATATGCCCAAGTGTATATGTATGAGTAAATATGTGTGTTATATATGTGTGATATATGCACATGTGTGCTGCATTGTGTTATTTATGTATTATGGTATATATTTATATGTGGTATATGTGTATGTAATATCCATATGTGTGTATACATGTGTGTGAATGTTTTTATGTGTATACACATGTGTATATGTGTATATAGTATGGGCACATTTGTGTATGCACATGCTTGGAGGTCAGAGGAGGGCATAGGGTATCCTATTCTATCACTACCTTATTCCCTTGAAAAGGATTATCCTGTATTCATGCTCTACCTCCAGCACTGGGACTACAGGAGTGTGCTGGATCACACCCAGTTTCTTATCTTGATTCTGGTCATTGGACCCAGGACCTCATGCTGTGTAGCAAGCACTCTTTCACTGAGCGAGTTCCTGGGTCCGATCTACTTTTTTTTTTTTTTTTTTAAAGAAAGAACATTTCATCCAGGTTAATATGGACCAAATATTTAAATATCTAAGCAATGGAACTGTTCAACATGACTATATATTCTTAGTATTAAATTACCAGTAGGACAATAAGAAAGCTGGATGTAGCAGCACACATCCCTAACCCCAGCACTGTGGACACTGAGGTAGGAGAATGGGGATTCAGGGCCACTTTCAGCTGTTTTGTGAGTTCATATCAGCCTCAGTTACTTAAGTCCTTCATCAAAACACCCCCCCCCCCCAACAGAAACAGAAAAGTTCAGTGTACATTTCTTTTGCGGAGGTTACTTGGGTGGAATTCCTACAGATAATTTCTCTGAAACTGCCTGTGAAAGATTAGAGAGAGCTCAGCTATCTGCCAGGCTCATCGTGAAGAAGGTGGATAGAGGCCAGTATGTGAAGTACTTTTAAAACTTGAGTCACCAGTTATACGATTTTAAACAATTCTTATGTTCAAAAGAGAATGATCACAAAATTTGGGATTAATGTCTAAGATCCTAACTACTGACTTGACTTCCTGAAATGTGAGGGAATGGAGCCAGGAGGAGCCAGAGATGGGCAACAGAAGTTACTTCCTGGAATATATGAGGGATGGAGCCAGGAGGAGCCAGAGACGGGCAACAGAAGCTTGACTTGTTGAGCTCTAGACCAATGCAGCACCATGAATGCTCAGTGTAGAGACAGGGGATGGGTCCAAAACCATGGCTGCCTAGAACTTCATAATATGCAAAGAAGTGAAACACAAACTGTCCATCTTGTCATGAGCAAAGAAACTGTGAGCAAGACCTCCTCACTGTAAACTGAACAGCTACCCTCTACAGAGAGACTCTATTTTTGTTTTTCTTCTACAGAATTCTTTCTTCTTATTTCCTCTGCCTTACATACCAGTACTGTGATGTAAGACCCTGGTGGTGTTGGGGCTGGGCATGAAGGGGGCATAGACAGAAGCACACTGAGGCGTATACTGTGTGCTATGGTTTCAGTTAAATTAATTTGACTTGGTCAATTAGATTGTAAAGTCTCCTGAGGGTAGAGATAATTTCTTAAATTATATTTTTTGTCTCTTACAATGTTTCTATGTCTAAAATATAGTACTGACTTCATAAAAACATATCTCCTTAAAAACGCATCTGAATACAGTATGCCACTGGAGTGTGTGTTCCTTTCAGCACACAAATGTGGTTCTTTTTTGAGACTTTGTTATCCAAATTACAAAAAATGCAATTTTTGAAATTTGAAAAAAAATGTATAGGAAAATATGCTAGGCTTGGTAAAATATTTATTTTTCTTATATTTAGCAATTAAAATCTCTGTATATGTTACATGATTAGATTCACTATTTATTGAAACATATCACAATTTAGATCTGAATCTCCTTGTAAGGCTCAAGAGTTGAAGGTTTGGTCCCCATCTCTTCCATCTCATCATTGAAAGATGTTTGAATCATGAGGGTTCTAACTGCTAGATTTTGGATAGGGCTGGTGGTTTAAACAAGCACTGAGGTGGATTATCTGAAACTAAGGAGTTGTTAGAAGGGTTATTAATGCCATGGTTGGACAGAGGAGCAATAGTATGGTGGGGATTCCTGGGATGGCTAAGGCCCCAGAACCTGAGATAGATAGCAGACATACAGTATGAGTTTGGTGGGATCTCTAAAGAGAATCAAAGCCCACATGCAGAGGGAGCTGTGTATCCCTTTTGAGAATGGGGGAGGTTCACAGCAAGAGCCCACAAGCAGGTTCTTTAATTCCCAGATAGGACACAGGGAAGCAGGATGTGCCATAGGCCTTTTGATGTTGACTCAGTTCCCAAGTGAGAAATACTGACTGTTGTCCACTAGTTAGAAAACCACAGACTGTGTCAGTATCTGTAAGGGGAAGGTTGCTTCAGATGTGGCCTGAACAGAGGCTAGATTCTAGCATTACATTCTTACCTGAACATCATGAATGGATCAATTCATTCATACAACCATAGCTTAGTGGGCTGTTGTAAGCTGGGACCTAACTGAAGAAAGTAGCTCACTGGTGGCATGCTTTTGAAGGTGATGACTGTCCCAGACTTTCCCTGTAACTAGACTCTGTTTCCTGGCTGTCACTTCCTCTTAAGAAGTGCTGTGCGATGAAGAGTTCAGCTCTAACCATGCATCCTCTGCTACGATGCTTACCTTGCCTCAGATCAAAGTAATGATGCTAGCTGTCCCTGAACTGAGACTATAAACCCAAATTTCCCTCCCTGGACTTATGCATATCAGTCAGTGGATGTAAATCTGAATGTGTCAGGGAACACACACACATTCTTTTGATGATAAGATTGTCCTATAGACATTATGCTACATCTTATAAACTAGGAAGCTAGGCACCAGGCAAGGTCCTCTCCTTCAAGGGCTTGCAAGTTCTTAGCTGCAGGAGTTCCCACTGCCTAACAAAGACCTCTCTGGCAGATAAGACTAGTGCCAAGACATGTGCTGGTTTCTGTGTAGTTGCTCAATGCAAGTTGTCACTCAATGTGAGAAGTTCTCAGTGGTTCATCTTGAATTCCAGACTCAAGCATCCAGGTGGCTGTTGGCTTCTCTTGCTGGCTTCAGTTCCTGGCACCCACCTTCTTAGGATAGCCTCCTTCCAATTTTCCCTGTCCTCTTTGCCTTTCTCATTAATTAGAAACTATTTTCCTAACAGTCCAGGCCTTACACTTCTGTACCCTCTCTTGTTCTTCCTTCACAACCTCTAGGAATGTGCCAGCATTGGCCCTTCTACTGCAACTCCATATGTTTCTTCCCGGACTACAGTAGACTCCTGTGTCTGTCTCTCACACACACTAACCCCAACCCTCACTTCCTGAGACACAACAACCAACCAGAGTGATCGCTTTGAAAGCCAGGTCATCCCATCTATGTTGTTGCCAGTGAGAAAGCTCATTCTTGTCTGTGGCTACAGAACATTACATTATTTATATATATTTCATTTTCTTAGTCATTTCTCTGATGACTGACACCTTCAGGCACAGGGAGACACATAGTGTGTTCTGTGTCTTCTTTGTGGGAACAAGAAAGCTGATCTCATAGAAGAAAGAAGTGGCTTCGAGGTCACTGGAGACTGGGAAGGCCAGAGATGAGGAGAGAGAATAAAATAGTTAGACGGGAGAGATTAGATCTTGTTGCCCTTAACACCCTGGTTTAATAGTCAGTTGTAATAATTTATAATTCAAGATCATTAAAAGGAATGGAGGTTCCCAATATGATCGACATATTGCTCTGATGTCACATTGCATACAACTATTGACTGCACTGTACATACCATGTGCCATAATAAAAAGTAGTGGGTGAACTGATAAGTGTGTCAGGTTGTGACTCATTCTTGAGATTCCTGTGCTTCTGGTTCCCCCTTTCTCTGGGAATCTGACACACCCCTATTTCCCCCACTTGTTCTTTATGGTTTTCAGAAACAGGAAGTTCATGCGCTACCTTAGAGGTCATTACCTTGGCTGCTCCCTGTGTCTAGAATGTTCTTTCTCAAGATTTACAGATGACTCACTTCCTCTCTTCCTTCCACTTTTGCCTAAATATCACCCCATTGCTCCAAGTTCTCTGGCCAAGTTATGTAAACTGTATCTCCTGCCCTCACAGCTATGCCCAGAAAGCCCTGTTCTATTTATTTCCTGCTATGGGGCTGATAGACCAGCATACACTCATTTCCTTATTTGCATATTGCCTGACTTCCCATTCCCTCCCAATTCCAACAGCTCAGTGAGGCAGAGTCTAGCTCCTACACTGCTGTGTTGCCTCCTCTAGGCAGAAACTAAAATAATCTTCACCAAATATGGTGTCCAAAATGAAGACTAAACAAAAGTCACACATGTGGGCTGACTCAGCTCACATCTCCAGCATTAAAAGATTGTTTGTGTTGCCTTAAGACTCAGTCTCTAACTGTCGTTCAGGCTGGCCTCAAACCCTCTATCATCCTGCCTCTACCTCCCCCCATGCAGAGACTACAGGGGTGTGCCCATCACAACAGGATAAGGATGTTCTTTTTTATTAAGTTTATGAAGTGAGTTTGTTTTCTTCTGTTTCTTTCATATCACAATGGAATTTTGAATTATGGTCAGTGAGGGAGTCAATTCCCAAGACTCTCTATTTTGACAATTAAAAAAAATTAAATCTCAGGCTGGGGAGTTGGTTCAATATATAAAATGCTTCCCACAAAAACAAGAGGACCTAGGTTCCAACCTCTAGAACTCATTCAAACCCAAGTTTGGTTGTTTGAGTCTTCAATCCCGGTCGGAGATGGAGACTAAGCTGCTGATGCCAGAAATTCTATGGACTAACCACTGGGTTCTGACTCAAAGGACAGAGTCAGAGAAGCCAATACTAAGCTAGGAATTAATATACTAGAGAATGTGTTTTATGTACCCATATGAGAGTTGGCTTCTAAATAATGAATGCCAGGCCCTGAGAATTCAATCTTCCCTGTCATGGCAATGCTAACCACCATGGACCTCTATCTTTGGCAACCTGCTCTTGTGAGATACCCACAGGGACAGTGTCTAATGCCTACTTTCTTCAGACACCTCCACTTCAACAGGAAAGATCTGGGCTGTTCATTATACCCATTAATCTCCACCCACTCAGTAATAAAGCAGACACAGCTTCATCCATGAAGGGATGGGACTATCAGAGTACAGTAGTGGGAAACAGCTCCCCAAGACTTCTTATACTAATCTCCAAAGAAGCAAAAATATTAGACTGCAGAGCAACCGCTGGCAGTTTGACTTGATCCAGAAGGAACTTTGACATCCCAGAGGTAACCAAACAACCTTCTTTTCCCATTCACCCACTGTATTCTGCATGGCAGGCACAGAGTGCAGGGAGTACAACTTCCCCACCTTGTGTGCAGAAGTATATACTCACAAAATGCCACCCTGAGAAATACAGGGGACACCAACACTGTTCATCAGGAAATTTGCTCCAAGCAAAAATTCTATTAATTCTTTCCTGTGAACTTTCTTTGCTAGCTTACCTTTAAAAGCTGCTTAAGAAGCAGAATATCAACAAAGCAGAAGGCATGGTGGAGTGGAGGCCAAGAGAGAATAATGCTGTGTGGCAGGGAATGTTAAATAAGGTAAAGGCACTGGAGAGGCAGACAGAGGAGCTCACTGCAAGGGTTGTCAGGGTGTATTGAGGGCTTTGCTTTCCATCCTGAAAGCAGAGACAATGTTAAGTGAAGAGTAGTGTAAGCAGAGTTTCACTCTCAGTGACCTTGGTCCAATCTATGCCTCCAGAATCTGTGTCAATGAGCTGTCATAATTTAAGGTCCTACTCTGAAAAGGAAAGATGGAAGGCAAATACTTTTGGACATATTTAGCCAACATCAGCTTTCTCTATACTGTTTTCAAGGTTCTATATTGTCTTGAAATGGTTTTTAAAAAGTCCAACTTCAGTGACAAATTCATCTAGAAGAGCTGTCTCCTAATTATGTCACAGAAGACAACCTTACAAAACTTTCAGGGCTTGAAACAAATTTTCCTCCATATCTGATTGTGTGTTTCAGGTTGTGACAAACTTCAGGTGTGTGCTAAAAAAATAGATGTTATCTTTAGAAAAATTAAATATGGTGTGATGGTTGATTCTAATTGTAAACAGGACACAGTTTAGAACCACCTAGAAGGAGTGTCATAAGGGGTCATCTCCATTGAGTTGGCTTGTCAGCAGGTCTCTGGGAGATTATCTTGATTTGTTGAAGTGGGAAGATTCACACATTATGGGCAGCACCATCCCTTACACTTGGGTCCTGGACTGTATAAAAGTGCAGAAAGAGGGCTGGTAACCAACAGGCATGCATGAATTCATTTTTTGCTCTCTGCTCTTGACTCTGCCTGTGCTGCTTCAGGTTTCTGTCTTGACTTCTCCATGGCAATGTATTGTAACCTGGAACTGTAAGCCTTGATTTTCTGGATTGATTTTTGGAAGATTATTTTATCTCAGTAACAGAAATTAAGGTAACACAGATGGCTTACACAAATATGCCAGTTGTAGAACTAAAGCATCAGGTACAAGTATGCACCAAGAGAAAACAAAGAAGCAGATTAAGTCCTGCCTCACTCAGCTACTAAAAGTTTAATCCAACTGATCTTGATTTTCGAAGTAGAACAAAAACATAGGTATACCAAGAGCTTTTATGTTAATCTTGTACTCAAAGGACTACACATCAACTCATAAAATCTCTAGGAATGAGGCTAGTGGTGAATGAGAAGCACAAATGACCTAAAATCCGAGGAGAGATTCATTCATAAAACATGATTAGATGATAGTGCTTCATGAATTTTTTAATGCACCCTGAGTAAGGGTTTCACTCAGCTTTGTAGAAATATTGACGAGACAATGTAATTATTAAAAACAAACAAAAGAAAACAGGACAAATAGTTAACAATTTATGCTCATGTAAATCATTCAACATCCTTTCTATCCTTCCAAGCATTGCAGGCCATGGAGTGGTGTGAGAATGCTAATACATATCTGCCCTGACCTGCAGCACAGTCAAACAGGGTCTGAGGAACCACCTGTAGAGAGAATGTGTGTGTGTGGGGGGGGGGGGGGCGGGGGGAGGGAGAGGGGAACACAAGAAACACAAAGAACGGACAGCAAATCTGATTGATCAAGCTGACAAATTTTATTTTTCTCAGGCAGGTTTTATACCTATAGAAGCAGGATATGGGGAGGGGGATGACACAGAATAGCTTTGTTTCTGGGGGAATGCACCTGTTCCCAAAACTAGGATATGGGCTAGGTAAAAGTTCAGCAGGAGAAACAGAACAGAATGGGTTGCTAGATACCTGTCCACAAGATCTATAGCTTTTTGTTCTTCACTGGGGGTAATACTTTCCTACAGAGGCCCCAACTTTCCCTGCAGAAATCTCAGCTAAGCTAGTAGTTTTCCACTAAGGCCAAGACTTTGTGAGTAAGCACTTATGCCTGACAAGGCAGTTAACATTTAAATAGGGTTGCTCCCAACACATATCCCCCCCCCGCCCCCTGATCACTGGTTCTATAAATAGATAGGATGAGACCTAGAGGGAAACCTTATCTGAAGACACTATTCTGAAAAAGAGACACCAGTTGGCATCCTTTGTGTCCTATGTTCTCTACTAATGACTATATTTAAATATCAAATAGAAGATGAGTCACAAGTCATCCACAGACATTTGTGGTTTTCTCACTTTTGTTATGACAGAGGCATGAATATACAACATAGACCCTTAGGTAAGTACACTTCATTTTATTCTTTCTGCTTTGTCCTGGACTTCCGGGCTACCTAAATTTCATTGAACTATCATATTGTCCCAAGTAAGGGATTTTTAAATTGAATGTTGTTGTTGTTGGTTGGTGCCAGATTCGGGCTAGCGCCTGCGCAGTGGTGTTGTTTACAGTCACAGAAACCGGTGCCATCTTTTAGGTATCAGCTGCCTACAGCACACGACCAAAAGCAACTTGGGAAAGAAAAAGTTTACTTCAGCTTACATGTCCTATGTATAGTTCATCAGGAAAGGAGTCAAGGCATAAACTCAAGGCAGGAACCTGAGGCAGGAACTGAAGCAGAGGCCACGAGAGGTGCTAATTACTGATTTTCTCCCCAGGTCTTGCTGGGCTTGCTTCTTATAGCACCCAGCACCACCAGGTGTGAGATAGAATCTACTATAGGGAGCTAAGCCCTCCTTTGTCAAAACAACAACAACAAACAAACAAAAAAAACCTCCACAGGTTGACCCACAGTAGGCATTTTCTCAATTGAGGTTCCTTCTTCAAAGTTGACTCTTGCTTATTTCAAGCTGATATAAGACTAGCCAGCATAAAGACTATCAATTTAAAAAGTTTTCATTGTAAAATACTGGTTGGTTTTGTTTTGTTTCTTAAGACTCCTTTCTGAAAATAGATGTGGGTTTTGGTTGAGTTTGGATTCTGAGTTACCAGATTCTTTTCATGGTGTTTATTATGTGAAGCTCCATGGAATAAGGTACTCAGTGGCAGGTTTCCATCCTCCTCCTTATCATCAGTAATAATCACTACAAGAACCAATACCTAAGGGCTAATGTGATGCTGGCTCCAAACAGTGCATAAAGAATCAGCTTAGTGGGAGCAAGACTGCAGATAACCGCAGAGGTGCCACTGTACAGCTGTGAGCAAGCAGGAGTGTGAGAACCTGGCCCCCTGCCATGGAGCTGTAGTGAAGGCAACTGTCTTTTTACCTAGTACTTATTTGTTTTGCTTTGTGATTCTGATGTTGAGTCAACTTCTAAAGGCACAATGCCAGGTTGGAGAGCAGGATAGCAGTGAAGTCCAAGGAAATACTGGGGTTATCACAAGCTATAGCAGCCTACTTTGCATTGCCAACTTCAATAGAATTTGACCTCAGGCTGGAATTACTATTGCCAAGCTGCTGAGAACTGAGCCAGCAGCTGTTGAGAGCACAGGCACTCATAGCCCAGATCACCCCCCCCCCAAAAAGCCTGTCCCCCTTCTTGCTTGTCTGTGCCTAGAATGGTCCAGCCCCCGAGTTTATCCCTGAGAGTTCAGTTTGTGCTATTATAAATCAGGGAGCTTCAGGACCTCTTGCACTCCAGGTCTATCCTTAACAACAATTGGTCACTTTCTTTTGTGGGTGGAGTTCCAAAACCCTATGATTTAGGGCAAAGAGATCCAATTAGTTTTTTTTTTTTAATTAGATATTTTCTTTATTTACATTTCAAATGCTATCCCAAAAGTTCCCTATACCATCCCCCCACCGTCCTCCCCTACCCACCCACTCCCATTTCTTGGCACTGGTGTTCCCCTGTACAGGGGCATATAAAGTTTGCAATAATAAGGGGCCTCTCTTCCCAATGATGGCTGACTAGGCCATCTTCTGCTACATATGCAGCTAGAGACATGAACTCTGGGGGTACTGGTTAGTTCCTATTGCTGTTCCACCTATAGGGTTGCAGACCACTGCAGGATCCTTAGGTGCTTTCTCTAGCTTCTCCATTGGGGGCCCTCTGTTCCATTTTAAGATGACTGTGAGCATCCACTTCTGTATTTGCCAGCCACTGGCATAGCCTCACATGAGACAGCTATACCAGGGTCCCTTCAGCAAAATCTTGCTGGCATATGCAATAGTGTCTGGGTTTGGTGGCTGATGATGGGATGGATCCCCTGGTGGGGTAGTCTCTGGAGAGTCCATCCTTTCATCTTAGCTCCTAACTTTGTCTCTGTAACTCCTTTCATGGGTATTTTGTTCCCTATTCTAAGGAGGAATGAAGTATCCACCCATTGGTCTTCTACTTTCTTGATTTTCTTGTGTTTTGCAAATAGTATCTTGGGTGTTCTGTGTTTCTGGGGTAATATCCACTTATCAGTGAGTGCATATCTAATTACTTCTTTAGTGATTGGGTTACCTCACTAAGGAAGATATACTCCAGAAACATCCATTTGCCCAAGAATTTCATAAATTCATTGTTTTTAATAGCTGAGTAGTACTCCATTGTGTAAATGTACCACATTTTCTGTATCCATTCTTCTGTTGAGGGACATCTGGGTTCTTTCCAGCTTCTATTATAAATAGAATATTATAAATAGGCTATTATAAATATTAATATTTATAAATATTATAAATAGGCTATTATAAATAGAGCTGCTATGAACATAGTGGAGCATGTGTTCTTATTACCAGTTGGAACTTCTTCTGGGTATATGCCCAGAAGGGGTATTGCTGCATCTTCCCATAGTATTATGTCCAATTTTCTGAGGAAATTCCAGACTGACTTCCAGAGTGGTTGTACAAGCTTGCAATTCCACCAGCAATGTAGGAGCCTTCCTCTTTCTCCCCATCCTCTCCAGCATCTGCTGTCACCTGAATTTTTGATCTTAGCCATTCTGACTGGTGTGAAATGGAATCTCAAGATTGTTTTGATTTGCATTTTCCTGATGATCAAGGATGTTGAACATTTTTTCAGGTGCTTCTCAGCCATTCGGTATTCCTCAGTTGAGAATTCTTTGTTTAGCTCTGTACTCCATTTTTAATGGGGTTATTTGAATTTCTGGAGTCCATCTTCTTGAGCTCTTTGTATATATTAGATATTAGTCCCCTATCAGATTTAGGATTGGGAAAAATCCTTTCCCAATCTGTTGGTGGCCTTTCTGTCTTATTGACAGTGTCTTTTGCCTTACAGAAGCTTTGCAATTTTATGAGATCCCATTTGTCAATTCTTGATCTTACAGCACAACCCATTGCTATTCTGTTTAGGAATTTTCCCCCTGTGCCCATGTTTTCGAAGCTCTTCCCCACTTTCTCTTCTATTAATTTCAGTGTCTCTGGTCTTATGTGGAGGTCTTTGATCCACTTAGACTTGAGCTTTGTACAAGGAGATAAGAATGGATCAATTCGAATTCTTCTACATGATAACTGCCAGTTGTGACAGTCCCATTTGTTGAAAATACTGTCTTTTTTCCACTGGATGGTTTAAGCTCCCTTGTCAAAGATTAAATGACCATAGGTGTGTTAATTCATTTCTGGGTCTTAAATTCTATTCCATTGATCTACTTATCTGACACTGTACTAGTACCATGCAGTTTTTATCACCCTTGATCTGTACTACAGCTTAATGTAAGGCATGATGATTCCACCAGAGGTTCTTTTATTGTTGAGAATAGTTTTTGATATTCTAGGTTTTTTGTTATTCCAGATGAATTTTCAAATTGCCCTTTCTAAATTGGTGAAGAATTGAGTTGGAATTTTGAGGGGAATTGTATTGAATCTGTATATTGCTTTCAGCAAGATAGGCATTTTGACTATATTAATCCTGCCAATCCTTGAGCATGGGCGATCTTTCCATTATCTGAAATTTTCTTCAATTTCTTTCTTCAGAAACTTGAAGTTCTTTTCATACAGATCTTTCACTTCCTTAGTCACACCAAGATATTTTATATCAAGGTGATTCCACCAGAGGTTCTTTTATTGTTGAGAATAGTTTTTGATATTCTAGGTTTTTTGTTATTCCATATGAATTTGCAAATTGTCCTTTCTAACTTGGTGAAGAATTGAGTTGGAATTTTGAGGGGAATTGCATTGAATCTGTATATTGCTTTCAGCAAGATAGGCATTTTGACTATATTAATCCTGCCAATCCATGAGCATGGGGGATCTTTCCATTATCTGAAATTTTCTTCAATTTCTTTCTTCAGAAACTTGAAGTTCTTTTCATACAGATCTTTCAATTCCTTAGTTAGTCACACCAAGGTATTTTATATCATTTGTGACTATTGTGGAGGGTGTTTCTTCTCTAATTTCTTTCTCAGTCTGCTTATTCTTTGTGTAGAGAAAGGCTACTGATTTGTTTGAGTTAATTTTATATCCCGCTCCTTCACTGAAGTTGTTTATCAGGTTTAGGAGTTCTCTGCTGGAATTTTTGGAGTCACTTATGTACACTATCATATCATATGCATATAGTTGTATTTTGACTTCTTCCTTTCCAATTTGTATCCCTTTTTGCTGTCTAAATGCTCTGGCTAGGACTTCAAGTACTATATTGAATAGGTAGAGAGAGAGTGGGCAGCCTTGTCTAGTCCCTGATTTTAGTAGGATTACTTTAAGTTTCTCTCAATTTAGTTTGGTCTTAGCTTTTATTATGTTTAGGCCTTGAATTCTTGATATTTCCAAGACTTTTATAATGAAGGGGTGTTGGATTTTGTCAAATGACTTCTCAGCATCTAACAAGATGATCATGTGATTGTTGTCTTTGAGTTAATTTATATAGTGGATTATGTTGATGGATTTCCGTATATTAAACCATCCCTGCATCTCTGGGATGACATGTACTTATCATGATGAATGATCGTTTTGATGTGCTCTTGGATTCGGTTTGTGAGGATTTTATTGAGTATTTTTGCATAGATATTCATAAGGGAAATTGATCTGAAGTTCTCTATCTTTGTTGGATCTTTGTGTGGTTTAGATATCAGAGTTATTTGGCTTCATAGAATGAATTGGCTAGAGTACCTTCTGTTTCTATTTTGTGGAATAGTTTGAGAAGAGTTGGAATTAGGACTTCTTTGAAGGTCTGATAGAACTCTGCACTAAACCTGTCTGGTCCAGGGCTTTTTTTGGTTGTGACACTTTTGAGGACTGCTTCTATTTCTTTAGGGGAAATGGGACTGTTTAGATCATTAATTTGATCCTGATTTAACTTTGGTACCTGGTATCTGTCTAGGAAGTTGTCCATTTCATCCAGGTTTTCTAGTTTTGTTGAGTATAGCTTTTTGTAGTAGGATCTGATGATGTTTTGGATTTCCTCAGGTTCTGTTGTTATGTCTCCTTTTTCATTTTTGATTTTGTTAATTAGGATACTGTTCCTGTGCCCTCTAGTTAGTCTGGCTAAGGGTTTATCTATCTTGTTGATTTTCTCAAAGAACCAGCTTCTGGTTTTGTTGATTTTTTTGAAAAGTTCTCTTTGTTTCCACTTGGTTGATTTCAGCCCTGAGTTTGATTATTTCCAGCTGTCTACTCCTCTTGGGTGAATTTGCTTCCTTTAGTTCTAGAGTTCTAGGTGTGCTGTCAGGCTGCTAGTGTATGCTCACTCTAGTTTCTTTTGGAGGCACTCAGGGCTATGAGTTTTCCTCTTAGGACTGCCTTAATTGTGTCCCATTAGTTTGGGTATGTTGTGGCTTCATTTTCATTAAACTCTAAAAAGCCTTTAATTACTTCTTTATTTCATCCTTGAGCAAGGAATCATTGAGTAGAGTTTTGTTCTGTTTCCACGTGAATGTTAGCTTTCTATTATTTATGTTGTTATTGAAGATCAGCCTTAGTCCGTGGTGATCAGATAGGATGCATGGGATAATTTCAATATTTTTGTATCTGTCGACACCAGTTTTGTGACCAGTTATATGGTCAGTTTTGGAGGAGGTACCATGTGGTGCTGAGAAGAAGGTATATTCTTTTGTTTTAGGATAAAATGTTCTATAGATATCTGTTAAATCCATTTGTTTCATAACTTCTATTAGTGTCCATGTGTCTCTGTTTAGTTTCTGTTTCCAAGATCTGTCCATTGGTGAGAGTGGGGTGTTGAAGTCTCCCACTATTAATGTGTGAGACCCAATGTGTGTTTTGAGTTTTACTAAAGTTTCTTTAGTGAATGTGGCTGCCCTTGTATTTGGAGCATATATATTCAGAATTGAGAGTTCATCTTGGTAGATTTTACCTTTAATGAGAATGATAACTTTGATAACTTTGGGTTGGAAGTCAGTTTTATTCGATATTAGAATGGCTATTCCAACTTGTTTCTTTGAACCTTTTGCTTGGAAATTTGTTTTCCAGCCTTTCACTCTGAGGTAGTGTCTGTCCTTTCCCCTGAGGTGGGTTTCCTGTAAGCAACAAAATGTTGGGTCCTGTTTGTGTAGCCAGTCGACTAGTCTATATCTTTTTATTGGGTGAATTGAGTGCATTGATGTTAAGAAAAATTAAAGAAAAGTAATTGTTGCTTCCTGTTATTTTTGTTGTTAAAATTGGGATTCTGTTCTTGTGGTTTTCTTCTTTTAGGTTTGTTGAAGGATTACTTTCTTGCTTTTTCTAGGGTGTAGTTTCCATCCTTGTGTTAGTGTTTTCCCTTTATTATTCTTTGAAGGGCTGGATTCATGGAAAGATATTGTGTGAATTTGGTTTTATCATGGAATACTTTGGTTTCTCCATCTATGGTAATTGAGAGTTTTGCTGGGTATAGTAGCCCGGGCTGGCATCTGTGTTCTCTTAGAGTCTGCATAACATCTGTCCAGGATCTTCTGGCTTTCATAGTTTCTGGTGAGAAGTCTGGTGTAATTCTAATAGGCCTGCCTTTATATGTTACTTGACCTTTTTCCCTTACTGCTTTTAATATTCTATCTTTATTTAGTGCATTTGTTGTTCTGATTATTATGTTTCAGGAGGAATTTCTTTTCTGGTCCAGTCTATTTGGAGTTCTGTATGCTTCTTGTATGTTGATGGGCATCTCTTTCTTTAGGTTTGGGAAGTGTTCTTCTATAATTTTGTTGAAGATATTTGCTGGTCCTTTAAGATGGAAATCTTCATTCTCATTTACTGCTTTTGTCTGTAGGTTTGATCTTCTAATTGTGTCCTGGATTTCCTGGATGTTTTGTATTAGCATCTTTTTTCATTTTGCATTTTCTTTCTTTGTTGTGTCTGTGTTCTCTATGGAATCTTCTGCACCTGAGATTCTTTCTCTCTTCCATCTCTTGTATTCTGTTGCTGATGCTTGCATCTATGGTTCCAGATTTCTTTCCTAGGGTTTCTACCTCCAGTGTTGTCTCACTTTGGGTTTTCTTTATTGTTTCTATTTCCCTTTTAAGTCTTGGATGGTTTTGTTCAATTCCATCACCTGTTTGGTTGTGTTCTCCTGTATTTCTTTAAGAACTTCTACCTCTTTAGCAGTGTTCTCTTGTATTTAAGTGAGTTATTAAAGCCCTTCTTGATGTTCTCTACCAGCATCATGAGATATGATTTTAAATCCGAGTCTTGCTTTTTGGGTGTGTTGGGGTATCCAGGACTGGCTGAGGTGGGAGTTCTGGGTTCTGAAGATGGTGAGTGGTCTTGATTTCTGTTAGTAAGATTCTTACTTTTGACTTTCGCCATTTGGTAATCTCTAGATTTAATTGTTATAGCTGTCTCTGGTTGGAGCTTGTTCCTCCTGTGATTCTGTTAGCCTATGTCAGCAGACCTGGGAGTCTTGTCCTCTCCTGAGTCTCAGTGGTCAGAGTACTCTCTGCAGGCAAGCTCTCCTCTTGCAAGGAAGGTCCACAGATATCTGGCATTCAGACCTGCCTCCTGGCTGAAGATGAAGGCCTGAAACAGGGCCTGTCCCAGAAGATGTGTTGCCTCTGTAGTCTGCATGCTCACCTGCACAGACTGGTTTCCTAGGGACACAACATGGCTCTTGCTCACCTGCTCTGGTGGTCAGAGCTCTCCCGCGTAGACACCTCTCCTCTGGCAGGGAAGGTGCCCAGATGTCTGGAGCCCAAAACAGGGTCTGTCCCAGAAGCTGTGTCACTTCTGCCTGTCCCAGAAACTGTGTCACTTCTGCAGTCCCCTTGCCCACCCTTTGCATTCCGTGAGCTGACCTGTCTCTGAGGGACCTAGGACCCAAGATGGGTCCCTAACCTGCTCTGAAACAGACCTCCTGGGTGGACACCTCTCCTCTGGTGGGGAAGGTGCCCGGATGTCTGGAGCCCGAAATGGGGTCTGTCTCAGAAGCTATGTCGCTTCTGCAGTCCATTCTCTTCTTACGCTTTGCAGTCTGTGAGCTGACCTGCACAGACTGGTCTCTGAGGGACCCAGGACTCAGGATCTATATCCAATTTCTTACTGGCTACTAGGAATCTAATGCTTCCTTTTCCTTTATGTGAAAAAAAAAATACAGCCCTTTAAGTTTGATATCTGATACTGTAAAAATGATACTACCCTAATTAACTGTGTACCAGTTACTGCCTGAGCACATTACACATAATAACTCACGCAGTCATTAACTCATTGCTGTGGCTTGAATCTGAAATGTTCCCCATGGGCTCATGTTTTAAATGTTGGGTCCCCAGCTAGCGGTACAGTTTTAAGAGACTGTGAAACCTTTAGGAGGGGGCCTGGCTGATGGAAGCTGATCAAGAGTGTGCTCTTCCCTGATTCCAAATGCTCTCTCTGTTAGCACTCGATGAAATCTCAGTCACACACTCATGCTACCTGACCTTCCCCATGCCTTCTCCACAGTGTTAAGCTGCAACCCTATGAAACCATGAACCATAATTCTTTCTTCCCCTAGGTCAGTTCTCTTAGGCAAAAGGAATACACTTGATAAATTAAGACAATGCAGTAGGTCTACTTTACAAGGATACACTGTGGTATGCTGCTTTCATAGTTGAGAAAACTCAGTCACAGCTAAGGTGGGCAATGTTCTAGGCTTTGGGGTGGGGGTTGTTGAACATGAGCTTTCATCCTTTACACCACTGGTTCTCAAACTTCTTAGTGCAACCCTTTATTAAAGTTCCTCACATTGTGCTGACCCACCCGCAACCATGAAATTATTTTCATTGCTACTACATAACTATAATTTTGTCACTATCATGAATCATAATGTAAATATTTTTGGAGCAGTTTAACAAAGGCTTATTGCAATCCACTGAGAACCACTGTGTCCATCGTACACAGAACTGAGGAAATAGGGGTACTGACAGAACTGAGGTCAGAATACTGGAGGGCACTGGGGTCAGGACACTGAGGGAACTAAGTCAGCTAGTCTAACAATGACCATCTATCAATGGAAGATTCAAGAAACTAGTAGTTGTTCAGTTGAATGTCTCAGCTGGTCTTCAGCATATGATAAAATCATGAACAACTAGGCTGTAATGCCAGTGAGCTTTCAAGCACAGGCAGGAAAGAGAAATCAAGCTCCCTTCTTTCATGGCCTCTAAGAAGGCTGCCGACAGAAGGTGGGGCCCAGATTAAAGATGTCTTTTCCTACCTCAGAGACCCAGATTAGAAGTGGGTCTTTCCACTTCAAATTATTTAATTAAGAAATGGTGGTGTATGCCTTTAATCCCAGCACTTGGGAGGTAGAGGCAGGCAGATTTCTGAGTTCAAGACCAGCCTGGTTTACAGAGTGAGTTCCGGGACAGCCAAGGCTACACAGAGAAACCCTGTTTTGAAAAACCAAGAAAAAAAGACAAAACAAAACAAAACAAAAAAACAAAAACCACAAAACAAAAAACAAAACAAAAAAAAAGAAATAAAATTCCTTAGAGTTGTGCCCAGTCATTTGGGTTTTAGTTAATTCCAGATGTAATAATAGTTGACAATCAAGAATGGCCACCACAGGAACCTTTCATCTTTCTGTCACATGGACTGCAAACACAGGAAATGATTTCTCAGGACTTCAGAAATGAGCACCTGTGAGATACCCAGCTCAGCTCTCCTTCTTCCCATGATTCTCTGCACCATGCTCTCCATCCCTCCCTAGTTTGAGGTGCTCTCTGTGGTGGTATGGCCTGTCTTCCCCTTTTCTAGCCTGGTTCCTCAAATATCTCACTAATAATGTCCCAGTATAGCAGTCTCCCACTCCTGAAGACCTTGGGCTTCTATTCTGAGTGTCCAGAGACATTTTTCAAGATTCTACTGTGGACACACAGCAAGAAGAAACAGAAATTGTTGACCTTAGTGTGGTTCCTGGGACACACTGTGTGGTTGGAACTGGAGATGAAGAAATCTGCACTCTTCCTGCACAAGAACTGTTGGATTTAAAAATGGGAAGACACTTGGTGATTTCAATCTCAGATTAAAATCCTCATACAGATCCATTATATAGGAGAATAATAAAAATAAAGAACTCTTGATGAACACTTACCAAGGGCGCCTCAATCTCCCTAATAGCTCCATCCAGTAAGTAGAACAAAGGATCCATTTTACAGATGATAAAACTGAGACTTGGGAGGGTTCAGTACTTTCCCGAGATACCTTGGTTGACAGGAGCTACAAACAGCCCAAATATGTTTCATTCCACAGAGTGTCATTATACTTAGGTAAGGCTTTCCACCAACTATAGCTGAGCCAGCCATCTACTGAGACAGTAGATGTGCGTGGACAACTTGGTCTAGAACCCTTTTCCTTTGAGTCTGAGCTTTCCCTTTGGTGATCAGATGGGCATATCTCAGAGTCATGTGGTTCTGGTTTTTAATTTTGAATTTGAACAATATTATAATAGTAAAAAGAATGCAGTATCTCATGGTATTATCACAACTGAACCATCACCCTATATCAGTTCTATCTATTCCCTTTGAGAAGTCAGCCAGGTTTCCTTTCATGACCAAAATTTTCATATGAGGAGCCCTGTCATGGTTGTCCAATACCCTTATGCCACAGTCATTTAGACAGCACTTTTTACAAGCAGATTGTGTCTATCTAACTTCAAAGATTAAAGATTTTTAAGCCAATGAATCAGTTGCTCCATGTTTTACATGGAAAAGGTGGCTTCCTGAATCTATTTTTTTTTCATAAATTGGCTTTATGAATCACGAGTACCACTACCGTGCCATCTTGGCCATTATGAGAAAAACTTGTGAAGTTTTAGGTATTGAGTGATCAGTTGATATTTCTAGGTTAGTGAGAGGATAAGTTAATGGGATAGAGGTACAGCCAGTGAGGAGGAACGTTTGCAGACTTTCTCAGCTCCTCGAGCAATCCAGAGCAAAACTCTCTGGACAAACACACCATGGGCACATTCCTCTTACTGGACATCTCAAATCACCTGGGATATTCTAACTACGTCTTTAGGATGCTTAGGGAGCTATAGAGTGGAGATGGGGGACCTAGAAAGGCCTCCATTGCTGCCATTCTTGCACCTGGGCATGGTGATGAATAGGGTCTAACCAAATCTCCCTTCTTCCTGGACAATTCTTTTAGCCTGCTGCTCTCTGCTTCCAACTTGCCTGACCTGTGGTTTTTACAGGACACTAGGTTCTGGCACACCTTGCCACAGTGACAAGATATGGCTTCCTAACCCTCGGTGAGATTTCAAACTATGGGCTTAGTATGAGAACAACTCAGTCCAGACTTTAAACTGTTAGAGCAGGCATCCTTTGAAGCTGTTGACTCTGGAAGTTTCAATTGCCTTATTAGTTAGCTTTGGGAAGTTAAAAAAAACAACTCCAACTCAAAACAAATTCTATTCAACCATAAAGAAGGCCAGGGAGGAGACACTGTAATAGGAATAGTATAGGTAATTTTCCAGTCATACTCTCCCAATTTGTTGTAACTAAAGCTTTGAGAATTTTACACATGAATATTGTGTCTACATCATTTCCATCCCCAATTCCCCCCTCCAATCTTCCTGTCTTTCTTACTCCCTCTAAAATCCATAACCTCTGTTTTAATGTTGTTTTATACACACACATGCACCTATACACACATACAAATATATAGCCTGCTGATATGTGTATGTCTTTAAAAGACTAACCACTTGGAATTTGATATCTCATAAGGGGGCTTGCTAGACATTAGAGAAGGCAGTCTCTTTTAGCATTCATTAGTTGCCTATAGCTCTTCATTTCAGTGTTTCTCAACTTGTGAGTCTTGACCCCCTTGGAGTTGCATATCAGATATCCTGCATAGCAGATATTTACACTATGATTTACACTAGTAGCAAAATAACATAATTATAGTTATGAAGGCAAAAAATTATGGTTGGGGGTCACCAGAACATGAGGAACCATATTAAAGGGTCACAGCATTAGGAAGGTTGAGAAGCACTGGGCTAGAGCAACCCTGTGAGATTTCCGCAACTAATGTTGGCATGTCAACTGGTGCTGTCATTGTGTAGATCTCAGTTATACAATCATATTTTTGAGATTCCATGCCTGTCCTTTTCCATCATACTTTCCTGAAGCAGATGTTTTAGTCCTCTGGGTTTTACAATCCTTCTGATACTTCCCTGTCCCATGATGTTTCACTAGTCTTAGGTGTAAAGATTGTGTTGTAAATGTATCTGAAGAATTGGATACACCATGATCAGTTTTGTGCATTTTGACCAGTTGTAGATTTCTGAAATGGTTTTCATCTACTACGAAAGAAGCTTCTTTGACGAAGGGTGGAACTACCTGTATCTTTGGAGATAAGGGTGAGTATTTAGAATGCAGTAAGTAATTATACTAGTTTACAAAAGTAACAGTAATAGGTTCTTCTCTCAGGTCCATGACTGTGTCAGTCACAGGTAGGTGGTAGGTTTCCAGTACCAAACATGGATTCCTCCTGTTGAGCATGCCTTACGTCCAGGATATAAGTGCCACTGCTACACCATGGGGATGTCTTGCCATGGCAGCCATTATTCTGGTATGTAGGCTTTGCAGCTGGATTGGACTCTGGATTGTTTTTCTCCCTTGGCAGCTTGCGTAACACCTTCATATACCATGAGATCTAGTCCTAAGAGACTTGGCTTCCAGCTCAGTTGCAGCTCATTTCCCTTAAGCCCTGTCTGAAGTGTATGGGACATCAGCAATAAGTACTTTTACCTTCAAGTTCTAGGAGGCAAGCAAGACCATGCCAGTCACCTGGGAGTCTCCGGTCCCATCATCCACTCAAGGGGAGTTTTCCATGCCTGACAGAGATTTTGTCAGACAGTCCATGGCTCTTGAGAGTATTGTCACCCCAGGTGCTATAACTTCATTTAAATTATTTATGTATGTATTTATATATGCTTAAAATACTATATGTGCATTTAAAAGTAAACATAAAATATTTCTCTACAGTCTTTTCAAACATCCTTAGTGGTTTTCTTTATCCATCCTCCCTTCTTCTCTATCTATATTATCCTATTTTGCCATTTCCCAGTTAACCACCACACCACCTCCACCACCTCCACCTCCACCACCTCCACTTCCTCTACCTCCACCACCTCTGCCTCTACCATCTCCACTTCCTCTACATCTAGCACCTCCACCACCTGCACATCAATCAACTCCACCTCCACCTCCACCACCACCTTCACCTCCATCACTACCTCTATCACTACCACCACCACCACTATCACCATTAGTTTTTCTACTTTTCCCTTCTTCACAGTATCTGGGATTCTTCAAAAAAAATTCACGGCAAAGCACTCTATACCTCATTATATAACCTTTCTAGTAACTTCAACTTTCCACTCAGAGAATTGCTTGCCAAGCCCCAAGAATGTGTTTGGATTGGAAGCTGAACATGGCATCCTTTTCCTTTCACTGATCAATTGGTCTAAAGAAGCTCTCAGCTTCTGTCCTTACCAGAACTTCCTGCTCTACCTAGCAACTCTTATTCAGCATAGTATACAGGCTGTTACTGAGGTACCCTGAGGCCTGGAGGCTCAGGAGTCCAGTTACTATAGGCTGTCTAGAGTCTATATTGTTCTGTGATGTTCAGAACTGCTATACTCCAGCACCCAAAATACCATTACCCATGTGGCTGATGGATCAAAACCAAAACCAAATATCTTCAGGGTCTGTGATGTTATGGATTTACTGAAATGTTTGGGAATGTCCAGGGATTCTAGACCCCTCTTTCCTGTCTAAAATCCCTCTGTTTTGCTATGGTGGTCATCTGCCATTTGAAGTGTGACTAGTAGCCAATGGTGTAAAGCAGATGGTGAACACTGTTAGCATGCATAGCTGTAAGCAGAAGCCCAAGATGCCACTTGCAAATGTTCAAGCCAGAGTGGCTGAGTCAATGGTGGAGACACAGGGCACAGCAGGATCTCAGGACACAGGAAGTCAGTTTATTTATGATTCAGAGTCCTCCTTTCCAAAGACCCCACATAGAAAGCATTGTTTCAACACTCTGGGCACATCACAGCCTCTTCTAGCTCATGACAGAAGAACAGTTTAAACTGTAAGCTGAGAACAAATGTTTCTTGAAAGACCCCCATTTCGGGGAGACCCTTGCTCAAGTCCTGGGATGAGCCAACACCTCAATAACTTGAGAGAAACTGTTCTTGATGCAATATCACATGAGGTTTATTTGGGAATCGGCATGCTGAGGGTGAGCTCATAACCCACACAGGGGCAGAGGAGATCGACCCCCAGCAGTTGCAGTCGAGGGTTTTTAAAGAATAAACTGTAAAGTGAGGAGAGGATAAGCCCACAAAGAATGAGGAAGTTGAGAAAACATCATAAAAATGGGGATGGTGAATTACAGCTCATCTCTCACGCTGAAGGAGAAAGAGCAAAGAACTCCATGCTGGGCTTCATTTCTAGGGGTCTAAAAAGCACATTGAGTTGGGATCTTACATTTCTCATTCCCTATGGCTTAATAAAATCCACTGCACTATGTCTTGTAACAGCAACTGTTGGGCTACTTAAAACTAGCCCACTTCACTGGGTAAAGCTCCAGATTCATGCCCAAGACACCTAAGAGAGCCTTCTGTTAGTGTGGTTTCCAAGGATAGAGCCCAGAGAACAGGCTGAGGCAGGTAACCTCTGGGTCATGTGGACTCCATCATAGAACACTAAAAGGACATTTTGGATTGGGCTCAGCAGGACACATAGGAGCTTGTGTGAGAGTCCCAGGAGGGAAGCCAAGGCAGAAGCCAAGTGGACATTGGCTTGTAGAGTTTTTCAGCCTGTAATAAATAATGATGGCTCCATCTACATGGCCAGCCTCTCAAAATTTCCAACTCTCCAAAATTTCCCCAGAGTCTCCTCTTCCAAACTTCAGGAAGTTCTCATACCAAAAGGACTGTATTCTTCCTCTCTGAAGGCCTTGCAGGCTCAGTGCCGTCTTAAGAAGAGGCAGGAAGCTGGGCAATCTCTATGGACACTTTTAGAAAATTGAACACAGAACCTTTTATAAGGAAAGGCTGAGATGGTTTTAGCCCACAACCCTCACATTCATCAGAGGCCCTTCTGGGGGAGAAAATTAATGAGGATGTTAAGTGCATAATGATTTCTGGCGACCAGCAGGCTCCACTTGGGTGGGTGTGGCTGGAGGCTTGCCCTGAGCAATGAAGTTGGTGTCTGTGCTCTTCACCTCAGTTCAGGTTTCCAGGCAATGAACTGAGGAGCCAGTGGGACTTTCTCTTTCCTAGCAAAAGCAACAACAACAACAACAAAAAGAAACAAACAAAAAAACCCAAAAAACCAAAAACAGAACAAAACACTAAATAGTAGCTGGAGAATCATGGAAATGATAGACTTGGGCTATTTTGGAAAAGAAAGAAACTTCCTGATTTTAATACTTCTTTGAATCTTACATGAAAAAATCCATTGAACAAGCAAGCATACAGGTCCAAATTGTATAAAGTCATTGAATTAAAAGGGTTCAAGCACTTTAGTTCAGCAGCATGCCTACAGACAAACATTGACAACCAGCCCCTGTCTGAGGAACCCACTGCTCTGTGTTTTCTAGAACACAAATTTTATGCTATCATCTACTCAGACAGTTTGAAGTGTTTTGCTAGGTACTACCTTCCCCATATGTTGACATGCGGGTAATTGTTTTGATTCACAGCTGTATTACTGGAGCTGAAGCCTGGCATTAGTGCCAAGGTAAGGCTATGCCTTGCCACAAGAGTACATTCTACATGCAGCATTTGAGTACAAGCACAGAGACAGTGCTCATTGGTGGGCATGTAGACACTACCACCTGCCACCACTAAAGAGGTACAAGTTGATAGGTAACTCATTCCTAAATGTACAAAGGACCCTGTCCTATAAGACCAGCAAAGTAAACAGAAACCAATATGAACCTATGGACATATGAAAATGCTATCAGACAGGAACAGGCAAAGAACTTACCAAACATACCAACCAAAGAGAAGGATGAAACACCCTCATCTGGAGCATAAAGAGTAAGACATCTGACATTATGATGGTACCAGAAATCTTTCATCTGACCCCTATGGTAGGGGTTGGGGAGTCAAGAACATAGAGTCAGAGAACTCCAACTATCTCAGTGACTTAAACTCAACTGGGTCCCTACATTGACATGGCCTACTCAAATTGTATCTATCCATCATCCTGTTCATCTGGACCCTGTAGTACACAGGGTCTCTGTTCCTTCCACATGTGTAAATAGGGCCTCTGTGTGCTCCAAGGTCCTGCATGTCATCTGGGCAGCTCCACACAGACCCAAAGCTCCATTTGCTTTCTTTCTTTTAAAGACATTCCGGCTGCTTTAAAAAAAAAGAATATCTATACATCTGTCATTTATCTATTTGTCTGTCTGTCTGTATAACTATTATCTATCTATCCATCTATCCATGTGTTCTATTGCTCATTCAGTGGTCAAGAGACAACTTGCTGGAGTAGGTTTTCTCTTTCCACCATGTGGGTCCCAAGAATTAAACAAAAGTCATCAGACATGGCAGCAGGCACCTTTTCCAGCTGAGTCATCTTGTTGGCCACTTAATATTTTGTTATAGTTTACTTATATGTACATGTGTTTGTGTGTGTACATGTGTAGAAGTCAGATAACAACTTGATGGGATTATTTCTCTCCCTCCACCATATGGGTTCTAGCTCCAACTCAGGTGTTAGACTTGGTAACAAGCACCTTTAACCTCTGAGCAATCTCCCCAAACACACCCTTGACTCCCTGGCTCAGCCCTACAGCGAGGCCTCCAAAAGACCTCTCCCTCCCCCACAAAGTTTATGTGACCCCTGAGGTCCTTGGACTCTGTTGCAATCTCTTTAACTTTTCATGGTTATTCTGTAACTTATGTTTCCACAAATATATAGAGATGGATAGATGATAGCTTTAATGAGAGATGTGTAGTATGTGATTTAAGGGTTGATATTACCAACTGATTGGAATAAAAGAAACTGTGTGCTTTAGGGGATGATCAAGAGAAATTGGGACTACTTGGCAAATTACTGCCAATAATATCAATGCAGCTTTTAAGTTTGTTGTTATTAAATGAATTCTGAAATTGAGGAAAGATACACATGTCCATTAATGTTTGTAATCTCATACAATCACAACAATTAGACTCTCAGATGTTTTTATGAGGGAAATTCTCACTAAGGTGTAAAGGGGTTTTATTGGGGTATATTCAAAGAAGGAGACTGCAGAATCTGGAGCTCATAGAGCATCTGAAATGAGAGCAAGCAGTCTGTGGAATTCTTAGAAACTGCTAGAGCAAAGACTTGAACTCAGTGAAGGGCCTGGAAGTTCTGGGGAAGGTTTTCACAGAGGTATTATGCTCCCAAAACAGAACCTAACGAGTTGGCACTACAGATGCCAGCAGCCAACTCTTGCTTCTGGAGCCGGCTGACACATCCTGACCCTTTTTGTGTTTTGCTGGGGAGGTGGGCAGAGCCATTTGATGTTCATCTGTAATTATTTTTGTCTGTTATTCTTGTCATTAGAGGATAAACGGGTTTATAATGGGCATGATTTCTTTGTGCCAAGATCAAAGGAAAGTGCCTTGGGAGATGGCAGGAGAAGGATGGGGACAGGGTGTTCCTGGGAGTTCCTCTGCCCTGTGGCTGGGCTGAGCCTCTATGGCAAAGTGGTGTTCATTCTTTATTCAGTAGCTGGGACAGAAGTTTAGCCAAGGCCAGTTTTTTCAGTGCTCAGGGAGGTGGCTTAGTCTACAGTCTAAGGATGCTGTTCACTTGCTTCTCCAAGGGCAAGGTCTTCACAGTGTGGGAAGAAGACAGGAGCTATTCTGTATCCCCTGTAATAAAGTCTAGTGGGCATAGTCTAAAAGAGTTTGCTGGCCCTTGCACTTGTCTTTAGCCCTTGCTGTATATAGAGGAGCAAGATCATGGCTGGTGTCCTTAAGTCATGACAACAATAACATTGCTAACAAAGCTTTATAAGTTTTGGACTCACCAAGCAGGATCTCTTTCCTCCTAACCCAGCTGCTATCAGCATTCACCAACCCTTCTTGGCCCAGTGTCCTGAAGCCATGGCACGTAGAGCTTGCCAATTCTTCCCAGTAGGAGTAAGGAGTCAGAGAGCTAGCTCAAGACTCTAGATGGAGCATGTTGTCTATATGAAGCTGGCAGAAGAATCTGTACCATTTAAAGGAAGTCATTCAGATAGTATCAATGCATTCTTTTGAAAAATAATATATTAAAACATTAAAAAACAGTCATAGTGCTGCATTTTTTTAATCTCAACGCTAGGAGGCACAGGCATGTAGATCTCTGTGAGTTCCAGGTCATCAGGGGCTGTATGGTGACACTGGGACAGCAAGGAAATGGCCTCAGAGAAAGCGGAAACTCTGGAGTTAGGCACCCATAGATTTGCACCCACAAGACCTCTGGAGCTCTGGATCCTAGGGAACCAGATGTACTGACCAGAGACATGATGTGGTTGGTTCTGTTGCTATGATAAAAGCATCCTAACAAAAAGCAACATGGGGAGAAGGGTTTTATTTGGATAATAATCCCAGGTCCCAGTCCATCACTGCAAGAAGTCAAGACAAGGGCACAAGCAGGAGTTACATTAAATCTACAGTCAAGAGCGATGAGACACAAATATGCACTGACTGCTTGCTACTTACTTAGCAAGACCTCCATACTCAAACAGTTTAAGGTCCTTTGCACAGAGAATAGTGCTGCCACAGTGGGCTGGAATGTCATACATCAATTAATGCCATCATCACTAGGGCATTCTCTAACAGGGAGCAATTCCAAGGGTGTTGTTAAAAGTCACAGAGTTAAACCATTCCAGAGATGGTTTAAGGAAACAGGGTAACTTAGTCAGGGTTTCTATTCCTGAACAAAACACCATGACCAAGAAGCAAGTTGGGGAGGAAAGGGTTTATTCAGCTTACACTTCCACGTTGCTGTTTATCACCAAAGGAAGTCAAGACTAGAACTCAATCGAGTCAGGAAGCAGGAGCTGATGCTGAGGCCACGGAAGGATGTTACTTACTGGCTTGCTTCCTCTGCCTTGCTCAGCTTGCTTTCTTATAGAACTCAAGACTACCAGTCCACTCCCACCCTTGATCACTAATTGAGAAAATGCCTTACAGCTGAATCTCATGGAGGCACTTCCTTTCTCTGTGATAACTCCAGCTTGTGTCAGGTTGACACACAAAACTAGCCAGTATACAGGGTCTGCTTTATTGCATGTGAGCAATGAGATATATAGTGGAAGCCCATCGACTGTGACTGGTTAGTACATTACCTCAGGTTAGACTGGTAGTGAACACTCATACTACCAGAGTCTCAATGCAGAAGAAGCACATTAGAGGGGGCGTTGAGAGTACAAACTCTTCTACTGGCTACTAATGCACTTCATAATTCAGTGTTCTGACTGCTGGGAATACTCAGGAGCATGATGTGCTGTGCTTTTCATTTAGAAACACAGTATGCCAAATAAGCTAGCCACCTACATTTTCTCCTACAAGTTAACAATCAAGACCGTCCCTCCCTTACAGATATACCTACAGGCTAACCTGATAGAAGTATTTCTCACTAAAACTTTGTTCCCAGGTGTTTCTAGGTTGTATCAAGTTGACCATGACAACTAAGCAGTATAGTGAGCCACTGAAATGAGTGTCCTTGACCAGTGCTCCTTACACATCCTAGGTGTTTAGAATATGAAAGCAGCTTTGTTACTATAGATGGGCAGCTGCGCAGTTGTAATTCTTAGTGACCTGCCTTCTTTCAAATTGTTTTAAAGAACAATGAAATGATCAATAGGGCACTGCCAAGATAAAATCCAAGAAAAAACTCTCACTCTGCAGTGACGTAAGAGACCTCCTGTCATAAAGTCAATAGCAATCACAAGTGTGCCAATGTGCACCTTTTAAGAACTCAAAACCATATTTCTTGTTTGCCTGCTGTCCGTGTGAGGACACAGCTAACAGGGGTGTTTGTCTAATGTGTTGTCTTCATTAACCACAGTGCATTCCCATTTGGCCCACAAAATTGTAAATTATGCAGGAACACATTTGTAGGTTCTGCTTTGAAGAATATAAAAAGTCATTATTAAAGAGTGTTTTCTGTTACCATGGGCTTGACTTTCTCTAAGTTCTTACTGCTGTGATGAGCTACCAAGTAAAAATAAAGATTATTACACATAAGCTTTCAAAGGCACAACACAACAAAATAAAACCCCAGGCCAGCTGGGTACCAGCGGGGTGTGGTAGCAGTCCTTTATCCCACCACTTGAGAGGCAGAAGCAGGCAAATCTCTGTGTTAACTGAGATGGTGTTGAGTTACCTCATGCACCCACAGATTAGAGTCACAGCTTATGTATACATAGAGTAGAAAATGGTCCTTTTCCCACTATGCAGAGAAGGCAATCTTACAAATTACCTGGGCATTAGTGAACCCAACCTCTCACGACACAATACCATATGACATATTACTCAAACAACAACACTATGTTTTCTCACAGTTATGCATGAAGGTCTCTAATGGGGGCTCTCTCCCTGGCACAGTCACCTCAGTGTGTCCTTATATGGTGGAGACATCTCCAGCATCTTAGTCTGTTATAAGAACACCAATACTATTGCATCAGAACTGTAGACTCACAGACCCCCTGAACCTTAACTACTAATGAGGCTCAAAAGTTTGAAAAGCAGTCAGAAGAAAAATAAGAGGATTTATCAGCAGAAGGCAACAATAGCTGTGGCCATTGTTTTCACCAGCAGTGCATGTGGTGGAGGCTCACGGCTGTAACCTCAGTACTCTGTGAGTGGGGTCAGGGTATTGGACGTTTAGAAGTTCACGATTATCTTCTCCTTCGTAGCAAGTTCAAGGCTCACCTGGGTTACAGGAAATCCTCTCAGCCCCTCCTTGCCCTCAAAAAACCCACAGTGGCATGGAAGTAGAATACTGCCTTTGAACTGTATTCATCTTAACAGGCTAACCTATAAAGTGACTTGTTGTATTCTCTGAACATCACCAGGAAGGAAACATTAAGAAAGCAGATACAACAGAAGATGGCCTAGTCAGCCATCATTGGGAAGAGAGGCCCCCTTGGTCTTGCAAACTTTATATGCCCCAGTACAGGGGAACACCAGGGCCAGGAAGCAGTAGTGGGTGGATTGGGGAGCAGGGCAGGGGGAAGGGTATAGGGGACTTTTGGGATAGCATTTGAAATGTAAATGAAGAAAATATCTAATAAAAAATTGCTAAATAAAAAATTAACGTTGAACATAAAAATAAGCAAGTGCTTTTAAAGGATAAAAACTTGCCACAAGTTGAAAAAAAAAAGCAGCTACAAACAAAATGAGGACATTAAGATAAAGGGGTGGGAAGGGGGCATTAGTCCCCAGCAGTCATCATGGAGGACCATAGAGATTGGTTCACAGTGATAAAATCTAGCTGGGAAAACTTTGTGAGCTCCTTGATTAGGTTTCAAACACTGGAAATAATTTTCTGTGACCCTAGGATCTGCCTTCTAGAATCTGTTCCCATCCCTCTGAAATACTCTGTTTTGTAAAGATGAGAGTTAGCAAATGTTTGGAGCTGAGTGATTTTACCAACTGGGATGGCTTTCCTCATTTTTTGTCTTCTCTCTGTCCATTTTTGTCCACACTGGCATTATTTCTTTTGAAAATCTTTCCCCCAAATTATGGGGTCTTGCAGTGAATTTCAGTGGGGGGCATGGGTCACTTCATTAGACAAATCTTTTTTTTTTTTCCACAGAGAAGTTCTTCCAAGCTTTGGGCTTCTGTTCACACAACTGGGAGAGGCATATTTAACTTTCCCTAGCCCTGTGGTTTGGTGGAGAAGGCCTGCGGGGCACACCCTTTACTACCTGAAGTGGCCCTTTGTGTGGCTGGATACTCTGACTGTCTAGTCCTTGAGATTTTAGTAAAACATTCATAATCACACTCCTGGCTATTTCTCATTTGTGCATTCCTCCAAGTGTTTAGAATCTCTCTCTCCATTTCAGCATGCATTGCCACTTGGAGAAATCTGGGGAGGTTATTACCCTCTTTAGAAAAATGTACTATAAGTCATGAGAACACTCTGGAAACACCATTGGTCGTGGTGAGGATTCTGGTTTCCTGAGATTCCAACTTCAGCAGTTCTTTCCTGAAGGAGAAGAATTCAGAGGGCACACTAACAGTGGATGCAGCAAAAATTTAGTGAGATCAAAGGGAAAAAAGCAAGGAAAAGAACAGGCAAGCAAGCAACAACTGTCCAATTGGAGCAAGAGGGAGACAAAGTTATCTAGAATCCAATTTTATCCAAAATTTAGAAATAGATGCTCTGATGGTTTGTATATCCTTGGACCAGAGAGTGGCACCATCTGAAGGTGTGGCCTTGTTGGAATAGGTGTGACCTGGTTGGAATGGGTGTGTCACTGTGGGTGTGGGTATAAGATCCTCACCCTAGTTGCCTGGAAGTCAGTCTTCCACTTGCAGCCTTTGGATGAAGACGTAGAACTCTTAGCTCCTCCTACACCATGCCTGCCTGGATACTGCCATGCTCCCACCTTGATGATAATGGACTGAACCTCTGAACCTGTAAGCCAGCCCCAATTAAATGTTGTTTTTTATAAGACTTGCCTTGGTCATGGTGTCTGTTCACAGCAGTAAAACCCTAACTAAGACAGATGCATAAGGTGCCAGGAAATTAAGGGTTAAGTTTGCCTAAAGTTGAAAAGTCTTCTAGACAAAGGGCCATAATTCTCTACACATTCATTATTGTAGTTGTTTTCTTGTTGCTGTATGCATGCTCACACATACACGTGCAGAACACGTGTGGAACTCAAAAGATAATTTTCAGAGTCAATTAATTTTTAGCATTGCACCATACAATTCTGCATTGAACTCAGATGACCAGGTTTATGTGGCAACTGGTTTTACCTGCTGAGCCATTTGCAAAAGAATAAATAATAGTCCTAGAGGCCACCTTAAACATCCATGTGCCTCACCAACCAAGTAGGATTTGTCCTTAGAACTCAAGAATGGCACCTTCCCTCCATCAACAGCTCTCTGGCTGATAGATACCTGGTGCCTTGGTTTCTCACCTGAGGGTAAAGACCATTCTGTTAGACTTACACAAGGGAAAATAGATTAAAAATAAATTAATGCATAAATAAACTTTTGTTAAAAAACAAAAGAGTGAAAGAACTTAATCTTCTGTGTTTCTATTTTAACTTTACAAAATGCATGTTTGTAAGTTCTGTCTTCCAGGCATATTTTGAGAGCTTTGTCTGGGGTTTATTTATCATGTTTGACTAGACAACATAGAAGTTATTTGAGTAGGAACATCTTATTTCTCATAGACTCCATCTGATGGAGTTTTCAGAGAGCAATGTTCTCTTTCCTGTTCTAGAATGAGTTGTACAAAGCCACGTGGCTCATTACAGAGATGCTGGATTTTACGGAAGGGGAACTACAACTTTCCCTGACTCCCCTGTGGCTTGGCTCCAAGAGAGCCAGAAAGGAGAGATGGCTGAGGTGTGGTGTGTAGAGATCTTTTATGGATCATTAACATAATACCTTCCTCTCTCAGTTGTGTGATGCAGGCTTTCTTCTGAGCATGCTCCCTCAGTTGAATGAAGCCCAGGTAGAGCAAAGGCTGCCAGCCTTTCATATTTTATTTCTGGAGTTCTTCTTTCCTTTCTCTTTTCCTGCATTAGCATCTAAAATGCATTAAGGAATTTTTAGCTATTGGATCTGGGAAGATGGCTCAGTCAGTAAAAGGTTTATTGGCATCTCAAACAAGAAAAGCTGAGCCAGGTAGCAGGTGTTTGCAATCCCAGTTACATTAAGACAACAAAAGGTGATATGAAGTAAAAGATGATAGATGCCCAAGTATAACCTGTACCTCTCTCTCTCTCTCTCTCTCTCTCACACACACACACACACACACACACACACACACACACACACTCACACATTTATAGCTATTTTCTTTTACCTTTTTATTGATTTTTTTTCTTAGCTTCACATCACGCTCCCCAGACCTGATCATCTCTTTATCTCCTCATATCTGCCCTTCACTCTTACAACCTCCCCACAAAAGAAAACACACAAACACAATGCACACACACACGCACACTCACGCATGCACACACGCATGCACACAAAACAAAGCATAGAGATACAGCAATCTCATCATGGAAACTGTAGTATGTCACAGTGTGTCCCAAAGGGTATCTGTCTGTCCACACATCTTCACTTGCAAATGTTCATTGCAATGAGTCATTGGTCTGATTTGAGGGTTGCTGGTTTCTATGACACCATCAATGTTGGATCCTCACCCGGACTCCTCCCAGTTATCCTGTTGTTGCCCTGTGTCCTGGAGACCCAGCAGCTTTGGGTCAGCAAGACTGGCACTTTCACATATCTAACTGTTCACAGATGATATAGATTTTGGGATAGGCAACTCCGAGCCCTAGATCTGGAAGTAGGTAGTAGCTGAGCCCAGTCAGTGTACTGGCTTTCTCTTACCTCATCACCAGGGCAAGCTCTCCAGCACTGCTCAGGCTAGGCCACTCAATGCCTCCATTGGCAGGAAGCAGGGTCAGCCCTCCTGCACTCATGCCCTTGGGGCCAGTTGAACCACAAATGTCTCCAGTCAGTCCAGTCAAGGTACAGAACCCACTCTTCCAAGTGCTGCAGCCTGTGAGTGTCTGGGTCTCCTCTCCCATTACCACACCCTCAGGGTTGGCTTGCTTGTGACTTCACCATCAGGGCCGACTTCACCATCAGGGCCAATTTCACTGTATTGGCCAGGTGAGGTGCAGGGCCTGCTCTCGCAGGTGCTACAGCCAGGGAGAACACAGGGCTAATCCTCCCATTTTCATGACCCAAGGCCAGCTCTCTTGACTGCCTCAGGTGGTGAGGGGCAAAGTGAGGAGGCAATCACCATGTACCCACAACACGTCAGGGTAGACAAGTGGTGGGACCATGTTCTCACCCTACAGATATTATTGTTGTAGTGACTAATATGGAAAAGGTTGGTGTTACATAAGATAAGTAGAGAGGACATAGATGTGATGTTAACTAATGAACCAGAATATTCCATGTCTTAAATAAGTTTATTTTTCACTCATATAAATTCTAAAGAGATGGAGAGTTATGTGCCTGACTGATTATAGCAACTTCCATAATGATTAACTTCAACTGGAAAATATCCAGACATCTTTCCCTGGGAAAATGGCTGAACAACCATGCCTTATTCAGTAATAAAAAGTAATGAATGATCGACACACATAGCAACTGGGATGGGCCCCTAGAGAGCAATGTGGAACCAAAAAATGATGCCTTAAAACCTGCAGAGCTTGAGGTTTTTGAAATGACAGTATAATAATAAAGGAATAGTTTCCAGGGACTATAGGCAGGGTGGGGTGAATGGAAGAGGCGTGGCTATAGAGGGGCTGAAGGGGGTCCTCCTGGTGATGGAAGTGCCTTGAACTTTAACTGGGTCGTGTTCTGGTTGTGAGGATGAGCTATAGTTTTGCAGGATATAATCATTCAAATATCCAAAGAACTGGGACACTAACTCCTGTGGAATCTCTTTATGCTTTTTTCCTTGTTTGTTTTATAACTGCATGTAAATCTATCAATATCTAGAAAAAAACTTAAGTTAAAAAAATCCCTAGATGTATTTTCTAAAACATCAAATATATGGAAAGCCTAACCTGTAGTTTTTAACTCCTAACCTGTAGTTTTTAACTCCTAACCTGTAGTTTTTAAACATTGGTTCTCATTTTTATTTCTATGTATCTGTGTGTATCTATATGCTGCCTGTGTGCAGGTGCCCAAGGAATCCAGACCAGTTCAGATGCCTTGGAGTAGGAAGGCTGGAAGCCAGCCTGTGTGCATTGGGGAAACCTTTGAAATACAAGCAAGAAGAGCAGAGGTAGGGGCTATAAGAATAGCTGTTTCCCACTCTTGGGAGTCTTTTTCCTTAGTTAATAAGCTGCTTCATTTATATTAGTAACCATGTGTCCCAGGTGCAATCTTTTGCCATGGGACACAAGTGCTGTACCTACCTGTCTTCTTAACACAGATCCGTGATGTAACATGTTTCCCTGATACCCTGGACTTTCTCACTGTTTCTCTGACCGCTTGACCTCCTCGCTAATTTAAAAGTTATAACTTTTGTCTACCTGTCCTCACTTCTTGGTGACTGTGGGATTTTTCTGTTTATCTGCACGGTTTCTCTCTGTCTCTGTCTCTGTCTCTGTCTCTGTCTCTCTCCCAAACTCTAATGAAATTGTCCCTCCAACTTCCTTTCTGAATCTATTTTTAAATTCTTTTATTTTTCACCTTTCATTGAAAGTATATTATTTTCTCATACATTAATACCCTGATTGTAGGTCCAGTTTTAAATTTTTTTATTAATGAGACAGGGAACCCAAACATGGGAGTTCAGTTCCCCCAGGAATAGGCATATGGAAATGCATTGGAGGAAGTTCTGTCTGCAGCCAGGTGGCTGCCAGACTTGGTTCACTTCTCTTTTACAGGTATCTGCCCAGGTGGCAGAAGTCTCTCTAAATAACATTTCTCATTGTAACCTTCCTTGATGCCATCTTAACCACATTCTTTGAAATTATTATTATTATTATTATTATTAGTAGTAGTAGTATTGAGACAGGGTTTTACTACATAGTTAGGGCTGGCTTTGAACTCATGATCCTTTTATTTCAGTCTCTTGAGGAAGTAGAAAGAATGTTATAAGCCCTAGTGCTTGGCTACTTCCTTAAAGAGTTAAAAAAAATGCTGTGTAGCTACCTTATTCCCAGCACAAGAATACAGTAGGAAGTAGTACAGCCTCTTGTGTCATCATAAGGCACCGTGATGTCATCTTCCCTTGTCTTCACTGTGTATCTTGTATTTTGTGCACAGAGAATTATATGTGGTGTCCTTTGACCTCTCACAGTCAGCAATGTCAGTGTAGATTAAAAGCACAGATACCTGGGACTGCTAAAGGAATCTGGCTTCATTTGGAGCTGTGAGACTGAAAGACACTTTGATGCCTCCAGTTCTGTTTGTGGCCACAGAACCACTGAACATCAACAGGAAGTCTGAGATCACATCCACTATGTATGTTGCTAAGGTGCAAATTCTAACTCATGTTCTTGCCCCATGTCTCCTAGATGCATTTGCTTCTACAGAAAGCTGAACCTATCTAGGTGACTCCCACTTTACTGCCTGCTTTTAACTTCAGATTCACTCTTTCCCGAGGACAGCAAATTAATCCAATTCACTTGTCAGCAAAGATAGGGAAAGCATGTCCAAGTTGGTAAGACGATTTTCTTCCTGTTGTCTACAAATCATTATGTAGAGGAACCTTGGATGGTCATTGCTACACATTCATCAGAATAAATGCAACATCCCTGATTCTTATCTGTATTGCTGGGGTGTCCACATTCTCTTCCATCTCCCTAAAGATGCTTTGGAAGATAGGATCATCTTCCCTCTGTCTGAGAAGATACCCTGGAAAATGGAGGCATCTTCGCTTTCCTTGAGAAAGTAATCTGAACAGCTCCTGCTTAGGGTGAACAGCTTGTACTCAATCTTCTACCTAATTCTCTGATGCATCTCTTCTTACTATTTTTAAATTTTTTATTCGATAATTTATTTATTTGCATTTTGAATGTTATCCCCTTTCCCAGTTTCCCCTCCAGAAACCCCCTATCTCATACCCCTCTCCCTACTTCTATGAGGATGTTCCCCAACCCACCCACTACTGCCTTCCCACCCTGGCATTCCCCTACACTGGGGTATCAGGCCTCCAGAAGACCAAGGGGCTCTCCTCCCATTGATGTCCAACAAGACCATCCTTTGCTACATATGCGGCCAGAGCCATGGGTAGCTCTTTGATTGGTGGTTTCGTCCCCAGGACCTCTGGGGGGTCTGGTTGGTTGATATTTTTGTTTTTCCTATGGGTTACAAAATGCTTCAGCTCCTTCAGTCCTTTCTCTAACTCCTCCATCCCGCACGCTATGCTCAGTCCAATAGTGACTGCAAGAAACTGCCTCTGTATTGTCAGGATCTAGAAGAGCCTCTCAGGAGACAGCTATATCAGGCTCCTGTCAGCGTTTACTACTTGGCATCCACAATAGTGTCTGCGTTTGGTGACTATATATGGGATGGATTCCCAGGTAGGGTAGTCTCAGGAAAACTTTCCTTCAGCCTCTGCTCCACACTTTGTTTCTGTATTTCCTCCCTTGAGTATTTTGTCCCCCCTTCTAAGAAGGACTGAAGCATCCACACTTTGGTCTTCCTTCTTCTTGAGCTTCATGTGGCCTTTGAATTGTATCTTAGGTATTCCAAACTTTTGGGCTAATATCCACTTACAGTGAGTGTATACCCTGTGTGTTCTTTTGTGACTGGGTTACCTCACTCAAATGATATGTTTTAATTCCATCCATTTACATAAGGATTTCATGAATTCATTGTTTTTAGCAGCTGAGTAGTAACTACTCCATTGTGTAAGTGTACCCATATATATTCTGTATCCATTCCTCTGTGGAAGGACATCTGGGTCCTTTCCAGCTGGTTCTCAGGTAGTACTATGTCCAATTTTGTGAGGAACCTCCATATTGATTTCCAGAGTGGTTGTACCAGCTTGCAAATCCCACCAACAAGGGAGGAGTGTTCCTCTTTCTCCTTATCATCGCAAACATCTGCTGCCACCTGAGGTTTTGATAATAGCTATTCTGACTGGTGAGAGGTGGATTGTTTTGATTTGCATATCCCTGATGAATAATGATGTTGAACATTTCTTTAGGTGCTTCTCGATCATATGTTACTCCTCAGTTGAGATTAGAGAATTCTCTGTACCCATTTTTAATAGGGTTATTTGGTTGTCTGGAGTCTAACTTCTTTGTATATATTAGATATTAGCCCTCGTTGATTAAGATCTTTTCCCAATCTGTTGGTTGTGGTTTTGTCCCATTGACAGTGTCCTTTGCCTTACAGAACCTATGCAATTTTACGAAGTCCCATTTGTCAATTCTTGATCTTAGAGCATAAACCATTGGTGTTCTGTTCAGGGAATTTCCCCCTGTGTCCACATGCTCGAGACTCTTTGCCACTTTCTCTTCTTTTAGTTTCAGTGTATCTGGTTTTATGTGGAGGTCCTTGATCTTTGGACTTTCATGGACTCGAGCTTTGTACAAGGAGATAAGAATGGACTCATTTGCATTCATCTATGTGCTGACTGCCAGTTGAACCAGCACCATTTGTTGAAAATACTGTCTTTTTCCCACTGGATGGTTTTAGCTCCTTTGTCAAAGATCAAGTGACCATAGATGTGTGAGTTCATTTCAGCATCTTCAATTCTGTTCCATTGATCTACCTGCCTTTCTCTGTATCAATACTATGAGGGTTTTGTATTCGCTGTTGTGTGTTTTTTTGTTTTTTTGTTTTTTTTTTAAATCACTATTGCTCTGTAATACAATTTGAGGTCAGGGATGATGATTCGACAGAAGTTCTTTTATTGTTGTGAATAGTTTTCACTATTCTGGATTTTTTTGTTATTCCACATGAATTTGCAAGTTGCTCTTTACATCTCTATGAAGAATTGAGTGTGAATTTTGATGGGGGTTGCACTGAATCTGTAGATTGCTTTTGACAAGATGGCCATTTTTAGTATATTAATCCTGCCATTCCACTAGAGATCTTTCCATCATCTGAGATCTTTGATTTCTTTCCTCAGAGACTTGAAGTTCTTGTCATACAGATCTTTTCACTTTCTTGGTTAGAGTCACACCAAGGTATTTTATATTCGTTGTGACTATTGTGAAGGGTGTTGTTTCCCTAATTTCTTTCTCAGTCTGTTTATCTTTTGAGTAGAAGAAGCCTACTGATTTGAGTTAATTTTATATCCAGCCACTGTGCTGAATTTGTTTATCAGGTTTAGGAGTTCTCTGGTGGAATTTTTGGGGTCACTTAAGGATACTATCATACCATCTGCAAATAGTAATATTTTGACTTCTTCCTTTCCAATTTTTATCCCTTTGACTTTCTTTTGTTGTCTAATTCCTCTGACTAGGACTTTGTGTGCTATGTTAAATAGGTAAGGAGAGAGTGGGAAGCTTTGTCTACACCCTGATTTTAGTGGAATTGCTTCATGTTTCTCTAGTTCTAGTTTGATGTTGGCTACTGGCTTGCTGTATATTGTTTTTACTGTGTTTAGGTATGAGTCTTGAATTCCTGATATTTACAAAACTTTTATCATGAAGGGGTGTTGAATTTTGTCAAATGCTTTCTCAGCATCTAATTGAATGATTATGTTTTTTTTTTCCTTTGAGTTTGTTTATATAGTGGAGTAAGTTAATGGATTTCCGTATATTGAAGCATCCCTGAATCCCTAGGATGAAGCCTACTTGATCAGGATGGATCATTTTGATGTGTTCTTGGATTAAGTTTACAAGAATTGTATTAAATATTCATAAGGGAAACTGGTCTGAAGTTCTTTTTCTTTGTTGGGTCATTGTGTTTTAGTTATGAGCATAATTGTAGCTTCATAGAATGAATTGGGTAGCGTTCGCTCAGTTTCTATTTTGTGGAATAGTTTGAGGAGAATTTGAATTAAGTCTTCTTTGAAGCTCTGATAGAACTCTGCATTAAACCCATCTGATCCTTTGCTTTTTTTGGTTGGGAGACTTTTAATGACTGCTTCTATTTCTTTAGGGGTTGTGGGACTGTTTAGATGGTTTATCTGCTCCTGATTTCACTTTAATACCTGGCATCTGTCTAGAAAATTGTCCATTTCACCCAGATTTTCCAGTTTTGTTGAGTATAGGTTTTTGTAGTAGGATCTGATGATTATTTTGGATTTTCTCGGTTTTTGTTGTTCTGTCCCATTTTCATTTCTGATTTTGTTAGTTTGGACACTGTCTCTGTGCCCTCCTGTTAGTCTGGCTGAGGGTTTATCTATCTTGTTGATTTTCTCAAAGAACCATCTTCTGCTTTTGTTGATTCTTTTTATATAGTTCTTTTTGTTTCTACTTGGTTGATTTCAGCCCTGAGTTTGATTATTTCCTCTTGACTGTATTTGCTTCTTTTTGTTCCAGAGATTTCATATGTGCTGTCAATTTGCTAGTGTATGCTCTCTCCAGTTTTGTTTGGGGGCACTCAGATCAATGAGTTTTCCTCTTAGCACTGTTTTCATTATGTCTCATAAGTTTGGATATATTGTTCCTTCATTTTCATTAAATTCTAAAAAGTATTTAATTTCTTCCTTGACCTTCCTTTCTTATCATTGAGTAGAATGTTGTTCAGTTTCCATGTGTATGTGGGTTTTCTGTTGTTTTTGTTGTTATTAAAGAACAGCTTTAGCCCATGGTGATCTGATAGGATGCATGGGATTATTTCAATATTCTTGTATCTGTTGAGGCCTGTTTTGTGATCACATTTGGAGAAGGTACCATGAGGTGCTGAGAAGAAGATATGTTCTTTTGTTTTAGGATGAAATGGTGTGTGTGTGTGTGTGTGTTTTAGATTCATTTGTTTCATAAATTCTGTTAGTTTCACTGTGTCTCCTGTTTAGTTTGTGTTTCCATGATCTGTTCATTGATGAGAACGAAGTGTTGCAGTCTCCCACTATTATTGTTTGCAGTGAAATGTGTGCTTTGAGCTTTAGTAAAGTTTCTTTTTTTTTTTTTTTTTTTTTCGATGCAAAAGCAAGAGGTTTATTTTCTGGCACGTTTGGCATATCAGGATTGACCTTCAATTAGTCCCTCAAGGAGAGTGACTAGAAAGCCCCAATGGCTATTACAGGTAGTTTTAATACTTTTTAGGGGCACAAGTCACACCAGCAAGGTTACAGCTCAAACTTATTGACTAAGCATACTGATCTTTAAATCTATTGGTTAACAAGCATGGACAGACCATGACATGCATTTGAACTCTACCTGGGACTTTTCAGAGGGTCAGGTGACCATCAGTCAGTACATCCTGTGGGGTTTTCTGAGAATGTTTTACTCAAGAATGTTCCTGTGGGTGGAGAATGGAACTTGGCCTAGCTTTGACCCCAGGTGGGAGGGGGAAACTAAGGAGGGTGTGGAAAAAGCCCTTAGGGTCCCCCACTATCACGACCCTGAGCTCATCTTTTTTTTTTTTTTTGATTTTTATTATTTTTATTACATATTTTCCTCAATTACATTTCCAATGCTATCCCAAAAGTCCCCCATAGCGCCCCCCACTTCCCTACCCACCCATTCCCATTCTTTTGGCCCTGGCATTCCCCCATATTGGGGCATATAAAGTTTGCAAGTCCAATGGGCCTCTCTTTCCATTGATGGCCGACTAGGCCATCTTTCCATACATATGCAGCTAGAGACAAGAGCTCCGGGGTTCTGGTTAGTACATCATGTTGTTCCAACAATAGGGTTGCAGATCCCTTTAGCTCCTTGGGTACTTTCTCTAGCTTCTCCATAGGAAGCCCTGTGATACATCCAATAGCTGACTGTGAACATCCACTCCTGTGTTTGCTAGGCCCCGGCATCGTCTCACAAGAGACAGCTATATTTGGGTCCTTTCAGCAAAATCTTGCTAGTGTATGCAATGGTGTCAGCGTTTAGAAGCTGATTATGGGATGGATCCCTGGATACGGCAGTCTCTAAATGGTCCATCCTTTCATCACAGCTACGAACTTTGTCTCTGTAACTCCTTCCCTGGGTGTTTTGTTCCCAATTCTAAGAAGGTGCACAGTGTCCACACTTTGGTCTTCCTTCTTCTTGAGTTTCATGCGTTTATCAAATTGTATCTTATATCTTGGGTATCCTAAGTTTTGGGCTAATATCCACTTATCAGTGAATACATATTGTGTGAGTTCTTTTGTGATTGTGTTACTTCACTCAAGATGATGCCCTCCAGGTCCATCCATTTGGCTAGGAATTTCATAAATTCATTCTTTTTAATAGCTGAGTAGTACTCCATTGTGTAAATGTACCATAATTTCTGTATCCATTCCTCTGTTGAGGGACATCTGGGTTCTTTCCAGCTTCTGGCTATTATAAATAGGGCTGCTATGAACATAGTGGAGCATGTGTCCTTTTTACCGGTTGGGACATCTTCTGGATATATGCCCAGGAGAGGTATTGCTGGATCCTCCGGTAGTACTATGTCCAATTTTCTGAGGAACCGCCAGACTGATTTCCAGAGTGGTTGTACAAGCTTGCAATCCCACCAACAATGGAGGAGTGTTCCTCTTTCTCCACATCCTCGCCAGCATCTGCTGTCACCTGAATTTTTGATCTTAGCCATTCTGACTGGTGTGAGGTGAAATCTCAGGGTTGTTTTGATTTGCATTTCCCTGATGATTAAGGATGTTGAACATTTTTTCAGGTGCTTCTCTGCCATTCGGTATTCCTCAGGTGAGAATTCTTTGTTCAGTTCTGAGCCCCATTTTTTAATGGGGTTATTTGACTTTCTGGAGTCCACCTTCTTGAGTTCTTTATATATATTGGATATTAGTCCCTTATCTGATTTAGGATAGGTGAAGATCCTTTCCCAATCTGTTGGTGGTTTTTTTGTCTTATTGATGGTGTCTTTAGCCTTGCAGAAGCTTTGTAGTTTCATGAGGTCCCACTTGTCAATTCTCGATCTTACAGCACAAGCCATTACTGTTCTATTCAGGAATTTTTCCCCTGTGCCCATATCTTCAAGGCTTTTCCCCACTTTCTCCTCTATAAGTTTCAGTGTCTCTGGTTTTATGTGAAGTTCCTTGATCCACTTAGACTTGACCTTAGTACAAGGAGATAGGAATGGATCGATTCGCATTCTTCTACATGTTAACAACCAGTTGTGCCAGCACCATTTGTTGAAAATGCTGTCTTTCTTCCACTGGATGTTTTTAGCTCCCTTGTCGAAGATCAAGTGACCATAGGTGTGTGGGTTCATTTCTGGGTCTTCAATTCTATTCCATTGGTCTATTTGTCTGTCACTATACCAGTACCATGCAGTTTTTATCACAATTGCTCTGTAGTAGAGCTTTAAGTCCGGCATGGTGATTCCACCAGAGGTTCTTTTATCCTTGAGAAGAGTTTTTGCTATCCTAGGTTTTTTGTTATTCCAGATGAATTTGCAGATTGCCCTTTCTAATTCGTTGAAGAATTGATTTGGAATTTTGATGGGGATTGCATTGAATCTGTAGATTGCTTTTGGCAAGATAGCCATTTTTACAATGTTGATCCTGCCAATCCATGAGCATGGGAGATCTTTCCATCTTCTGAGATCTTCTATAATTTCTTTCTTCAGAGACTTGAAGTTTTTATTATACAGATCTTTCACTTCCTTAGTTAGAGTCACGCCAAGATATTTTATATTATTTGTGACTATTGAGAAGGGTGTTGTTTCCCTAATTTCTTTCTCAGCCTGTTTATTCTTTGTGTAGAGAAAGGCCATTGATTTGTTTGAGTTAATTTTATATCCAGCTACTTCACCGAAGCTGTTTATCAGGCTTAGGAGTTCTCTGGTGGAATTTTTAGGGTCACTTATATATACTATCATATCATCTGCAAAGAGTGATATTTTGACTTCATCTTTTCCAATTTGTATCCCTTTGATCTCCTTTTGTTGTCGAATTGCTCTGGCTAGGACTTCAAGTACAATGTTGAATAGGTATGGAGAAAGTGGACAGCCTTGTCTAGTCCCTGATTTTAGAGGGATTGCTTCAAGCTTCTCACCATTTACTTTGATGTTGGCTACTGTTTTGCTGTAGATTGCTTTTATCATGTTTAGGTATGGGCCTTGAATTCCTGATCTTTCCAAGACTTTTATCATGAATGGGTGTTGGATCTTGTCAAATGCTTTTTCCGCATCTAAGGAGATGACCATGTGGTTTTTGTCTTTGAGTTTGTTTATATACTGGATTACGTTGATGGATTTCCGTATATTGAACCATCCCTGCATCCCTGGGATGAAGCCTACTTGGTCAGGATGGATGATTGTTTTGATGTGTTCTTGGATTCGGTTAGCAAGAACTTTATTGAGGATTTTTGCATCAATATTCATAAGGGATATTGGTCTGAAGTTTTCTATCTTTGTTGGGTCTTTTTGTGGTTTAGGTATCAGAGTAATTATGGCTTCATAGAATGAGTTGGGTAGAGTACCTTCTGATTCTATTTTGTGGAATAGTTTGTGAAGAACTGGGATTAGATCTTCTTTGAAGGTCTGATAGAACTCTGCACTATACCCATCTGGTCCTGGGCTTTTTTTAGTTGGGAGACTATTAATGACTGCTTCTATTTCTTTGGGGGATATAGGGCAGTTTAGATCATTAACCTGATCTTGATTCAACTTTGGTACCTGGTATCTGTCTAGGAACTTCTCCATTTCATCCAGGTTCTCCAGTTTTGTTGAGTATAGCCTTTGGTAGAAGGATCTGATGGTGTTTTGGATGTCTTCAGGATCTGTTGTTATGTCTCCTTTTTCATTTCTGATTTTGTTAATTAGGATGCTTTCCCTGTGCCCTCTAGTGAGTCTGGCTAAGGGTTTATCTATCTTGTTGATTTTCTCAAAGAACCAGCTCCTTGATTGGTTGATTCTTTGAATAGTTTTTCTTGTTTCCACTTGGTTGATTTCACCCCTGAGTTTGATTATTTCCTGCCGTCTACTCCTCTTGGGTGAATTTGCTTCCTTTTGTTCTAGTGCTTTTAGGTGTGTTGTCAAGCTGCTAATGTGTGCTCTCTCTAGTTTCCTTTTGGAGGCACTCAGAGCTATGAGTTTTCCTCTTAGAAATGCTTTCATTGCGTCCCATAAGTTTGGGTATGTTGTGGCTTCATTTTCATTGAACTCTAAAAAGTCCTTAATTTCTTTCTTTATTCCTTCCTTGACCAAGGTATCATTGAGAAGAGTGTTGTTCAGTTTCCACGTGAAGGTTGGCTTTCTGTTATTTATTTTGTTATTGAAGATCAGCCTTAGTCCATGGTGATCTGATAGGATGCATGGGACAATTTCAATATTTTTGTATCTGTTGAGGCCTGCTTTGTGACCAATTATGTGGTCAATTTTGGAGAAGGTACCATGAAGTGCTGAGAAGAAGGTATATCCTTTTGTTTTAGGATAGAATGTTCTGTAGATATCTGCCAGATCCATTTGATTCATAATTTCTCTTAGTTTCACTGTGTCCCTGTTTAGTTTCTGTTTCCATGATCTGTCCATTGGTGAAAGTGGTGTGTTGAAGTCTCCCACTATTATTGTATGAGGTGCAATGTGTGCTTTGAGATTTACTAAAGTTTCTTTAATGAATGTGGCTGCCTTTGTATTTGGAGCATAGATATTCAGGATTGATAGTTCCTCTTGGAGGATTTTACCTTTGATGAGTATGAAGTGTCCCTCCCTGTCTTTTTTAATGTCTTTGGGTTGGAAGTCAATCTTATCAGATATTAGAATGGCTACTCCAGCTTGTTTCTTCATGCCATTTGCTTGGAAAATTGTTTTCCAGCCTTCCATTCTGAGGTAGTGTCTATCCTTTTCTCTGAGATGAGTTTCCTGTAAGCAGCAAAATGTTGGGTCTTGTTTGTGTAGCCAGTTTGTTAGTCTATGTCTTTTTATCGGGGAGTTGAGTCCATTGATATTAAGAGATATTAAGGAAAAGTAATTGTTTCCTGTTATTATTGTTGTTAAAGTTGGCATTTTGTTCTTGTGGCTGTCTTCTTTTAGGTTTGTTGAGGGATTACCTTCTTGTTGTTTCTAGGGCGTGGTTCCTGTCCTTGTATTGGTTTTTTTCTGTTATTATCCTTTGAAGGGCTGGATTCGTGGAGAGATAATGTGTGAATTTGGTTTTGTCGTGGCATACTTTGGTTTCTCCATCTATGTTAATTGAGAGTTTGGCTGGGTATAGCAGCCTGGGCTGGAATTTGTGTTCTTTTAGTGTCTGTATAACATCCGTCCAGGATCTTCTGGCTTTCATAGTCTCTGGTGAAAAATCTGGTGTAATTCTGATAGGCTTGCCTTTATATGTTACTTGGCCTTTTTCTCTTACTGCTTTTAGTATTCTATCTTTATTTAGAGAATTTGTTGTTCTGATTATAATGTGTCGGGAGGTATTTCTTTTCTGGTCCAGTCTATTTGGAGTTCTGTAGGCTTCTTGTATGTTCATGGGCATCTCTTTCTTTAGATTTGGGAAGTTTTCTTCTATAATTTTGTTGAAGATGTTTGCTGGTCCTTTGAGTTGAAAATCTTCATTCTCATCCACTCCTATTATCCGTAGGTTTGGTCTTCTCATTGTGTCCTGTATTTCTTGGATGTTTTGAATTAGGATCTTTTTGCATTTTACATTTTCCTTGATTGTTGTGCCGATGTTCTCTATGGAATCTTCTGCACCTGAGATTCTCTCTTCCATCTCTTGTATTCTGTTGCTGATGCTGGTATCTATGGTTCCAGATTTCTTTCCTAGGGTTTCTATCTCCAGTGTTGCCTCATTTTGGGTTTTCTTTATTGTGTCTACTTCCCTTTTTAGGTCTAGTATGGTTTTGTTCATTTCCATCATCTGTTTGGATGTGTTTTCCTGTTTTTCTGTAAGGACTTCTACCTGTTTGATTATGTTATCGTGTTTTTCTTTAAGGATTTGTAACTCTTTAGCAGTGTTCTCCTGCAATTCTTTAAGGGATTTTTGTGCTTCCTCTTTATTGTCTTCTGCCTGTTTAGCAGTGTTCTCCTGCATTTCTTTAAGTGTGTTATTAAAGTCCTTCTTGAAGTCCTCTATCATCATCAGGAGATATGCTTTTAAATCCGTGTCTAGCTTTTCCGGTGTGTTGGGGTGCCCTGGACTGGGCGAAGTGGGGGTGCTGGGTTCTGATGATGGTGAGTGGTCTTGGTTTCTGTTAGTAAGATTATTACGTTTACCTTTCGCCATCTGGTAATCTCTGGGGTTAGTTGTTATCGTTGTCACTGTTTAAAGATTGGAGCAGAAGCTGTGTTCCACTCACCAGCAGTCCCAAAATCCTGCGGCGGGGGTCGTGGGTAGCTGGCGGGTGTCAGGCAACCCTGCTCTCCCGCTACCCCGGCGCTGATCCGGCTGGATGAGGCCTGTGGCCCTACTCAGGCCGGTTTCTGCTTCCCTAACTAATGCAGTCTCAGGTCCCGCGCAATTGGATTGGAGCAGAAGCTGTGCTCCACTCACCAGAAGTCTTAAGATCCTGTGGCGGGTGTTGTGGGTAGCTGGCGAGTGTCAGTCGACCCTGCGCCCCAGCTGTCCCGGTGCTTTTCTGACCGGAAGAGGGTTGTGGCCCTATGTAGACCGGATTTTTCACTCCCCAACCAGAGCAGTCTCAGGTCCCGTGTGATTGGACTGGAGCAGAAGCTGTGTTCCACTCACCAGCAGTCCCAAAATCCTGCGGCGGGGGCGTGGGTAGCTGGCGGGTGTCAGGCAACCCTGCTCTCCCGCTACCCCGGCGCTGATCCAGCAGGATGAGGCCTGTGGCCCTACTCAGGCCAGTTTCTGCTTCCCTAACTAATGCAGTCTCAGGTCCCGAGCACTTGGATTGGAGCAGAAGCTGTGCTCCACTCACCAGAAGTCTTAAGATCCTGTGGCGGGTGTTGTGGGTAGCTGGCGAGTGTCAGCCGACCCTGCGCCCCAGCTGTCCCGGTGCTTTTCTGACTGGAAGAGGGTTGTGGCCCTATGTAGGCCGGATTTCTCTCTCCCCAACCAGAGCAGTCTCAGGTCCCGCGTGATTGGACTGGAGCAGAAGCTGTGTTCCACTCACCAGCAGTCCCAAAATCCTGCGGCAGGGGTCCTGGGTAGCTGGCGGGTGTCAGGCAACCCTGCGCTCCCGCTACCCCGGTGCTGATCCGGCCGGATGAGGCCTGTGGCCCTACTCAGGCCGGTTTCTGCTTCCCTAACTAATGCAGTCTCAGGTCCCGCGCAATTGGATTGGAGCAGAAGCTGTGCTCCACTCACCAGAAGTCTTAAGATCCTGTGGCGGGTGTTGTGGGTAGCTGGCGAGTGTCAGTTGACCCTGCGCCCCAGCTGCCCCGGTGCTTTTCTGACCGGAAGAGGGTTGTGGCCCTATCAGTAAAGTTTCTTTAATGAATGTGTGTACCCTTGCATTTGGAGCATAGATGTTCAGAATTGAGAGTTCATATTAGTAGATTTTTTCCTTTGATGAGTATGAAGTGTCCTTCTGTATCTTTTTGGATAACTTTTGGTTGAAATTCCATTTTATTTCATATTAGAATGGCTACTCTAGCTTCTGTTTCCTTTTTTTTTCTTCATCCTGGGTGGTTTTGTTTAATTCCCTCACCTGTTTGGTTGTGTTTTCCTGTAATTCTTTAAAGAGTTTTGTGTTTCCTCTTTAAGGGCTTCTACCTACTTACTTGTGTTCTCCTCTATTTCTGTAAGGGAGCTATTTATGTCCTTCTTAAAGTTCTCCATCATCATTATGAGGTACGAATTTAAATCCAAATCTTGCTTTTCTGGTGTTTTGGGGTATCCAGGACTTGCTATGGTGAGAGAACTTGGTTATGATGATTCCAAGAAGTCTTGGTTTCTGTTGGTAAGGTTCTTGTGCTTGCCTCTCACCATCTGGTTACCTCTGATTTAGTTGGTCTTGCTGTCATTGACTGGAGCTTTTCTCTTCTGTTGGCCTGTGAGCCTGTGACCTTAGGTGTGTTGGCACTCCTAGGGAGACCAGCTCTCTACTTGTCAGGACTTAGGGCCAGAGGGCTTAACTCCAGGCACAGATAGAGACCAGAAGGATCCTGTCACCAGCCACTCTGATCTTCTTGGGCCCTGTGCTCTCCTGGCAAGTCCCTTTTTGGACAGTTATTGGAGTGAAAGTGGTGATCTTACCTCTGGGCTTAAGTGTGAGAACACTCCTGGGAGACCAGGTCTCTCCTGATGGCATCCTCTTCTTCTTATTTTTATTAAAAACAAGAATACACCACAGTTCAGAGATATCTGGTTTAGAGAGACCAAAAGGCATAATCTAAACCCAGTGCATTAGTGTTCTTTCTGTTATGGTGATAAAGCACTGACTATACACCATAAAAATATGACTGCGAGTATTTTTTCAATTGAGAGTTCTGCTTCCCAAATGACTCTAGTTTGTATCAAGCTGACAAAACACTAACTAGGACACCCAGCCTGCCAGGTGGCAGTTAGTGTTTTGTCTCCTTCAGTGTCCTAGGCTATGTATGTCCAGGAAAGTGATCCTAGGAAATACAGTGCCAAGCACAAGTCTGGGCAGCATCTTTGCTTGGCTTGGCTGTGGAAATGATGGCTGAACATATAGTAGCTCGTGGGCCAACAGAGATGCCACTGTTACCTAAAAGCCCCTCATGGTGGCAACTCCTTAATCCTCTAACCTAGAGTAAAGATGTCATCTTGGGACTTAGCAGAGAGTTAAGTGACTCTGGGATCAAACTGAACACATTTTAATTGCCACACTACTTCCAGCTCCCCCCTCCCCCCCTCCCCACCCCACACAACGTTGTAAATTTGAGGGCTTTCCTGTATCTCGGTTTTCTTCTCTGCAGCACAGTATTAACAACAGCTCCCACCTCTAAGGACCCTGTAAGGGATTCCCAGCTCAGGTTCAAGTCTGTGCTTCCTTTAATTCATGGACGTTGGGTTTCTGGAAAGGTCAAACATAGATCATTTATTTTTCCCAAGCGCCAGACTGTGAGTAGCTTTCAATCACATCCTCTCACAACTAGTCTCCTTTCCAGACTAAACTGGTGTAATCTTGAAGATCTAGTTTCCTTTGGAGCTGGGATCACGTGGACCAGAGTAGAAAGAAGAATACTGTCTTCAGCACTTACAAGGAAAAGTATTGAAGAGTGGCCGTTCTCAAGCCTTTCCTGTGGAAAGACTGTAGAATTAAGGCAGAGAAGTTCAAAGGCTCAGAGCCGCCGAATGAAAACAAAATTCCTTAAAATTACACTGATGGGACTTCCAGATAAGCAGGTAATTCTTGGAGGTAATTTGGGGAGAATTCAGCAGTGTTTATTACAGGTTCACTTAAGAGAGCCAAACATGCAGCCCTAAAAGCAATTTCAAAGCAAAACTCTAAACAGTATTTTAGAATAAAGAGGAAATTGTATGCCCATTCTTACCTCCCAGGGTTTAGGAGGATTAATGAGGAAAAATAGACGCTATGGGGAAAAAAATCAACTGAAGAATGATGAGAAATATAAGATAGTCACTATAAACACAATAGGCTGGCAGGATAAAATGGCCACAATGTGATTTTTAGTAGACAGTAAATAAATACCTGAAGGTAGACAGACCTTCTATGCGACCACAATAAAAATGGGGTGGGGTATGTGGTTACTTGCAGCAGAGAACCATGCAGAAACCGAAAACCGGGTCAAGCACACACTACTTTTATTCTTGCTTCTTTGATCCTAAGAGTCAAAGGAACATTAGTGGTTTCCAAAAAAAAGATTTAAACATAGGTTGGACTTCCCTCTCAGAAACATGCTGGAAGGGCACCGGCACAGCGGGGTTTCTGGTGTTCCCCAAGCTCTGTGTTGTTTGGGGGCTTCATGTCCATACAATCTTTGCACTCATTCTCCCTTCTACACTTGTAGCATGATGGTTGTGCTTGTGACCTTTGACTGAGAGTACTTGTGTATCGCCATCACAGGTAGAAGCTGTGCACCTAAGGTCTGAAATTCCATGTTTTTGAAGTCAGGAGCATAATCAAAAGTGTCCAGATTTTTAAAAATTAGAACTACCCAAGACTGACTCCCACCCTGATCCTTTACTGGTTTGGATGACTTTAGCCAACTTAATCTGTTTCTCTAATCTCCAGTTCCCTGTATACAACAGGGACAGGAACATTTACATAGCATATGTACTATGATGAATAATATACATTATTATACACAGTTCAAAGCTGCCATGCCTTAGACCAGAGCATGAAGCTCACAGACTGAGTTATGTTTGCCTTGGACAATGGCTCTGCTGGCTGATCTTTTCTCAAAAGTAAAAAAGGGTTTTTCTCCCATTGCCAGCCTTGCCACTTCCTGACTTAACAACTGCTCAGTACGTGTAGCTGCTCCAACACAGATTTTTCCACAGAAGCTCTCTGGGTCAGAGCTCTTCCAAAGGCCATTTGCTGACAGTGGTCACCAAATAGGAAAGTCCCATCAGGATACCCATACTTTCTTTTATGATACACTTAAGGGATTTTAAGAAAGCATATTTCATCTCAATAGACTAGAAGTTTGGAATTTTACAATGTGAGAACCTCTTCTTTTTCTATAGTACTAGATTCTTTAAGTGAATTTCCTAAATGGTCTAATTGGTATGAAGCATTCACATATCTAAGTCATGTAGGTGGTTGAACAAAACACTATACACTATATTATTGCTCCATGGAAAGAATGCTGGACTAAGCACATCATTAGGAGGGAAAAATACTCCTGTAGTTATAATTATTTTTCTTTCTATTTATCCAAGTAAGAAGAAAGTAACATTAAGATGCTGCTTTGGGAGTTGGCAAGATGGCTTGGTGGGCAGGGTGCTTGCCATCAAGTCTGGGAATGGATTCCAATGCTTGGATCTTACACAGTTGCAAGAGAGTCAGATCTATCCCTTAAATCCAATTGCTTCCTGAAATGTTACTAATAGAGGAAAGGATTCTCAAGAATAAAACCTTTGCCACATCATTGTCAGCATGGCAAGCAGAGAACACAGCCATTATGTACCTACTAAAATGTCCCTTTCACCAGTCTCATGTTTTGTTTGGATGACATGGAATGCCTGCAATCTCATTCTTCTGAGAAGATAAAGTTCTCTTGCTAAAGGAAACCTGTTCTCTTGAGGCTGGAGATGGCTCAGCAGTGAAGAGCACTTCCCAGCTTTTTCAGAGAAGCCAGGTTCAGTTCCTTCCACCCACATGGCAGCTCGCAACTGTCTGTAGTTCAAGGTCCAGGGATCTGACACTGTGTGGCCTCTGTGGGTACCAGATGCTCACTCAGTGCACAGGTATACATGCAGACACATGAAATAAAATTATTACTCTATGAAAATGCTGAAAAATAAGAATAAACAATATAAGAGGCTACAAATAGCTGTTCTGCTTGTGGATTTGACTAGCACCATTTCAAGTAAATTGCTGCTGTCTTCTTTTGTCTGGGAGGAAACACGTGGCTGTGGGAAGTCCAGTCAGACTTTTGTTATCTTGGTCTCTATAGCAATGAAATGGCTAGAAAACCTTTCATGTGTGAATGCTGTAGGCATTACTTGTCGTTTCTGTGGATCCAAAACCCGTATCTCCTTACTGAGTACTGTTCTCAAAGCCTAGTAATAAACTTCAGTAGAGATACTGGGTCAGGATGCTGTTCTACCTGAAGGCCTGACTGTGTGAGGATCTACTTCCTGGGTCACTCTAGTGGTTGGGTTCCTCCTGCATTATTAGATAAAGGCTCCATTTCTCATCTGCCTGTGGCTGGTGACACTCTCAATGCTTCCTTTGTGGCATCTTCCCATCATAGCGCAGGTCATGGAACTTGGCTTCTGTACTGGTTGGTTTTGTGTGTCAATTTGACATAAGCTGGCATTATCACAGAGAAAGGAGCCTCCCTTGAGGAAATGCCTCCATGAGATCCAGCCATAAGGCATATTTTCAATTAGTGATAAAGGGAAGAGGATGCATTGTGGGTGGGGCCATCTCTGGGCTGGTAGTCTTGGGTTCTATAAGAGAGCAGGCTGAGCAAGCCAGGGGAAGCAAGCCAGTAAGTAACGTCCCTCCATGGCCTCTGCATCAACTCCTGCCTTCTGGCCTGCTTGAGTTCCAGTCCTGACTTCTTTAGTGATGAACAGCAGTGTGTAAGTATAAGCTGATTAAACCCTTTCCTCCCCATCTTGCTTCTTCATCATGATGTTTGTGCAGGAATAGAAACTCTGAGTAAAACAGCTTCTGTGTTGGTGATCAGGCAAGGCCAGGCAGGACAGTGTGCTAGACAGAAGGTACTATCTCTTTATAACACAGAACAAGCTAATCTATATGGCATGAAGCAACTTTTGATAATGAAGCCATCTCCTTCATTGAAATGTAACAGGTCCACAGTGACAGCCAGATCTGCAGAGGGCAACAGAGTTGGGAAAGGCTGTTCAGCTGCTTTCCCAGCTACTGGAACCTTTAGATGACAAACATGTGTTAAGTCTGCTGTTTGTCACCTTGGGGAAACTTGACTGATGTTCTTCATGTTTCCCTATTTGCACCCACCAGCTTAAGCTTTGGGATTCTATTTCTGGTTTGTTTGTTTGTTTGTTTTGTTTTGTTTGGGGGGAGTTCGAGACAGGGTTTCTCTGAGTAGCCCTGGCTGTCCTGGAACTCATTTTGTAGACCAGGCTGGCCTCGGACTCAGAAATCCACCTGTCTCTGCCTCCTGAGTGCTGGGATTAAAGGCATGCTGTCCGATTGCAAAAGTTATATGGTTCAGGGGACCCTGAAAGCAGAGACAATTATCTTCTGGTACAGCCCTCCATGGCTTGACATCTTTTGTGTTTTGTTTGTTGGTTTTAGATTTTTCAATTTCCGTCTGATCTTTTGGTCTCTAAGAGCAGATTTAACTTTTTTTTTTTTTTTTTTGCATATTAACACATTTTGTGACTGAGTTTGTTAGCATCTACCTGCAAGCCTACCATACAGGAAAGTGAGGCAGCAGGGCTGGAAGTTCCAGCCCAACCTGGGATCACAATACTATCATTCATAACTAAAAGTCATTAACAAGGAATATGTGTTGTAAGTGATTTAGACCTGGGTACTTTTTCCCCAGGGGAACTAACTTTTATACACAGATGCTTTTGAGCAAGATGCATCTTAGTTGAATGGCTTTTATGGTTATAATCTCAGCAGCCTTTGCTTTATTTTGTTTTGTATCCCTTTCTCTTTGAATCTCTGAATTTTAAATTAATTTTTTTGTCCTTTACTCTCCCCCGCCCCTGCCTCCATCCCACAACACCCCTGAAAACACACATCCTTCTGTTTCTTGCCTTGTCTCTACCCAAACTCTGTTCCCACAATTTCCTTCTGCGGGGATAAGGGGCATCTGGCCTTCCACAAAGGGAAAACTGCTGCCAGTCTCAGAACCAATGCACTCTGCCTAGAGGGCAGGAGTGTGAGATGCAGGAGTGAGTGGCTCCTTTCTTTTTTTCCTGTACTACTATTCTCATTTAAATTTAGTGACACAGGCCTACAATGATGATGGAGGTATTTTAACACATAAATACCTTCATCCACTTTGGGAATATGCTTCCTGTTTTGACTTGTTCTCTAAATATATATAATTTTTAAATTATAGGTTTACGTCAAAAGGACAATTTACTCAAGTATTACTTTCTTCAAAAACATGTCCTGATGGGAGCACATAAACTGTGGAATGTGAGAAGTCTCACAGAATGCGCAGCTCGGCCATCATGTCTCTCACATTCATACCTTGACACTGAGAAACATCTCTCTAGATCAACTTGCTCTCTGAACATGCATGATATGAACAGATCTTAGCCAAAGTTGGCTGACTAGAAAGCTAATCAGAACTCTTGACATGAGAATGCAAAGCTTCTTAGTATCAGGTACAGAGTAGCCCAAGAGCACCTGCATTTCACCATCAATCTCTTAAGCCCCTTGAGCTGCTTAAGGAGGAGCCTGGCTTGCTAAATGAGACATAAAGGACTCCATCAATTGGAGCTGGCCCAGGTTAGTCCCAAAGAGCTGTACAATGCATCTTTTTAAGCATCCCTCTATTCCTGCAGTGTCAGGGTGAGAAGCCAAAGGAAAAGATGGAATCCAAAGGCAGCTTTACCCCCTAAATAACATCACTGATGGTAAACCAACTAAATCACTTAAATGAATTAAGAAAATTGGAGCAGGAGTGCATAGATGGGATGACTTAACATAACACACATGGGTCTACAAAGTGAGTTCCAGGACAGCCAGGGCTATACAGAGAAACCCTGTCTCGAAAAAACAAAAAACAAAAAAACCCCCAAAGAACCAAAAACCAAAAGCAAAAACATAACACACATGAAGGATAACTAGCTACACTGTCATAGCCTTGGTTGCCTAGAAACAAGTCCAAGATGGAGTTCTATGTAAACTTAGTTTATTGAGGAAAGAGGTTCAGAACTCTGAGTCTATAAAAGAGAGCTGAGAATTAAGAGCATGAAAGAAGCTGGGCAGCAGCACAGCACAGACATCTTAACTGGTCAGCAGGAGACAGGGAGGAGGGAAGTGGGGAAGGAAGGGGAGCAGAGGGGAGGGGAGGGGAGTGGGAGAGGAGGGAGGTTTTAGCTAATTAGAGCTATTGCAAATGAAGACCAGGTGTTAAAGTCTCCTGAAGTTTCCCCTCTCCTCTGCTGCCCATGACTGAAATCTTAGAGCATACAGCTCCCTTAAGCTGAAGGTTCTGTTGAGATTTTAGCTGTAAGTTCTCAGCAATTGAGGAAAGGATAAGACAGTCGTGGGAAGGTCTGAGTAACACCCTGTAGTGTCCACTGTACAACCTTAAAGTCACATCAGTGGAACCAAATATAAGGCTTAAAACAAAAGGTAAATGTTAGCTATACTATCATTATTGTGTATGTCTTTAAAGTTAGAATAGAAAAAAGAAATTTAAAGTGTTAGCTAGAAGTAGCATACAAGTTGAGCCTGTGCTGGAGTTTAACAGCAGCTGTTTGCTGAGCATGCTGATGAACCCTTCCAACTCTTTGCTCTATCTTCAAGAAGCAAGAGAAACAGAATAGCCTGGGCTCTTAGCTACTGTATCCAGATCTCAGGCCTCCTCACACCTGCTCTCAGACATCTTCCTACTTCTGTCCCAGGGCAGTTGTGGCCTTCCACCTGAGCTGGACCATCAAGCTCACTCTGGAGGAGCCAGCACACTGGAGCTGGAGCTGGAGCTGGAGCTGGAGCTGGAGCTGGAGCTGGAGCTGGAGTATGGCCCTGTCACTTTCTCCCAGGAAAGGAGATATCATTATTGACTTCAAAGAACGATAAGGAGTAAGCTTCACAAGTTGGAGGACTGGAGCAATGGCTCAGTGGCTAAGAGAGTGTACTGTTCTTGCAGAAGATCTGATGTTGGATGGCTCACAATGGTCTATAACCACAGCTCCAGGAGATCCAACATCCTCATCTGGCCTTTCTAGATACCATATTCATGTATCACCCACACATAGATGCATGCATATGTACATACACATGCATAAAACTATTTATAAAATAAAATTAAAATATCTTTAACATATCTATTTTATTTCATATGTATGAGTATTTTGCCTGCATATGTGTATGTGTATACATATATGTATCATGTGCGTGACTGATGCCATGATTCTACAGAACTAGAGTTACAGACACTTGTGAGCTGCCATGTGGGTGCTGGGAATTGAACCTGAGTCCTCTAGAGAAGCACTCAGAACTCCTAAGCACTGAACCATTTCCCTAGCTCCAAATTAAAATATTTTTAAATGAAAATGCACACATCTTTATGTTTTCTTTTTTACAAAGATTTTAATTTTTATGTATGTACACACACAGTGTCTCTCTGTGTGTATTTCTACTATGTGGTCAGGTTTGTGACCTTCCAGGTTATATGGTTTGCAAGGACCCTCTCATACCTAAGTTTCCATGCTCTGGTGAAGCCTTAAGTATGTGCACTGCCTTCCCCAGAAGTGGCTACTCCAACTGCCTCTATCCTCTGACTGACCAACAAGATGAGCATCCCCACACCTACCCTAGCTACCCCCCCCCCCCCCATTTCTCTACTCAGGGATCTGGCTTCAGACAATCAGGAAGGAGTCTTTACAACCTCCAGCACTGGTTGACTTTCATTTGACCCTGATCCCATCACAACAATACAAATCAGAATTCTGAAACTCTCTGGTGATATAAGCCTCAGGAGAGCTCAGGATCTGTTCTGAGGACGATCTTCTGCACACTTTCTACTCCTGTCAGGACACTTCTGAACTTAGGTAGCCTAGAAAAGTAGGAATTACAACTGAACAGAAGGAGCCCAGTGCTAAGTGTTAGTTTTAATTTGTAAATGGCATATACTTACTTACTTACTTACTTACTTACTGTGGTGGGGATGGTATCCATGCAGAGGTCAGAGGACAACTTGGGGAAGTTAGTTCTGTCTTCCACCATGCAGATTCTGAGAACTCGAGTCATCTGGCTTGGCATTAAGTGCTTTCACCCTCTGAGTCATCTCATGGCCTCCTATTTCCAATTCAAACCCATCCACATTAGGAGTCATTGGATCACTTCATGCCTCAGTTTACTCATGATGCTATCTACCCTAGTAAGGGAGATTTCTAATTGTGGTTGCTATTAGACTGAGGGATGCAGTTCCGTGAAATAGGACTTGCTTTGCATAGGCCAGGTTCAATCCCCAGTACTGTTGAAGTAATTGCTTTGAGTGTTCTATTAGCAATATATTATCATTAAAATGTCGATGTCTGGAGCACACAACTGCAGGAACACTGCCTTACTCTCTGCTCTCACATACAAAAAGGAGCACATGCTTCAAGCACCTTTTCTAACATCAATGGTGATGTGTTACAATCGTGGCTCACATCTGAACACAGTACACTGGGCCAAACAGTTGCACGTGTAAGAGGTTTATTGGGAGAGAAAGAGAAGAGGGAAGGTGGCAGCAGAAGGAGAAAGGAGAAAAAGAGAGAGGGAGGGGCATTCCCCTTATTTATATGGAAAATGACATAACTCAGGTAAAAGTGGGAGGTGAGCCAAGTGGATTCTTGGAATATGGTAGCTGTTGTCTTGGTAACAGGTCTGTAGGTCTTGATGTCACCTATGTGATGTCATAGGTTTGGGAGGTCCTGATGCCAACAAATGGGTCCACTGCACCATGGTGTTGTTTTGTTTATTTAACTTTTTCTGGGAGCCTGTGTTGACCGAAAGATCTTAGAGCATGGAGGAACCTGGAGCGAAGGGAGAGGCCACCATGTCCTTCTGTCTGAAGTATGACTCAGCACCTAGCCTCAGGAGAGACAAGTAGAGAGCCCATGAAGCCACCACATAGCACTTCCTGTCCTTAGTGCAGAGAGGCAAGAACTGATATCAGTGCCAAGTGGTTCATGGCAAGCAGAGGTACCAATGGTTGCTAAGCATAGGTAACCCAGAAAGAACCATGTTCCAGCATCCCATGATACAGCCATTGGGATTCTCAGTGTGAATTCTTTGGCCTATGATAATAAAGTACCACAATCTAGTCCCTTAATCAGTGTGTATCACAATGTTTTGGAATTTGTGAGTGCCTAGATCAATGGAACAGAGTCAGTGTTACCTAAGGACCACTTTGTAGGTTACAGATGGTGGTTTGTTCTCTCCCATTTGAAAGGGGTGAAAGAGCAAATAAGAGTCTCCTTATAAGGACACTGACCTCACATATGAGGGCTCCATCCTTGTGACTGAATGTCCTCCCAAAGCCATACCTCCAAAATTGTCACCCTGAGGTTCTAACATGAGTTTTGGTGAGCCTTTAACCTCACAGCAGAAAGGCACATGTGGGGATGGACCAGGGAAGTTCCAGATGTTACTGCACCAGCAGGAGAGCACAGGACTATGCTGCCATCTTCCTTGGGCAGAAGTTAATAGAAGTGTGGGGATTATCCCCAGTTACTCCTGTCTCCATTCCATCCAGAGAAGGGCAAGCCAGGAGCTTTTCCCTGGGCCATAGGATTTGGCTCAGAGATGAGAAAAGAATATTCAATGCCAAGAGAGATCATCTCCTCAAACAAACATCTGGGCAACAAGAGGAAGCCCTCACCTGCAGCTGTGATATGGGTACACAAAAGGGGATTCTGGGAGTTCTTAGAAAGCTTGTGGGATGGTGCTCTGGGAAGGAAAAGAAATGACAAGAGAAACCTACAGCAGCTTAAACAGAACATGAAGACAATGTACACCCACATATAAATAACCCCCCCTCTCCCCCTCTCAGATGCTACTTTGGATGTTTTGGAATCTATATGAGATACATACTGTGTGGCTAGAGTTTTCTGGATGCACCTTCAGCAGAAGCCCCTTACCCTTGAGAAATGAGAGAAACCACATGGGTGCAAAGAATGCTGTCCAAGGAAGAAGAGTACTAGCTTTGGTGTCCTGAGAGTAATTGTCCCTGGTGGTCGGCTGTCTAGGTGACAGCTTCTGTTCCGGGCTAGCCCCAGGCTTCAAGGAGCAGACCTTGTTTCACCTTCCCCAGTGGCATGCTTCCCTTTGTCCTATAAAACCAGTAACTTGCAGCCATTCATATGTACAGCGGAGTAACGTGGCTTTTTCTTGGGATTTCTTCCCCATTCCGCAGTTGTGATTTAGACTCTTTTGCAACTACTTTTTGCATCTGGAACAGAGAAATGTATACAACAGTATGTATATTTTAAAATATTTACTTAGTTGAAAATTAAGGTAGGTATCTCCTGTTTTCTTCCCATAAACTAAGTGATCTGTCTCCAAGTTGGAAAGTTTCTTATTGTCCTTCTAGATTACACAAATGGATTTTTTTCTACTACTGACTCTGTTTTGTGTTTTGTTTTGTTTGTTTGTTTGTTTTACAGAAGCCTTAATTTTGTTTACAAAGCTGCTTTCCAACATGTTTGACTCAAAGAGGGAAAACAGAAAAGCCATTGACAAACATGATGGGAAATAGATACGACCTTTGAAAGGTGGCTCTGGGATACCCTATCCTGCTGATTCATGAAGTCCAGATGAGATGCCACCAGTCAGAGCTGACCAAGGGGAACATCTTTCAGACTCAAGTACTTATAAGCTTTCTGTGTCTCTGTTCGTAGTGCCTTCATCTCTCAGAAGCCTTTCCTTATCAGGGTATTCTTTACAAACTCAAAGAAAAAAGGAACAAAGCTCTCACACCCAGCATGACCTAGCATGAAGCTGCCATGTAAGACTCCATGCACAGCCTAGTAATCCCTGCTCTGTAAGGGACTCTGCCACTCTTTCTGCAGCAGTATGGGTCTAGGTAGTAGCCACAAGTCTCACTTTGTTTAAGAGGGAAATTGCTCCAAAGATTCAGTAAGAATATTGAAACTTCATTGAATATACAATAGGAATAAAGGGGCAGATCCAGAACACTGGGGTCACAACAAGACAGAAACTGGAATATAGGAGCCATTTCCTGTGGGATGGGGCCCCAAATGATTGGAATGATTGAGATTTAGGGCTAAACATAGCTTTGTGCATTGAAATTCTTACTCTGAGAAGAGGCCAGATAGTAAAACAACCTGCCAGAATACAAATGGACCATTTCCATGGGTGTGAGAACAGCGAAGGAAGAAGAAAAGAAGGAGGAGGAGGAAGGGAAGGAGAAAGAGGAGGAGGGGGAGGAGGAGGAGGAGGAGGAGGAGGAGGAGGAGGAAGAAAGAAGAGGAAAAAGAAAAAGTCCTAGCATGAATCCCTGTCACTGGAACAATCTGCCATAGCCAGGCAGAGCCACAGTATTGCTTTGGGGGAGTTAACAGGGGTGGGACTTGGGGAGAGGAATGTGTCTCTTCCTCATCAATTGTCTCACCAGTGTCTCTTATTGGCAGGGAGCAAGGAGTAAGAGAAATATACTTAGCTGCTCAAGAGCACCAGGATTTTGTGCCTTGCACCTTGGAAAGATAGTTCCCTTTCCAGTTTCTGTCTCTTTGAGACCCCAGTGTTCTGTGTCTGCTCCTTACTTCTCTGTGGCTTTTAAATACACTTAATTATTTTTAGAGAAGCTCCTCTCTTAAACAAGCTGATAGCTTGTCTCTTAGGGACCTGTGCTGATGCAAAGGTGAAGCTGAGAGACAGAAGCTTTATAACTACTGTGCATGGGTAACTTCTCCATGGCTTCATGGCAGGTGCCTTTCTTTCACCCTTTCCTTTCTGGCTTACCATTTCAAGCCTCCACTACTCGTTTTCCCCAAAATAGATAGGGTTGACTAGAAGGTGAGTTTGAGGAAGCTTCATGTGTAAGATACCAGCATTCGTGCAACCTAGAATTCCCCAGACTACACACCACTGATGTTGGGCTAGTCTCTACATTACTGCAGAAGGGTAAAGATGTGTCCACCAGACCTCTCTAAATAGTCTCCAGGGAGTTTAGTGATCACTGCTTCGATCTCAGAATTGTTACCCTGAATTACCAGCCTGTCAATTAAAAGATCAAGGAGTCCCGTGTGTTCACCAGCCAGGGCAGATTTCAGAGCATGGCCTCTGCTTTATTTAAGCAATTCCAAGATGTGGTGAGGTGGCAACTATTATTGCCTCTACCTTCCAGCAATCCAAAAAGCTTGCACACTTACCTAAAAGCTCATCAAGGCAGAGCAGCTCTTATGACCATCCCCAGCCTCACAGAAAGGACAGTGTCTGGACCCCTTAGTGACAGAGAAGGCATCCCTACCCCCTGCAAGCCACTAATAATGTTTCTTTTATTTTTCTTTTAAAGTGTCCAGCTGTTGCCAGGAATACCATATAAAACATCTTTATGAAGTGAACACAGGCCTCAACAGCTTATACAAGCTGGCTCTGTCAAGGGCACCAGTGTTTCTAATTAATGCAAGGTCCAGCATACTGCACAGCCTTACCTGCACCAGCTCCCTCAGGTTTCGACTTCTGGCTGACCTACCCAGAGCCCTTGTGCCTATGACTAATAAATGCTCCCTACATTTCTCATTGGGGGCAAGATAGCAAAAATAAAAGTCCGTTCCAACTAACCAGGCTGAGCGTAGAGCATTCATTGCAGGCACTGAAGCGAAAGCTCAGGCCCCTCACCATCCAGGGAAGCAGCCCCTTGGACAAGTACCTCTCTATGGCTAGGCCTCTCTCCTTGACTGTGTTTAACATCAGGTAAAATGGCCTATGGCCTTTGGATAACATACAAAAAAATAAGTCTCATTCCTTGTTCTCAAAGCATGGAGTAGTCACCTTCTCAGCCAATGTGTGCCAGAGCCAAGGTGTGTGCAATCCACTGGACCAGAGAAAATAGGAATGAGTCTGAAAATCAGTACTGCTAGCATGCACATGCATTTATGCCTGCAGAACCTACTTACCTTGTGCAGTTGAGGAAACCAAGGTCATGCCTAGACAGACCCTCATCAACCTGGTGTCCTGGCTGGTTAACTGCTTGCCTCACTGATTACTTAGAACAACAAAGGATTAAAACTGAAGGAAACTCAAAGATCATTTTGCTTAACCTCATTGCACTGGTCAATAAACCACAATCTTGAAAGGTTAGATGGTAAAGCACCAGAGGGTATCGGCAGAAAAGCTGTGACCTCAAAAAAAGCTTGACTCCACCAACAAGGTTTCTTTCATACCCCACACCACCATACCTGAAGGCTAGACCCTTCTCAGACATTCTCCAAGAGTCGTGGACCTGGATTTACAGTGCAAAGAATAACGGGCATATATACCCAGTTCTGGAAGGGAGGGCCTGTTTGATGACAGCATCGAGTATCCATTCCTCTCTCCTTACCTCACTCTTCTGGCAAAAGAGGTTGACTTTAACTGGCCCCCAGCCCAGAAGGTCAGCTCTGCTTGGTAGGCCAGACACGGATCGAAGCCTTGGGCTCCTGGAACACTGGAAATCATGCAAATACCTGGATGTGTTGCACAAATTCTTGTATAAACCCAGATAACCTACCACATTCTCCCTACCTGACTGATAGGAAACATTTACAGGTTCAAATCTAAACCTAGATCTTTGGTGCTCTGAATTCACCAGTGAAACAGGAAGTTTTGTTTTGATAGGGATCCTGTTGTAGTTTCTTACAATTTCTCATGACACTTAACAAAATGTGAGGATGACAGATGAGCCATCACCCTTCTGGCATTTGTCCCAGTCTCCCTAAGCTATGGGTATAAACCAAGCTGACTAAGGACATAGACTTCCTCATTCTTATACAGTGTTAAAGGTAGAAGAGAATGTGAGGCTCTGTGATGGTCCTGGGAGTCAGGATGCTCCTGTGAGATGATCCTAGGGGTCAGGATGCTCCTGTGAGATAATCCTAGGGAGGGTCAGGATGCTCCTGTGAGATGATCCTAGGGGTCAGGATGCTCCTGTGAGATGATCCTAGGGGTCAGGATGCTCCTGTGAGATGATCCTAGGGGTCAGGATGCTCCTGTGAGATGATCCTGGGGCTCAGGATGCTCCTGTGAGATGATCCTAGGGGTCAGGATGTTCCTGTGAGATTGTTCTAGGAGTCAGGATGTTCCTGTGAGAAGCCTTAGGATTCACATTATCACTGTGCAACCCAGAAGAAAACATGAGATCTAACCATGATTGGTAAATGTGCTGTTGGATTTCTGTTGTGATAAAAGATCTGAGATAACTAAGGAGGGAGGATTTGTTTTGGTTCATGGCTTTAATGCAAGTCTACTTGGCCTTGTTGCTTTGGACCTGTTTGTATCATGGTGAGAGCACATGGCAGAGAGGGCTGATCCATTCACTGAGCTGAGAAGCAGACTGAAAAAAGAAAGGGCACAGATTCTAACATTCTCCTTAAGGAGAGGCTCCTTCCCTCAATGACTAAACTTCCAATTGGCTAGGCCCAACCTCCTAAATGTTCCACTACCTCCCAACAGAGCCACTGGCTGAGAACCAAGCTTTGAATATATGAGCCTTTGGGGACATTTTAGATCCAAATACAACATCCAGTCATCATTGACAGCCCATGGTTGTTGTAGGGATGAGACAAAGAAGGACTGTGAGGGGCAACACACAGACTACAGACTTATGAGGATTAAGGCATCCAAAATAAGGAAATCAAATGCTCTGCACACTCGAGGAGCCTTCCCAAAGCCCTCGGGACCTGCAGTCCACTGGGGACAGCCTCACAGTGACAGGCTGAGTACTTGAATTTGGAAGGTGTGTCAGTGCAACACAATCCCCCTGACTCAAATATAAATTTTAGTTAATTAGGCCATAAAGAGCAAGGGCTTTCTGGCATCTGCTGTGCTCAGACCCTTAAAATAAATATTTTAAAAAGTTTACAATTATGAAGAAAACCAATTTATTAAGAAATGTATTAAGAATTTTTCACATTTATTTATTTATTGTTTTGTGTGCATATGTATGGGTACATGTGACATAGTCAACTTGTGGAGATCACAGGACAACTTGTAGAAGTTTGGTCTCGTCTTCCATCATGTGGGTTTGGGGACTCAAACTTGGGCTTGACAGCAAGTGACTTATATTGGCTAAGCCCCTCATTGCCCCCAACTTATCCTTAAATACAATTAGTTTATAAAAAGAAACATAACTATGAAAAATAGAAAAAAAATTTACCCCAATTATTTTATTTTAATGTTTTAATTAAAATATAAGCAGATAATTTCTACATCTCCTTTTATTCCCTCTAGCCCTCCAATAATAATAATCAAATATCATATACATATGCATGTATATATTATTAAATATACATGTATGTATATGTACACATATATATTATGTGTATATATAATAAAGAAATATATGTATATATGTGTATATGTGTGTGTATATACATATATGCATTTATGAGCATGTGTATACATATACATATATGTGTATATATGCATACATATATGTATATATGTTCATATGTGTGTGTGTGTATTCATAGATGTATAAATACAGCCTCCTGAGTCTGTTTTTTTTAGCTTTTGGGTGTATATAATTTTGAGGCTTACCACTTTACATTTATAACCAACTAGGGGGCTCATCCCAGGAAAAGGCTAATTCTCCCTCTCTTAGCAGTCACTAGTTGCCTGTTGTTCTTTGGCTAGGGGTAGGATCCTGAGAGAGTCCCATCCCTTCCACATTAGCACGTCTATATCGACATTGGTCAGATGTCCTTCATGCAGCTATTTTTAAGGGTCTGTTTCACAGTATTCTTCCTGGTATTCTGACTCTTACAATCTTCCCATCTCCTCTTTCAAGATGTTCCCTGATAGCTGGGCAGTGGTGGCACATGCCTTTAATCCCAGCACTTCAGAGGCAGAGGCAGGCTGATTTCTGAGTTCGAGGCCAGCCTGGTCTACAGAGTGAGTTCCAGGGCAGCCAGGGCTACACAGAGAAACCCTGTCTTGAAAACAAAACAAAACAAAACAAAACAAAAAAAGATGTTCCCTGATCCATACATGCAGGAGTTGTGCTTTGGATGTACCCACTGGAGTTGGGCCTCCCAAGATCCTTTGCACCGATTTCTGCGTTGTGTTCAGTTGTAGTTTGCTGTCATAGTCCCCCTTTGCTGTGAAGAGAAACTTTTTTGATGATGGGTAAAAGCTACATTTACCTGTGCTACCCTAATTATTCTCCAGAATCAACTAGTGTCCTGTTAGCCTACGTTTTTTTCTACACTGTGTTCATAGTTTTAACACAGCATGAATTAGAAACAGTGTAGCCAATACTTAGAGGAGGCAAAAGTCACCCACAGAGGACTCAGAGGCCATTGAAGAGGAGGAAAGACTGAGTTTGGCATGGGTAACCTGCTCCTTATTTCGAGGTCTATCTACAGAAGGCACAGAACTTTGCCTAGCTTCCCCATGAAAGCCTCTGTAATTGGCCTTTGCTCCAGTTAGCCCAGCTAAGTGACTGCTAGCTTGTGACAGATTTGACGTTCGTAGTGCACCAAGTATCAGTCCTTAGATTCTGTCTTGCTTTCTTGGAAAGAAAGTAGAATAATTAAACCCTGGTTGTACTTTATGGTTAGAACTAACAGAAAGAAGAAGGCATTGAGCAAGATGTAGTCCTTACTACTTTGAAGTCTAAAAACACAATTTTGAAAGACAAAATGCAGAACAGAGCGCTCACACATATGGACACTTGTAACATATGATAACCCATCTGCACCAATATATTTATGGAGAAAAAAAAAACAGCCAATAGAACTTCTCCTCAAGTCTGGCAAAAAGCCACCACACAGCGCTGCTTTGGGAGAAATTGTAAACAACGTGGTTGTGTCTGGTTTTACATTTCAGGTTATTTGCAAATATCTAACTTTGATTACAGTGCAGCTCTTTAGATTTTTATCACAGAAACATATTTCAAAGAGACTTTGTATACAAATGATGGTGGAGAGCTTGTAAAAACAAACTCTTCAAGCTTCTTGAGATCTAAAAAAATCAAAATAAAAACATTGGGTAACTGAGAAGCCCCAGTTTCATGTCTCTGGGGTTTGCTCTTTTCTCTAGGGACCTTCCTACCCTGTGAGCAGAATGTGTTCTTGTGGCTGTTCAGTTTTATCTTATTTTATGAATGAAGTTTAGATTTTCAGACAGGGCCTCTCTATGCTGCCTCAGTCTCCCAAGTTCTAGGATGATAGCTGTGTGCCACACACTCAGCTAAGATGAATTCTGTTTGTGAAGCTAACATAAACAGAGGAGTTAACTCAGCCCCCAAATCTCTGGGTGCCACAATGAAACCATGAGTATACCTGTCCCCTAAAAGGCAAACAGCTACAAGGTGAGGCTGGAGAGATGGCTCAGTGGTTAAGAACACCTCCTGCTCTTACCAGAGGACAAGAGTTCTATTCCCAGAAACAATGTCAGGAAACACAGAACTGCATGTAACTTCTGCTCATCCTGTGCTGGACTCATTTGGTGCCTGCACACACGAGTATGCGCGCACATATAACACACACACACACACACAAGTAAATCTTTAAAACAGAAAAGAAGCTCATTGTTCACAACTGGGCAAAGGCCACAGCCCATCCTGGCATTGCACTAACACACCTGCTACAGAGCAGCACAGACATCAAACGCTGCTGTGAGGAATAAGCGTGATCACAGGAGTGCCAAGTCTCATTTTAGGCCCACTTGGAGGCCCCACAGCCAGGCAGAGCGCCTGCCTGCCTTGTGGTGTCTCTGTTGGTGGATTTCTAGACCATCAGGCCCAGCTAACCTTGGGTGGTCTCTGAATTCCCCAGAACAGCACTAAGGGCCTACCATGATACAGAGCTCTATGGGAGGAAGGAAAAGAATGAGTTGGGAAGGATATGGTGAGAGCAGCTCATGCTGATATTGGGGGCAGTCTGGGGACATCCGGACACCCTGTCCCTGGATTTCTCTCATGGTTCCCCACCCAGTGCTCCGCATTGCCTCCTCCTGATCTGATGTCACTCCTCCTTCCCTCCCTGAACCACCTCCAGAGTTTAAGATCAACAGAAGTGACATTCTGGCCTTGGAGAAAGGCCCTTTGCAAGAGGACATGAGCAAGTAACAAGCGGAGCCATGTCTTATGTAAGTGAGAAATGAGAAGAAGCTGCAGCTAACATCACCCTGAGGACTGAACAGAACTGCCCGAGATCTGTAGCCTGGGCCCCTACCCCACTGTTATGATTCCTCCTTGCTCTATGAGTCTATCAGCTACTTTGGCAGCTGAGCCTCAGTTTCTTCAATCTATTGGGTGGACCTTCCCATCCATGTCCCATAGAGGACTCATGGATGTGGAAGCTAAATTTACAAGCTGTTCAGGAAACTTGAGATGCTATTAATGACTGATACTAAAGGGCTAAATGTACCTACCCCAGGGTCCCCAAAACTGCTGCATTGATGCTGTTAACAAGTCTGGTGGGTTGAACTCAGTAGTTCCCAGGAGAGCTGTTGCAACATAGGACCATCCCAGAGGGCAGGGTGCAGCTTGCCTTTTGTGGCACAAGCTGTGAATACACTCACTCACTTCTTCGTAGAATTGTAAGGCAAAGGCTTCCTTAGAGTGGGCCTGAGCTGAATCTATTCTCTCTGCCAAACGTTGAAGCCTTGAGTGTCCCTCTGTGAGAGACCACTCCCATGCGTCAGTGGGAACCGGATCGGCAGGGGCTTAGTGGTTTTACTTGAGGGGAACCTACAGGAAATAATTTAAGAAGATAATGAGGAGGATTTCTCCTGTCTAGAAATGAGGCCCATGGGTCTTTGCAGATGATATTATCCTCTCAGATTTAGAAATAAGTGCAGAAAAAGGATCCTGTGCCATTAGCTAAGTCAAAGTAATTGGCCACGGAAACTTCTGCAGAGCAGTATGTAGCTTTATGGCTTCTAGTTTTGCCCAGGACCCCCCAAGCCCTAAAGACCACCCTGACATCTAGGATCCCCTTTCTGCTTTCAGCTATCACCCACTGTTCTCCTAGCCCTGAGCCTTCTGATCAAAGCTATATTTGCCCACTTATTCAGAAATTGATTAAAAGTAAGTTTTAAGTTAATTACCACCAAAGTGGAGGGCCTGAACTTTGTGTGGTACACTCTTTCTCTCAAACATTCTTGTCTTTTCTTCATTCTTTTTGAGAATGTTATACCCTATAACCCAGAATGGCCTGTATACTGGCTGGTTTTGTGTCAACTTGACACAGCTGGAGTTATCACAGAAAAAGGAGCTTCAGTTGGGGAAATGCCTCCATGAGATCCAGCTGCAAGGCATTTTCTCAATTAGTGTTCAGCGGAGGAGGGCTCCTTATGGGTGGTGCCATCTCTGGGCTGGTAGTCTTGGTTCTATAAGAGAGCAGGCTGAGCAAGCCAGGGGAAGCAAGCAAGCCAGTAAGTAACATTCCTCCATGGCCTCTGCATCAGCTCCTTCTTCCTGCCCTGCTGGAGTTCCAGTCCTGACTTCGTGACTTTGGTGATGAACAGCAATGTGGAAATGTAAGCTGAACCCTTTCCTCCCCAGCTTGGTCTTGGTCATGATGTCTGTACAGGAATAGAAACCTTGTCCAAGACAGCCTGCAACTCATTATGGAGCCCAGGGAGGTTTTGAACTTGTGATCTTACTGCATCAGTTGCCACAGAGTTGGTATTATAGGGTTGTTTTGTTTTGTTTGAGTTTTTTGTTTGTTTTTGCTACATGTACAGGAAGTCATATTAAAGGATGGGGAACTAGGAAAGAAAGAGGAAAAAAAGCCAAACCAAACCAAACCAACTAAACAACCAAACAAACAAAAATAACAAAACCAAAAACCTGATGGATTAAAACCCTGAGAAAAAAGGAGTGAATCCACCAGGAAGTAATTGGGTGAATTGAATAAATGAAGCTAAAAATCATGGCATCTCTAGAGATGGCATAGGATTCTAAACCAAAACCCTTGCTTTCTAGAAGGAAGAGCTAAAGCTCCGGCTACCCATGCCCAAGTAGAGTAAGCACTATGGGAAGGCATAGATCCTGGTCCAGAGTTCTGGGTCCCAAAATTGAGACCAGTGTATAGAGGCTTTGATGGGTCAGAACCAGGTCATTCATTTCTCCCTGCTTTTCAGTCTTCTGTGAGACATTGCCAGGGCCAGCTTCAAAGCCCAAGGGCAGCTTTCAGCACTCCCACTATGAGTATGAGGGAGGCATCGTCACAAGAGCCTGGGCAAGAAGCCCCCCCTTGCTTGGTTCTCACAATTCCCACTCCCTGGCTGACATCCTATCTCTCATCAGAATCCAGTAAATATTGAAGTGTCTGCTCCATGCCATCCCAGATTAAGTGACACCGTTAGGGGCTCCATCATTCACTTTGAAATGAATCCTTCCTCCACTCCATGAGAAGAATGTGAAGGGAGCCAGTGAGATTTCTTTTTCACATCTAAATAGAGAGCAGAGCAGATCTTTTAGCTGTTGGGGGCAGGGCAGGGGAGTGTTAGTCTGTCTGGAAAGATTAAAACAACACTTAATTTCGAAGAGTTTTCATCTTCATGGCTATGGCTTCTTAGCCCAGGCAGTGGTCATCACTCAGGGAAAACAAGGACCAGGAAAGCTGACTTGCAGGAAATTAGCATCTCTTCTCAGTCAAGTGTCGGATCTGTCACTTGACAGCTGGAGTCCGTTTCCTCACACCATAATCACCTTTGCAAGCCCTGATTTTAGAAGTACCAACCTGGGTGGTACCTGAGACTCAGCACTTAGCACTTTCCGAGTATGGAGCAGAGGAGGAAAAGCTCTCTCCAAACTGTTTTAATGCCAGCAGAAAGGCAGTGCCCAGCTAGCTGACAGCCTGGCAGGAGCTAGAGAAAGCCTTTCTCTTTCAGTCTGCAGTGAGAGCCCCTGAACTTCACCTGGCAAGTTCACCTAGAACTTCAATTACACAGGAATAACTTTCATCATTCACCTCACATGACAGCATGTTTCTGCTGCTTGGAGGCTTACAGGGGTACTGGTGCATTATCAAAGCTGGAGGGGACAGGCTTCAAGATGGAGTGTAGGTGAAGGTCACTGGGGAGCATTGTAACCTCAATAGATAGAGGTGTACCTTGAAGCTGATGTCTATACAATGTCATGGTATGTGTGCTTCTGAAGGAGCCTGGTTCTTATGGATTTCATGTCTCTTTATGTTCAAATCTCAGGTCAAATACAACATACTACACACACACACACACACACACACACACACACACACACACACAACCGTTCACATTAACTGAATAAAGGAAATAAACTCTTACCAAGCTCTTTTTCTCTGTGAGATTCAGCAGCCAATTGTTCAGTCATATCTAGAAAGAGTCTCTGTGGGTAACCAACAGCCCAGGACCACAAGCGCTGGTCAGGAGCACTGGTCAGGAGGCACCAGTGGCCTTTGGTTTCTGTGCTGCTATTGACTGTTCTGACTGTGAGACTTGTTGATTTTTATTTAGGCTTTCCAAGACCTGCTCATTGCTTCCTTGGTGCCTCAGTTTGATAAAATCATGTGCATTATTTTCAGGTTGCAATGTAAGAATAAGCTTACAAAGACATATTTGTTGCTAAAGTTGCTGCCAAAACTGAATAGTTTTGCAGATGAGATCTTGAAATTCTACTCTGAGCCTCTGCCCCACCTCCATCTCCACTAACACTTTCTCTTTTTCAACAAACCAAACAGAATGTGATTTTAAAATTATCATGTGTACTGTCTTAGGGAAACTGTTTGCCTCACTAGTAGTAGTCAGCTTCGGTGCTACTGTTTGGGGGAGATTTTTAGGTGCTAACATGAATTCTAAGAACTCAGAGATAGGTTTAAAAGCAAAAAGGAGAACGTTGTCCGATTCCCAGGGAAGTCAGTGCCTGTCAGATAGGTGCCTTATTAGGTATAACCTGTTTCCATGAACCAGACATCAGTCCATATGGCCAGCGGCTCAGAAACTTAGACCTCTCTTCCACATAAGCAAATTTTCCAGTTGGGTTGCTTGGGAAGAGAATTAGCATCTTGCCCCCGGGGCATTTAAGCAGAAGCTAGATGGAGAGAAAGTTAGGAAGTGAATTGATCTTGCAATGCCAGAGAACTCAGACCAGATGGAACAGTGGGTGCGTGGGAATGTGGCAGATCAGGAGACCTAGGACCTCCCCCTGCAAAGTTCAGTTTCTCAGTACCTTGGCTGCTCACTGAGCCTATGCCCTTCCATCCTTCAGCTCATAGTTCCATCTTCCTGCCCTCACTCCTCTGACCACACCTCACCTCCCTTTCCTGTTGCTAACAGGCTCCTGCTGGGGCCAAGGTCAGTCACACTGAATGGCAGAAACAAGCAGGACAGATTCTAAGAAGTTGTGTCCCTGTCACCTAATCTGGGTGCTGATACTGGGGTGTGTGGGAGAGGAATGGGGTGCTCTGCAGACCTCACTAAGCAGCCAGTGGTGTCAGGATCAGCCCTGGCATGTCTGAGACTCTGTACCTCCTGAGCTCTGTACCATTTTAGGAACTCCAACAAATTGTGCTCTGGGGACTCCCAACCATGTTCCCTATAATCAATTATTTGTAGGAGTTTTAAACACCTGGAAAGCCAGTTGAGTTTCTTAAGACTTTTCTCAATGTAACATGAATGTGGGAGACTAAGAACAAGATGACATTTGTGCCTTCAGCCAGGCACTCTGAGAATAGCCTATAGACAGTTTTCTGCATGATACTAGTTAGTAGGTCAACTGGGATTGTGGCAGGAAGCACAAAGCTAAGCCCCATGTCTCTAAACTGTCCTTTGGGTCTTGCCTCTGGGAATGGGCCAAGTTCACCAGAAAAGACAGTAAACACTTTAATCCTTATTCCCATTCAGAAACTGTTAAAGGAGCATATACAGTATGTTAAGCATCATCCTGAGTCCACGGTGGACAGGGCTCATTTCTTGCCATTAAACTTACTCCCTAGAACAGGAGGTAGCTGAAGGGTTCCAGAGAGGAATAGAACTGATAGAATGGATATATTTTTCAAAGGTGATTTATTAGACTGTCTCACATGACCCAGGCTGGAGAGACTGAAAACCGGTAGTTGTTCAACCCATGAGGCTCTGTGCCTCAGTGCTGCCAATCTGGTGCTGAAGGACTGGAGATATACAAGAGATGTACAGCTCTTCAATCCATGTAGTAATCTGGAAGAGGCAAGTTCCACTAAAAGCAACAACAGCAACATGTTAGATGCCCTTACTAGCAGAATGCAAAGGATAGCACACAAACACAGAAGCTTTTCTCCTCAGATTTCATATCTGAGCTGTTTCAATTAAGATTTCCAGAAAACACCCACATGGATCTGCTCAGAGTTGTATGTCTTAGTAGATCCCACATCAAGCTGACGAACAGAATTGTGTAACAACTGTATATTAGTTAGACAACTGTTAAAAGTAGCTGGGTCTGGGACTGTTTTAATGCAGTATATTGTGGAGCTAAGGAAATAGCCATTACCTGGGTGAGGGTAGAGAAGAGAAGTCAGAGAAGACTTGGGTTATGTCAGCCCCTTGTGACACAGGGATAAATTCTCAGTTGAGCTTGAATGCCTACCTTTCTCATATTCTGGATACACTGATGCCTATGTTCAGAGGTGGAACAAACTGAAAAGCAAATACATGAAAATGTTCATGTGCTAAGCCCTGACATGGTGCTTTCCATACAGGCTATTTTGGTGGCTGAGTTCCATCTCTGAGACAGCTGTGTTTCTTCAGCAACAGGCTCCAACCAGGATACAGAGGAATCAGGGCACTGGTCCCAGAGGCTCTGCTGCTGCTATATAGTTCGTGGGAAACCAGGACATCATAGGATTTTATTGTCACCTACCTGGCTTAGAGATGATGCTGGTTTTCAACGTTTCAAATCTTCCTTCCTCTATCTGGCTCCATTAATAACTGATTTTCTTTGTATTTTCTTTCTTATTTAAATGCACTATTTTAAATTTATGTTTTTATTTTATTCACTAACATGTATTAATTGCAAACATCAGTGGGTTTTGCTGTGACACTTCCATGCATGGATGTCTCCCTGTCCATCTTGTCTGTTCTTCCCTCTTCTTCCCTTCTCTCCCAATGCCTTTCTGTACCTTCCATAGCAGCCCCTCTTACACCTTCAGTTCATCTTTTTTCCTCTCTGTCTCTGCACTCCACATCTGAAAGAAAGCATGTAATACCCTTCTCTGCTTTTTGCAACTAACATGTGATCTCCAGTTCCATCCACTTTCCTGCAAATGACAGAATTCCACCTTCCTTGTAACTGAAATTTTCAATGTATATAATTCACCTCCCCAATCAGCTCTGATGTGCCCTAAATGACTAGGCAGATTCTGTAACTGAGTTCTTGTGAATAAGGTTGGCATGTGGACATTTTTACCAACCTGATCATTCTATCTGTAAACCATGAAAGCATAGCAGGATCATGTGGAAGTACATTGTTTACATAAGTATTACTTTAGTAGTAGAAAATTTTTGGCTCACTAAATAAAATCATAAAAAAGGAACTAAAACTCACCTATACCATTTCTCAAAAGAACAAATTCATCCATTTGAGATATTTCTTTCTCTGATTGCTTCTGGGTAAACCACATATTGTTCCAAAGTCTATAGATGTGTGTAAGTGTCTTGATTAATAATCTACAGAAGATTTCCTCTGGTGCCTTGACAATTCCTGTAGTTTCAAGACTCAGGATCAAAAGCTATTGTACATTAACCAGAGGTGCCATCATCTAAGTCATCTGGCTGGTTCATCAGATGTGACCCCAGGAGGCAAAGGATGAATAATAAGGCAAAGCTTACTGACATCAGTCCTGGAGTCCCAAGAGGGTTGTAGCATCTGACCCCACTTTAGAGGCACAGTGTCACCAACTCCCTTGATGTCTGCTAGCTGATTCCCATCTCTGAGGGAGCAGGCCTGAGGCCTTCTTGTGTTACTTGAGAGAAGGAGAGGTTAGACCTTCCTTCTTTTTTTCTAGAACCTAAGAAGGAAACCATGTCCCTGAGGAAGTTTAAGGACCTTAGGTTGCCTGACTATGACATGAGATGGCTGAGGACAGAGTAGGTGCATCTCGAGAGTATGTGGTGTCCTCTCACTTATCCCACCTCCTCAGAGTTCCACCTTCCTTCCCAAGAATTCAATATCTGCTGTGGATGCTCATCAACCATGTGGTGTGGATCCTCTCCTTCCTCTAAGACCTACACGTGAAAAGATGAAATTCACAAAAGTTTGATTAAGAAGATTGGTTCATATTCATGCTAAAGCTAGGACCTGAGGTTGGATCTGGTTTGACGTTCACCATGAAAAGAGCCAAGCTATGGCATCAAAAACCTGGATGTAAGCCTTCTAGTGTCTCTTATAGAGAGCTTGAGTGCTGATTCTCTCATTGCCTTCATAATGGAAAAATCATCATCCCTGGATCTCCCCCCCTCCACGGAGGACACTCCATGTGCAAACAGTGTTCGTAAACTAAAGCCCAGAGTGGAGAGTTTGGTCCATCAAGTGCATATAAAAAAATTGATCATTTTACTTATCTCAAAGAATTTCTAGGTATATTTTAATCCTGGCTCATGGGAAGCAGAAACAAGCGGATCTCTGAGTTTGAGTTTGAGACCAGCTTCTTCTTTTGGAGTTGAACTGAAGCATTTGTTTCCTGGCTTCAACTGCACTTGGACTGAGTTATATCATTACCTCTCCTTATAGTCTGGCCTCCGACTTGGTCAGGGGCTGCACTGTTGGCTTTCCTGTGTCATGAGCTCATCAACTGTACATCTTAGAACTTGCTCTTTAGCATTACATAATCAAATTCTTTTTAAAAAATGTAAATGATATCTATGTATTTGTTTTCTCAGTGTGTATGCACACGTGCCTTGCTGTTGGTGTGGATTTCAGAGGACAATTCCTGTAAGTTGGCTCTCTCCTTCCACTATTGGTTCCTGGACATTGAACTCTGTCAGGCTTGGCTCAACTGCATTTACCAAATGAGTCACTTTAGCCCTTAAATTCTTTATAATCTATTGTGGACTGAATGGATGGCTCTGTGTAGATGAAGAGCTTTGTGTGCAAGCATGAGGAATGAGTTCAGACTCTCTGAAACCTGTGTAATGGGCATGATCGCTCATATCTATAATGCCAATGCTCTTGCAAAAGGGTGGGGAATAAGGAGAATCCCTCAAGTCTTATGGACCAACTAGTCTAGCGTGCCCAGACAAAAACCACAAACAAATCTGGTTTCAAACAAGATAAAACACCTGAAGTTGTCTTCTGACCTCCACCTATGTGCTATGGCATACATGAACACCTCTCCCCTGCCCACACACATACACACCATACATACAAAGCTTATGACAGGTTATTTCTCTACCAGTAAATTTAACCAATTCAAGCCAGATTAGATTAGATTAGATTAGATTAGATTAGATTAGATTAGATTAGATTAGATTAGATTAAATGTAAGTTTATTGGGAAGCTGCTTTTGGATGAGTTCATTGGCCCCAAGGACTGAGGCCAGGGAAAAAGGAGAGGATGAGGGAAAAAGAGAAAGAGAAAGAGAATGAGAAATAAAAGAAGAGACCAAAATGTTTGGATTATATAGGGAAGAGACTCATGGGGAAGGGCAGCCCAGCTCCTGAGCCAGAAGGTTCAGGGTTGGTGGCAGGGTATACCAGGAAGGGACTAAGGGATGCTGGGAGAACCTGGAAGCTAGGTCTGCTTTGATATGTAAAATATGCACCTCAGTCCCTTGTGCTAGGGTTCAAAACCAAGAAGTTTAAATAGGATAAAGATCTTTCTTTGTATCTATATTTACATACGTATGTGTCTATATTTATACACCTATTTTTATATCTTTCATCTATCTATCTGCCTATTTTTTATCTAAAAGCTTTCTGTATCTATCTGTGACTTGTATTTCATGTACATATCTATTTTTATGTTTTTGTATATATGTATTTATCAATTTCTTACTGTTTTTGGAAACCAAGGGCTTCAGTTATGATGAAAAAAAAAGTCCAAAGAATCAATCCAATCTCTAGTTTTGCTGTGAATGTCCACAGAAATTGCTATGGCAACGTTATTCCAAGTCACAGATGCTTTTTGGTACTTGCTTCCTCTTTACAGCCCATCATTAAGTCAGCTAGGGCTCTTGAACCTCTCTTCTGAGTAAGAGGTCTGTAGGATGTTGTTACCTTTCCATCTAAGACTATAGAAAACACAGTCTACTGAGGTTGAAGAGAGGGTTAAGAGAGAAGGGTCCTACAGCAGTGGGAATGTCCTGATTTGGTACACTGAAAAGTCAGCCATACCCTGTACTGTTCTCCCCTCAAAGGCAAGGCAATCAGAGAAGTCCAAACACATGTTAAGTCACATACCAAGTTGTATGACATCCATAAACTAGCTGACTTGGGTTCTTTGAAATGGTCCCTGTCATGAAAGAAAAAGAAACTCAAGACAACTTAGTAAGTATATGAGGGACAGGTAAATCTTACAGTCTGAAACTAAAATGTCTTCCCAAAAGCTCAAATTTAAAATATTTGTTTGTGGCCCACAACTCTGGCAGAGGATTCCTTCTCTACTGGAAGCCCTGTCAGTACTATGACCTCCAGAAACCAAACTGGTACCCGGAACCCCAGAGGCCACATTGGTACCTGGAACCCCAGAGGCTATGCCAGTTCCCAGAACACCAGCACCCCAGAAGCAACATAGGCATTTTAAATCCCAGCAAAGACACCTACTGTGACCTGAAGATTCACTGGTCACAGGCCACACAGGCCAGAAAACCAGAAGGAAACTATAAATTGAGGGGGGGGGAAACATTTTTAAAAATTCCATCTAAACCTAAAATAAGCCCAAATCCAGATGATTAGAGGCCAGAACACAATCAACAGCAGCCAGAGCAATATGGCACCACCAGAACCCAACTATCCTACTATAGCAAGCCCTGGATATTCCAACATAGCTGAAGCACAACAAAATTACCTTAAACTCAGTCACATGAAGATGGAAGAGGCCCTTAAAAAGAAATGAATAAATCCCTTAAAGAAATCCAGGAAAACACGAACAAACAAACAAACAGGTAAAGAAAATGAATAAAACTATTCAAGAAAAAAATAAAGAAAAACACAAATTGAGGGAATCCTGGAAATGCTAAACCTAGGTAAGAGAACAGAAACTACAGACTCAAGCATCATCAACAGATGAATACAGGAGAAGGAAGAGAGAGTCTCAGGTATAGAATATATGATAGAAGGAATTAATACATTGCTCAAACAAAACAAAACAAAACATTTAATCTAAAACGTTCCTGATATAAAACATGGAGGAAATCTGGGACACTCTGAAAAATCCAAACCTAAAAATAATAAGAATACAAGAAGATCATGAGCTCAAAAGCCCAGAAAATATTTTCAACAAAATCATAGAATTGTCCTCACTCAAAGAAGGAAATGCCTACAAAGGTACAAGATGCCTACAGAACACCAAATAGATTGGATCAGGGAAAAAAATCTCTCCACCACATAATAATCAAAATACTAAATGTACAGAACAAAGAAAGATATTAAAAGATGCAAAGGAAAAGGTCCAAACATATAAAGGTAGGCCTACAAGAATTATACCCAACTTCTCAACAGGGACTCTCAAAGTTGTAAGAGCACGGACAGGTGTCTTACAGATTCTAAGAGACCACAGATGCCAGACCAGACTACTATACTCAGAAAAGCTTTTAATAACCATAGATGGAGAATATAAATGCAAATCAAACTGACTCTAAAATTCCATTTTACATCTGTCAGAATGGCTAAGATAAAAAATACAAGTGACAGCTCATGCTAGTGAGGATGTAGAGCAAGGGGAACACTTCTCCATTGCTGGTGGGAGTGCAAACTTATACAGCCATTTTGGAAATCAATATGATGGTTTCTCAGAAAACTGGGAATTGATATACCTCAAGACCCAGTTATACCACTTGTGGGAATATACCTAAAGGATGCTAAATCATATCACACTTGCTCAACTGTGTTCATAGCAGCTTTATTCATAATAGCCAGAAACTGGAAACAACTTAAATGTCCCTCAATAGAAGAATGGATAAAGAAAATGTGGCATATTTATACAATGGAGTATTACTCGGCTCTTAAAAACTATGGCATCATGAAATTGGCAGGCAAATGGATAGAACTAGAAAATATCATCCTGAGTGAAGTAACCCAGACCCAGAAAGATAAACATGGTATGTACTCACTTATAAGTGAATATGCATCTGTAAATTGCAGGATAACCATGCTATAATCCACAGACCCAGAGAATCTGAGTAACAAGGAGGGCTTAAGTGGGGACACATGAATCTCCCTGGGAAGGGAAAATAGAATAGATATCACTGGTGGAGAGGGGCTAAAGGAGGCATCAAGTATGGGGAAGACGGAGGGACAGAGCACTGGGAGAGAGAACTGAAATTGGGGGACAATTTGGGGACAAGCTAAAAAGAGTCCAGTGGAAACTGCCAAGGATAGACAAGGGTCACCCTAAGACTCCTAGAAATGGGAGATATGGGGCCTGAACTGGCCATTTGTGGCCAAGCAAGCCTTCCAGTGCAGAGATTGGGACACTAACTGATGCCAAAACTGTTGACCTACAATTTGCCCTGCCTACAAAATGTGGTGGGGTAAAGGTGGTGCAGAACTTGTGGGAACAGCCAACCAATGACTGACTGGTCCATCCTGAGACCAATGCCCTGAGAGAGAGCTCCTCCATGACACTTCCTGGAGGGCCAAGACCCAGAGACTGGAGAGCCCAGAGATCCAGAGTAGAACTGAGCATGACTTGGTGGGGGATGGACAATGAAAAGATTCCTAAGGATATCCTGTTTTACTGATAGTTTGTGCTTAGCCCAATGCCATCAGAAAGGCTTCATCCAGGAACTGATGGAAGCAGATACAGAGATCCACAGGCTAACTTTAGGTGGAACTTGAGGAATCCTGCAGACGAGGGGGAGGAGGGATTGAAGGGGGAGAGGAGGGATTGAAGGAGTCAGAGGAGTCACAGATATCACTAGATAACTTACAGCACTAACCAGGCCTCATAGGGGTTCACAGAGAATGAACCAACAACCAGGAACTGATCTAGCCCTCTGCATCGATATTACAGTTGTATGTATAGCTTGGTCATCTTGTGGGACTCCTAACAGTGGGAGAAGGGGGTGTGTGTCTCTTTTGCCTGTTTTGGGGACCCTTTTTCTCCTACTGGGTTGTCTTGTTCAGACTTAATATGAGGGGAGTTGCCTAGTCTTACTCGATTTGCCAGTGCTGGTTGATATCCATGGGAGGCCTAACTTTCTCTGAAGAGAAAGGGAGGAGGTAGGTGGTAGGGATGGGATGGAGGAGTGAGAGAAGCAGAGGAGAAGTATACGGGAGGCCTGAGAGGAAGGAGGGAAAACTGAGGTCAGGGTGTAGAAAAATTTAAAAAGAGAAAATATGTGTTTTATAGTGCTTGCTTGCTTGCTTGCTTGCTTGCTTGCTTGCTTGCTTGCTTGCTTGCTTGCTTGCTTGCTTGTTTTGGGCAGGACCTTATCCTGTAGCTCAGATTGGCCTGGAACTCATGGCAACCCTCTGATTTCAACTTCCCAAGCACTTAGGTTACAGGCATAATCCACAACACATAATGAGTGTCATACTCTGCATGCTTTTTTCCTTAGCTGATGGCATTTCTTGGGAAGGCTATGGAATCATTAGGTGGTAGGGCCCAGTTGGGAAAAATCTGTTTCTGGAGGTGTCTGGTTGCCAGGGGTGTACCTCGGAAAGTTGTACCAACTCTTGTTTCCTCTTGTGCTCTGTCAATTTACCAAGACTTGAACACCTTCTCTGGCATACACTTTTACTGCCACAATAGACTGCAACCCTCTGAAAATCTGAACTTTTGTTTTGTTCAGTTTTTTTCTCCTGTTAGTTGTTTATATGAAGTATTGCACTCAATGAGAATTGGAATGTGGATAACACAGCAAATAACAGCAATGTGCTACTTTGGACGGATTTCGGATTTTACAAAAGCTTTAAAGCACATAGTATAGACTAGACAACATTACAGCTAAGGCTTGGTTTCTTGAGCAGTAATAGTGTAGTCACCTATGCGCCCTTACTCTTAGGAGAGCCATGATGATGGGGTCAGGAATACTTCCCTGCAATAGTTACAGTTTACTTGGGAATGCTTAAGCACATATGTGTAAAGTAAGTAATGTATGTCTGTATGCATATGTATGTACACATAGGTCTATAAACATTCATCACTCATATACATATGTGAGTGTGTGGAGACAGAGACAGGGAGATAGAAAGCTAATATGTCAAAATGCAAAGGGTGACGATGCAGATGTATGACAATTAACAATAACCTTGCTCCTAGAAAGGGTTAAGAAGATAATGCCACCCATCACCTTGAGAGAGACAACCAGTATCTTCCTAATTCCCGTGCTGTTTCTTAACGATCCTCTCTAATATAAGACTGCTGCAGCAGCTGGATCCTTCATGCAGTATTGCCCAATTTTATGAGTGTGGCTCTGAGCCAGACGGCCCAAGTTTTAAGGCAGTTTCTTAACTCCTTAGCTGTGTGGATTTGAACAAGTTAGTTGCTTAATCTCTTGATATCAGCATTGACATTCAGAGAAGGAGCATGAAAGTAATAAGTACAGTGTTTCCTCTGAGGAATAAAGAATATAAGAAACTGAAAGTTCTTGGCGTGGGTCCTTGTGCAGAGTAAGCACTCAATAAATGTGTCATTGACTAATACTGTTCTTATCATGTATACATTCAAGAGCAGGCATAACAAAACAGATATAAACTCACCATCATACAATTTATAATCTATTGATAATATTTATCATCTTTTGGTTGTTAATCTCCCATATCTTACTTCTAAGAACTTGTCTTAGGATCCTTTATTTCCATTTTAGTTACTACTATTAACTCTCAAATCATAGGGGTTAGTTTACACCAAGGTACATAGGTCACTACAACAGCTAAGAACAGCATCAGAGGCTACAGGCTTTCAAGAGGCCTCACTGAAGGCAATAGCAGAGCTGATACAGATACAGAGTGTCACTGGGTGGTTAGATATGGTATTAGAAGCCAGCAGGCACACGGTTGGTCCAAGTAAGTACCTGTCCATCTCAGACCATGACACAGGACTGAAAGCTAACCTCATGCAAATAAACATGAACACATTAAATTAAGTTAGGTTCACTTGGGAGTATCAGCAAATACCATGAACTTATGCAACACACCAGTCCAAGGGCTGAGAAACCCCCTCCCCTCACTTACATCATATGGAGGATCCCCTGCTGAGGACAGTAACATCCTCCGACTCATCATCAGACCATCCAGTGCACCCTAGGCAAACTTCCAGCTCTGCCCCTGTAACTTCCACTCATCACTGTCTCCTGCCAGAGGGACCCACTGCAATTGCTATTTGTCTGGACCCAAGCCTACATCTTGTTCTTGAACAGCACCATGCTTCTCAGCATTTCACTCAAAAGGGAAAAATTTTATAACATGGATCATCCATGGCAAGGCCCAGCCGAATATCTACTGTTTTATACAATATGCAGTAGTAGTCTCCAGAGGTATGTCCAGAGCACAAAACACTATGTACTTATTAGCAACTGGTGAGAGTAGTTAGCACCATGAGAAACGTCCATAGCAAAGTGAATAATATATGGGTAATTTGGAAACTTAATTGCAAAAATGGACACAGACATGGTTTTAAATGTAAAGGGACAGAATAAACATGTCAAGTATTTATTCTGTTGGCTTTGCTGTCCCCACATCATTTTTACCAGAGATGAAAAAGAACATCTTTCCACATCCTAGGAAAGCTGGCAGAGCTTTGGTTGAAGAGGGCTGGAGTGTTGCTTGTGTACAGAGGTCAGAGGTCACTTAGCAAGACTATGTACAAATGTCCATAACCTTTGGAAGAAACAGAATGAAGACTGCAAACTATGAAGGGAAAAAGAGGTTAGACCGGTGGTCCCGGGTACTGGGAAGGAACAGGGGCTGAGGGTTTGGAAGAGGACCTGAAGCAGCTGAAGGAAGAGGCTTGTGATAGGGTGACATGAACTGACTTTGGCATTAATGGAAGTGTGTGGCTTGTCATATCTCTGTTTCTCTTCTGGGTTTTCCCCTGACATTGCAATTGTGTTCTGGTATCCTCTATCTTACACCACTTTCCTCAACTCAGTATTTCTCCTTATCTGCCTTGCTGGTACTCAAGTTGTTGGGATCAGAACCTGGGCCTTGGCAGCTCTCAGAGGCTAAGCTCAGCCAACCACTTATGCTTAACAGGCCAATTAAACAGACAAGTAGCAATGAAAAGCACACACATGCACTCATGCACACACGCGCACGCACACAAACACACACAAAGGAGATTAGTTCAATGTGGCCACATTGGGAAGAGGGACAAATAAAAAGGCACCATTGACTAAAATTAGGCAATTAATAAAGATAACACAAAACTACATTAGTCAACATATGTGACATTGTTGATGTGCTGTGATTTTATACTCCTGAGTTTTAAGTTCTTTGAGACAGTTTTAGACACATGGGGAGCTGCAGTCACAGAAAGTTCCTAGGTACTCTTCCCCAAACATACGCATAGTTCACAAAGGTTTATTTTGATCTCACCAATATTGTATGCTGTGCTTGCCTCTCTCCCTCTCTCCCTCTCTCCCTCTCTCCCTCTCTCCCTCTCTCTCCCTCTCTCCCTCTCTCCCTCTCTCCCTCTCTCCCTCTCTCCCTCTCTCCCTCTCTCCCTCTCTCCCTCTCTCCCTCTCTCCCTCTCTCCCTCTCTCCCTCTCTCTGTGTGTAATTTTATCACATGTACATTTGGGGTTATGTAACTCTTTTCATGTTAGGGCAACAAGAACCCTTCCATCCTGACAAGGAAACTTTCCTGATGTCTCCTTACATCCCAACCTCCAGCCTGGCTCCCACTGACCAATTCTCTCTGGTTGTATCACATGGAGATTGCTATACAAACAGAATCATCCAGTAGCAGACATTTGAGCTTGACTTTGCTCATTCAGAGGCTGCTTTTTCTCCATCCTTCCAGCACCTTCTAGGACAATGTAGGGGCTTTAAAGATGGTTCTGCTGTGCAAACATGAAGACTGGAAGTGGGAGCCTCCTTGAGATGGGAGGAATAGAAAATAACATTTAACTATAAAATGTGAGTAACGTGAGCAGAATCTACCCATCCCCCACTCTACCATCTCTGTCTCATTCTGATCTCTTCTAACCTGTAGTTTGGCTCATAGTAGCTCCCCAGTGGGCAGCCTTTTTGTTCTCACTGAAAGTTGCCAAAAAGTTCTGTTTTTTTTTTTTTTTTTTTTTTTGTCTGTTTGTTGTTGTTTTATTTTTATTTCTCCTTTTGAAAGAGTTTAACTGTTTTCCCTTGGGCCCTCCTTGTTATTTGTGTTCCAAATTTGGGTCTGTGCTGTGTAGCATGGGTATCTTGTACTTTATGGATAAAATCATCTTATAAGTGAGTACATACCATAAATGTCCTTTTGGATGTGGGTTTAAAAAAGTAGTTTCTAGTTCCATCAATTTACCTGAAAAATTCATGATGTCCTTGTTTTTAATAGCTGAGTATTTCATTGTATAAATGAACCATATTTTCTTTATCCATTCTTCAATTGAGAGACAATCCAGTTTTTGATTGGGTTATTTGTGTTGTTAGTTTCCAAGTTATTGAGTTCCTTATAAATTTTGGATATTAGCCCTCTGTCAGATATAGGATTGGTGAATATCTTTTCCCAATCTGTAGGCTGTCCTTTTGTTCTATTGACAGTGTCCTTTGACTTACAGAAACCTTTCGGTTTCATGATGCCCCATTTATTAAGTTTTGAATGAGTGTTCTATTCAGGAAGTTGTCTTCTGTACCAAATAAGTTCAAGCCTATTCCTCACTTTATATTCTATTACACTTAGTGTATCTGGTTTTACATTGAGGTCTTTGATCCACTTGAACTTGAGTTTTGTGCAGGGTTATAAATATGAGTCTATTTGCATTCTTCAACATGCTGACATCCAGTTAGACAAACACCATTTGTTAAAGATACTCTCCCTTTTCCACTGTTTGCTTTTGAAGGTGGTTGGAGGAAGGGAACTGGGCAAGAGAGGGGAGGTGAAGGCTGTGTGTGTGGGTGTCAGATGTAGGGAAAGAAGGGGAGATAGATGGGTGGAGGCATCTCTTGGTCGGGCCAGAGACCTGGGACAGGGTGGAGAGACTCCAGGATATCTATGGGGGTGACTCTAACTGAGACTACTAGCAGTGGGGGATATGGATCCTGAGTGGCCACTTCCTGAATCCAGTGGAGGGATAAAGCAACCCATTACAAAGCCTTCAACCCAAAATGTGTCCTGCCTACAAGATCTGCAGGGACAAAGACAGAGCAGAGGCAGAGGGAATGGCCAACCAATGACTGCCCCAAATTGGGCAAAAACCAATCTCTGACATATTAAATGTTATACTTGCATACAGGAGCCTAGGATAATTATCCTCTGGGATGCTCTACCCAGAGACAGTAGAGACAATAGAGACAAACACAGAGACTCACAGCCAAACATCAGATGGAGCTCAGAGAGTCTGTGGGAGAGTTGGGGGAAGAGACTCCAAAAGGACAGGGACTCCACAGAAAGGCCAACAGAATCAACTAACTTTGACCCTCGGGGCCCACCAGAAACTGAACCATCAACAAAAGAGAGAGCGTGGGCTGAACCTAGTCCCTGCCCACATGCGCATACATGCACACGCACATGCGCGCGTGCATACACACACACACACACACACAGCAGATGTGCAGCTTGGTCTTCATGCAGGTTCCCCAACAACTGGAGCTGGGTTATTCCTGATTCTGTTGGCTGCCTGTGGATCCTCCTTGTCTGGCCTCCATGGAAGAGAAGGCACATAGTCCTACAGTGACTTAATGTGCTAGGGGCAAGGGGCATTGGGGTTTGGGTGGGGGCAGGAGGTAGAGGGATCTTTGGGTAGATCCTCTTAGTGTATGTCCGGTTCTATGGGAATATAAACCAACAAGTACTCCCCTCAGAAACCATCAGTGAGAGCTCCTCAACTGAAGTTTAGGATAGCAACTGTCTAGACAGGGGCAACATCATGAGACAACAGCCATTTGAGAAGCATGCTATTGGGGAAGCCTCGGGGCCCACTAGAGAACCTGCATGAAGACCAAGCTGCACATCTGCTGTGTGTGTGTGTGTGTGTGTATGCACGCGCGCATGTGCGTGTGCATGTATGCGCATGTGGGCAGGGACTAGGTCCAGCCCATGCTCTCTCTTTTGTTGATGGTTCAGTTTCTGGTGGGCCCCGAGGGTCAAAGTTAGTGGGGTTTGGGTGGGGGCAGGAGGTGATGCCCAAGGGGAATTCCCCCTTTTCAGAGAAGGGGAGAGGGAATGTGGAGAGGATCTATGTGTGTGGGGGTACTGGGAGGAGAAGGGGATATTGGTATATAAAGTGAATAAATACAATTTTAAAGTTCCATATATTTTTTTGTGGCTTTCACATAAAATGAAAAAGTTCCTAGGACTTATTGGCTCAAAGCTTCTCTTTTATACTTTTTTCTCTCTACAGCATTCTGTGATTAATCAGGTAGACACAGGTAGTGTACAGGATTCACAGAAAATGAACTTGCACATCTCCTACACCTGGATTGCTGCTGGCTATTATATTCAATTCCATAGACTGCTAACACATTACTTCATTAAAACAAGAAGCTAAGGAACTTCACAAGATATTTTAGAACCTATAAAAGTCTCATTCAACACTCTCTTGAGAGATCCCTTTTCTCAAGCTAGAGAGCCTCCCGTTATCCAGGACGGAGCATGCCAGATGGAGACAGCACTTTGTTTGAATAGCAGTGATCTTATTACTTACAACCCTCACCTCCTGGCCCGGCTTAATACTGTAATTACTCTCTTAAATTTCTCTTTATTTAACATAATCTATTCTGTCTTCTTTTGTTACCATTATTTAACTAACCAAATAGACCAAATGTAATACCAAAGGCTCAAGGGGGCATGAGTCCAATGTGTGGAAACCGGCTTTTAATTTAGGATTATGGGGTCAGTTTCTTAGAAATTGCCACATTAAAAAAAATAGATTTTCCTTCTTTATGTCAAGAGATGGCCGATCTAATTAGAATCAGCTTAATCTAATAATGAGTCATTTTAGGGCTGTCTTCAAAATGAACATTTTGCTTCCAAATCCTAACTTAGTCATCATATCCAGACATGTATCCTGGCCAGCTGAGAACAAAAGTTAAGTCACTGACTTCCTTAAGGACCTTCTCAACTCTCATAGACATGTGCTAGAAGGCATAAAGGTTTGGAAATATGAAGCACTGGCGACTGAACAGATGACAAAAAGTTTCTTTCCTCTGTACAGAAGAGGGGAGTGACAAACTGTTGGAAAGCTAAGTCACTTTACAAATGTGAGCTCCTGGAAGATCAAGGGCTTGCCTAACCTTTGCTTATGGGCTCCTCATATACGAATATGAAGACTGGATGCATGTAAACTTCACCATTGAAAAAGAGAATCTAGGAGGTGAGATGGGGCCAGTGGGGAGACTCCTGTCTCTTGTCTCCATCACACACAGCAGCTCCTCAAAACACATCTACTAATGAAACACACCTATGAAGGGAAGGTGGATGCTAAAGCTGAATGGGTGCCCTACCTGGCTTCATGGAGCTACTTCTTATGGAATCTTCAGGTCACATAAAGAAATGAGCCCCATGCTTCCTGAATGCCAAGCCAAGTGGCTGAGCAAGTACCAGGCCTGCTTCCTTCAAGTGGACCACGGAAAAACAAGAAAAGAGCAATTTTATGTTAGATAATTGTGCCCATTAAGAGGCTCAAAATGATGGGTGAGGTGAAACATGCCTGTGATCTCAATGCTTTGGATGCTGAGATAAGAGGGTCATATGTCCTAGACCAGCCAGGACTATGAAATAAGACCGATACACAGACCCAAAGGAACAAAGGTTTAAGAATTTATTCAAGTTTGATTTTAATAAACACCATTAGGAGGCTAAATTACTACTCTGTCCCTTTAGTAGTAAGGACCAGAGGTAGCATGCAGAGGATGAAAGAATCCACAGGCTTTAGGACTGTGTAATAATTGGTTTATGCCCTGACCCTGGACCAAATGCAAAGGATGTTGGTTTTCTCTGAGGAGTTCTGGCAGCCCCACTGCAGACAGACAACTTTGTTCTTATTCTTTGTTTATTCAGCACATTCTTCATAGTTTTAATATCGTGAGGGGATGGAGGTCGAAGTGCAACGCCAAGCACTAAGAACACACTTCTCAAAAGATGTGGACTTTCCACCCCGTGATCAGAGCAACAAGAAGCAAGGCATTGCTGACTCTCAGAGGAGTCAGAAAATTGTCATCTCTATCCCTGTTCTGCACCCCTTAGTCCCCCATGCCCAACTCCCCACCCCACCCCTGGCTCTGAGACACAACACCTAGGTGTGAACTGAATGACATTCTTGTAAGGGGCTTGAAGCACTGCGACAGTGAATGCATTTCTGAATCTTCTAGGTGTAAAGAGAGTCTGACCACCACAGCCACCAAGTCACAAAACCCAAGAGTCATGGCAGAAACCTGCTCCTCTTTCCCATCCCTCATTACCAGCAGGCATCTGCATGGAAACAAGACTTGAATGATAGCCATTCTCTTAGAGCTCTCAAATGATTTTAGAGAGATGAAAGTTAACTGCATGTGGAATGGATAGATGCCTACCACATATTTACATGGATTTGTGTGCACAGGCATGTATACCAGGAGAAGAGACAAGCTATGCCAGCCTCAGAGGAGGTTAAGTTGAATCTGGGTGAAACACAATCAGCCCTAAACCCAGGACATCAAACATACTTAATGGTTTTCTGAAGTGCCTCAGGCTGCTCCAGAATGCCATGTCCAATTGGCAGCTCGGGGAGAGATTTGAAGCAATGAAAAAAAGAAATGAATCTGTCTCTTTCTCCTTTTCTTTTTTGAACTCCTTAATATAATTTCACCACATTGTTCTTTTGAAGTCTGTCATTAGGGTGGAGATTCCTCAGGACTGGAAAACACTGGAGTGTCATGAAGGAGACAAGGGTTGTCCTCTAATGCTTCTCTCTCTAAGAGGGCAAGTTTTAGCCTTTTTTTTTTTTTTTTTTTTACCCTTTAACTCCAGCATCCTACAAGCATGTTTTAACTCTGTCTGTCCACCATGAAGAATACAAATAAAGAGGCCATGTGGTTTACTCCTTACACTCTTAGCGCACTGTGAGGAGCTCTTGGGGGAAGGGGCCCGGCACTGCCCTCTTCCCATCTTTTTCCTGACACATGGGTATTCATGAGGATTCTGAATGGTTTTGCTCCTCAGTGCTTTCTGTGCCCCAGCCTCAGCAGGAAACAGCCACTCCCCACTGTGACACTTGGCATAATCCAAAGAATTACTGTCCCTGAGCTACATTGTAGAGCACACAGCACTGGCAGACCCCTGGCACATCTCTGCCCAGCTCTGCAGGACTTCAAGTCTCTTGAACTGCAGTTCTCTTCCATGGGCCTGGGAGAGCACAGCTGTGGGCTGAGGTTCTGGTATGTCTGATGTCACCTTCTCTCTTTTCACCTCTCACTCTCAGGGGAAAACTGAGGTCTGTGGGTGTGAGCGCCCTTGGCTTCTGGCTCTCTATTGACAAATTCACTCACATCTACCCTTGGTCTACTTCCAGTTAAGAAATATTTAAGTAGAGATGAAGAAAGACAGGACAAAACCTACACATTAAGCAAGAATGAAGAAGCACACCAACTAAATAAAATGTGCTCTTTTTCTATTTGATGCTGGACCAGAACGGGGGCAAAAGGGCATCGTGAGAGAAAGATTGAATGGACCGTCCAGATGGATGGCTGATGACATCATCCCAGGCTTACTTGGTTCTTATGTCAGTGTGTGTGCTGTTTGGGGGGAGTGTATACATTGGAGAATTTGAAGTTTGCACTTGTTCTTTAATGAGTTAGAAAAAGAATAGTGACCATGAGCACCTAATATCTAAAGATCATCTGTAGATCATCTATAGACCATCTATGATCTATAGACCATATAGATCTATATGGTCTATAGATCATCTGTTTAAGGATATATCAAATGTAAAATAATAACAATTGAGAAAACCAGGAAACAAGCATATAGGATCCCCAATTTCCACATTTGAAATTATTTTTACAATAAAGCATCAAAATGGGACTTGAAAAAAAAAAGAAATATTTAAGTAGTTTGCCATTCCTGTCCAAAACTGAGTAGCTCCTCTAGACCCAGTCAGGAGGACTGAGGAGCAGCCCTATGGGTGTCAGGGCCAAAGGAAACTCCAGTTCCCCAAACTCCAAATGGCAGTTTACATATCCAGAGCAAGCTCGACTATTGGAGGATTTTTGGTATTAGATAAAGGGCCGTGTTCCTCTGGAACTTGTGAAGCCAGTTCCCATATAACAAAAGAATCTGCTTTCCTCTGCTTCTCTTTGGATCACTTTTCTCCCCGTCTCTCTGTCTGAACAAATTCTCTGGGGTTCCCATTTTGCTTCTCTTTATTCTCCTTGATGAGTTTTATCATTCTGACCCCTCACCTCTTGAGATTCAGACTCACATGCAGTTTCCCTGTGATCTCTTTCTTTTGGTATTGATTAACAGGCTAGATTTGAATGTTAACTCTATATCAGTGGTTCTCAGCCCATGGGTCACAGCACCTTTGGGGGGGGGGTCAGAAAGACCCTTTCATGGGGATCACATATAAGATATCCTGGAAATCAGATATGTATTTATGTTATGATTTATCACAGTAGCAAAATTCTGGTTATGAAGTAGCAATGAAAATAATTTTGTAGTTGGAGGTCACTACAATGTGAGGACTGTATTAAAGGTTTGCAGCATTAGGAAGGTTGAGAACCACTGGTCTATCGCAAATGCTGGCACCAGTGTCTCTGGTTGTATTACCTGTTGCAGGGGAACTTTTCAATTGACTGCAGCCAGATAGTGCAGTTACAATAGCCAGCCAGCCACCAAGAAGCTCTCGTGAGGACTGATTGCTTAACTAAAGTGCTCTCAAGAACATTTTTGCAAAGCTCTTCAAGTGCATCTTCTTGTCCCTAGATTGGTCCTTTTTATTCTCATCTATGACTACTATCCAAGGAAATGATTAAGGCTGAGCTTGCTATCCATTGTCTGTCCCTGCTGGATACAGTTCGGACTTGGTCTGCATGTGCCATAAAAAAATTTAGCTTGAACGCTGAAAGATTGCTAAGAATGTTAGCATCTGCATGGTGAATGCCTGGCTTGTCAGCTCAAGTCCCCTTGCAATTATAACACACTTATTTGCATGTGTGTCTGTCTCTCAAACTGAGGAGACAAGGTCTCCAGAGTGCCACACGGTACCAAATACACAGTAAGAATTGAAGCAACACCTGTTAAGGTGGGTGCAAAGATACTTCCCTGAACTTGCTCCTGGCTTCTAAAATGTGCTCCTAGATAGCTAAAGAAGAAGGAGCAATTGTAGTGAGAAGGGCCTGGGAGCACCAAGTGACCCCACTATAAAAATCAATGTTCCACCAGGCTCCTCCTGCATAGCCTTGTCTATGCCAAGGAAGTGTGAAGGGCAGGGACTTTGGAAACACTGATGTGGCCACTGGCTCACTTACTATCTCCTGATAAAGTCAGAATCTACAGAGGAGCCTCCCTCTGTGCATCTGTCTCAAGAGGATGGCCTGCCATCCTGCCAGCTTGTTGTCATGAGGCAGGTTCCTAGCAGAGAGGTACTAGCATGTGGAGATTGTCACAGGCTCAGGAAGTGTCTGCATTCAAGGACACTGCTCTCACATCCAGCAATCTGGAGAACATTTTCTCAAGGGGACATGCCCCTGCACTTTCCTCAGGCCACTTCCAGGTGACACAAAGTATCTTCTCTTTCTGGATATACTCAGGCTGTAAAATAGCACAGTCTAGCTGCTTTGTCCCTAAAAGAAGATCCCAAGCCCTGCATCTACAAACAGTTTTTATTGTTATTCAAAGCTAGAGGCTTCCCAGGGGCAGGAAAATGGTATACCATCCTTTCATATTTTTCTGGAATCCATGAGTTGAGAAGTTAAAACTCAAATACCAGGTGCTCTTTGACTACTATCATCAAAAGTCCCCTATTCTAGGTGCCGGCGAAATAGTCAGGTAGTCAGAGGCTGTGCTGAGCAAGTCTGATTACCCTAGTTCAATCCCCTTAACCCTTCTAAATTCATGGGGAGCATCTGTAATCCTGGCTTTCCTCCAGTGAGATGGGAAGGAGACAGAATGACTCTGAGGCTCACCGACCAGTTAGCCTCCACTCAGTAGAGTAGAAGGAACAAAAGAGATCTTGCCTCAAAAAACAAGATAGGAGAGAGCCAACTTCTAAATAGTTTTCTGCTCTCCAAACGAGTGACATGGCACACACACAGACAGACATGTGCACAGACATGCACGTGCACACACACACAGACACATGCACACACACAGACACAAGAGACACATGCAAGTGCACAAACACACACAGAGACACGTGCACACACACACATGCACACACAGACACAGGCACATACAGACATGCAGACATACATAAACACACACAGATACATGCACACACAGATACACACATGCACACGAAGCAGAATTTATTTATTTTTATTTTTTTTCACTGTTTTTTTTAATTACATATTTTCCTCAATTACATTTCCAATGCTATCCCAAAAGTCCCCCATACCGCCCCCCACTTCCCTACCCTCCCATTCCCATTCTTTTGGCCCTGGCATTCCCCTATATTGGGGCATATAAAGTTTGCAAGTCCAATGGGCCTCTCTTTCCAGTGATGGCCGACTAGGCCATCTTTCGGTACATATGCAGCTAGAGACAAGAGCTCCGGGGTACTGGTTAGTTCATCATGTTGTTCTAACTATAGGGTTGCAGATCCCTTTAGCTCCTTGGGTACTTTCTCTAGCTTCTCCATTGGGAGCCCTGTGATCCATCCAATAGCTGACTGTGAGCATCCACTCCTGTGTTTGCTAGGCCCCTGCATAGTCTCACAAGAGACAGCTATCTTTGGGTCCTTTCAGCAAAATCTTGCTAGTGTATGCAATGGTGTCAGCGTTTAGAAGCTGATTATGGGATGGATCCCTGGATACGGCAGTCTCTAGATGGTCCATCCTTTCATCACAGCTCCGAACTTTGTCTCTGTAACTCCTTCCCTGGGTGTTTTGTTCCCAATTCTAAGAAGGGGCACAGTGTCCACATTTTGGTCTTCATTCTTCTTGAGTTTCATGCGTTTAGCAAATTGTATCTTATATCTTGGGTATCCTAAGTTTTGGGCTAATATCCACTTATCAGTGAATACATATTGTGTGAGTTCCTTTGTGATTGTGTTACCTCACTCAAGATGATGCCCTCCAGGTCCATCCATTTGGCTAGGAATTTCATAAATTCATTCTTTTTAATAGCTGAGTAGTACTCCATTGTGTAAATGTACCATAATTTCTGTATCCATTCCTCTGTTGAGGGACATCTGGGTTCTTTCCAGCTTCTGGCTATTATAAATAGGGCTGCTATGAACATAGTGGAGCATGTGTCCTTCTTACCGGTTGGGACATCTTCTAGATATATGCCCAGAAGAGGTATTGCTGGATCCTCCGGTAGTACTATGTCCAATTTTCTGAGGAACCGCCAGACTGATTTCCAGAGTGGTTGTACAAGCTTGCAATCCCACCAACAATGGAGAAGTGTTCCTCTTTCTCCACATCCTCGCCAGCATCTGCTGTCACCTGAATTTTTGATCTTAGCCATTCTGACTGGTGTGAGGTGGAATCTCAGGGTTGTTTTGATTTGCATTTCCCTGATGATTAAGGATGTTGAACATTTTTTCAGGTGCTTCTCTGCCATTCGGTATTCCTCAGGTTAGAATTCTTTGTTCAGTTCTGAGCCCCATTTTTTAATGGGGTTATTTGACTTTCTGGAGTCCACCTTCTTGAGTTCTTTATATATATTGGATATTAGTCCCTTGTCTGATTTAGGATAGGTGAAGATCCTTTCCCAATCTGTTGGTGGTTTTTTTGTCTTATTGATGGTGTCTTTAGCCTTGCAGAAGCTTTGTAGTTTCATGAGGTCCCATTTGTCAATTCTCGATCTTACAGCACAAGCCATTACTGTTCTATTCAGGAATTTTTCCCCTGTGCCCATATCTTCAAGGCTTTTCCCCACTTTCTCCTCTATAAGTTTCAGTGTCTCTGGTTTTATGTGAAGTTCCTTGATCCACTTAGACTTGACCTTAGTACAAGGAGATAGGAATGGATCGATTCGCATTCTTCTACATGTTAACAACCAGTTGTGCCAGCACCATTTGTTGAAAATGCTGTCTTTCTTCCACTGGATGTTTTTAGCTCCCTTGTCGAAGATCAAGTGACCATTGGTGTGTGGGTTCATTTCTGGGTCTTCAATTCTATTCCATTGGTCTATTTGTCTGTCACTATACCAGTACCATGCAGTTTTTATCACAATTGCTCTGTAGTAGAGCTTTAGGTCCGGCATGGTGATTCCACCAGAGGTTCTTTTATCCTTGAGAAGAGTTTTTGCTATCCTAGGTTTTTTGTTATTCCAGATGAATTTGCAGATTGCACTTTCTAATTCGTTGAAGAATTGATTTGGAATTTTGATGGGGATTGCATTGAATCTGTAGATTGCTTTTGGCAAGATAGCCATTTTTACAATGTTGATCCTGCCAATCCATGAGCATGGGAGATCTTTCCATCTTCTGAGATCTTCTATAATTTCTTTCTTCAGAGACTTGACGTTTTTATTATACAGATCTTTCACTTCCTTAGTTAGAGTCACGCCAAGATATTTTATATTATTTGTGACTATTGAGAAGGGTGTTGTTTCCCTAATTTCTTTCTCAGCCTGTTTATTCTTTGTGTAGAGAAAGGCCATTGATTTGTTTGAGTTAATTTTATATCCAGCTACTTCACCGAAGCTGTTTATCAGGCTTAGGAGTTCTCTGGTGGAATTTTTAGGGTCACTTATATATACTATCATATCATCTGCAAAGAGTGATATTTTGACTTCATCTTTTCTAATTTGTATCCCTTTGATCTCCTTTTGTTGTCGAATTGCTCTGGCTAGGACTTCAAGTACAATGTTGAATAGGTATGGAGAAAGTGGACAGCCTTGTCTAGTCCCTGATTTTAGAGGGATTGCTTCAAGCTTCTCACCATTTACTTTGATGTTGGCTACTGGTTTGCTGTAGATTGCTTTTATCATGTTTAGGTATGGGCCTTGAATTCCTGATCTTTCCAAGACTTTTATCATGAATGGGTGTTGGATCTTGTCAAATGCTTTTTCTGCATCTAACGAGATGACCATGTGGTTTTTGTCTTTGAGTTTGTTTATATACTGGATTACGTTGATGGATTTCCGTATATTGAACCATCCCTGCATCCCTGGGATGAAACCTACTTGGTCAGGATGGATGATTGTTTTGATGTGTTCTTGGATTCGGTTAGCAAGAACTTTATTGAGGATTTTTGCATCAATATTCATAAGGGATATTGGTCTGAAGTTTTCTATCTTTGTTGGGTCTTTTTGTGGTTTAGGTATCAGAGTAATTGTGGCTTCATAGAAGGAGTTGGGTAGAGTACCTTCTGTTTCTATTTTGTGGAATAGTTTGTGAAGAACTGGGATTAGATCTTCTTTGAAGGTCTGATAGAACTCTGCACTAAACCCATCTGGTCCTGGGCTTTTTTTAGTTGGGAGACTATTAATGACTGCTTCTATTTCTTTGGGGGATATAGGGCTGTTTAGATCATTAACCTGATCTTGATTCAACTTTGGTACCTGGTATCTGTCTAGGAACTTCTCCATTTCATCCAGGTTCTCCAGTTTTGTTGAGTATAGCCTTTGGTAGAAGGATCTGATGGTGTTTTGGATGTCTTCAGGATCTGTTGTTATGTCTCCTTTTTCATTTCTGATTTTGTTAATTAGGATGCTTTCCCTGTGCCCTCTAGTGAGTCTGGCAGTCGGAGGACAGTGACCTGCCCTGCAGGGAGCGCCATCTTGGCTCCGGGACTCCGCCGAGCTTAGTCTGTACAGGTCAGAGTGGGGACCACGGGGGCAGACGGCTTCTGGGACAGGCAGGAGCCACAGAGCTGCTGAGGCAGCACCCTTTTGGGGCCGCAGACATCCGGCACCCTTCCAGCCGGAGGACAGTGACCTGCCCTGCAGGGAGCGCCATCTTGGCTCCGGGACTCCGCCGAACTTAGTCTGTACAGGTTAGAGTGAGGACCACAGAGGCAGACAGCTTCTGGGACAGGCGGGAGCCACAGAGCCGCTGATACAGCACCCTTTTGGGGCCACAGACTTCCGGCACCCTCCCAGTCGGTGGACAGTGACCTGCCCTGCAGGGAGCGCCATCTTGGCTCCGGGACTCCGCCGTACTTAGTCTGTACAGGTTAGAGTGAGGACCACAGAGGCAGACAGCTTCTGGGACAGGCGGGAGCCACAGAGCCGCTGAGACAGCACCCTTTTGGGGCCACAGACTTCCGGCACCCTCCCAGTCGGTGGACAGTGACCTGCCCTGCAGGGAGCGCCATCTTGGCTCCGGGACTCCACCGAACTTAGTCTGTACAGGTTAGAGTGAGGACCACAGAGGCAGACAGCTTCTGGGACAGGCTGGAGCCACAGAGCCGCTGAGGCAGCACCCTTTTGGGGCCGCAGACATCCGGCACCCTCCCAGCTGGAGGACAGTGACCTGCCCTGCAGGGAGCGCCATCCGCCAAACTTAGTCTGTACAGGTCAGAGTGAGGACCACAGAGGCAGACAGCTTCTGGGACAGGCGGGAGCCACAGAGCCGCTGAGGCAGCACCCTTTTGGGGCCACAGACATCCGGCACCCTCCTAGCTGGAAGACAGTGGTCTGCCCTGCACAGGAGCCCTCTGCCTCAGGAGCAGGGAGCACATCTTGGATCCAGGACTCCACTGAACTTAGGAACTTAGTCTGCACAGCTGAGAGTGTGCACCACAGAAGCCTACAGCTTCTGTGACCTGCCAAAGCAACACAGCATCTGGGAAAGGTCCTGTTTTCCGCCTTCTTCTTCGGCCAGGAGGAGGTCCAAACGCCAGATATCTGTACACCTTCCCTTTAAGAGGAAAGCTTGTCAGCAGGGAGTGCTCTAACCACTGAAACTCAGAGGAGAGAGCCTGTCTCCCAGGTCTGCTGACAGAGGATACTCAGAATCACCAGAAGAACAACCTCTGAACAGAGACAACTATAACAACTCCAGAGATTACCAGATGGCGAGAGGTAAAGGTAAGAATCTTACTAACAGAAACCAAGACCACTCACTATCATCAGGACCCAGCACTCCCACTTCGCCCAGTCCAGGGCACCCCAACACACCTGAAAAACTAGACCTGGATTTAAAAGCATATCTCATGATGATGGTAGAGGACATCAAGAAGGACTTTAAAGAACTACAGGAGAACATGGCTAAAGAGTTACAAGTCCTTAAAGAAAAACAGGAAAACACAACCAAACTGGTAGAAGTCCTTACAGAAAAACAGGAAAACACATCCAATCAGATGATGGAAATGAACAAAACCATACTAGACCTAAAAAGGGAAGTAGACACAATAAAGAAAACCCAAAATGAGGCAACACTGGAGATAGAAACCCTAGGAAAGAAATCTGGAACCATAGATGCAAGCATCAGCAACAGAATACAAGAGATGGAAGAGAGAATCTCAGGTGCAGAAGATTCCATAGAGAACATCGGCACAACAATCAAGGAAAATGGAAAATGCAAAAAGATCCTAACTCAAAACATCCAAGAAATACAGGACACAATGAGAAGACCAAACCTACAGATAATAGGAGTGGATGAAAATGAAGATTTTCAACTCAAAGGACCAGCAAACATCTTCAACAAAATTATAGAAGAAAACTTCCCAAATCTAAAGAAAGAGATGCCCATGGACATACAAGAAGCCTACAGAACTCCAAATAGGCTGGACCAGAAAAGAAATACCTCCCGACACATAATAATCAGAACAACAAATGCACTAAATAAAGATAGAATACTAAAAGCAGTAAGAGAAAAAGGCCAAGTAACATATAAAGGCAAGCCTATCAGAATTACACCAGATTTTTCACCAGAGACTATGAAAGCCAGAAGATCCTGGACAGATGTTATACAGACATTAAAAGAACACAAATTCCAGCCCAGGCTACTATACCCAGCCAAACTCTCAATTAACATAGATGGAGAAACCAAAGTATTCCACGACAAAACCAAATTCACACATTATCTCTCCACGAATCCAGCCCTTCAAAGGATAATAACAGAAAAAAACCAATACAAGGACAGGAACCACGCCCTAGAAACAACAAGAAGGTAATCCCTCAACAAACCTAAAAGAAGACAGCCACAAGAACAGAATGCCAACTTTAACAACAAAAATAACAGGAAACAACAATTACTTTTCCTTAATATCTCTTAATATCAATGGACTCAACTCCCCGATAAAAAGACATAGACTAACAAACTGGCTATACAATCAAGACCCAACATTTTGCTGCTTACAAGAAACTCATCTCAGAGAAAAAGATAGACACTACCTCAGAATGAAAGGCTGGAAAACAATTTATTTATTTTTAAATCTCTGTGTTTGTAGGTTAAGATTAGCATCTTTGAGCCCAACTCATTGTAAGACTCCACCTTTTGTCATTAGACCTCCTCATTTATTGACTAAATTCTTTCTTTCTTTTCTTTTTCTTTTTTTTTTTTTTTTGGTTTTGTTTTGTTTTGTTTTGTTTTTTCAAGACAGGGTTTCTCTGTATAGTCCTGGCTGTCCTGGAACTCACTTTGTAGACCACGCTGGCCTTGAACTCAGAAATCCGACTGCCTCTGCCTCCCAAGTGCTGGGATTAAAGGCGTGTGCCACCACCGCCCAGCATATGGATTTTTACTATTATTAAGCATCTTAAAAGAATTTTCCAACCTGCCAACTGTTTATGGTAGTTGGAAATCACATTATGAAAAACTAACTAGGTGGTTAAAGATCATTCAGTGTCTGCCTTTCGAGTGACATTGCTTGTGTATTAGTGAGTGATGGAGTTTTGATCTTCAGAACATTGAATTTCTAAGCAAGTAAAAGTTCAATGAAGCAAAAGAGAAACCCTCCCTTCCCCTTTGCCTCAGTGTTTACATCTTCATGGTGTTTTCCAGTGTCTTACCACCAATGCTGAGGACCTGTGTATCTTCACCACAGTATAATTATTTTTTATCTTGAGTCCAGCAATTTGTGCTGGGCTTCTGAGTTATGTATGAGAAGGATGATCCAGATGAGAAACTAGGGGCCCGAGGAAAAGCAGCTTTTACATGCTTCTCAGATCCCCGGCTGGTGAGAGTAGAAATTTCTAGGGCATAATTTGACAATGAGTGTCAGCATGTTGCCCTATGACCTGAGAAAAGTCACAGGAATATATTTAGAATGGTATTTATCAATCATCGCAATATTTAAATAAAAGTCTGGAAACAACCTAGAGAAAGCATCAGTCAGAGGAAGAACAAATGAATGCTGGAATTCATGAAAAGTAATGTGCTGTTAAATTAGTGTTCACATAGTAACAAAAAAAAAGTACGAAAGAGAATATACAAAAAATCACTTTGTTAGTTGTACAGCTGCATTTTAAGGGCTCAATGTTCGTTCTTAATTTTTAAGTATGTGTCTGTGTCTATTTGGGAATGTATGCACATGAGAGCAGAATCAGAGGCCACAGGCCTCAGAGTCCCTGGAGATGGAGTTCCCGACAGTTGTGAGCTTCCCACATGGGGCTGGGAAACAGCCCCAGGTCCTCTGTGAGACAGCATCACTCCAGGCCCAGGGTGTGTACATTTTAAAAGTATGCAAAGAAAGTCATCCTGTTGGTTCTACTTATCAATAGGTTCTCAGCAGAAAGCTAGGTACCTTAGAAATACATTTTTCCATGCTGTTTGAATGTGTTCATGAGTACATATATGTCCTGACTCAGAGAATGGAAACACTAAACTTTGATAGCAGAAAAATTGTTTTTAGATTACTTGTGTAATATACATAATATACATGCTCTGTCTACATGCATTCCTGTGTGCCAAAAGAGGGAATTGTGCCCCATTATATATAGTTGTGAGCCACCATATGATTGACTGCTGGGAACTGAACTCAGGACCTCTGGAAAAGCAGCTCATGTTCTTATCCAATGAGCCATCTCTCCAGTTCCTGTGACAGGGCACACATCCTTGGCATCCCCTAAGGAAACAAGATAGGCAGCCTGTGCCTGGAAACTGCCAGCTCAGAATTCTGTTGAGTCATCTTTGCTCTGCCAAGCAGCTGAGATGCACATTCCAGCACCATGAGGGTTTATGTCAGCCACCAGTTTTGAAAGAAACTATGGATGTCATTGGCTTTATGTCAGAGAAGATGAAAGGGCCTAGGTTCTAAAAATTACAGTTTCCACTTTGGAGGTCATAGGATGCCCTGTGGAAGAATCACCTGAAAAACTGAGTTAAAACTTAAAGAAGCCCTTGAAATTCACCATCGAGAGAGGCGGAAACCTTCCCATTTATTCTGTTCTCATCTACCACTGAGGATGCTGGTTCTCAAAGCACCCAACACAAACATGCTCCTCACAGCAAAAATACAGGGCTTCCTGGTACAGCTATTCCAGGCATGCTTGGCAGTACCTTCAAAGAACTACAACACTTGACAGAAACTAAGTTTTCCAGTGATGTTGATAATAAAGAAAGGGTATTACTAATTCTTGCCTAATTTGGGGTCTTCAAAATAATTCTTAGCACATGGGGCCAGTTGTTTTATTATAAATAAATGTTTCCAGGTATTTCTCCTTAACTCCACAATGAGCTTTCTTTCTTATTTTTTTAGGGGGTTAGGAGAGATTAGTAGAGTATTTTTAACAACAGAAGCATGACACAATTCCTTCAGATTTCCCAGCCAGCAGGAAGAAATCACTGGCTAAACCTGGACACAGCCTACACCACAACAGCAGGCACTTGCTGGTCACATCTCTACCTGCAGCTTTGTAACTCATCACTGATGTCCTCTGAATCCTTAGCTGATGGCAAGAATGGATGAAGGACTCCTAGGTGTGCAATAAGGAATGGAACTAGGAACACCAACTTAGCAGATACCTAAGGGGTCAGTCACACCAGGGCAGATCATAGGCAGGAAGCAGAAGAGAGGAAGCCCACAAGGATGCATGACGAAGATAACATGTGCTGAACTTTTATATATGTCTGAGCTGTGTGTGTGTGTGTGTGTGTGTGTGTGTGTGTGTGTGTGTGTGTGTGTTTGCATGTGCAGTCCCCTTGAGTGTGCCTGCTGTCCTGTGCCACTAGAACATTTATGCCCATCAATAAGAGGAGAGAGCAGAGGCCTCCAGACTCACTCTATTACAAGTGACAGTCAGGACACAGCACAAATCTAATCTCTGTCCCTGAGTTTTTGACCAATAACTGAAGTAAGGATCTCTACTCACTCTGCCAAGAGGGAGCTGAGTCTGGAGGAATAGACAGTTGACTGAGTCTCTGAGTTGAATTGCTAATCAGCAGTGGACTGTGCATTGCAGGCCAATGACAGCTGGGTAACCTTGGCTCCAGCTGCCCTGCAGTATGTGCGCCCGCCCAGCAGTCTGGCACTGGAGCGATGCCTAGCTAGATTCCACCTGGAGTCTTCATTACTGGGTCTACCCTTCAACCTAAACTATAGTCAAGAAAATAAAATGCTAAAATGTTCTATGTGGCCAATAAGCCACAGTAACAAGATCAATTTTAGAACCAGCTTTAGCAATCTTAGGCTGCATGTTGTCACTTCTGTGGCATTTCCTTCGTTCTGCTTTGCTTTTGAAAATGCACCTTTATGCTGCTGACTTCACCAGCTTCCATGGCAACAACAGGGGAACAAATTACCAGGCCAGGAGTCAGGAAAAGGTCTGGTGCTGCAAATAACCCTACATAGAAGGTTTTTATTTATTTGTTAATGTCAGGTTGTCTGCTCTTACTGAAGGAACTGTCCTTCTCTCTCCGATGCTCCATGGAAGTAAACTCTTGGGCATCAGTTGTAACTGGATAGTATCACCCATACCACTTTATATTGCTGTCCCAGGACAACATGATGACATCTGTCAGTCTGTCCAAGTCTCCAAGGCTTCCCAGTATTCACTGGCAATGTCTTATATGTGTCCATATGTCAATGTATTAGTTTTCTTGTGTGTGTGTGTGTGTGTGTGTGTGTGTGTTTATTTTCATGATAAAATACAAGACTGAAGTAGCTTAAGGGAAGGGAGCTTCACAGGTTTGTGGTTTGAAGGGAGTTAGCTCACCATGGCAGACAGGTGCTCAGTAGTGTTGGTGGGAGTTTGAGCAGCTTCCTAATATTCAGGGGTTGGGAATGAAAGAACTCAGGTTCAAAGTGGGTCAGGATCCTAAGCCTTGAGGCCATCCCCTGGTGGCCTCCATCAACCAGCTAGACCCCCCTGTTGCAAATACTCAACAAATAAAGAGGCCAGAGGAGGCCAGTGCTCAAACCCAGTGGGCTGTGTGGAGCTTTCCCAGTCACAACACATGTTGTTCTGATGCTCCGCTTGGTTCCCTCCTCCACTCCACTCACAGTGTTCAGTACCCACAGCTCCTCAGTCGCATGGGAAGTGTCTCTGCCAGTTCTTCAAAGACTCCTCCAACAGAGCAGGAGTGCCGAGCCTGCGCTGCTGTCTACCTCTCGCCCCACCCCACCCTCCCCACCCCACACCCCAACCCCAGGACTTGGAGAAAACCAGACCAGACAGTTGCTTTCTCAAGTTCTGCTACATTTTGTCCCCAGCCACGCACAGCACTATGCTTACTTATCTACAAAAGCTCCCAAAGGGCAGAAGGTGGCTCATCCATCTTCATTTGGAAAGCCTCAGCTTTGTTCTGACTCTGCTGCCAGGAGAGGACTACAGAGTTAACCCAGGGCTGCAAGAGGTCCAAGAGATGAACTTGCAGCCTGTGATCTGGGGAAGAGGCGTGAAATGAGGAGCCAGAGGGGGGTCTGCCGACTGGTCCAGAGCCTGCCATGAGCCTGTCTGTTGACTCATTCTCACATTCACCTTCCAGGAAAGTGATTGGCAAGGATAGGATTTAGATCCACAGAGAAGCTTAGAACTGGAGCTGAAGACAATATTCTCTTGACACATATAGTTTTATATGCCAAATCTTATCGTAGCCATGCTGAAAAGATATGTTAAGAGAACATATTGCATTGCCAAGATCATCTTAAATACGTGATCCAAAGTAGACGTGAAGCACTATCTGCTGCCTGGTGTAATAGAAGTGCTATGTACAGCAGTGAAAGCAGCTGGCATTGATTTCCAGCCTGCTCTCCTGCGAGGGACAATGCCAAGTGAGTTAGCTTGTCCTCCTTATTCATCCTCAAAGGGGCTCTAAGACACAGACTGTGGAACCTCCAACATGATTGGGATGCTAACCTCTGGTTGCTGCTAGATCCATATGAGGTCACATGGTGGCTGGAGCTGTCACATAAAGAAGGCACTGCCCTGATGACTCTTCCTACAGTAGCAAAAAAAGCTAACTCTCTGAAGGTTTGGCAGTCTAACCCACACAGCCTGGCTCTGAGATCTTGTAAAATCTGCAAGAACTCTCTGGGTCCGTCTAACTACCTTAATCAACAAGGGCTGAGTTTTTGCAGCTCTGGACCCTTTCCAACAGATCCCATGTGCTGGTGCTCCAAGAAGAATTCCTGAGACTCCTCCTAGTCCCTGGGGCATCTGGGTCTAGAGATAAGTGACCCTGGATATAGCAGCAGTCAGCACCTGTGGTGCAGACTGGGAATCTTTACTCCTGGTGCTCTTTGTGCCACTCTTTCACATCCAAAATACCCAGAGACACATTTAATAAACTCATAAACAAAAACACCTTCTGAGATAAGGAATACTGCAAAAGGAAGCTAAAAGTAAAGTGCACTCATAATCTATGTTCTGCTAGGTACCATCTCGATGTGCTCCAGTCTTGTCTAAAGAGGGCCATAGTGTAATCTGCTCTCAGCCTCTGCCTTCCTTCACTCCCCTGCAGCTGCTAGTCAGCAGTAGACACCAGCCATAGGAAGGAGATGCAACAGTAGCATACACAGCAAAGGTCAAATATTCACTGTCAAGGAATGTAAATTGTATCATAAGTATAATGCCACGATGCAAAATTAATATATTCTCACAAGTCATTTTGATACAAGTGGGTGGGGTTGCTCCAGGTCACACTCGATTACCTGAGTTCAAATTTTGGAATCTGCATGGTGGAGAGAGAAAGCTGACACTTGCAGGTTGTCCTTGGACCTCCACATACTTCCTGATGTGTGCAAACACACACACATGCAGTTTTTAGGACTCATTTAATATGTATGGGTGTTTTGCCTGCATGTATGTCTGTGTACCACATTCATGCTTGGTGATCACAGAGGCCAGAAAAGGCTGTCAGGTCTCCTGGAACTGGAGTTAGAGACCATTGTAAGCTGCTATGTGGGTGTTGGGAATCAAACCCTGGTCTTCTGGAAGAGCAGCCAGTACTCTTAACAACTGAGCCATCTCTCAAGCTTCACAGATATAATTTTTAAATGCTTAGGATGAGATACTGGAGGACAGAGCCAGGCCTAAACATGAAATGTATTTATTTGTGTTTCATATACATTTTATCTTCCTTCATAACCTCAAGACAATTTTATACCAAATACTAAGATTTATGCATAAAAATAGAGTTTTGTGGTATAGTATTTTCCACTGGTTGCATAATGCCTGTACCCCAACAATTTCAGATTTCCAGTTTTGCATACTTAACCTCTATCAATTGCATAGTGAGAGTGTAATATTTTGGTCACACTAAGTTAGATAAAATATATTATTAGGAATTTCAAAATACAATCATGGACTGTGTTTGAGCAAACTGACTTCTTATAAAATGCCAGAATCCTGGCTAAATGAAAAATGAGTCCATAAAAGGAATATAGGATCGGTATGTAGGAATTCAGGGTCCTGTGAGTGTATCTTATCTGGATTCTCTCAAAATTCATCATAAAGCACATTGCTTATTGTAATTAAACTCAAAGAGTTAAATTAAGAAGAAATTAATACTTAAAAGAAAGAAAGGAGAAAGCAAAGAGAAGAAGAAAGGGGTATGTACAAATTTAGCACTGGAGAAACAGATCAAAGGCAGATGGCCTTGGTCACTGGTGTATTGGGTAAATTCTATTCACCGCTCCAGAAAATCTGCTGGCTGCCTGAAGCAAACACCTGGGAAAGGCACTTTATGTCTATTTTCTGCATTGGGTCTCCCCAGCCTCAGTGAACTCCTTTCTCTCTGTCTCTCTGTCTGTCTCTGTCTGTCTGTCTCTGTCTGTCTGTCTGTCTCTCTGAAGCCCTTTTGTTATATTTCAATACCAGACATTTCTCATTAGAGTGGCATGTAAAGACATCAATCCTGCAGAACTGAGGTGATTTTCTGTCCCTGTGTGTCCTTCTAACTACCACAGGGCTCCCTGGGAAGCTTTGGGTCTGTGCATCCTTGAACTATGAGTGCGTCTATCCCATCACCTCCCTAGAGATGGTTTTAATTAATTTACTTTGAAAGAACCCTGTGGGATAGAACTCTAAGAGGACCAGGTCTCTACACCAAGGAGCTCAGGAAGCTAGCTTTGTGAGATAAGGAGGGTTATGGCTGTCATGTACCAGGCCCATTGTCCAGCACTTTGCAAACACTGGATCCCCAAGGAAGGCCCTCAGAGCCTTCCCTATAACCAGTTTTCACCAAAGAGGAAAGCACTTATGCAGTTCACTGAGATCATAGACATACCAAGCTGCAGGCTTTGTTACAAATTGAGCCTAGGACTTGCAAGCAGAGGCCTCTGGTCACATGGCTGTGGAGTCACAGTTGTACTGAAGAGTACCTGCAAAATTAGACTGAGGAAGGGATGTGGTATACATTGCTTTCTGCTTTCTGTCTTCCCACATCAATACCTTGTCAGTTCACATCTATAGGTGTCTGGTTGGACCATTCATCGACCGTGTGATGACTGTTCACTTAATAAACAATCCTTGTAAGCCTCTTCACACTCAGGGACATGTACTGAGCTATTCTTTGACTCTCTGTCTCCCCAGGCTTGCTTTTCTAGTTCTTCATGCAAAATGTCTGAAATGGAGACTCATTACAAATGACTCACTCTGGCCCTGTGAGTGTAAGGAAGTCTGAAAAGCCTACGACTCGACCCTTTTTGTGGTTTTCTGGGAACACACATATGAATCCCTTGGTAATTGCTTTCAGAGAATGCCTTCTCTTTGGGTAAAGTAACCCTCAAGTGATATTTTAAAACCTCTTTTGAAATACACCCTTTTTCTTTTTGATAGTCTATTTGTGGATAACATGATCAAGGGAGGTTTGCGAACCTTATCAGTCAGAGAGAGCAAGGGAATAAAATCTCTTCATTTTCCTTAGCTTATGAACAAACCAGGGGGTATTTCAAGAGATAACTTGAACGCGTTTTGAGAAATGAAAACATTTAAAACAAATGCACCTACTGTAAAGTGAAGGAGGCATTGATCTGTGGAAGATCCTGAAAAGATTTTACTTCTTTACATTCACAATGGTCACCATGGACTAAACCCCAGTTCCTGGTGCTGTGTTCCTGGTTGCATGTTAAAGAATACAAGGTAAAAATAAATTAAAAAAATAAATTAAATAGCTACCCCAAAATGCTAAATTGAACTCTGTGGCTTGCCACAAAATGCAGGACTTAGGCTTAAAACTTTATTTTTAAGAGAAAAGCAACTCAGGGAGGGAGAAACCACTGAAAACAGTAGTTTGTCTGCCAACTTTAGCTCCTGACCATCTAGAAGCCTGGCCAATGAATGTTCCACAAACGCCAAGAGCCAAGTAGCAGCTCTGGGAGGCCTGAGAGTCAGCGCATGTGCAAATACCTGGCTGGAGTTGTCCTCATTTGCGTTTGTTTCTGAACCCCACATGCAAGCAGAAAGGCCGGCTCCGGTGGAAGCAGCATATGCAGTCCCCACCCCAGGAAAGGCTCCAGAGAAGCCAAGGCCCACACATGCTCAGTGCTGCTCCCTCGCACAGTCTAAGTCAACTGTCTCCCCAAGCATCTATTAGGAAAACAGGAGGCCTGGCTGAATATCTCTCCTACCATCTAGGTACAAATAATGGGGCAGTTACACTGATGCGTGGGGGAAAGGGTGGAGGCTGGTAGTCCTGCTCACTCACCTTATAACACCCCGGAACTGTCAGTGCATGGTGCAGGGCTGGCCGACTGTTACGACCGAGCTTTCTTCCCTTGCAAGTGAGTTTCCTGCACATGTGTAGCTTTAGAATATGAAAATACTGCTGGAAAAAAATTGTTCCAACCCATTGATGTCTGACTACTAACTCTGGGTTAGTTAGCTCTTGTGAACATGTTCTGGAAGTTCCCAGCTACAGCAAAAAAAAAAAAAAAAAAGGCCTGGGACCCTGAGAAAAGAACTTCCATGTTTTCTGAGATGAAAGATATGCCATGGGTATTGGGTTGGGCTTCTATGGCAAGTCATCTTAATGTAGTTAGAAATGAAGTTAATTCTTCAGAGATAGAAAGAGAAACAGTGACTACAGAAGAAGAGAAGAGGAAAGGAAAGAATGAGGAATTGGGGTAAAGGCTACCGAGACAATGGGAAACACTAGATAATTCAATGGGAAGAAAGGCAGTGTTGTAGCTTGTCAAAAGACCCTCACTCACACAAAGAGCACAGAGACTGTCATCGTTGCAAAACGCATGAGGATTATCAGCACGCAGGCCGGAGGAGAGACCCAGAACAAAGAAAGAACACACTTTTTACAACTTTGTAAGGACCGGATATAGGCACCAGGGTAGTTTGGCTTATTTTAATTGGTGTAGTCAATAACCTTTTTAGACATTGGTTGGTTTGTATAGGGTGACTCTCATTTTGTCTGTCCTTGAGTTTTTAGTGTGAGGCAGGGCAGGAGAATTGTTAATCTTGTTTTGGAAGCTTAGTAATTTTGACTGTTAAAACTATGTTTCTATATTTGTTTAGTCAGCCAGCTTTTTATCTGACTCTGTACTTGGCCTGCTAGTACAGTTTGGAAAGTCCTTTTGAAGGGGAAAGGTACTGGGTAGTCTTGAATTTATTTTGGATATTACAACAGCCTAACAGACCCTAACCATTAACAGAATATGCCAGCCACATCCTCTTGCTCTGGTTGAGACATGTAATACTTCTCCAGTGCTCATTGTCATTGCAAAGTCAGAATCAACCTACAGTGCTGGAGGCAAAGGCACATGACCTCACCCCACTGCCTAAAAGCTGAAAATGGTCCTTAACCCTGGCTTTCGAAATTACTAAAAGCGATGTTTGCAGCTGGGGCCTGGAGGAGCATTTGGAGGCATCTGGGGCGTTTTGGGGGCATCACAGCTGGAGTGAGGAGGCCACTGTCATCCAGTGGGTAAAGTCAGGGATTTCAGCCAAGTCATGATAATCTGGTAGGTAACAGCTGCCACTCATGCCTGAATGCAAATTAGCACTTAAGTTGTTTTAGACCAGGGCAGAATAGTTGAAAGGTAGTGCTATGTTCCTGATGTCTCCCTTTTGTCTTCACTGCCCTTGAAGTAGTGCTTTCCGAGCACTTAAATTTGAAGGCTTTCTAGTAAATCTGTTTGCAAGTCTTAAGCTTGCGTGATCATTTGGTCTCCCCAGTCATCAACTCTCTAACACAGGGCAGGATGATATCGATCATGTAAACTCTGCCCTGGGGATTTACAAGCACACAGGAGGATGCTGTCAAGATGATGGTTCTCTTCAGGCATTATCCTGAAGACAGTGGTGGGGATGAGGACATTTCAGCAAAACAGACCATAGGAGCCTGGCAAGAACTGTGTGAAAGGCACCATGCCTACCTAATGGGAGTGTTGGGGAAGGTCAGGACCACACTCCTCACAGAGTGACTAGGGTGAACGTCAAGGGCAAGCTTAAATAACAAAAGCCCCAGGGCAGAAACTAGTGTAAAGAAGCTCCATGTTACTTTCAGGCCTCTGCAAGCTTGCTGTATGGTTAGACCTAAACAAAGCTGACTCTCACAGAGAGTCTCCACCATCACCACAACTCTCTTAAAATGAAGAATGTCACCTGCCATGCCTGTCTCCTTAAGTCTTCATGCTGTCACCTCTCTGATGCACACCACAGCCCCTGCCATGCACCCTGGCTTTCACTGACTCCTGCACCTTAGCTAGCACCTCACTCTTGAGTGCCACCTACTGACTGAAAGGAAAGAGCACACAATTGTCCAGGAAAGGAAGTCATGTTGTTCCTAATTCCAAAGTCTGGCCAGGCGACCTTGTTCTGAGATGCTTCACTCAAGCCAGATATAACAAAGCCGTGTTTGTTTGTTTTCAAAGTTTTCTAACTAAGATGTAAAATTATGTTGCTACAGGACTGCATTGACCTGGAACGGGGTGGAAATTAATGTTTGTACCGGGACAGGTGGAATGGCAGACCATTAGTCTGCTAGAGGGAGGGCCTAAGGTTTTCCCAGTAGCTTAGGAGGCTGCTGGTGGCTATCCCTGCCTCCAGGACTTGGAAGATGGTTGGAGTTCCACTTCCTACCCTCAACTTTATTATGTCTGCCTTGAGTGATAGAAGCCCAGCCTGCTCTCCCACATGTTTTCTGTGCTAGTCCACAGATTATCAACATGAACCAATTCAGAAGTCAGAAAATTAGGACTTTGTTCATATTTATTAAAGATTTCTTATTTCCAATTGGGACTCCAATGTAAAAATCCTACATCTAATAGACTTTGAAACATGGCCGAGCTTAAAGCCCAGTGTTACTGCCCAAATTTATACCCAGTTCAGAAAGCAATATCATTAAGAATTTGGCTCTGAATCCTGTGTTCACATTTTTTTTTTCTGAGAAGAGAGGTATTGATTTATTCCTAGTAAATTAGCCACTGTCAACCTTATTTAGCTGCTTCCTAGGTGTGAGGTCCCCTTTGGGCAAACTAGTTTTCTAGTACTGTCTTATCAGTGCCCTGAAGTTGACACTCTGTGCATTTGGAACTAGAAGAACCTAAGGACCTCCCAGAGCTGATGGTATGCCTGGGGTGGCAGTGTTCCTGCATGTGGACTCTGGCTCCAGAGTTACAGATGAGTCTCGGAGAGTGGACCAATTTGGAATCTTCAGAATCTCTTAAACAAGAACAACATGGCAGAAATTCTGTACAGAGATGGCAGGCGTGAAATTTAGGGGGGCAACATGGGAGGGACAGGAAGTGGAAGGTGGAGGTAAGGAACCCACAGGCAGCCCCCTGGCTCTCTCTTCTCTCATCTCACGGACTGTCTGGGAATGTGGTTCACATGTCTGATCCTGTATTTGATAACTACTAAGACAGTGAATATCCATTTGGTCACTGTTAACAATGGCTTTATTAATTAAGTCTCCTGCCTCTAATGAGTGTAGCTAAAATAATTAATTTATGGATGAGGATTTTAGTAGATGCCTGTGTTCTGAAACTTGTGTCTGTTTTTCCTTTCCTCAAAAGAGTGTCCGGTAATAATGAGAACAAATCCCATAAATAATGTGTTTTCTGTTCCTACCTCCGTGCTTTATTGAAAACACCATTCACTGTTCTTGCAGTGAGTTCCTTCCTTCAACAATCAGACTACTGTCCCCAAGACTTGGCAAAGGCCTCTGACATAAGCAACAGCGAGAAAAATGTTTTAACAGCTCTGTTAATACAGCAACAGAGGCATATTGTTATCAAACAGACATTTCAAGCGAAGCCACTGCTGCTTCCCAGGCCCAGTCCAAACAAGGTAGAGGATTAGCTGTCAGACTGCAGGGCAAGGGGGACTGTAGAGAGTGGGGACTTGGAGCCTGGGATTTAGAGTCTGAGTAAGTTGACTTGGCTCCTAGAGTCTGGAAGCTGTGTTAAATTGCTTAATATTTTAAAGCCTCTTGTGCTTAGCACTTGCCTGGCATATAGTAAGCACTCAATAAACAGCAGTGATTTCTTTCTCTTTGATTTCTTTTTTTCTAGTTTGAGTTACATGTGTGTGGCAAGAATCTTAAATGTGCAGGAAGAGTTTCTACATGAGAAAAACACACTGAGATCAAAATACAGACTTGGCCAGTCACGATAGGTGCCTTTGTCCCCTTTCTTCCTCACAGCTCACATCACACAAGAGGGGGGAAAAACATCCCAATGTCTGTTACCACACATGGATTCAACTCTTCTGGAAATTTCTTTCATACTTTTATAAGATTGGTGCCCCTCTCTTGGCTTTGCATCTCCACTCATGTTGATTTGGGGGCCAGCAGGCTGCTGTCTTATTGAACGGTACTTCACTGTATGGGGAAGCCAGCATGCATTGATCCATTCTGCTACAGATAGGCTTTGGGCTCCTTCTAGTTCAGGGCTACAGGGCACAAAGCTGCTTGGAACCTTCTTGTGTTTCTCTTATTATTTTTTATAAACATGGTCTGAGTGTTTCCATCATTACTGGGAGATGGGCTGCTCCTAACCATTTTCCTCTCTGTGTTTCTCATCTCTCTCTCTGCACCTCGGTGACTCTACTCAAATACTCGCTGTGGCGATTTTTAATTTATTCCATGATTGCAGTTGTCTCTTTCCAGATTCTGGCACCTAGCTTCTAAGCAGGTATGCCATGGATTGGTAGAAAACCCCATCACGGTAGATTCACTTTTTTGACTAGAGATATAAAATGATGGATTTATAAAAATCAACAGCTTCAGGTTGTTTCTTTTAAGAGTTATTTCTTTTTTAATGAGTTATTGGTTTTATGTGCATTGGTGTTCTGCCTGCCTGCGCGTCTGTGTGAGGGTGGCAGATCCCCTAGAACTGGGATTACAGACAGTCGTGAGCTTGGAATTGAACCCAGGTCCTTTGGTTAAGAACAGCCAGTGTTCTTAATCACCAAGCCATCTCTCCAAATCCCTAAAGTTATTTTTTTAGAGTTAACTATAGGTTTACTCTAAACCTATAGTTTTGTACCTATAAGGTCAAAATGTAGTACCAGGCTAATGTGAAATCTGGCCCTAAGTGGTTTCATTCTGACCAGAGGCATATGCTCAGACATAATAGAGAGGCACAGCAGCAGCACAGGATGTGTCCACTGCAATAAGAGCAGTCCAGAGTAAATCTTCAGGGGTTCTCCACGGACAACCTAAGACTTCATTATCCTCTTGAAGCACAGAACTCCACCACAAGCCCGGAGACATTCCACCACTAGCAATTGTAGATATCTGGGCCTTAAGTCCACCAGCATGTCCACCAGCATTTCTGAAGTGAATACATGAAGCAACATGCTGCACATTTGGACAAAGTTGTGACGGCAGGCATACCCCCAGACCTGGGCTACTGGAAGGAGAATTTCTTCCAATATGGAGGAAGCAGTGTTTTCTACTCCTGTGCCCTTAACATCAACTTGAACAATGACTTAGCTATTATGGCTTCTCTTTGAAACTTCAGTGGAAGAACATTTGGCTTTTACCAAGTCATAGGGGACAGTGAGACACCAAGAAATTTCATCTGAAAGCTTTAAGTCAAGGATACTCACTTCAAAACAAATACGGAGGTGCTTATGCAAGCCTAGATGTGTAGAACTGGAGCTTGGTCCTCTCACCTCAGACCTGCTAAGGCTCAGGGCTACTTTGAAGACCAGCAAAGATGCCAAGCCCACAGTAGAAGCTCCCTGGGATGAAAGATGTGAAGCAAATGACAGCACATGTTGGCTATGGGCTGGAGGCATATGGTTGGTTATGGGCTGGAGGCATATGGCTATTCTGTAAAATGCATATTTCCCTCTGTTTCTATGTTTTGGTATCTGAGACCTTGTATTGTAAAGCTAGGTGAATATCTCTTCCACTGAACAAGATCATGCACTCCTCCCTCCTGCGTATATTTTAAATATCATTATTTAAGATCCAATACAGCAGCCTGGGAAGTCAATCTTTTCTGTTTATCTATTTTATATCCCTGAGGTATAGAAATAGTATAGTAAAATATCTTCTTTAATTTGAATATGTATGATCACATTTGATCTTTTTAAACAAATTTACTGTAAGTATGAAAACAAGAACTCAATTGATCCAACCAGACTCACTAGTTAGAGTAAAGGCTGTAATTGCAAAATCTCAGCCAATCAAACCCTCTTGCCTGGCACGGCTCATGATCCACCCCGTGTTTTGAATCAATGGCATGGGAGTGTGCAGAGCACCGCCTTCCTTCTGCCCACAGGGTTTCCACTGACATAGGTGGGAACCCAGGTTGCCAAATGCATGAACCTAAGTAGGCTGGCTCCTCACCAAAACCAAGGCATAAAGCGAATCTGAAACCTCAGGTGATACAGCTTTCCTGAGGCCATCACAGGAACTTAATCCCCTTAATAGGTAGATTTTAGAGAAGCCATTCATCTGTCACTTTCCATCTGAAGCCACAGTGAGGTTTCAGCAGAAACCCCCTTTTACCTGGATGTTTGAAAACAGAGAGGGTTAAACAGGTTATGGGGAAGACTCAGTGGGAAAGCAGGCATGAGGCCATGCAGGGATGAGAACCTGAGTTTAGACCACCTTAGAATTCAAGTCAGTCTGAATGGAGTAGCACACAGCTGAGATCCCAGAACTACTGCAGAGACTTGGAAGGTAGGAACAGCAGAATTCCATCAAGTTTTTATGCCAGCTAGCCTGGCAGATACAGGGACTAGCAATAGGAGGTCCTGTCTCAAACAAGATGGAAGGCAAGAACCAGCAACACAAGCCGTATTCTGATTTCCACATTCATGTACTAACACACTCACATAGAAGATTCATCATATGCACAAACACACATCCACACAGATTCATCATACATGCAAACATATACAAACAGACACACACATCATTCACATACATACTACAAACAAATAAAGGAAAGCAGAGCCAGGCATAGTGCTGCTTGCCCATCATACCAGATCTCAGAACCGGTGGGGATGGGAGAGACTATCACATCAGAGTTATCTGTGCAAGGATTCAGATCAAATGTCAGCTGCACGTAGGTTGTCCCACAGATGCTCAGGGCTGTTCATAGTGACATGTTTGCTCAGTCATCATTTCCTTACCACTGATGTGCCCTTCACTGTCACTCCAGTTTAGAAGATTGTTTTGTGATCCTGATAAAACAAAGGAGTCCAGAGTAAAAAGGAGAATAAAGCTGTGGGTGTGTTCCAGTTGCACAGCAAGTTAAAGTAGCCTTTGAGAGGAGGGTGGGAGAGAGAGGAAGAGGCTATGGTAGTCTGGAAAGGATGAAATGAAGTTGAAGGTTCCATGCATTTGAACTTAAGCTTGTGTGAAATGAGGGCAGTGGATAAGTAATTTGCCCTCTTCACTTCCAGACTGAGCACCAGGGCTACAAGTGGCTTTCAAAAAGTCACTGGTGAAACCGAGTGTTTTCAAGGAACCAGGGTGTGAGGCTGTGATTTCATGCAGCTCACCCAGACATCATACCAGCTAGGAACTCAGAGGCCTATTCCCTAGGATGTGACAAAAAGCCCAGGGAGATACAGGTCAGGAGCCCAATATAAGGAATTACTCAGCACAGCCACTGGATACACTTAGATGCCAGAATGATGGCAGAAAGGGGTGCCACATAGGCATCCCCCAGGCTCAGCTCAGCCATCCTCGGAGAGGATATGATCCCTTCCACTCTCAGCAAGCTTTTACAGTCCATGCCAAATGTGAAAGAGCAGGTTGCAAGCTTCAAATGCCCTGAAATCAACAGTAACATGAGAATCCCTTTGCCAGACTGCCAACCAGCTTCCAAACAGCCAAGCTTCCCCTAGCTCTTCCTTCCACGCTGGCTATACTACTGAATGGAATCCAAGTAGAAACTCTGTCCCAATATCCTCAAGAAAGATCTAAGCCTGCTGCAAAGATGAGACTTCTCATCAAGCTCCACACTGGACAAATCTCATTTGAGAAAGCAAACAGACTCAGTTATAGACCCAGATCACAATTTAATTAATATGTCCTCACTTCAAACACCAGTTTGCATTCTCATTGTACTTTGGAGTTCATAAAGGATATTTTAAAATATTTAAAAAGGTATGTGTGTATGTGTTTGTGTGTGGTGTATGTACCTGCACATGCATGTGGATACCAACATAAGATCTTTTGGAGGTGAGCAGTTGTGAGTCATGCAGCATAAAACCGGGGAACCTGGTTTCAAAAGGCCCTACGAATGGCCTCTCTTCCTTCTTTTCTTCTTTCTTTCTTTCTTTCTTTCTTTCTTTCTTTCTTTCTTTCTTTCTTTCTTCCTTTCTTCCTTTCTTCCTTTCTTCCTTTCTTCCTTTCTTCCTTTCTTCCTTTCTTCCTTTCTTCCTTTCTTTCTTTCTTTCTTTCTTTCTTTCTTTCTTTCTTTCTTTTTCTTTCTTCTTTTCTTCCCTTCTTCCTTTTGTTTTATCCTTGCATTTTATCCTCAAAATAGATGTGACAATTAATGTCCTGATTTTATGAGTAACAAATCCAAGAGATGGGATGACTGGCCTTGCAAATGGGAATCTGAGGACTCTGGGGTTACCAAGAAGTATAGGTACATTAAGCCGCATTTCCTCATGCCTGTCACTAATGGCTCATCTCAGATATGTCCCAACCATTTCATTTTGATGGAATAATTTCACAGACATCTTATCCTTTTACCTCAAATCTTGGTGTACCTCTCTCCTAGATTAGAGCATTCCTTTCATCTGACTCCAGGCCAGTGCTCTGTCCTCTACAGGTCTCACCTCCAGGGACCCACTTTCTTCACTTGCACCTGCTACACAGGGAAGAAGTCATGGGCCAAATGAATGATAAGCCCTTTACGTTCTGAAATTTCTAAATTCTAACTCTGTACTCAAAGCAACCTTTGCTACCAAGGATCTTGGGAACAGTTGGCCCTCGGTGTTCAAAGCTGTCCGTTCCAACTCTTGACCTCAATTCCTACTGCTCAGTTGGTGAACTGAGGGAGTAAAGCTAGGATGAATGACAGGAGCAGAGCTGGCTTACCCGGTACACATATACTGAGCACATGCTTTAGCTGTCAGCAAAGCAGGAACACTGGAACTATTTCAAAGATAACGAATATGGAAGATTACAAATCAGCCAAGCAAGGTAGTTAATTGTTCTTTACTGCATCTGATTTATGTCTTAGCCATGCTTTTGTTTTGAATTTGAGGGTTGCTACAACTTTTACAGAATTTACAGAGGGACTTTCTTGATTCCCACTGTAGCAGGGAACTTTGAGTGAGGTGACTTGCTGCTAAGGTCTCTCTCTCTCTCTCTCTCTCTCTCTCTCTCTCTCTCTCTCTCTCTCTCTCTCTCTTTGTCTCTCTCTCTCCACCAGTGTACTGAGGGAAACAAAAACATCTCAGAATTCAGGAACTATAGAATGGTGATCTAGAGTGATCAGATCAGATAAGTCTGCCCTCTGAACAGCCAGACTGAGCATCAACCTTCAAGTAGCTTTCAAACTGTTTTTGAAGCCAGATCTGGTGAGTCATGCCTATAATGTCAACAATAGGAAGGGAAGGTAAGAGAATTACAAGTGAGTTCAAGACTAGCCTCGACTGCATAGGAAAACCCGTTATCAAAACAAATGAAAAGAATTCAGCTGGTTGGGAAGGTCAGCAGCTACCCATCACCTACTGCCAACATGGAAGATAGTAATGATCTCACTCGGGCCTCTCCTCCATGCTACCAGGAATTATAAATAACCCTGCTCTGTGGATTAACAAACTTAGCCTGAAGAGTTACCTTAAGGGCCATGCCCCAAGAGTCCTGGGTATTTCTCAAACACAGGGAAACTCAAGCATGAGTCACGGTGTTACCATGAAGGCACGGCACTTCACCTCTATAGTCCCGAAGAGAACCTGTTTGGGCTAATTTTTTTTTAAACAGTGACACAAACTAGAGCCCTCTGGTAACATCACTTGAGAAAATGCCTCTATCAGATTGCCTGTAGGCAAGTTTGTAGGACATTTTCTTGATTACCAATTGATATGGGAGAGCCCAGGTCATTGGAGGCAGTACTACCACACCTGGGCAGGTGGTCCAGGTTGAAAGCAAAAGAGCAAGTCAATAAGCAGTCTCCTCCATGGTCTCTGCTTTAGCTCCTGCTTTGATGATGTTGTGTGATTGAATGTGTAAGCAGAATGAGCCCTTACTTCCTCAAGTTGTTAAGTCTTTATCACAACCATAGAAAGAAAACTCAGACATGTCTGGAAAACCCTGGGTGTCTCTAGCCTGTTCTCTTGTTTTGTAATAAACATCTAAGATGCCTCCAGTTCTGTAGGGCATGTGCCCCTTAGGGGCTTTGATCATTCAATGGCAAGCTAGCCCAGGGCTCTGCCATTGGAGCTGGATGGCCCATTGCAAGCCTGAGTATGCCTCAGCCCAGTTTCCTACCACATAGAGACTCTCAGACACCACCTTGAAGAATCCAAGCTCAAGGAGCCGTTTATTGATCTGGCAGATGATTAAAAGACAGCAAAGATGAGCTCAAGTCCAGCTTTGCTTTTCCATCCTAAGAGCAAAATCTGTGTCCTTGGGGGATCATTAGCCCATCTGTCACTGCAGGAGAAGCATTTTGGCTCTGTGGTGAGTGCAAAGGTCACTACAGTGTCCCAGCACTGTCCCTGGCTTTCTTCAGTGTATGCTGGAGCCTGTTTCTATTGACTCTGAGGCATTCCAAAAAGGAGCCCACGTGCAGCCAACCACACCTTCACATAGACTCTGCTGGCATTTCTGGATATGATGGACCAGCCCCTGTAAGTACTGTGAAGTATTTGAACTCCTGAAATAAAAAGGGGAAACATGTGTCTAAACACAGTGCCAGGGATGCTGACCAGTTCAGCAATGCAGAGAATGGTGCCTGGGAAGTCACTGGAGTTGTCATTGGAAATAGACATCCCTATGGCCAAACCTTAGATTGACCTGAGGGTACAGCCAGCACATTTCTTGGACTTGTCACTACGTGTCTATGTGGTGGCTGGGGAAGAAATTATAGCACGTTAAATACTCAGGCAGCAGATTATTTACAGCCCGTTCCTAACACAAGAGCTTTTATGGCAGCCATTGACTGGACAAAAGCACATATTAAAAGGCTAATGTAATTGCTCACATTGGCAATGAAATATGACCAGCTTGGATTTTAGCATGGCACCTATAGCCATACAGCAGGCTGCAATCTGATTAGAGGGAATGGCTCACCACTGGAACAAATTAGGAACTGCCCAGGCCAGCAACAGGGGGGCCTGAAGTGCAAATAAATCCTGACAATTAACATCTTCAAAGCAAACTTCTCACTTTTCCTCTTTCCCAGTTGCTGACAACAGTGCTGGAAACTGTGTGTGCACAGTTTTACCACAGCACACTGTCCTGGGGTTGCCAAAGAAGGATAGATAACTGGGCTTAGAAAGCCCTGAGCAGGAAAGGAGTTGGAGGGAGAAAAGGGAAGGAAAAAGAGGAGAGGAGAAAGAGATAGAAGAAGAAGAGGAAAGGCAAATGAAGAAAGGGGATAGGAAGAGGGCAAGAAGGAGGGAGAGACGAAGGAGGAGGAGGAAGAGGAGGAAGAGAAGGAGGGGGAGGAGGAAAAGAATCCCTTTTTAAAAATATACAAAGTTGCCCAGGCTAAGATACACTCTGTGTTAGGAAAGCTCTGATATATATATATATGGTTGAGGTGGCTACATGGGAGAAGGCTGCTGCTTGAGCAATTTTATGAGGACTAAAGTCTAGATAATGAACTCTATTTAGCCTCCCATACCTCTAGCCTGTCCAACCCTTCAAGCCACTGCTGGTTTTTGTCAAAGATAGCTGTAGTTACAGCTCATTAATCATCCATCACCCAGACAGACTCTGACAAGAATGCCGATAGCATCAGGCTGCCCTGAGCAGACCACAGCAGTGGGATGGGGTGGGGACACATTCTCTCCAACCTGGGTCTAGGAGACCACCAGCCCCAGAGCCTGCATTTTCTCAACTCCTTTTCACAGCCTGGGGCTTGAATCTGCTGGCCCAACACATAGACAAAGCAATCTTTAATACCTGAAGATGCTATCTAAAAAATGTCATGAGTAAAGATGCCCCAATTACAGGCCCTCACTGCCCGGCTTACACATAGACTGTGCAGATAACCCCTTGCCAATCATCTCCTCTGCCAACAGTAAGTCCATTCTGTTGCTGAATGCCAGGTGGAGGTGTTTATGGTTTAAATGGTGTCCACATTCACATACTGAGTGTCTGCATTGTCTGCAATTTTTTTAATCCAATACCCAAAAGGGTAGCAAGCAAGAATAATATTGTTTAATCTTGAAAAGGTGTATGTGTTTACATAGACTTCAAAGACAACAGATAAAAAGGAATTTGAGGAGTTCCAGATCAGAAATCAGAGTAAACAAACATGAGCTTCTTTCCTGAAGAGACCAGTATTAAAACAGTATTCTAGGGCTCAACATCACTGCATAAAGAAAATATCCCACACTCACCCTTTAATCAGTAGTGAGGCAAATTTACTGCATTTTAGAGGTAGAAATTTGGAGGCTATAAAAATAAAGCAGCACCTCGTGTCACTTGGGGAAGTCTCATTCTGTGACACCCCATTTTGTCTAATTCCATCTTAACAGAGCCCTTCCTTTCTTTCTTCTAATGGTGACTGGGATGGGCATAGTCACTGTGGCCCAGGGGAGGAACTTGCATCTTCTACCAGCTCTCCAGAGGAGATAAAGGCGGAGAAGGTGCAAGCTCAGGTGCTCAGGCAGTAAAGTAGGGGCTGCAACAGAGGGCTGCATTTAATAGAGTCCACTTTTGTAAGGTTTTTTGGTGGGGATTGGGGGTCCCTCAGGGCTGGCAGCCACAGTGTCCTGGGATCTTGAAGATGTTCTCAATTATTTTAGAAGAGACAAAATAAAAGAAACATTTATTTATTTATTTATTTAGGCCCATTTTTCATTATCAGACAATGAAATTATGCAGTTCAGAGACCACATGGGATCAGAGAGATGGCTCAGCAGATAAAAAGCACAGGCCACCAAGCCAGACTATCTCAGTTCAATCCTCAAAACCTACATGGTAGAAGAAGAGAACTGACTTCCTTCTACACACACACACACACACACACACACACACACACACACACACACTCATACACACACACACACACACACACACACATGCACGCACACACTCATACACACACACACACACACACATTTTAAAAGACGTATGGTCTCTTTTTACTTTTAAAATGACTTCCTTACACACACACATTTTAAAACTAAAAAGAGACCATATGTCCATGGATGAAGTGAAGCCCAAGGAATGTTTTACCTTCCCTGATACTTATCTACACAGCCTTAGGAGAAGCACGTAAGTTTGTCAGTAATGAGAGTCTCTGTCATGTGTGTCCTTTAAGTACACTGAATCGTGTCTGAGTAGAGGGGAGTTCTTATAGAGGACTGACAGCAAAATATGGAAACAACCAAAATTGCCTCCAGAGAGAAGCATGAAACACACTGATAGACAGATGCTCACAAGAGACAGAAGCTTAACCTCTGCTCCAGGAAAGCCAGGAGCAACACTTGCACCACCTCCACACAGCAATACCTGGATTTTAGAAAGGTTCAGACAGGGTGGGGGTGTACTTAAAAGTTTTTTTTTTTTTTTTTGAGATGGGGCCTCAAGCTTAGGTTAACCTCAACCTCAAACTGACACATAGGTAAGGATGACCTGGAACTCTAGGTGCCCCACCTCTACCTCTTGAATACAAGAACTACAAGCATAGATTGACATCCTTGGTTTTTTCTGCTGTGGCTGGAAAACATCCTGGTGCTTTGCAAAAGGCTTTCTTAGCTAAGGATTTCAGACACCTTGTTTCTATGAGTATTATGTGAGCTGCCCTGCCTTATAAAGTCGTCTATTAGGAAAGTGACAAACCTTTACAGGTTTGGTTTGCAAGAGAGTCCTTTGTCTGAACATTTTTTTAAAAAAGAAAGAAAGAAAAGGGCTGGAAAGATGGATCCATGCTTAAGAACACAGGCTGCTCTTCCAAAGGACCTTGGCTCACTCTCCAGCACCCACATAGCAACTCGCAACCCTCTGTAACTCTAGCTCCTGAGGACCGAAGGCCCTTGGCCGCCATCAGAGGCACTGCAGCCATGCGGTGGCCAGACATACATTAAGGAAAACACTAATACGCAGATAATAAAAATAAAAAAAATCTCCAAAAAAAATTAAAGAAGACAAAAATACTTAACAGGAGGTTTCACACGGGCAACAGAGCTCTCCTGCAAGCAGAAGATTTTATGAAAGCGGTCAGATGAGCTCCAGGATCTATCCCTATCCTCTCTATTCTTTCCTTCTCTCGTTTGCTTCCTTCATCTTTCCTTCCCTCCCTCCCGTCTCCCATCTATCCCTCTTTTATGCTCTCTCTCTCTCTCTTTCTCTCTCTCTCTCTTTCTCTCTCTCTGTTTCTGAGATAAACATTGTGAACAATTATGAAAAATAAAACTTACAGAGATATAAGATTTGTCAAGACAAGGAGACTCTTTTCTAGCAGTTACAGTCAGTCTCTTTGACCCCACTTGCCTTAGGGTTAGTGAGATAATAGAAGGAGAAGGCAGTTGGTTGACATTTGATAAGTGAGGAGGAGAGAGATGCTTATGTATTCCTGAAAAACTCTAATCCAACCAGATGCATCTAGAAAAAGCCATGCTTCCTCAGTTGCTTCCATCAGAATAGAGGATTACTAGAAATCAGGATTTATTTATATTGGGGTTTGATTGTGCATTACAGGATACTATTAAACCCTTCTGTTGTATCCTCTGGGTGCTGGAATTGAGGACCCAGAAGCTCACATGAACAGCCCTGGGGCATGGCCATTCTTGCTCAGAGATACTGGTGAGAGGAACCCTGGATGGGCTTGTAAAATAGCTCCAAAGACAATTATTGGCACAGTTAACCTCAGTCGTCTGAAATTCAAAAACAACACTCAGTCCTGCTGGTCATACTGCAAAGTTTTATTGCACATTTTAAACAGAGTCAAAATAAGCTGGTGATCATGTGCAATATCTCTTGACATGTATCTAGCCCAGGAATTTGGCACATGGATGAAAATGGAGCAGGGATGCTTCTGGGAGCATGTCCTAAGAGGGAAGTCACTCCAGCCCCCAGGAATGCAAGACACTCTATCAGGTAGGCCCTGCTGTCTAAACCAAATACCTGGCACAGAGCCTGAGCTTTGATAAGCAAAGGCTAGAAATACTCTATGACTGGTTAAAAATAGATACTCACTTAACGCCAAAGAGGCCAGGGATAGCATGCCCCTCTAATCTTATACATGGCTACTGATCAGAAGACAGTCAGGAGCTGGGGACTTAGCTCTGTAGCAGAGCCTTTTTTTTTTCCAATACAGTTGACCCTGGGGTCCATCCCAGCACTGCAAACCAAAACAGGCCTTCCAAAGCATGACACATGTTTTAGAAACCATAATGGAAAAAGACCAATTGTTGCAACATAAGACACCTGAACATGGTACCTAGAACAAGGATTAAGAGAGATGAGTGAGTGTTTCATCTCATTAGCCAAGAAACATGAAGGGAGTGGATCTGTGGAAATCCTCAGCAATCATCAGAGAACCTAGCCGAGGACGAGTTGTTCTTTGGCTTTTATCAGATGCTTTACAGTTAATGATCAGGTAGTGTGGGGAGGGGAGCCTCCCGCACTGCTCCTGGGGCTCTGAGCTTTGGTCAAGATTTTACATATATATTTCCTTGGTTTAGTTTTGTCAGGTCATACTTCTCAAAGAATGTATCCATTTTGAAGGTTCTTCTGAATGATCATCTGGAATTTATTAGAATCTGTTGTTTCACCCTCTTTATCATGTCCAATTTCATTGATCTGGGTATTCTCCATCTTTTGCTTAGTGTAGTTTGCCAATCTTGTTATTCCTTAAAAGGAACAACTCCTTTTAAAAAACCTTTTGTTGCTTCTTTGTGAGTTTCACATCATGTAACTCAGTTTCCTTTATCTCTCCATCCCCTCATAACTGCCCTTTAATCTTATAACCTCCTTCTGCAAATAACAAACAACAGAACCTAGGAAAACATCTCATAGAAGCTGCAGTGTGTCACAGTGTGTCCCACAGTTTATCCCTCTGTCCACACGTTTTGACTTGCAAATGTTCATTGCAATGAGTCATTGGTCTGGTTCAAGGTCTCTGGCTTCTGTGGCACCATCAGTATTGAATCCTCACTGAGCCTGGTTATCCTGGTTATCCTCTTGTTGTCTTGTGACTTGAAGATCTTGCAGCTTTAGATCAGCAGGGCTGGCCCTTTCATGTATCCCAACCATTCACAGATGATATAGATTTTGGAGTAGGTCACCACAGAGCCCTGGGCCTGGGTCTAGATGATAGCTGAGCTGGTCAGCACAAAGGCTCTCCCTTATCCATACCACAAGGACAAGCTCTCAAGCATTGCTCATACTAGGCAACCAATGCCTCCATAGGCAACAGGAAAAGTCAACTCTCTTGCTTCCATGACCTTGGGTTCAGCCACACCCACATGTCACATCAGCCCAGTAAATGTGCAGATCCACTATCCCAAATGCTGCAGCCTGTGAGGAGTCTAAGCCAGCTCTCCCAGCCTACCACTCTCCCATTCTCAGAGTTGGCTTCTGTAGTGGCTATTCCTGGTTGTCAACTTGACTATATTTGGAATGAACTACAATCCAGAATTGGAAGGCTCACCAGTGACCCTTATCTGGAGGCTTGGAGATCCTTATCTGGATCTTGGTATGGAGATCTTGAGCCATAGTGGCTATGGATTCCAGAAGATTAAATCTCCGAGTTTAAGGAGATTTAATCTGGGCTACACGTTTCATCTGGGATTAAAGGTGTGGTGGAACACACCTTTAATTTGGGCTACACCTTCTGCTGGAGACAATATAAGGACATTGGAAGAAGGGAGTCTAGCTCTTGCTCCTGCGCCTGCTTGCTGTGTGAGACTGAGTAACTGCTAGATCCTTGGACTTCCATTCACAGCTGCGACTGAACCATTGTTGGGAATTGGGCTGCCGACTGTAAGTCATCAATAAATTCTTTTACTATATAGAGACTATCCATAAGTTCTGTGACTCTAGAGAACCCTGACTAATACAGAATTTGGTACCAGGAGTGGTTCTAGAGTAACAGAAGTACAAGGATGAATCTTTTAAAATATTGGAATTGGCTTGTTGAGCCACCAGCACTTTCAACTACTGAAACCTCTCCAGATTCTCTCCCTCCTGGGAGCTCAGAGAATTTTGAAGACCCATGGTTGAAACTATATTTCAAACTTAAAGAAGCTAATGCCCTTGATTTTCTTAATGAATTAGGTGATTCAGTGCACAAAGCTTTCTACAAGATGGGGAAAAAATCAGAAAATGATTTTACTGGCTGGCTGCTCTTAGTATCTGGGGAAAAAATGATGAATGAAAGGAAGGAGTTGTGTGATAAAATCGAAAGGCTCCAGACACAAGTAAACGATCTAAAAGTTGTTAAGTGTGTCCTTGAAGAGAATCTTCTCTCTTGCAGCAATAGAGCTCAAGTTGCAGAAAATCAAACTGAAACCCTCATTGTAAGGTTGGCTGAACTACAGCGAAAATTTAAGTCTCAGCCTCAGAATGTGTCGACAGTTAAAGTAAGGGCACTAATTGGCAAAGAATGGGATCCTATAACTTGGGACGGGGATGTGTGGGAAGACCATGTTGAAGCTGAGAATTTTGAATCTTCAGATTCTCAAGGGTTTGCCCCACCTGAGGAAGTAGTACCCTCAGCCCCACCCCTTGAAATAATGCCTTCCCCACATGAGGAAATTAATTTTGCAGAGTCTGATAAACCAGCAATGACTTTCACTACTGATGTTTCTCAAGGCCCACCAATAGTTTCTTCTAGACCTGTAACCAGACTCAAAGCAAAACAGGCTCCTAGAGGGGAGGTAGAAAGTGTAGTCCATGAGGAAATTCGCTACACTACTAAGGAGCTTAATGAGTTTGCTAATTCTTTTTTTTTTATTTATTTATTTATTTATTTATTTATTTATTTATTTTATTACATATTTTCCTCAATTACATTTCCAATACTATCCCAAAAGTCCCCCATAGCGCCCCCCACTTCCCTACCCACCCATTCCCATTCTTTTGGCCCTGGCATTCCCCTATATTGGGGCATATAAAGTTTGCAAGTCCAATGGGCCTCTCTTTCCATTGATGGCCGACTAGGCCATCTTTCGATACATATGCAGCTAGAGACAAGAGCTCCAGGGTTCTGGTTAGTACATTATGTTGTTCCAACAATAGGGTTGCAGATCCCTTTAGCTCATTGGGTACTTTCTCTAGCTTCTCCATTGGGAGCCCTGTGATACATCCAATAGCTGACTGTGAACATCCACTCCTGTGTTTGCTAGGCCCCGGCATCGTCTCACAAGAGACAGCTATATTTGGGTCCTTTCAGCAAAATCTTGCTAGTGTATGCAATGGTGTCAGCGTTTAGAAGCTGATTATGGGACGGATCCCTGGATACAGCAGTCTCTAAATGGTCCATCCTTTCATCACAGCTACGAACTTTGTCTCTGTAACTCCTTCCCTGGGTGTTTTGTTCCCAATTCTAAGAAGGTGCACAGTGTCCACACTTTGGTCTTCATTCTTCTTGAGTTTCATGCGTTTATCAAATTGTATCTTATATCTTGGGTATCCTAAGTTTTGGGCTAATATCCACTTATCAATGAATACATATTGTGTGAGTTCTTTTGTGATTGTGTTACTTCACTCAAGATGATGCCCTCCAGGTCCATCCATTTGGCTAGGAATTTCATAAATTCATTCTTTTTAATAGCTGAGTAGTACTCCATTGTGTAAATGTACCATAATTTCTGTATCCATTCCTCTGTTGAGGGACATCTGGGTTCTTTCCAGCTTCTGGCTATTATAAATAGGGCTGCTATGAACATAGTGGAGCATGTGTCCTTTTTACCGGTTGGGACATCTTCTGGATATATGCCCAGGAGAGGTATTGCTGGATCCTCCGGTAGTACTATGTCCAATTTTCTGAGGAACCGCCAGACTGATTTCCAGAGTGGTTGTACAAGCTTGCAATCCCACCAACAATGGAGGAGTGTTCCTCTTTCTCCACATCCTCGCCAGCATCTGCTGTCACCTGAATTTTTGATCTTAGCCATTCTGACTGGTGTGAGGTGAAATCTCAGGGTTGTTTTGATTTGCATTTCCCTGATGATTAAGGATGTTGAACATTTTTTCAGGTGCTTCTCTGCCATTCGGTATTCCTCAGGTGAGAATTCTTTGTTCAGTTCTGAGCCCCATTTTTTAATGGGGTTATTTGACTTTCTGGAGTCCACCTTCTTGAGTTCTTTATATATATTGGATATTAGTCCCTTATCTGATTTAGGATAGGTGAAGATCCTTTCCCAATCTGTTGGTGGTTTTTTTGTCTTATTGATGGTGTCTTTAGCCTTGCAGAAGCTTTGTAGTTTCATGAGGTCCCACTTGTCAATTCTCGATCTTACAGCACAAGCCATTACTGTTCTATTCAGGAATTTTTCCCCTGTGCCCATATCTTCAAGGCTTTTCCCCACTTTCTCCTCTATAAGTTTCAGTGTCTCTGGTTTTATGTGAAGTTCCTTGATCCACTTAGACTTGACCTTAGTACAAGGAGATAGGAATGGATCGATTCGCATTCTTCTACATGTTAACAACCAGTTGTGCCAGCACCATTTGTTGAAAATGCTGTCTTTCTTCCACTGGATGTTTTTAGCTCCCTTGTCGAAGATCAAGTGACCATAGGTGTGTGGGTTCATTTCTGGGTCTTCAATTCTATTCCATTGGTCTATTTGTCTGTCACTATACCAGTACCATGCAGTTTTTATCACAATTGCTCTGTAGTAGAGCTTTAGGTCCGGCATGGTGATTCCACCAGAGGTTCTTTTATCCTTGAGAAGAGTTTTTGCTATCCTAGGTTTTTTGTTATTCCAGATGAATTTGCAGATTGCACTTTCTAATTCGTTGAAGAATTGATTTGGAATTTTGATGGGGATTGCATTGAATCTGTAGATTGCTTTTGGCAAGATAGCCATTTTTACAATGTTGATCCTGCCAATCCATGAGCATGGGAGATCTTTCCATCTTCTGAGATCTTCTATAATTTCTTTCTTCAGAGACTTGAAGTTTTTATTATACAGATCTTTCACTTCCTTAGTTAGAGTCACGCCAAGATATTTTATATTATTTGTGACTATTGAGAAGGGTGTTGTTTCCCTAATTTCTTTCTCAGCCTGTTTATTCTTTGTGTAGAGAAAGGCCATTGATTTGTTTGAGTTAATTTTATATCCAGCTACTTCACCGAAGCTGTTTATCAGGCTTAGGAGTTCTCTGGTGGAATTTTTAGGGTCCCTTATATATACTATCATATCATCTGCAAAAAGTGATATTTTGACTTCATCTTTTCCAATTTGTATCCCTTTGATCTCCTTTTGTTGTCGAATTGCTCTGGCTAGGACTTCAAGTACAATGTTGAATAGGTATGGAGAAAGTGGACAGCCTTGTCTAGTCCCTGATTTTAGAGGGATTGCTTCAAGCTTCTCACCATTTACTTTGATGTTGGCTACTGGTTTGCTGTAGATTGCTTTTATCATGTTTAGGTATGGGCCTTGAATTCCTGATCTTTCCAAGACTTTTATCATGAATGGGTGTTGGATCTTGTCAAATGCTTTTTCCGCATCTAAGGAGATGACCATGTGGTTTTTGTCTTTGAGTTTGTTTATATACTGGATTACGTTGATGGATTTCCGTATATTGAACCATCCCTGCATCCCTGGGATGAAACCTACTTGGTCAGGATGGATGATTGTTTTGATGTGTTCTTGGATTCGGTTAGCAAGAACTTTATTGAGGATTTTTGCATCAATATTCATAAGGGATATTGGTCTGAAGTTTTCTATCTTTGTTGGGTCTTTTTGTGGTTTAGGTATCAGAGTAATTGTGGCTTCATAGAATGAGTTGGGTAGAGTACCTTCTGTTTCTATTTTGTGGAATAGTTTGTGAAGAACTGGGATTAGATCTTCTTTGAAGGTCTGATAGAACTCTGCACTAAACCCATCTGGTCCTGGGCTTTTTTTGGTTGGGAGACTATTAATGACTGCTTCTATTTCTTTGGGGGATATAGGGCTGTTTAGATCATTAACCTGATCTTGATTCAACTTTGGTACCTGGTATCTGTCTAGGAACTTCTCCATTTCATCCAGGTTCTCCATTTTTGTTGAGTATAGCCTTTGGTAGAAGGATCTGATGGTGTTTTGGATGTCTTCAGGATCTGTTGTTATGTCTCCTTTTTCATTTCTGATTTTGTTAATTAGGATGCTTTCCCTGTGCCCTCTAGTGAGTCTGGCTAAGGGTTTATCTATCTTGTTGATTTTCTCAAAGAACCAGCTCCTTGATTGGTTGATTCTTTGAATAGTTTTTCTTGTTTCCACTTGGTTGATTTCACCCCTGAGTTTGATTATTTCCTGCCGTCTACTCCTCTTGGGTGAATTTGCTTCCTTTTGTTCTAGTGCTTTTAGGTGTGTTGTCAAGCTGCTAATGTATGCTCTCTCTAGTTTCCTTTTGGAGGCACTCAGAGCTATGAGTTTTCCTCTTAGAAATGCTTTCATTGCGTCCCATAAGTTTGGGTATGTTGTGGCTTCATTTTCATTGAACTCTAAAAAGTCCTTAATTTCTTTCTTTATTCCTTCCTTGACCAAGGTATCATTGAGAAGAGTGTTGTTCAGTTTCCACGTGAAGGTTGGCTTTCTATTATTTATTCTGTTATTGAAGATCAGCCTTAGTCCATGGTGATCTGATAGGATGCATGGGACAATTTCAATATTTTTATATCTGTTGAGGCCTGCTTTGTGACCAATTATGTGGTCAATTTTGGAGAAGGTACCATGAGGTGCTGAGAAGAAGGTATATCCTTTTGTTTTAGGATAGAATGTTCTGTAGATATCTGCCAGATCCATTTGATTCATAACTTCTGTTAGTTTCACTGTGTCCCTGTTTAGTTTCTGTTTCCATGATCTGTCCATTGGTGAAAGTGGTGTGTTGAAGTCTCCCACTATTATTGTATGAGGTGCAATGTGTGCTTTGAGATTTACTAAAGTTTCTTTAATGAATGTGGCTGCCTTTATATTTGGAGCATAGATATTCAGGATTGATAGTTCCTCTTGGAGGATTTTACCTTTGATGAGTATGAAGTGTCCCTCCCTGTCTTTTTTAATGACTTTGGGTTGGAAGTCAATCTTATCAGATATTAGAATGGCTACTCCAGCTTGTTTCTTCATGCCATTTGCTTGGAAAATTGTTTTCCAGCCTTTCATTCTGAGGTAGTGTCTATCCTTTTCTCTGAGATGAGTTTCCTGTAAGCAGCAAAATGTTGGGTCTTGTTTGTGTAGCCAGTTTGTTAGTCTATGTCTTTTTATCGGGGAGTTGAGTCCATTGATATTAAGAGATATTAAGGAAAAGTAATTGTTGTTTCCTGTTATTTTTGTTGTTAAAGTTGGCATTTTGTTCTTGTGGCTGTCTTCTTTTAGGTTTGTTGAGGGATTACCTTCTTGTTGTTTCTAGGGCGTGGTTCCTGTCCTTGTATTGGTTTTTTTCTGTTATTATCCTTTGAAGGGCTGGATTCGTGGAGAGATAATGTGTGAATTTGGTTTTGTCGTGGAATACTTTGGTTTCTCCATCTATGTTAATTGAGAGTTTGGCTGGGTATAGTAGCCTGGGCTGGAATTTGTGTTCTTTTAGTGTCTGTATAACATCCGTCCAGGATCTTCTGGCTTTCATAGTCTCTGGTGAAAAGTCTGGTGTAATTCTGATAGGCTTGCCTTTATATGTTACTTGGCCTTTTTCTCTTACTGCTTTTAGTATTCTATCTTTATTTAGAGCATTTGTTGCTCTGATTATAATGTGTCGGGAGGTATTTCTTTTCTGGTCCAGTCTATTTGGAGTTCTGTAGGCTTCTTGTATGTTCATGGGCATCTCTTTCTTTAGATTTGGGAAGTTTTCTTCTATAATTTTGTTGAAGATGTTTGCTGGTCCTTTGAGTTGAAAATCTTCATTCTCATCCACTCCTATTATCCGTAGGTTTGGTCTTCTCATTGCGTCCTGTATTTCTTGGATGTTTTGAGTTAGGATCTTTTTGCATTTTACATTTTCCTTGATTGTTGTGCCGATGTTCTCTATGGAATCTTCTGCACCTGAGATTCTCTCTTCCATCTCTTGTATTCTGTTGCTGATGCTCGTATCTATGGTTCCAGATTTCTTTCCTAGGGTTTCTATCTCCAGTGTTGCCTCATTTTGGGTTTTCTTTATTGTGTCTACTTCCCTTTTTAGGTCTAGTATGGTTTTGTTCATTTCCATCATCTGTTTGGATGTGTTTTCCTGTTTTTCTGTAAGGACTTCTACCTGTTTGATTATGTTATCGTGTTTTTCTTTAAGGATTTGTAACTCTTTAGCAGTGTTCTCCTGAAATTCTTTAAGGGATTTTTGTGCTTCCTCTTTATTGTCTTCTGCCTGTTTAGCAGTGTTCTCCTGCATTTCTTTAAGTGTGTTATTAACGTCCTTCTTGAAGTCCTCTATCATCATCAGGAGATATGCTTTTAAATCCGTGTCTAACTTTTCCGGTGTGTTGGGGTGCCCTGGACTGGGCGAAGTGGGGGTGCTGGGTTCTGATGATGGTGGGTGGTCTTGGTTTCTGTTAGTAAGATTATTACGTTTACCTTTCGCCATCTGGTAATCTCTGGGGTTAGTTGTTATCGTTGTCACTGTTTAAAGATTGGAGCAGAAGCTGTGTTCCACTCACCAGCAGTCTCTAAATCCTGCGGCGGGGGTCGTGGGTAGCTGATGGTACCCCGGTGCTGGTCCAGCCGGAAGGGGCCTGTGGTCCTACTCAGGCCGTTTTTCTGCTTCCCTAACTAATGCAGTCTCTGGTCCCGCATGCAATTGGATTGGAGCAGAAGCTGTGTTCCACTCTCCAGAAGTCTTAAGATCCTGTGGTGGGTGTTGTGGGTAGCTGGTGAGTGTCAGCCGACCCTGTGCCCCAGCTGCCCAGGTGCTTTTCTGACCGGAAGAGGGTTGTGGCCCTATGTAGGCTGGATTTCTCTCTCCCCAACCAGAGCAGTCTCAGGTCCCGTGTGATTGAACTGGAGCAGAAGCTGTGTTCCACTCACCAGCAGTCCCAAAATCCTGCGGCGGGGGTCGTGGGTAGCTGGCGGGTGTCAGGCAACCCTGCGCTCCCGCTACCCCAGCACTGATCCGGCTGGATGAGGCCTGTGGCCCTACTCAGGCCGGTTTCTGCTTCCCTAACTAATGCAGTCTCAGGTCCCGCGCAATTGGATTGGAGCAGAAGCTGTGTTCCACTCACCAGCAGTCCCAAAATCCTGCGGCGGGGGTCGTGGGTAGCTGGCGGGTGTCAGGCAACCCTGCGCTCCCGCTACCCCGGCACTGATCCGGCCGGATGAGGCCTGTGGCCCTACTCAGGCCGGTTTCTGCTTCCCTAACTAATGCAGTCTCAGGTCCCGCGCAATTGGATTGGAGCAGAAGCTGTGTTCCACTCACCAGCAGTCCCAAAATCCTGCGGCGGGGGTCGTGGGTAGCTGGCGGGTGTCAGGCAACCCTGCGCTCCCGCTACCCTGGCGCTGATCCGGCTGGATGAGGCCTGTGGCCCTACTCAGGCCGGTTTCTGCTTCCCTAACTAATGCAGTCTCAGGTCCCGCGCAATTGGATTGGAGCAGAAGCTGTGTTCCACTCACCAGCAGTCCCAAAATCCTGCGGCGGGGGTCGTGGGTCGCTGGCGGGTGTCAGGCAACCCTGCGAGCTCCTGCTACCCCGGCTCTGATCCGGCTGGATGAGGCCTGTGGCCCTACTCGAGTTTGCTAATTCATTCAAACAGCAACCTGGTGAATACGTGTGGGAATGGATTTTAAGGGTGTGGGATAAGGGTGGAAGGAACATAAAACTAGAGCAGGCTGAGTTTATTGACATGGGCCCTCTGAGTAGAGATTCTAGGTTTAATATGGAAGCTCGCATGGTTAAAAAAGGTGATCCTAGTTATTATAATGGACAGCGTAGGCAAAAGAATGTTTATAATGACAGACCCAGTAACGGTCAGCACAGGAGAGGTGAAATTTATAATGGCATGACTCGCTTGGACCTTTGGTACTGGCTAGTCAATCATGGTGTTTCCAGGAATGAAATACATAAGAAGCCTACTGCATATTTGTTTGATCTGTATAAGCAAAAAAATTCTCAAACAAATGAAAGAAAGGCTACAGTAGTTCGTGGTAAACAGCAATCTCGGCCAGTGAATCAATTTCCAGACTTGAGCCAGTTTGCAGATCCGGAACCCCTTGAATGAAGGGGTGGCCAGGTTCCCCTGAGGAAGGATCCTGATAAGACACCCAAAGGTTTTGCTGTTACCCTTTCTCCAGTTCTTCCCCAGAGGGACCTACGGCCTTTTACAAGGGTAACAGTACACTGGGGAAAAGGAAATAATCAGACTTTTCGGGGTCTGCTGGATACTGGTTCTGAGTTGACACTGATCCCAGGAGATCCCAAGAAACATTGTGGCCCTCCAGTTAAAGTAGGGGCCTATGGAGGGCAGGTGATTAATGGAGTTTTGACTGATGTCCGACTCACAGTAGGTCCAGTAGGTCCCCGGACACATCCTGTGGTGATTTCCCCAGTTCCAGAATGTATAATTGGGATAGATATACTCAGAAACTGGCAGAATTCTCTGAACTGTAGAGTGAGGGCTATTATGGTTGGAAAGGCCAAATGGAAGCCTTTAGAGTTGCCTCTGCCAAAGAAAATAGTGAATCAAAAACAGTATCGTATTCCTGGAGGCATTGCAGAAATTACTGCCACTATCAAGGACTTGAAAGATGCAGGGGTGGTGGTTCCCACCACATCTCCGTTTAACTCTCCTATCTGGCCAGTGCAGAAAACAGATGGATCATGGAGAATGACAGTTGATTATCGAAAACTAAATCAGGTAGTAACTCCAATTGCAGCTGCTGTACCAGATGTAGTTTCGTTACTTGAGCAAATTAACACATCTCCTGGCACCTGGTATGCGGCTATTGATCTGGCAAATGCCTTCTTCTCAGTACCTGTCCATAAGGACCACCAGAAGCAATTTGCTTTCAGTTGGCAAGGCCAACAGTATACCTTCACAGTTTTGCCTCAAGGATATATTAACTCTCCTGCCCTGTGTCATAATTTAGTTAGAAGGGATCTTGATCGTTTGGATATTCCACAAAATATCACATTGGTGCACTATATTGATGACATTATGCTGATTGGACCAAGTGAGCGGGAAGTAGCAACCACTTTGAATTCATTGGTAACACATATGCGTATCAGAGGATGGGAAATAAATCCAACCAAAATTCAAGGACCATCTACCTCAGTGAAATTCTTAGGAGTCCAGTGGTGTGGGGCATGCAGAGATATTCCTTCTAAGGTGAAAGATAAGTTATTGCACCTGGCCCCTCCTACAACCAAGAAAGAAGCACAACGTTTAGTGGGGCTATTTGGATTCTGGAGACAACACATCCCTCACTTGGGTGTGTTACTTAGGCCTATTTATCAAGTGACTCGGAAAGCCGCTAGCTTTGTGTGGGGCCTGGAACAGGAGAAGGCCCTTCAACAGGTCCAGGCTGCTGTGCAGGCTGCTCTACCACTTGGACCATATGACCCAGCAGACCCGATGGTACTTGAGGTGTCTGTGGCTGATAGAGATGCTGTTTGGAGCCTTTGGCAGGCCCCTGTAGGTGAATCACAGAAAAGACCTTTGGGATTTTGGAGCAAAGCTCTACCATCATCTGCAGACAACTATTCTCCCTTTGAAAAACAGCTCTTGGCCTGCTATTGGGCCTTAGTGGAAACTGAACGTTTGACAATAGGACACCAAGTTACTATGCGACCTGAATTACCCATTATGAGCTGGGTACTATCAGACCCTGCAAGTCATAAAGTGGGACGTGCACAGCAGCAGTCTATTATCAAATGGAAGTGGTATATACGTGATCGGGCCAGAGCAGGTCCTGAAGGCACAAGCAAGTTACATGAAGAAGTTGCTCAAATGCCTATGGTTTCTACTCCTGTTACAATGCCATCTGCTGCCAAGCATGCGCCTATAGCCTCATGGGGTGTTCCCTATGATCAACTGACCGAAGAGGAAAAGACTAGGGCCTGGTTTACTGATGGCTCTGCACGTTATGCAGGCACCACCCAGAAGTGGACAGCTGCAGCATTACAACCCCTTTCTGGGACAACTCTGAAAGACACAGGTGAAGGGAAATCTTCACAGTGGGCAGAACTTCGGGCAGTACACATGGTATTACAGTTTGTTTGCAAGAAGAAATGGCCAGATGTACGATTATTCACTGACTCATGGGCTGTAGCCAATGGATTGGCTGGATGGTCAGGGACTTGGAAAGATCACAATTGGAAAATTGGTGAAAAAGACATCTGGGGAAGAAGTATGTGGATAGATCTCTCCAAATGGGCAAAGGATGTGAAGATATTTGTGTCCCATGTAAATGCTCACCAAAAGGTGACTTCAGCCGAAGAGGAGTTCAATAATCAAGTGGATAAGATGACCCGTTCTGTGGACAGTCAGCCTCTCTCCCCAGCCATCCCTGTCATTGCTCAATGGGCACATGAACAAAGTGGCCATGGTGGTCGAGATGGAGGTTATGCTTGGGCTCAGCAACACGGGCTTCCACTCACCAAGGCTGACCTGGCTACAGCTGCTGCTGATTGCCAGATCTGCCAACAGCAGAAACCAACACTGAGCCCCAGATATGGCACCATTCCTCGAGGTGACCAGCCAGCAACCTGGTGGCAGGTTGACTACATTGGACCACTTCCTTCGTGGAAAGGACAGCGTTTTGTTCTTACTGGCGTAGATACTTATTCTGGTTATGGATTTGCCTTTCCTGCACGTAAGGCCTCTGCTAAAACCACCATTCATGGGCTGACAGAATGCCTTATCTATCGTCATGGTATTCCACACAGTATTGCTTCTGACCAAGGAACTCATTTCACAGCCAGAGAAGTACGACAGTGGGCCCACGATCATGGAATTCACTGGTCTTACCACGTTCCCCATCATCCTGAAGCAGCTGGCCTGATAGAAAGATGGAATGGCCTTTTGAAGACACAGTTACAGCGCCAATTAGGTGGTAACAGCTTGGAAGGCTGGGGTAGAGTTCTTCAGAAGGCAGTATATGCTTTGAATCAGCGCTCCATATATGGTACAGTTTCACCCATAGCCAGGATTCATGGGTCCAGGAACCAAGGGGTGGAAAAGGGAATAGTTCCACTTACTATCACTCCTAGTGACCCTCTAGGAAAATTTTTGCTTCCTGTCCCCATAACTCTAGGTTCTGCTGGCCTAGAAGTTTTGGCTCCAGAGAGGGGAGTGCTCCTACCAGGAGCTACAACAAACATTCCATTGAACTGGAAGCTCAGACTTCCCCCTGGTCATTTTGGGCTTCTAATGCCCTTAAACCAACAGGCTAAAAAAGGAATAACCGTGTTAGGAGGAGTGATAGATCCAGATTACCATGGGGAAATTGGATTACCTCTTCACAATGGAGGTAAGCAAGATTATGTCTGGAGTGTAGGAGATCCCTTAGGGCATCTCCTAGTACTACCATGTCCTGTGATTAAAGTCAATGGGAAACTACAACAGCCTAATCCAAGCAGGATGACTAAGGACGCAGACCCATCAGGAATGAAGGTATGGGTCAATCCTCCAGGAAAAGAGCCAAGACCTGCTGAGGTGCTGGCCGAAGGTGAAGGAAATACAGAATGGGTAGTAGAGGAAGGTAGTTATAAATACCAATTAAGGCCACGTAACCAGTTGCAGAAACGAGGATTATAAAGTAATATGAATGCCCCATTGTAAATTTACAAATGCGTTTGCGATTGTACGAGGGATAGTTATATCATGTTAGGCGTATTCACAACCTTGTTATTGTTTCATGTGAACATGAGATATTATTTGTGTCAAGTTGACAAGGGGTGGATTGTAGTGGCTATTCCTGGTTGTCAACTTGACTATATTTGGAATGAACTACAATCCAGAATTGGAAGGCTCACCAGTGACCCTTATCTGGAGGCTTGGAGATCCTTATCTGGATCTTGGTATGGAGATCTTGAGCCATAGTGGCTATGGATTCCAGAAGATTAAATCTCCGAGTTTAAGGAGATTTAATCTGGGCTACACGTTTCATCTGGGATTAAAGGTGTGGTGGAACACACCTTTAATCTGGGCTACACCTTCTGCTGGAGACAATATAAGGACATTGGAAGAAGGGAGTCTAGCTCTTGCTCCTGCGCCTGCTTGCTGTGTGAGACTGAGTAACTGCTAGATCCTTGGACTTCCATTCACAGCTGCGACTGAACCATTGTTGGGAATTGGGCTGCCGACTGTAAGTCATCAATAAATTCTTTTACTATATAGAGACTATCCATAAGTTCTGTGACTCTAGAGAACCCTGACTAATACAGCTTCCTAGTGCTTTTACAATCAGGGCCAGCTCCATTGTGATGCCTAGGCAAGGTATTGCTATCCCAATGTTAAGCTCTGAAAATCACTGAAGGAAGACCCCAGACTCAAATAAACACTCAAAGGCAAAGACAGTTTATTCTGCAGAAACAATCATCATGCTGGGGTCAGCCATTCATTAAAATGGCAATCATGAGAGGAGCTCACAGGCCTCTTTTTATGCAGGGATAGGGGAATTTTCTGGAAGAGTTAGGTAATCTCTAACATGATTGGCTATGTGTGCAGCAGTTACATTAGTACAATTTCTGGTTGGTTTCTATATTACTTTTACCATTTTTGGTCAGGCCTGAGAGAAATTTCAGAAACTTATCTTACTAGGCCAGATGTCCTCGCTCTCAGCCAAATGTCAGAGCTACTATGGACTAACAACCCACTGTGGCTCTCCTCAGGAGCATTGCCTGTTTCTCTGGAAAACTAAAACTTGGGGCCTAACATGGCTACCTGTCCTAAAATGAAGTAGGTTACTTCCTCTCACCTAGAGCTACAGCCAGTGAGGGGGCAGGGCTAGCTCTCCTGCTCTCCTGCTCTCCAAGACCAGCTTTGCTAACAACTACAGGTGGTGAGTAATAGGTCATCACCCCACACCAAAGACACCTCATGGCAGACAAGTGGTGGGGTCAGCTCCCCTGTGCTCTTGCCCTTGGACCAACTCACCTGTGCCCAAGAAACAACTCAGATTGATTCTGTGCATTGTTTTTCAGTCTGAATTTCTTTAATATCTTCTTTGATCTTCATTATTTCTTTCCATCTACTCCTTTTGGTTTGGGTGCCTGCTTTCCTAAGACCTTGAGGTACATCATTAGGCTATTTATTTGAAACCCTTTTTTTTTTGTTGTTGTTGTTGTTGTTTTTTAATATATGCTCTTGTGGCTATAAACTTTCCTCTTAGAACTGCCTTAACTGTGTCCCAGAAATTCTGGTAAGCTATACTTTCATTTTCATTTGATTCTAGAAATCTGTTAGTTTATTCCTTGATTTCTTCAGTGACTCACCAGATCACTTCTAAGTTGTGTGGTTAGACACTAACTAAAATGAACATCTTGGAAGAAGGATAAGTACCTCAAGACAGGAACCTAGAGGCAGGAACTGAAGCAGAGACCATGGAGAAATGCCACTTTCTCCTGGTTTGCTCAGCTACTTCATTATACAGCCCAGGTCCTCTTGCCCAGGGATGGCATCGTGTGTGTATAGTTACAATTGTTAATACTTTTGGATGAATTGACCCCTTTATTAATAGGAATTTTTAAAACTTCAGCACATTTCTTTCTACTTTCTCCCATAATAGCTTTAATTCTTCATTTCTATGTACCAGTGGGAGATAAAGGAAAATCAAGTTAATGACTAATTAGCTTGTTATGTTCCTTTTCTAGGAAATAATCTACCACTACTACATCTTAGCATTGGTAATCTATGCCATTCATTTTTTTTTCAAATTAAAAAAGAAAAGGTTGCAAAGCAAAAGAACCAACCACCAGAATGAAGAGAAAACCTACCAATGGAAAAAAAAAAAAAAACTGCATCAGTCAGGGGTATCATCTGGAATGATTTTAAAAATTTTAAGCCACAAATCTTCTAGTCAATAAATGAGCTAACCAGCTGAAGTGGGAAAGTTTTCAAAAGAATAAATGCAAGTGGCCAAAAAATACTTGAGAAGGTGTAAAGGTATTGGACGTCCTTGTCCTTCAGAGACATGGAGATTCAAACTGTTTTAAAATTCCATCCCATCCCAGTCAAACAGACTACCATGAGGAGAAAAACACAATGTAATTAAAACAGTGCTGGCAGGGATATAGGGGGAAAGGAATACTTCTTCACTGCTGGCTAAGAATGTAAACTGAGAGAGACACTATGAGAAAAACCAACAGGGATGTTCCTAAAAATAGGTGCTCCAGAGGAACAGATCTGATACAGTGCATCTCCATCTCTCTCTCTCTCTCTCTCTCTCTCTCTCACACACACACACACACACACACATATAATTTATACATATATGTATATATTTTTATATATTCTATATAATGTATATATAAATAAGTAAATTATAAATTATATATAATTTATTAATAAGTATTTATTTATTCATTTATTACAGTGACTTACAGGCTGTAGTCCAGCTAATCTAATGATGACTGTCTGCTAATGGAAAGTCCTAGATTGTAGTAGCTATTCAGTACTGAGGGCTGGATGTCTCAGCCAACAATTCACTATACTTTTTCCTCATAATCTTTAGTCATGGACAATTCTTTCAAATTTAATACTTTACTTGGAAGGGACTAAGCCTATAAGCCATTACAAAACTTGGTTGCACAGAACAGAGTACAAACCTGCAGGACAGTGCTACAGTGGGGACTAAGGGAGAAGAATGCAGGAGGTTGGTGAGACATCCATAAAGCTACCCACCAGAAGATTCAACTTGGGCACAGGTCTCTGTTGTTTAGAAAAGAACACAGTTTTGAGATTATTTTAAATCATCTCCAGACTCAGGGATATTTGGTCTTGGCAAACAAATGTCCTCCTGACTCCCCTACATCCTTTCTAGTCAAGCATGCATCATAAATATGGTGAGCAGTTTATGAGGCCTCCTCCAGAGACTAGAGTCTAGAAACTGCATGAAAGAGATGTACCCTCTATCCACTTCTTGTTCAAATTATGTTTCAAAAGAATGAGTTACTGCAGAAATGTTTATTGTTATAAAATATGTGAAAGAAAACATCTGAGAAAATTTTTTTTTAAAAAAATGACGTTATTCTTCTCACAAAACAGTATTCCTGGCATTGGGTCAAAATGTACCCATTTCAAAGAAAATATTGATATAAGAACATCAAATATTTACCAAAAAGAAAAACAAACTATGCCTGCTGGAGAGAAGCAAGGAAGTTAGTCTTTTACATATCTGTTGGTGGGATGTTCCAGGGTCTAGCATGGTCCAAGTGTCTCTTTAAAGGATAAGATGATGGTGAATGTGGGTCAGGCCGTCAGGTTTAGCTCTCAGCCAGTGCACAATTCTATAATGGATAAGATGAGTGATAAGATGGAACAGGATTTGGTTTCAGAGAATCTGTTAGGTGTAGGAATGAAACAGGATTCCCCAGGCCATAAGATGTCCCGGCTATCTGTATGACCTCTTCACGTGGGTATGGATGCTTTGGAGTGAAGCCCTGTAGCACTGGGGAATTTGTGTGTGTCAGCCATGGTTTGCATCAGATTCTGAGGTGACTGTCCACACAGGTGAAGGGCCAGGCCTGTAAATCCAACTGCATCCTGCTAACTCTTACAGCACTCAGGATGCCAAAGGAAAGTTCTGGGGGCAAGATAGAACAGCTTGTGTCAGATGTGGCAACACAGAGTCCAGGAGGCCATAGAGGGATGGCCCTCAGGTGAGGTTTACCTGAAAACATAAGCTATTAGGAAAGAGTGGCAAACCGACAGTCACAAACAAAAGAGCACAGCCTCTCCACGAGCTCGACTCCACTAGCACACCTGCTTATCAGCCTCCCACTCAACCTTGCTATGACTCCTCAGGACAGAGGAGCATTATCTGAAAACAATTTATACAACCTTCCTCAGTTTACGTCTGCACACTGTAGTCACCTTGTTTCCTTAAACTTATCAACAACCCTTCATCACTTTTTTAATCCCAGATCTCAGTCCCATCAAATCACTTAGTTCTGAATAAATTCTGTAACAACAACAGCAACAAAAGCTCTTTTCTAATGCTGCTTAGATTGACATCTCTGAGTGTAAGGAGACTAAATGAGAGAGACCAGGATACTGAGAGAGGAAGACATGGGTGTGGGAGCTGGGAAGACAGGGAAGAATATAGGGAGGAGAAGCAAGCTAATGCTGTCTACTGCTTTCCCAGGTTCCTAATTAGCAGGGCACAGTCCAACCTACTCTGCAGCCATTGTTTCTGAAGCAAACATGATGAAAGTCAGACAAAATAATCACCCAAAGTGCTCTGCTGTGACAGCTCTGTCCTTAGGGGTTTACTAGACTTGACTTTCCTGAGACCTTTAGGGAAATCTTCAGCCAAAGTCCATTAAGCAAATTAAAATGTAGGAGAAAAATAAACACAGATTGACAGAGATAGCCGTTTTATGAGTGAAAGGAGGCAGTGGGGCCCCTATGAATCTCCCAGTTGGTATTTAAAGTCTCCGGCTCCCAGCCCTTCTAACTCTTAAAGGCGTGTAGTCTTTAAGATACTCTGGCAGGCATAAAAGAAAGTTACTGGAACTTTGTCTCCCACAAATACAAGAGCTAGCACATGCTGAAATAAAAACACATTTGATGGAATTCTTCATTTCACTTCCTGACATAGTACATGGGACCAAGTGGTAAATGCAGAAGCACCATCTATATACCATCCATACCATGACACAAAACCAAACCAATTAGTGCAGAGTCACGTTGAATTCATGCCTTTTGGGTATAAATTAATTGTATATATAGGCTGAGGTGTCTTGTTATAATGTAAATCCTTAATAATACAGAACAAGAAAAGACTCAGTATGTACACTGTGGAGGCAAAAGGGTTCAGACTGGGATTGCTTTTCTTATGTAGGATCTTAAATTTTTATTTCAGAAATTTAAAAATAAAGTCATCACTTGTGCTGTGTCTCCAAAGTTAGGAATATTCCCTAGGGCTAATGATGGAACACTGTGCATATTTTCCTAAGGGGTAAGGGCAAAGAGGCATTAGATTTTCCGTTTAGATCTCTGGGGCAGATTCCAAGGGCCTTTATTCTTCACCTTGCCCTGGGGTTAGGGACAACAAGCTGTTGCCAACCCGGCTCTGCAGTTGATTCTCAGGCACCAGGAGGGTCCCCTTTGGGCAGAGCTGTGGCAAGAAGAAGGGTGTTTTCTAAACCCAAGTTCAGTCCTTGGACTTTCTAAACCAATATTTTCAGGGTTACGAATCATCCTCACTCTCCTAAAGTCTCAAGCTTCTCGCACAGTGTGAAGTGCTGGACTTTAGCTCTTTAGGTTTGGCTTTACTTTGTACATCTATGTGCAGGGTCACAGGCTGTGGTGTGTTTACAAACTCAGGATAAGATTCCACAGAGGCATCTAAACCCCTAACAAGTGAGGATTATTGCCTTTTAAAAATAGCAAGGGGCTATCTTTCAGAGAGAAAAAAAAGTCAAACGATTTGCAATGTTTTCAATAGATAAGGACACATTTTCCCATTATGAAGAACCACATTTTTAAAATGTAAAGGACAAGTCAGGCCTGGTAGAGCAGGCCTGATGATATAAGCTCAAGGCCTGTCTGGACTACAGGCTGAGCTCAAGGCCAGCTGTGTAACTTAGAGACACTGTCTCAAAATAAAAGGTTAAAAGAGACTGAAGTCAGGCATGGCTGAGTGTGCCGACAACGACAAGGCTGAAGGGTGCAAAGAAGTAGAACTTGGAAGCTTTCTGACCAACCAGCCTAACCAAAATGGAAAGCTTCTAGTTCAGATATGCGGGCATGGGGGAGAGAACCAGGCAGAGACAGCTACAGAGTGAGAGAAACAGAGAGATGGCAGAAGACATACATTGTCCTTCTCTGGATTCCATATTAGTGTGAGGGCACAAAGATGCATACCCCATACACTTGGATTTGTGTAACACACACCACACAACATGCCCCTCCACACATGCACACAGACACACACACACATGTACACATGTACACAGACAGACAGACAAAACACACACCACAAAGAAACATTTTTAAAGACCTGGGGTGCATGCCTTTGCTAGCATGCATGGGATTCTATATTGACTCCCAATACCACAGAACAATATCCTAGAGGGGAATATTCCCTCAGTCCAAGGATAGCCAAATGGCCCTGTAAAAATCCCAAAGCCAACTAGCTGATGCTCTCCTAAGTGAAACCCAAGTTGAATCTCACCTTGCTTTCTCATGGGGCATAAGGAAGGCTCACCAGTTTAAATCCAGAGAAACCTCACACCTCAGTTTTGCAACTCTTAAGATCTCCCAGGAAGTCTTCCACAATGGCAGCCTTGAAAAACAACAACAACAACAAAAACAAAAAAACAAAAGAATGAGTCTAGGTTCCTTTCTTGCTTGTCTTTTCCTTCTGTTTAGTGAAGTTGGAAATGGCCAGGAAAAATGAATGGATCTTGAAGGAAAAAAAATGGAGACAGGAGATTCAAATGCTCCCCAAACCTTGTTGCCAGCCAAAGGAAAAATCTGAAGAGACAAGTGCTTTCCCAAACCCCCAAATAAAATTAGAAATAAGCACCCCCTTTTAACATCAGTGGAATGCTTGCTTGAGTTAATATCAAATCTGATTACCACATCTGAGTTGGCAAGTTTAATTTCTCTTCAGTCTTAGAGCCTGGATTTTTCCCATGCAACCCCGATAGTGGCATGAACTCTGCCATGAAAACTCAGATTTTCAGCCGGTATTCTCATTTGTCAAAGAAATGTTAGAATGCATAAAATCCTGCAGCATGCCAAGTGGAGTCAGACCTATAGGGTGAGTTGGGTTCCATAGGAAACCAGATCAATGCTGTTTAACAGAGTAACAGTGAGGACCAGGCTCTTGAACGCAAAGCTTTGAAGAAGTAAGGGGGCATTGACTGTAGTCATAGAAAACCTTTATCCCCTAGAGATTATGAAAAAAATAGCAATGTCTAAGTGAGGCAAATAGCCCTTCATCAAGATCCTCCAGTGAGAACACAAGTACACATCCCAATTAATTTGTTAGAAGGGTGTTGGGCAAGAGCAGAACTTTATAATTGTGGACTGCACTAGATGACTGCTATATCGAGGAAGAAATGTGACGAATGGCCTTGTCACTGTACCTAGATCGGGGCTGCTCTGTGGATGGTTGCAACCTCAAGTTAATTAGGAGTTTATTATTCATTTGCTAGCTCAACTTCCATAGATGTGTCCTATTAACTCAGTATAATGCTGACAAGTCTGATCAGCAGGAGGTGCCACCTACTGAGAACCCCTTTCTTTCCTCTCTCTCCCTTTCCCCGACCTGCCCTCCCTCTCTCTCCATCCTTTCTGAAATGGCCTTTCATAGTTCACACTGACCACAAACTTTCTATGTAGCTAAGAATGACCCTGAGCTCCTGAATCCTCCCCCTATTGCCACCCAGTACCCACCCCAAAAACGAGGGTTATAGGCATGCACCACCAGGCCTAGTTTTATACAGTGCTAGAGATCAAATCTAGGTCTTCACGATTGCTAGGCAAGCTAACCCCACCGCACCCCTACCCCCAGAATCTAGCTGTGTAGTACAGGTTAACTCTAAACTCTCTATGTAGTTTAAGTTGGGTTGAGATTTATGGTCCTCCAGCTTAGATGTTGAGAGGAGAGAGGAATATTACCAAACTCTGTTAGTGGCCTCTTAGAATAAACAACTTGATCACAAACATTCATTCAAAAACACTTGTTGAGTATCATTTGGAGTCAAGCTTTGAACTACATATTAAAATGTAGCAAAGTAACCCTCTGGGATCCAGATTTATAATCTGAAAGTCAAAGTACATTATAATCTGGAAACCAACAATATTTTAGGGGCTTCCTCCTTCTTAAAAAAAATAAAATTTCATTTTCATGGTTTTCTTATTTGTTTATAACTAGTTTTCTTTAATTTATAAACTTCAAGAATCTAGATTAGTTATTGTGATTTGTTTCCCTCCTAATCTTAATTGTACAATAGAGTCTCACCCTTGGAACCTGCTGACATAGAGGAAATAGAAACACTGGCTAGAATTTTAAACACATGCTTACAAATTATTCTAAACCTCAGATGTAATAAATAAATGGCAGAAAGGGAATCATAGACCCTTGGCTTATTCCCTCAGAACTTCAATTCCACTTGCTAAGAATATTAGCAGGGATTCCCCCTAGAAATACCATGCCCAGGACCAGAAGTGGTTGATTGACAGTTTCATTCCATCAGGATTAGAAGTCAGCCCCGGTGTGTCTGCTAATTTTCTGACTTTTCCTACTCTGGGAGTGCACAGTTGGATTGAATGATGGAAAAATTCATGTCACACAGACATTTTCCTTTCAAGAAGCTGTGCAGAGTTCAGCCATAGGGCAAGCAAGCTCTTTCTGCATTTATCTTGGAACAAGAAAAAAAATGAAAATGGCTAATGTGACATGCCACCTTAGGACAATAAAAATGGGGAAGGGTTACAAAGATATTGGCAAAGTAATGAAGTTTACCAATGGCCAGCCATTTAGGGCAGGGAGGAACATAAATGCAGTGGGCATGCAGGACTGAATACACACACACACACAAACACACACAAACACAGACACACACACACACACACACACACACACACACACGCACATGCTCACACATGCTCCAGGGGTATGGCATGCACAACTGAAGAAGTCTATGATATAGTATAAATGTTAGCAAATTAGTATTTTATTCATGGAGTAATAGATGCTATTCTACTGTCCTGAGCTCTATGTACAAAGTATTCTTAAGAGTTTGGGACCCTCGAGAAGACTCAATTTGCATGTACCAAATACCACAAATATCAGAATAATCCAAAAGGCCCAGAGCCAGGTGCCTGTGCCACAAAGGACACACATGAAAAATTTGAGTCGGGTGCAACCACCCACCTATGGGCAGAGCAGAACTCAGCCAGCAGATCTGCTGACTTGGGACCACGAAGCTCAGTGGGCTTGGGAATAGGAGTTAGGTCAGATTTAGTCTGTCACTGCCAAGTGTATACAGACAGCCTCAGTCCACTCTATCAGTGTGAGAAGCATTTACTAGGAAATATCCCAGAGATCACTGAGAAGTGGGTCTCCATCTTGAATGACTTCATAGTTCTCCATTACCATAACTGACAAGTCTGCAAGTAGCTCCTTCCTAAGACTCGTCGTAACAGTCAGAGGACTAATCTCTATTAATGATGATAACCAACATCTGTTTATTTCTTCTTGCATGCCTGGTGTTTTTCTAACTGCATACATGCATTTATCCATTAAAGAAGGCTCTGCCATTATTACATTTTTCCAGATCAAACAAAAGAGATTCAGGAAACTTCCTACAGTTCGGACTTGGAATGTCAGCTAACCAATATGCTGGAGGCTTTGCCTCCAGCTTGTGGCACTACTGTTAATGCCCAAGACCTAGAGGCAGGAAGCTGGGTCCATACTCTTCAGGGGACATCAGAACCCTTCCTAACTTAATTTCCTGGACACCCTGGAGTGATCAGGCCTCTGTCAGGGTCTTCCACTACATTGTCCTGTGACCAGAGTAACAGAACCAAGCAGCCATATCTTGCAATCTGATTCCAGAGCTTGCATTAATTTTAGACTTATTTTATGTATATATTTTGCCTCTCTGTATGTGTGTGAGTGAGCGTGTGTGTGAAAATGTACCATGTGAGTGCCTGTAGCCATAAGGGTCAGAACAGAATTGAATCACCTCGAACTGGAATTATGGCTGGTTATAAGATGTCATGTGTTTGCTGGGAACTGAACCCCAGTACTCTGTAAGATCAGCAAGTACTCTAAAGCTCTGAGCCATCTCTCCAGTCCCCAGAGCAGGCATTCTTAATATTCCAATTCCTTTTACATATAAAAATATTTCTCTTATATAATATATAAATGTATACAATAAATAATTATGAACTAAAATATGTTGAAATCAACCTTTTTCCTGCTTCTTTATTTCAGAGGCAGCACTGCAATTGGTAGTCTAGCCTTTTGATCATGGAGCCCATCCTACCATATGGAAGGGCTCAGTCCCACTGCCCAGTCACAACTGCCAATCTGCATACTGGGGACTATCCAAGGGGATCTGCAGTGGCAGGCAACAGGATGTGATGGGAAGACAGAGCACAGCAGGTTGGTTGTAGGTAGTGGACGGCTAGGAGCCAAGATCAGGGCCACTGAGAGGGAAGTGACTTCAGTGGGCTCCAGCAGCTTCCAACAATGAAAGCTCTAGGAGAGAATTATCTTTCCCAAGGTGTTATGGCTCTATCAGACAGACACTCTCAGATGATCTTTGATGAAATAACTCGTGCACTTTATTCCATGTAGATAGGGCTGTTGGGATCTATAGGCAGATGTTTTCTATTAGTTTGGTCTGAGATGTTAGGGGTGCCTCATCTGCATGTGGAGGGGCTTAGGTCATTGCCCCTTCAGGATTGATTGTTACAGTCCTCTCAATTGGTGCCATGGTCATGTGTTCCAGGACGGGAACCTGGTTGAGAATAGGTTAAACACCTACCATTCTCAGATATGAGAATCACTGTGGTTTCTGAATCTGCTCAACGTTCCCAAATGTTCTGTCTGGTGGCACTGCCCCCCCCCCCCACACACACACACAACCTCGGGAAACTCACAGATAAGAACCCTACACAAAGCAGAGGCATGATGGTAAGACATATAGTATGTTAACTGACGAGTGGAGAATCCTGACCTAAAAGTGGCCACTTTTAGAAACATCCGGAAGACAAAGAACATTCTTTGCTGTGGTATAATCGCTCTCTCATCAGTGTTTGGAATTTTTGCAATGAGCTTACATGGTAATTGCAGCCTCCTTTGTCCAAAATAGCAGAGGCAGAAGCAGGGTAGCCATAGGAGAAAGTGGCAAGTGCTGTGACACAGAAATGAGGTCTGATTTACTCATTTACTAATCCATCTCTGGTTATTTTATGAGGCTTCCATATGCTCTGTTCATCTGTCTGGTACTAGATAAATCAGTCAGGGGCCTTTGTCGAGAGCACCTGACTCAGGGCTTCACCACCAGTGAGCCTCCTTGACTTTGAGTGATGTGTCAGGATCTCTACATTTCTGTAGAGTACTCTTAGACTTAGCCATTTTGGTCATTGAAGTGATGCAGTGGTTCCCACAGGGGTCTGGCAATGTCAGAAACCTCACTACCAGCCTTGTGTGGTAGCACATGTCTATAGTTCTTAAGGGAAGATAGGGACGGGAGGATCATTAGTACAAGGCCATCCTGAGAAATGTATTCTAGGCCAACTGGGCTATGCCATGTCTCAAAATAACAATAAGTAGATCTTATAACCAGCAGCTTAGGATATGATAACTTCTTGTAGTTTTTAAACACAATTCAAACCAAGCCCTATTTGGAGCCCCAATTTTCAAGCTTCTACTACTTCCCATATTACCCTGGGGATATGAATGGGTTTGCTCATGCCACAAGATGGCTCAGATCTCTGTTGTTGAGTAAGGGGTATAGCCTTGAGGCACCACTTTGAGGCCTTTAGTCTCTAAGGAGCATAACTTGAGAATGAATGTGCCTCGGGCAATGAATTTTTAATACCTCCAGTTAATACCACCAGCTCTATATCTCTGCAGATTCCATATCTGTAAATTCAGCCTTGGGTTGAAAATATTAAAATGTGAAAGATGCACATCTGAGACTGTGTGCGTTCCTCACTTGTCATCATTTTGTCAGTGACATGGAATAACTGTTTCCACATTTATCCCACAAGCTACTACAGATAGCCCAAAGATAATCTAAAGCATTTAGAAGCAGACATGCAGGTTATATGCAAATATGATACTGTTTTATACCAAAGATGTGAGTGCCCAGGAAGTATACATGGCCAAGTCTCTGTGGATGCGTGGGACAGTCTTATTGCAAGTCTCTCGGAAGTGGTCACTTACTGAGACAGCCTCAGTGATGAATACTCTTCTGTGGGTTCCCTTGTCAAGGTGCTAACTGAGCCCAGCAGGGTGGCCAGACACACCATCCATGTTACTAGAAGACAGAATAGGGACACTGTTTTACTCCCTGGTATCCCTACTCACACATGGGAAGCAGCATCCATATTCTTCATATACTCTAGACAGAAGACCAAGAAAACTTCACTTGAGCTCATTTTATAGGTGTTTTCCAGACCATGCTTGGAGTAGCTGCTACTACTAAAAAAAAGCATTGTGAGCCCATTTAAGAAAGAGTCTAAAGTAGGCAAATCTGAGGAGGCAAAGCACAAGTGATTACCAGGACTTGGAAGGGCATGGGAAGAGCTGATTTCAGAGAGGGGAGCTGATGAAGATCTGGGATTAGGTAGTAACGGATACATGGCATAGAGTATGCAAATGTCTCAGGAACATATGCTAGAAAATGTCAAGAGGAGTGACGTTCATGTTACATGGACTTTGCACAGTAGATGCATACATGCTGCACAAATGGAAGTCAACACTACCATCACACCATTACAATGGCTACAGCTGTGTTGGATTGCATTGGTGTTTTTGACTTGGTTGTCCCCTGTGGACCAAAGCTTAAGTCAATTTAGCAGCTTGAGTGCTTATGCTCATGCTATTTGGCTAATGTGTCCTTGTCTTACTTTTATGGCTCCCAGATAAGTGGATTAAGAATAATGCGCCTACCTATTCATTTCTCTTAGTTTATGCCAATATGTGTCAGTATATCTCAGTATAGAAGGTACAGGCTATTCACATCCAACTTAACTCTATGAGGAGTTGTGCTTGTAAGCTTTCAAGCACCAAAATGAGATCTCTGAGTTAATCGACTTATAAAGAGAAAATGTTGCTTTCAGCTTACAGGTTTGGAGGCTCCAATTCATGACCAGTTCATAAGCTTTGGGGCTGTGGTAACACAGCATTCTGGGAACACGTGGCATAAGGAAACTACTTATCTCAGCCAAGAGGGAAAAGGGACAACCCGGAGTCAGAGGTCCACAGTACTCAAGGCACACCCCAGGGACCCTGAGCATCCCAGCACACTCCATATCTGTGATCAATTTTATAAAAAGAAAACTCTTCAATAATAGAATTTATACAATAATTTTCCTTGAGGAATAAGCTTTAAAAGCATTTATGTTACCTATTTACTGATTTCTTATTGGTAAATAACTAAAACAGTTGTCAATAGGAATAGATTACTCATTTCTATAATAGTCAAACATATCACATTTGCCAAGCGTTTCTGTGATTGATGGGTCACAATGGCACAGTACAGTAATCATCAGACCCTTTAACTTGCTTTTGATTCATTTTAGACATACAGAAAATGTGATCAGGGGCACAGAGACACACTGTGGTTTCCCCAGTATGAAAATGTCATACTTCGCTCATGAAGTATCTCACATTACCACAACATGCCTGTCAGAACTAAGAACTCAGTGTGGGTGCAGAGGCCTGCCAACAGCCTTCTCTGCAGCAGCTCTAAGATCCCAGCTTTCCAGACCCACTAGCTGGATGTAGTCATCACAGTTGATGACTTGCCTAGTCTGTGAGTGTTTCCCTGGGTCACTTGTCATGACTTGACAAGTTCCAGAAGTATGTCACAGATTGTACATGGTATGCTGTTCTCAACAATGTTCTTGTATCACACTGGGGCTATCGATTTGGGGGAACAAAACCACAGTGGCCCATTACTGATGAGGTCAACCCTAGTCCCATGGCTGAAGTGGAGTCTGCCAGACTTCTTCACCACAAAAGTTAGCTTTGTTGCTTTTCCTTGCCTGTTGGAAACAGGGATTAAGCCCAGCCTTACTGGAAAGGAGGGGAATTAAGCTCCATTTCCTGGAGCTCAACAATAATCCATGAAGATCATTTAAATTTTTCTATGTAACATTCTTCCTGTGATATTTACTCTGTCCTTCACTTACGTGCATTCAGCAGTATTCATTTCCTTCTTGCTCATTATAATATCATAGCATGCCTGTTTATTTCATTGCTCAAACTGTGTCAGTTCTGGCCCTGAGGTATTTATTTAGTTTGGCTTCACTGCCCCTTTAATATGTTCAACCATTCTACACCCTCTGCTTTTTCTCTTTTTAAATACTTCCTTATTTTCTTACACTAACGAGATGATCCAGGCTCAGCTCATCTTGCTTTTTTTTTCTGCCCTCATCCTAAAAACAGCCAGTTTTCCAATGAGTTCTGGTTCCTTTCCTTGGAGAATAAGACTGGATGCAGAATCTGGGCGATGGGTATGTGCATTGCCACTGAAGGGGCTCAAGGTTCTCTGAGAAGACAATTTAAGAATAGACCTGTGTGAGTTAATGTATACACACATCCCAAGAGGAGATGATAGGTGATGGATAGAGGACTGACGATTGGCAGGTAGATGTTGATTCCGCGCGCTCACATTCACCGTCATTAGATTTACTCATTTGTTTCTGTATAGCTACCCTGTCAGTGTGAAATATGCCCCCATTATAAATAATGTATTGATGCATTTAATCAACCCTAGTTTATACACACAGTTTTGTGTGTGTGTCTGTGTGTGTGTGTGTATTACTGCATGTGTACATTTGTAGGCATATATGTGGAGGCCAGAGATCAGCAGGTTTCTTCTCAGTTGCTATCTAATTTTTTGAGACTTTCACTGAGCTAACTAGCAAGCTCTGGATAATCCTGAAACCATCTTCCCAGGGCCAGGATTATAGGGATAAGCCACAGTGCCCAGCTTTCTGGATAGGCACTGAGTGTCCAAACTTGGGTCCTCACACTTTGCAACAAGAACATCACTAACTGAGCTTTCCCTGGTCCTTACACCAGACATGTGAACCTTTCTATCTAAGAAACAAAGTCATCAACACAAGCTCAGTATTTCTATACAGATCTTTTCTTTAGGCTTAAACAGCTAGGAAGAAACAAGCATAGTTTCTCAATTCTATTAGTAGCTCCTCCTACATCTCCCTGGGTGGGTCAACACACCTTTGTAACAAGTTCTAGTTGCACTTGAAGTCATCTCAGGAAGGCCCTATATCCTGGTTGCATTCTCTTCACTCACACACAGACACTGACTCTTAGTGCTGTGTGGTTTTATGAGCTCTGACTCATTCATAAAGTCGGGCGTACACCTCCCTGCTACTACAGAGACTTGAGATTTTTCTGTCTGACCCTCTGTCATCAAACCTTCCCCCGATCACTGACCACAACTTCCTGGTTTCTACACCCATGGTTTTGCCTTTTCATGTCTTTTGGACTAGGTTGCCTTCACTAAGCAAAATGTGTCTGAATCATGTGTGGTCTTGGGGGTTGGTCTCTTGAGTGGTGCTAATGTCCACAGTAAGATGTACAAAGACTCATGACTACCTATCCCTGATGAAGGACATCTTTTCTTCCTCTTGTTTCTTTTAATTACCCATAAAGCTATGCTATACACCTTGCTTAACTTGTTTTTGTGTGAACACAATTTTTTTATTCCCTTGAATAAGTATGTTTAGGATGGTTTGGTTTGTACCACACGCCTTCATCTAACTAGGTAAGTAACTACCCAGCCACTTTCCAAATGGGCCAAGTCACGCTGCCTTCTGCCAGCGAGGAATACATCCTCCTTCTCCTCCTTGGCTTTATTGGGTACAACCAGTTTGTTGTCAGAATCCCAGCTGGCACTGAAGCAATGAGTAAATATAGTTTTAAAACTGTCTTAGCAACAGATGATGGGATCCATCCTCTGAAATGCTTTGCCATCTGGATTTCTTTGATGCCCATTTCGGATGGTTTTGTTCTTTTTTTTTTTTTCAAAGAAAAATGTAAATACACGTTCTCATTCTTTGAGACTTTTATACACGTGCATGCACATAATGTGTATTGGTTATATTAGCCCCCCTGTCCTCCTTGACTCCTCCTAGATCCATCTCCACTTAGTCATCCCCTCCCAACCTCCTATCTTCCTTTTTAAAAAAGAAAAGTAACAATTTATCAAGTGCAATTGGGCTTTCTGTGGATTCAAGGATGTGGAGTCATCCACTGAAGCATGAGGGACCATGCCCCTACTGAATTTTCCCCAGAAACCATTAACTGTCAATGGCTCCTTAGTTAGGGGAGGAGTCTCAAGAGCCCTTCCCCACTCTAAGCTGAAATGTTGATGGCTTGATCTTGTGCAGGTCCTGAGCAGACAGCCATAGCTGCTGTGAGCTCATGAGAGCAGAAGAACCCTTGAGTCCAGAGGACAACTCCACTTCAGTTCTCCCTTAATTACTTCCCACTTCACCTTTCATGATGGTCTCTGAGCCTTTTGTGGAGGGGTATGACAAAGATGCCACATTTTTCAGTGTTGCTCATTTTTCAGTTGGGTTGTTTGCTCTTATTGTTGAAATACATACATATACACACTCACACATCTAGACATATACACATATACATATATGCAAGGCTTTGATCAGACATGTGATATGTAATATTTTCACAAAGTGTGGCTAGTCTTTTCATTATCTTAACAGCATTTTTCAGAGTTAAAGTTTTGATTTGGCCAAGTCCAGCTTATAATTATTTTTAATTATTTTATGAACTGGGCTTAGAAATGGAATTTTAGGTATAATACCCTAAAAGCACAAAATTCAGAAGATTCTTGATGTTAACTGACAGAAGGTTTACTATTTTATTCTTTACAAGTAGGTCATTAACCAGCTATGAGTTATGCCTTGTGTAGTATGTCTATGCCTTCTGTTACTGATGCTGTTGTCTGTCATTTTCCCAATGCTGTTAAAATGACCACCATTTCATCTAATTATTTCTGTGTCTCCATCAATATTCAGCTGTGACTGTCTGTACTCTTCTAATGGGCTCTGGATGCTTTTCCACTGACCACTGACCTTCTCGCCAGGGTCCCCATCTTGAGTGATCCATAATTTGAGTGAAATCATTTTATAATCAGCCACTGTGGGCCCTTCACTTTCATCATCTTTTCAGGATGCTTTTAACCATCACAGTCAAAATATGTTTTAGGGTAACCTGACTGATATTTCCAAAGCAACTTTATGGAATTTTATCTGAGACTCTACTAAATATGAAAGTCAAATCTTAATATAAATGCATAAATCTGATGTGTCATTTCTATTTATTTAGATTTTCTTTGATTCTTCCACAGCATATAAACCTTCCACTCACTTTAATAGACTTAATTTAAATACTCAATTTTTATGGCTATTGTAAATGGTGGGTTTTTTATAATTCTGTTTTCTACGATTGATGCACTGTGGCAGTTTGAATGAGAATGTCCCCCATAGTCTCATCCATTTAAATATGTAGTCTCTACTTTGTGGTATTGGGTGGTTAGTGGGTGTGGCCTTAGTGAAGGAAGTGTATCAGTTAGGTTTCAAAAGCCATATGACTGTTGGCTTTTTCTGCTTTCTGTTTGCAATGTAAGAGATGAGCTCTCAGTCTTCAGCCCCAGTCACTGTTTGTGACAGTCATTATGTGTGTCCTTTGCTTGCTGCCCTATGGATCCTAATCCCCTGGAACTATAAGCCCAACAAATTCTTTTTTCTATAAATGTAGCTGTCATGGTGTGTTATCACATAACAATAGAAGAGTGACTAATACAATATATAAAAATATGAGTGGCTTTGTATATTTCCGCATAGCCTATAAAGATGTTAAGCTGGTGCCTTAGAAAGAAGAAAAAGATTCTTAAGCTGTTTCTGTGGTCTCATTGATTCATAAAATCTGGTTTGAAGCATTCTAAAGGGGATTGGAGAATAAGCCTCCACTTTTTCTCTCTTCACACACACACACACACACACACACACACACACACACACACACACACACACTTCTCAGAACATCTATGAACAGAGTCCACATACAAAAAGATGCTCAAACAACTTGGAGCAAGGGAAGAAGAAGAAGCTGAAGCTTCACTGAAAACTGTACTTTACCTCATATTGACAACTCCTGTATTTGATGTGTAAGTGTGTAAGGAAGGCAGTGGGGAAAGGAACCCTGCCTCCTGGCGTGAATCCATATGGAAGGCAATTTGATGATAGATTATAGGATCATAAAAACTCAGCAATTCCATTCCCAGTAATTTATCCTACAGACATTCTTAGAAAAGTAAAAAATATAAAAGCATATGTGTGAGATTATTAATTATAGTATGTTTGTATTAGAAGAAAGAAACAGCTCCAGTATACACAGAGATGAACTGCATCTGTTAGGTTACCTCTGAACAATATTGTATTAAGCAGACTTAAAAGTAAATTTGGGCAAAATATCTGCATTTTTGGCAGATGATATTTAAGAAAATGTAATGATTAAGCACAACCAGAAATACCCTTCTAACTAGTCTTGCATATCTCGATTAAAATAAACTTGATGTATTGTCCCATTGAAGCCTGGAGATAAATGAGCTTGAAACTAGGTCTTTCAGGTCACACCAATGTTTTCAGTAATAATGAAAGGATATTGTCTTAGGGTTTCCATTGCTATGAAGATACACCATGACCAAGGCAACTTTAACAAAGGCAAACATTTAGTTGGGGCTTGCTTACAGATTCAGAGGTTTAATCCAGTATCTTCATAGCTGAAAGCATGAGCATGTGTGCACATGGTACTGGAGAGGAGTGGAGAGTTCTACATCTTGAACTGAAGGCAGCTAGGAGAAGACTGTCTTGTAGGCAAGGAGGAGGGTCTAACATCCCACCTTCACAGTGATACACTTCCTCCCACAATGCCACTACCTGGGCCAAGCATATTCAAAACACTATGTTCCACTCTCTGGCCCCAATAGGCTTGTTCAAACACATGAGTCTATGGGAGCCATACCTAAGCATAGCTTTAGTGCAAAATACATGTATCCAATTTCTAAAGTCCCCATAGTCTATCACAGTCTCAACCATGGTGTTTCAAAGTCCAAAGTTCAAAGTGTCTTCTGAGATTTATGCAATCTACTTGTAATCCCCTATAAAATCAAAATAAAAAAATCACATATTTCCAACAGCAAAGGATATAATTTTCTATTCAAAAATGCCATAGTGAGGAAATATTGGACCAAAACAAGACCCAAAATCAGGTGGGCTAACTTCAAACTCAGTATCTTTATGTCTGATGTCAAAGTGCTCATAAGATCACCAACTCCTTTCATCTTTGTTGACTGCAACAAACTTCTTTCTCTTGGGCAGGTTCTATTCCCTGTTAGCAGCTTTTCTTGACAAGTATCCAAGTCTGGCACCTCTAACATCTTGGAGTCTCAAGGCAACTTCAACTTCACAGCTTCTTGTTCCAATATCTGGGATCCACACATGATCTTCTGGGCTCCTTCAAAGGACTGGAGTCACTTCTTCATCTCTTTTCTCTGCAGCCCTCTAGGCTTTAGTTGACTCCACTCTACTGCTGCTGCTTCTCCTTGTGATGATCCTATGATACTGGCATTTCCAATATGCTGGAATCTTCTGCTGAAATTAGGCTTCACCAATAATCTTTCACAGGCTCCCTTCATGGTACTAAGCCTCAACTTCTTTGCATGACCCCTTCAGTCTTGGGCTGTCAACTGCAACTGAGGCTTCACCTTCACCAATCACTTTCCTGGTCTCTCACAGTGCCAAACCTCAGCTGTTCTCAGCTGACTCCTTCATGCCTTCAAAACCAGTATCACCTTGGTAATTCTTACACATTACCAAGTCCAGCTGCAGCTGAGGTACAACTTTGGTTATCTATAGAACTCAACTTCTTTGTACTCTTAGAAAACTCCCAGAAGATTTCACCTCAGTAATTCTGGTCTCTTCTTAACCACCACTAATTACTTAGTTCCAGCTAACCAGCATGAATTACCCCAGAAACCCTTCTATACTTGACCCTTAAGCCAGAGTCACATGGCTGAAACTGCTGAGTTCTGCCGCTTGCTGGAACTGGAACATGGACCCCTTGTTCTATTACATTCTTTACTTCTTAAGCTTTGTTGTCCTGGAACTTGCTCTGTTGACTGATCTTGAGCCCAGAGATCTGCATGCCTCTGTCTCCTGAGTTCTGGAATTAAAGTCCTGTTCCATCACACCTGGACCTACGTTTTTATCTACTTTGAACTTGTTCTGTATCAAACTGGCCTTGAGCTCAAAGATTGGCTTACCTCTGTCTGCTGGGTACCTGGGTGTGTACCACTGTGCCTGGGCCTAAGCTTTTCATAGCCAGGCTCTGGGACAGCCAGGACTGCGGAGAGAGACCCTTAGCACCAATGTTTTTCAGGATGGTATATTAATCCCCACTTAAAGCATTCCACTACTTCCCAAATCTAAAATCTCCAAATCTACATTTTTCCACATTAAAGCATGGGCAGGCCTATCACAGCAATATCCAATTCTAGTACCAAATTCTGCTTTAGTTAGCATTTCCATTGCTGTGAAGAGATCATGACCAAGGCAACTCTTATGGCAAACATTTAATTGGGCTGGCTTATGGATTCAAAAGTTTAATCTAGTAACATAATAGAAGGAAGCATGGCCCAATAGAAAAAAAGACAAATGGTGCTGGCTTAACTGCTGGTTATCATGTAGAAGAATGTGAATTGATCCATTCTTATCTCCTTGTACAAATCTCAAGTCTAAATGGATCAAGGAACTCCACATAAAACCAGAGACTCTGAAACTTATAGAGGATAAAGTGGGGAAAACCTCAAAGATATGGGCACAGAGGGAAAATTCCTTAACAGAACACAGCATGCGCTGTAAGATCGAGAATCAACAAATGGGACCTCATAAAATTGCAAAGCTTCTGTAAGGCAAAAGACACTGTCAATAAGACAAAAAGGCCACCAACAAATTGAGAAAGAATTTTCACCAATCCTAAATTCAATAGGGTATTAATTTCCAATATATACAAAGAACTCAAGAAACTGGACTCCAGAAAATCAAATAACCCCATTAAAAAATGGGGCATAGAGCTAAACAAAGAATTCTTAACTGAGGAATACCAAATGGCTGAGAAGCACCTGAAAAAAATGTTCAACATCCTTAATTATCAGGGAAATGCAAATCAAAATAACCCTGAGATTCCACCTCACTCCAGTCACAATGGCTAAGATGAAAAATTCAGGTGACAGCAGATGCTGGCAAGGATGTAGAGAAAGAGGAACACTCCTACATTGCTGGTGGGATTGCAAGCTTCTACAACCACTCTGGAAGTCAGTCTGGCAGTTCCTCAGAAAATTGAACATAGTACTACTGGAGGATCCAGCAATACCTCTCCTTGGCATATATCCAGAAGATGTTCCAACTGGTAATAAGAACACATGCTCCACTATGTTCATAGCAGCCTTATTTATAATAGCCAGAAGCTGGAAAGAACCCAGATGTCCCTCAACAGAGGAATGGATACAGAAAATGTGGTATATTTACACAATGGAGTACTACCCATCATTTAAAAACAATGAATTTATGAAATTCCTAGCCAAATGGATGGATCTGAAGGGCATCATCCTGAGTGAGGTAACCCAATTACAAAAGAACTCACTTACTATGTACTCACTACTAAGTGGATATTAGCCCAGAAACTTAGAACACCCAAGATACAATTTGCAAAACACAAGAAAATCAAGAAGAAGGAAGACCAAAGTGTGGATACTTCGTCCCTCCTTAAAATGGGGAACAAAATACCCATGAAAGGAGTTATAGAGACAAAGTTTGGAGCTAAGATGAAAGGATGGACCATCCAGAGACTGCCCCACCTGGGGATCCATCCCAAAATCAGCCACCAAACACAGACATTATTGCATATGCCAGCAAGGTTTTGCTGACAGGACCCTGATACATCTGTCTCTTGTGAGGCTATGCCAGTGTCTGGCAAATACAGAAGTGGAAGCTCACAGCCACCTATTGGATAGAACACAAGACCCCCAATGGAGGAGCTAGAGAAAGTACCCAAGGAGCTAAAGTGGTCTGCAACCCTATAGGTGGAACAACAATATGAACTAACCAGTACCCTCTGAGCTCATGTCTCTAGCTGCATATGTAGCAGAGGATGGCCTAGTCAGCCATCATTGGGAAGAGAGGCCCCTTGGTCTTGCAAACTTTATAAGCTCCAGTACAGGGGAACACCAGGGCCAAGAAATGGGAGTGGGTGGGTAGGGGAGCAGGGCAGGGAGAAGGGTATAGGGGACTTTCGGGATAGCATTTGAAATGTAAATAAAGAAAATATCTAATAAAAAATTGAAAAAAAATTTAAAAAGAAGGAAGTATGGCAGCATGCTAGCAGACATGGTGCTGGAGAAGCAGCTGAGAGTTCTACATCTTGATCTGAAGGCAGCTAAAAGACTATCTTCTACCCAGCTAGCAAGACTCTCAAAGACCACTCCCACAAGGACACACTTCCTCCAACAAGGTCACACATGCTCCAACAAGGCCACTCCTGGACCAAGCATATTCAAACTACTACAGATGCTAACTGTGTGACAAGTATTTTATTCAGCCTGGGACTTCTTTGCACTTTTGTAAATTGTATTCCTGTCTCTTGGATGCTATTAATTTCTACTTGAATTCTCCTGATCTTCTAAAAATATTTTATTAATAGCAGTTTGCTTAAAGCAAACACATTTTATGTTGTTAAAGTCTTCTATGTTAATTTAAGTGCTATCTTTTAAAATAAGACACATGTGGATAGATAGATAGATAGATAGATAGATAGATAGATAGATAGATAGATAGATAGATAGATAGATAATTGGTAAAGCATGGAAGTATAGGAACCTGTAATTAGAATTTGGGATTCCTGCCCACTTAGTTATGGGTGTTGGAATGCCATTTTAGAGAGATTATCTCACTTGCATGGGAGGCCCTGGATAAGCTGTCTAATGGACCAGACATCCAACAAGACTGTTCAGAACTTTGGGGTTCTAGAACCTCCAGTCAGCTGAAAACAAAGGACATAAGAATTCTTCCTTTGCCAAGGCTCTAGGGAGAAGTCCTGGAGTTAGTGAAGGATCACGTGTGCCTTGTGAGAATCAGGAATGGCTTCAGGGGATTCAGGAAGGTCCTGAAAACTACCACTCACTGACTGAGTAAGTAGAACCAGGTTCCTTCAATTCATCACTTAGAAAAATAGACTATGGACAGCACTGGAAATCTGTCTTCTCTGTAAGAGCAGAGCCTTAGCTGTTTGGCCAGCTCAGCAAGGGGAAGCCTTCAGCATTGCTGAACAGTATGCTTGGGGCTACCATTGCTGTGGCTCCTGTCTTGAGCTGTCTGCCAGCAGACTCTGATACAATGGATGAAGCCTGACTCGATTTGTAGGCTCTGCATCTGACACATCATTTATCTGCCTTTCTCTATCTTGTATAAAGCCACAAACCAACACATTTTCTATGAAGAGACAGATAGTATTGTATATCTGGTGGCCTTCACACTCTGGCATGGTTCCTTGGGCCTGAAACTGCACTGTGGAAACAGTCAAGCACAGTATATCACCATATGGGCAGACCAAGGTTCCAATAAAACCTTACTTGGAAAACTATATCTAGTTTGCAAGCCTTGTCCTTAACCAGCACCTAGTTGCTCTGTGGCTTAGAAACTGAAAGCCCCTCTGTGGTTCTCTCCCAGTCTATGCTTGCACACAGAGCCAGGTTTTTAACATTACCTCTCTCTATGGAAATAACGAGCAGCTTAGAAAAAATTCTATGCAGGTGCAGAAAACAACAATAGATAAAACTGTACACATCTTGACTCAGTGTCCCAAGTAGGTATCAAAAACCTCACATCAGCCTCATTCCATCAAAGCAGTGCTGCTTAAAGAAGGAATTGTCTGTATGGGAGATCTTGTCGTAAGCCAGTCACCAGCAAGAAGGGCAACTCTTGCTTCTCCACCCACTTTAAATAATTTTTCCCCAGCTTCTTTTGTTGTCCCTGTTCCTCATCTCCCAACATTTCCCACTCATGTGATACACTGTTCTCTCCCCACTTTAATCCATCAGGCCAAACATACAGGTACCTTGACTGGAGTAATAGTGTGGAGACCCCTCACAAACCAACCAACCAACCAAACAAACAAACAAACAAAGCCATCCATTTGTAGTGTCAGATGAGAGGTTGATATATTTGAAGCAACACCTTTCCATCTGGAAAAGCATCAAACTAGGAGAATGACAGAGAATAGACCTTTCACCAAACCAGACGTCCTATGTCTCATTTATGCAATAAGATAATTCTGAATACATATGTAGGGAACTCTTCACTCAATGTGTTCTTTGTTTCTTTTCTATATAGAGAGTTAAGGTGAAAATCTGGAAGTGCCATGATTTCCTCTTGGATGTCAATGAGGGAAGGCTTATTTCTGTTTGATTCTAAAGACATAGCAGCAAGAATCTCCAGTCTTATTCCTGCCCTGTGTACTGTGTCTACGTGGTTTTCTCCTTTTTCTATGATAGAGGTTCAGGATGGTTGAAAATGGACAGGAACTACCCAGGACAGGGAACCCTCAATCAGAAAGTCCTAAATCCGGGGTGCTCACACCAGGATTACTATATTCTGAAATTCTTACTGATTACTGGTGCTCTCTGGGGGGAGGGGAGGTGTGAATCAATGTCTGACTGCTCTCCTGATCTTTGGCAGGCTCTGCTTCCAACGGGTCTTCGGGATGAAGGCTGTTGGTGTCTTCGCCCTAATTATCAGCTTCAGCATAGTCGCAGAATCCAAAATCTACACTCGATGTAAATTGGCAAAAATCTTTGCCAAGGCCGGCCTGGACAATTACGCGGGATTTGCCCTTGGAAACTGTGAGATTCCTCCCAAGCCTACAGCCTCACTCCACTTTTGAGTGTTGGAGTCTGCTATGAGGTGCTATAGGGCCCCTCTATGTTTCCACCTGGAAGTCTCCAGCTTGGCCAACTCCTACCAGAGATGGCCGCTAGCTCTTCACATGTTCTCCCAAACTGCACTTTCTTATCCTTCTTCTTCCCATAGCCCTTGGTTTGCCATTGCTATGGTCCTGTACTCATGACCACAGGGAGGGAAAAGAACAGCGAAGTCACCCATCCCAGTGTGTGGAGTAGTCTAGGCTTCCTGCTCCAGATAAGATTCAGCTATTGGCTACTGTGCAGGTTCTGGTGTGGCACCCTGATCCTGTACACATCTCTGTATCCTGATGGTACTTTTTATTTGTGCATCCTGCCCAAAGGTCTGCTGGGAGCATGTATAAAGAACTTCACCTCATAGAGCAAGCTGAGACAAAATTCTTTCCTCCCCATTTAGGGCTCTGCATGGCATACTATGAGAGCCACTACAACACTACAGCCGAGAATGTCCTGGAGGATGGAAGCACTGACTATGGCATTTTCCAGATAAACAGTTTCACATGGTGCAGAAATGCAAGAAAGCATCAGAAGAATCACTGCCATGTTGCCTGCTCAGGTACTGTTTCCGATTGCCCAGATCCATCTGCTTCAGGGGCAGAGATAAGAAAGTAGATTGAAGGACATACAGCCTTATCTGCTTTAAAACTAAGAGGTCATATTCACAAGTAAGTCTGCTCCAGGGCCTGCTCTGTAGCTCCTCTGGAGCTTTCTTGTGGTGTATATACACAAATATCTTAGTCCTATAAGGGTGGTTTTTAGTAAACTCTCCATGAAGACAAGATTGAACAAATGACCTAGGTCTTTTCATGTATTGAAACATTCCAATTTTCAGCAGGAATGGAAAGCATTCCTTGCCAAGGGCATACCAGAGCTGATCTTCTTTATGCACAGGACTGTCTCCTCAAGTGGATTAAGAGAAAAAGGCTCAATTTCCACTTCTTAAAGAGTAGAAATTAATCTAGGATTCACTTTCTGCTCCTCTGCTTCCATTATTAAGGGACATATGTGTGGCCAGTATGGAGATAAGAAAGCAATAAAGGCATGTTCTGCTTCTCCAAGCCTTACCCAGTGAATAAGAGAGTGTGTACTCATACAAAAGCTAAGTCCATGGCTAGGCAGGATGGGGATTGGTTGATGGGCTCCAGAGAAAACTGATATTTTAGGAAATTCCAGGGCTGAATACTGTTGTATAGTACTTGTCTGACATGTTGGCAACCTTAAGGTCAATCCCTAGCTCTACCAAAAAATTCAAAAAGATTTTATGAAAACCTCTAACCTGGGATATGAACGATATGCAGGATTTGATAATCCAGAGACAAGAATCATTCTAGGCAAAGGAAATGGCAAAAACAAAGAGCCACACATGAAAATGTTTAGGTGGAGGGGAATACAGAGACACTCTTCTTATGGAGAAGAAAAGGAAACTAAAGAACTATGGCAAACATAGGAAAGGCTGGAAACTGCTGTTTGAGGGGTAGGTGGTGGCTGGGCTAAGGAGTGATTTGCAAAAAGGGCATGAAGTATGTCAAAGAAGATGCCAGCTAAGCATCACTGTGGTGACTGTAGTGAGAGCAAGTCTTCAGTGATGGTCACAGAAGCAGATGCTAGATATAGGGGGAGGAGCTAGACACAGGGGGAGGATCTGGATATAGGGAGAGAAGTTGGACATAGGAGGAAGAGCAAGAGAAGAGGAAATCCAGTTATGAAGCAAGCAGGAAAGATCTGGGAAGACTGCTGTGTTCTCTCTCCCTCTCTCAATCACTGACATGTTCCCAATACCTAGAACATTTGTTGGTGGTCAAAAAAATACTCACTTATTAAAGACACAAACAGAAACAATAAAGGACAGAGTTGAAGTCAGTCAGAAAATACTTTTGGCCAAATGTTTGGGAACAGAAAATAAACTGTGTTTTAATTGATCTTTTGTACCTTCAAAGACAAGCAACAATATTTTTGCATGAATGGAAGACTGAATCACACATTGATTGATCTAGTGAATTGTTGATTCTTGACATTAATGCAGTAATGCAGAACTGCCACCGCCTTATGAGGCAACCCCTGACTGTGTCCTAGCCCTCAACATAAAACACTGTTCTGTCAGGGCCCAGGTATGCTGCTTCTCCTTCAGATCTATTCAAACCAAATCTGTGCTGTCCTACAGTAGAGGACTATTGACAGCATGCAGAAGATTCCTTTTCAGCTTTATCGCTTCTGTGCTCAAACCACCTATACCTTTCTCTTCCTGCAGGTAAGACTTTTCTCAATCCTCCTAGGTCTAGGTCAGTCTCATTAGCATTGTCTAACAGCTTGTTCATAGGACTTCCTGTTAAGTGAGATAATTAGATCGATGCATTTTCTGTACCCAGAGCTGAATAATGGTATGCCCGAAGGTTTGGCTAATTTCAATTATCAACTGGACTGGTTTGAGAGGCAGCTAGAGCACTAATGACGCATACCTCTGAGCATGTTTATGAAGGTATTCACTGAGTTTAACTGAGAAAGAAAGGTGTGCCCTAATTGTAGGCAGCACCTTCCCATGATTGGAATAGAGTGTGAAAGAAGCTGGGTATAGTGATACTTGCCTTTAATCCCAGCACTCAGGAAGCAAAGGCACATGGTTCTCTGTGAGTTCAAAGACAGTCTAGTTTATATAGTGAGTTCCACGGCAGGTAGAGCTACATAGTGAGACCCTGTCTTGGAGAGGAGAGAGAGAGAGAGAGAGAGAGAGAGAGAGAGAGAGAGAGAGAGAGAGAGAGAGAGGAGAGAGAGAGAGCATCCATGCATTCATTTCTTTGTATGAGCCAATGCATGTTTTTAACCCTTTCACAGCACTATAAGAAAAGCTGTGATGCCAATGCCACCATGCTTGTGGTCAGTTGGGAGCATCAATAGAAAAGCACATGATCTCATCCCTATTTGGCAGCCACTATGCATCAGGGGTCATTAATAAAACTAGAACAACGGGAAAGGAGCATCTTGAGACCAGAATGAAGAAAGAGCTTTTGGGATTTAGCAACTGGTGGCAGAAAGCAAAGGCCAAAGGCTTAGAGAAGGAAAATGCCATGAAGACATCTCTCATAGCAACATGGGAGGAAGAGAAAGAGGAAATCAAGAGAAATATGAACAAGATAGTGAACAATATTGCAGAATACAATGATATGAGCCTTGATAGGAAGAGAAAAATGTACAATCCTTTCATCAAGTTCCCATTTCCTCTCACATCATAAGACACACCAAAATACCCACACTAAGGGCTAGGGCTCTAGCACATAAGATCTACAGTGTGACTCACCTAATGGAGGCTTACTCTCAGACACATCCTCCAAAAACAACAGAACAGTAAAAAGAAATGTAATCCACTATGTATTCCCACTAAGGAAAAAAATGTGTGTGGTCCATACAGAAAATTAAGCAACGTAACGTTTCTCAACTGTAACACTGGTAGTAATAGAGTAAAGGTGTCCAAAATTCTGAAGAAGAGTAACTTCAATAGAAATTCCTTTGTCAAATCATTAGTACATGTTGAGTATAATGAATACATTTTTAGACAAGTAGTTAAAAACTAAAAAAAAAAAATCACCTTGTATATGGTATTCTGAGTTCACAGAAAACTGTTTATAATTATGGTAAAAAATGAACGATTTTATTAATTCTTTGATATCAGTTTATTTTGATTATATCCCCTATGTATCCAACTCCTCTCAGATTCATGCTTTCATCTCCCCTCCATGCACAATCAACATTCTCCCTCTCCCCCTCCCTCTCCCTCTCCCTCTCCCTCTCCCTCTCCCTCTCCCTCTCCCTCCCTCTCCCTCTCCCTCTCCCTCTCCCTCTCCCTCTCCCTCTCCCTCTCCCTCTCCCTCTCCCTCTCCCTCTCCCTCTCCCTCTCTCCCCTCAATAAGTCCAGTCTGTGTTGCCCAACTAGTCTGAGAAGGAGGGTCTAGAGTGTGGTTGATCTATCAGGAGTCACACCATTAAAGAAAATGGACTCTCCTAGCAGATATCAAATGTCAGTAATTCTACAGCTCATAGTGACATCCCATGCCCACCTCTACTTTCAATGCTAGGATTCTTTTTTGACTTGAGCTTGCACAGCTGCATGCATGTTGTCACAACCTCTATAAGTATATGTCCTGTTGTGTCTGCAAAAGCATTCCCTTGAAGTTATCCATTACCTCTGGCTCTTTCAGACTGACCCCTCTTCTGTAAAGATCTCAAGACTTTCAGGGAGGGGTGTGGATATCCCACTGGGGACTGAGCACTATAGTTTCTCACCTATTCATGTTCACCAGTTGAGGGTCTTGATATTAATTGCTGTCTGCTTCAAAAGAAAGCTTCTTTGATGAGGACCAAGCAATGTACGGATCTCTGAGCATAGTAACAAGCCTTTAGGAATCATTTTCATACTATGTCCATTTGGTACAATAATAGTATTGAGTTCTCCCTAGGGACAATGACACATCTAGCCATAGATTCTCAGCCATGTCAACAGTGTCAGGTATGGGTTTCATCCATGGAGATCCTATCAGAAAGTGGTTGGTTACTTCCACAACATTCATGCCACTATTTCATTGGTGGGCATATCTTGTCAGGGTGGTCATTATTATAAAAGATGAGGTTTAGATTACTCTTCTTCTCTAGCAGCATGCATAGCACAGGGCCATGACCAGTTTCTCACTAAATAATCTGTGAAGGAGACATGACATTTCTTTGGGGACACAGCTATGTCAAGTGACCTAGAGAAAAATCTAGAGGGAAATAACCCCAGACTCATCATACTTCCTCCTCCCCTACTTACCACTGTTTACCCTGACTTAAACCTTGGTAAGTCAGAGGACATGGAAGTCCATTGGTGGCTTCTCTGTGAATCTGCTTGTTGGTATGCAGAGCATAGTAAATACAAATATGGAGGAATATTCTAGCATTGTCCCCATATAATTTTCTCAAAACTCTCTTAGAGGAAGTTTTTCATGAAGAAGATAAACAGAGACACAAATAAAGCTGAACTTTATCAGACCCACAAGTGGTATAAATAGCAACACAGAGGTTTTATAATATTTTAGAGCTTAGGTCTTTTAGCTAGAACACTTTCTCTGTCTAGCTTAACCCAACTAATCCCGGCACTATGTCCTGCCATGTGCTAGTTCTACCTCTCTGATCTGCTTTGGTCTGACTGTTCACCTCTGTGTCCACTGGTGAATCTTCCATGTCTCATTTCTTCTCCCATCATTCCTCTCTATCTCAAAAGAACTCTATGGAGTTCTCCATCTCCATAGATGAAACCCAAAAGTTTTATCTCACTTCCTGTACAGCTATTAGCCACCAGGTCATTATTACAATTCTAAACTGCCTCTAGTCTAGTGAGGAAAGATACATGTTGTTGCCCTTGCATGGCCACCAGTCTAGGCAATCCGTGAGCAACAATTTCAGTAAGAAGCAATTTCTCAAAAAATAAGATAGGAAGTGACAGAAGACCCATGATGTCAACTTCCAGGCAGAAGAGGCATACATGTACATGTTTACACATGTGCACACATGCTCACAGCATGTCCTCTGATGTTTGCTGGACCCTGACTTAGAGGCCTTATTACTTGTTGTCTAGTACGCTACTTGATATAGAATCCATTTCTTTGGCTACCTTTGGAATTAAATAATATTTTTATAGTTTTGTTGTTGTTGTTGTTTGTTGTTATTGTTGTTTTGATACCCCTGGCTTATTTTATTTTTAATAGTTATCTGTAGCTTAAGTGGGATCCTTGCTTTATAATGTTGTATCTCTCTGCTGTGTGCCCATGTATTTCACTTCAGCCATCTGTGCACATCATTATGAATTTCATTATTTTTCACTAAAGTAGTTAACTGGCAGGCCACGTTGTATCTAAGAGGCAACTTTCTCTGGGTGACACACATGCTCTGCCTTCAGCACGCTTCATCCCTTGGACAATGTCCTCTTGGGCAGTGGATAAGGATGACTCATTCCCAACCAGTCCCTTCAACTGTTTCTCTTCCTGTGCTAGAGGGATCCTCAAGCATGCCCAGCTCTCTCTGTCTGAAAGTGACTCTAGTTCATCTTCATTCTTGAGATAGTTTACATATAAAGAAAGGACACATAGGTCAGATAGGACACATACAGGAATAATATGCTTCAAACGTGAAAATAAGTGCATAAAATATGTGTTTCTATATATACATGAAATTCTAGATGACAAGGAAAAATTTTCAGTTCTTCTTCAGTATGCATCTCCTAGATTCTGACTTGGACATGCCTTATGCACTCAATGCTCTCTCTTTGCTCACCAAGTTCTTCCTTTTCTGGGGTCTATTTTAGTAATTTCCATTGATTCTTCAAATTCTGTGTTCAAATATCTCTGATCTGTTTTTCTGAAGTGTTTTGTCTATTAAACCCAGTCCCACACCTTATTTAGTCTCTGGGTAGGATATTCTTTTAGACTGCAATTTATACCTCAATTTTCTCTTTCCATTGACATTTTTTATCTTTATTATGAGTTATGTAGTGACACCTGCTTTTACACATAATGGATGTTCTTGACTAGTAGATAGTTTGTATAAGCAGCACCTTGGTGGATGTCTAGTTTGTTGTTTCTGTCAAGAGAGTTGAATTTTGACAAGTAAGTTCACCTTAAATTCCATGATAGTTCTAGACTATGATATTTGCAGCTAGTTCATCCTCTATAAAAGCATGATTCTCCTGGCATCTATTTGGAATGTCCTCAATGTTCACTGAGGTCTCTTCCTCCAGAGTAGCCAAAACCTGCTGAGCCCTGTTGGTATCCAGCTCCAGGACATTTGTTCCTCCCTGGCCCAGGGAGCCAAACCCTTGGCTCACTCAGATTGAGGTGTGAGCCACTTGCCTCTCAGACACTCTCCATAAGTCCTTGCTCCAGGGCTTCTGATATCTCAGTTTTCACAGACTAGTCTTCTTTGAGCAAAAATCCATGGCAACTGCAGGCAAATGCGTTTTCTCTCTTACAGGTCGATCCTGTACCTGAACCAGGTGTCCAGGCTTTCACTGTTTTCCAGATGTTGGTGCTTGACTTGACTTGCACTTTATTCACTTTATACTGTTCAACTTCAACTAAGGATGTACCATGAAACACAAGCTAATCCTTATGTAGGGAACTAAAGTGTTGGTGGTTGGTGCTTAGTGCTAAAGAACGTTCATATCTGTTTCCACATCACCATGGGATGGAGGACTGGGGTTGTGTCCTAGATGGCTTGCTTGGCAAATGCAGGACTTGGTTTTCTAGAATAGAAAAAGGGATGTTGGCTTTACACCCTAAATCAGCCTTTAGTGACTGCTCTACCTCCGTGTTGGGCAGGAAAGCAGTAATTAGGAACAGTGTCCTTCTGTCTGTACTGTATAGAAGTAGCCACATTGTTGTAAAACCCTAGAAACCAGTTGACATTAGGTATCTACACAAAGCACATAACATTATATGCATGAAAGGAGAGACTGGCATTAGGTATCTTTACAAGGTACATGACAACATGACTGTGTGTGTGTGTGTGTGTGTGTGTGTGTGTGTGTGTGTGTGTGTGTAATAGAGCTCAGGCCACTTCAGAAATTATACAATATCTTTCATTTCAAAACTATTTCTAAAATCCCCACCTCCCTTCTTCAAACTACTCAGACAGAACTTATTTTTAAGTACTTGCTGTCATTTAGCTGCATTCCCCCTCCCAGTTTATATATTAGAAACAATCTCAAAATTTATGTGGCTGGTATTTAAAGTTGGGTATTTGGAAAGCAGTGCAGGTTAGATGAGGGTAGAAGGATCCAGATCCTATCTTGGCCATTAGTGATTTTATAAGATAGGGAGGGAAGCCTGAGTGAGCATGTATCAGGTACATGAGAAAGTGTTCTCAGCCAGCAGATCCCAACAACATGCTCTAAACTAAGTTTATTTATAAATTGTCTAGTCCTCAGCATTCTTTTTGTTAGGACACCAGAAGATGGACTAAGTAAATCTTCACATATATAAATTTTACACACACACACACACTCACTCACAAACATATATATATGTATATATATGCATAAATGTGCATTCTATTTATTAATTTTCTGATACAATGGCAATCTTTATTTTCTTTCAAAACATAGGCTTTGCTAATGAGAGCTGGTTATGGGAAAGAAAGTGATTGCTGGTAGAGTGTATTCCATGTGTGCTAACCTTAGTCCTCATTGAATTAGTATCTAAATTGGCCTTTGTTACTTCAGAGAAGAGAAAGAGATGTAAACCAGGATGGTGGACGTTGCAATTATTTGGGAGGCAGGAGGAGGCGTGGGGACATGGACAAGCTCTAACTGGACGCATTTCTTTGCATACCAACTGCTGCTGTTTTCAGTTGTAGACTGTAGTGTAAACTATCTCTCTATATGCAGAGCCTGAAGAACTGTTCTTATTCTTTCTGGCTAGACAGAATTGTCTATTTAGGGTAAATTAAGCAGAAACATTTATTGTCATGAATCTTTCTAAAAGCCTGCTGTCTCTCCCAATTTCTGCCCCTCTGCTGCCCCTATGTGGTGATTTCTTTGTTTCAGTGTCTCTGCTCTGTTCTGATCTCTGCTCTCTCTGCTCTGCCCTGATCTCTGCTCTCTCTGCTCTGCCCTGATCTCTGCTCTCTCTGCTCTGCCCTGATCTCTGCTCACTCTGCTCTGCACTGCACTGCTCTCTCTGCTCTTCTCTGCTCTGCTCTGCTCTGCTCTGCTCTGCTCTATGCTCTGTGCTTTACTCTGTGCTCTGCACTGCTCTGCTCTGCTCTGCTCTGTTCTGCACTGCACTGCACTGCACTGCACTGCTCTGCTCTACGCTGCTCTGCTCTGCTCTGCTCTCTGCTCTTTGCTCTCTCTGCACTGCACTGCACTGCACTGCTCTACACTGCACTGCACTGCTCTGCTCTGCACTGCACTGCTCTGCTCTGCTCTGCACTGCACTGCTCTGCTCTGCTCTGCTCTGCTCTGCTCTGCTCTGCTCTGCTCTGCTCTGCTCTGCTCTGCTCTGCTCTGCTCTGCTCTCTGCTCTGCTCTGGTTCTTCAGTTGTCAACCCCAAGCACCCTAAACACTAAGTTAATCCAATCACTTCCAAGAAACGTTATATTATTATTTACTTACTTACTTATTTACTAAACAGTATTGGTTTTCTGTTGTCCAGACTGGGCTCAAACTTACTATATAGCTGTGGCTGGTCTTGAACTCATAATCTTCTTGCCTGTGCTTCCCAAGAGCTAGAATCACAGCCATGCCCCCACCACACTCAGTCCTAAGTGTGTGCATTTGAAGCTCTTTAACCAAACTGACAAATAACTTCCCCTGTTTTGCCCTGATCCCTAATCCACACCCCCGATCCTGCTGTGAGTGGGCCCTATTCAGGGCTCAAACTGTCTTCCAAGACCAACCTTGTTCTAAGATACATACATAGGATGTACTCCTACACAGAAGAATGGAACATGTCAGGTCCCTCCTCACAGTGTGTAATGTTCCTTTCCCAACTCTTGGGACATCATCAATGCCACTTGGGACATCATCTCTAGCCCCTTCCAAAATCAGGTTCGTTCACTGGGCATGCGAGCTAGGTTTATAGGGACAATGATGGTACCTGGAAAAATGAATGTTCTGAGAATTAATGGGTATTTTCATACTATGCCTGACACAGTAAATATTATGTTAATTGAATTAAGTGATGGCAATGAGTAGCTGTTGTAGATATGTGTGTTTTTAGAAACAAGACTTACAAGCTGGCAAAGCTCTGTTTCTCTCAGTGTCACTAAACTGAAAGCAATGGTTTGTACACACTGTTTCAGCTGCTCCTGTCTCCAGATCAATCCAGTCTCGGGGTTTTTTTTTTTTCCTTGTTAAATGGTAGTTTGTTTTAAATCAAAATAAGCCACATTTTTAATAAATTTGCTTGAAGGAAATGTCACAACCATAATCTTCTAAGAAAAGTAATATTATTAAAACTAAGCCAGCACACTAAAGGAAAAATTCCACTCCTAGCAAATTAACAAACAATTCCCTATTATGATGTTTTATTAAAATGTAACATTTCAAGCCAATGTTTCTTCTTTCTGGTTATTTTTTTTCTGACAGTCAAAATAATGCCTTTCTATTGTAAAATGTTAGGCAATGGTGTCAAAAAACATTGATGACAGCTGAGAGTTAATTCTCATTAAGACACTGGCATGTTCACAATCTTTTTTCTAAAGCTTTCCAATAGACCTGTGTAAAGGTGGGACTTTGTGTGACACAGGATAGGGGAACCCACCAGATGGTAAAGCACCTAAACTCTACCTAAGACAACTGAGAAGCTGAGGATTCACATGTATTTAGTGTTAAATTTACTGTGTGTTATCTTTTCCAGCCTTAAGTGTAATTCACAAAACCTCTCTGTAAAGAATGTATACAATGTTGTGTTTTCATATCCATATATATATTGTGAAGTGATTTCTACACTCAACTAGAGGCACATTCATAGTTACTGGGTGATACATAGGATATGTATGGTGGTGTGCTACATGAATGGCTTTTGTGTGCGGTGTGTATGTGTATGTATGTGGTGTATGCATGTATGTGCATGGAAATGGTATGGGGTGGTGTATAGTGTAGGGAGAGTATTTATTGTGTGTGGCGTGATTATGAGGAATATGTTGTATATGTGGTATGATATTTGTATGCCTCTGTGTGTTATATGTGTGCATAGGGTATGTGTTGTGGTATGTATGGGTGTGTGGTACATATGTTGACTGTGAGTGTAGTATGTGGGTGCATGTGTGTGTGTGTGTGTGTGTGTGTGTGTGTGTGTGTGTGATGTATGGTGTATGGTATTCACTACATAATCATTCTGCTGTGCCCTAGCTCTCCAGAACCCTTATGTTTTACATGTGGAAGTTTGTACTGTGATCAATACCTCCTTGCCTCCTTGCTGCCTCACCTCTGACTCAAGCAACCACCATTCTCTCCTCAGAATGGTTCCAAGCCTCCTTGATGTAAACATGAGAGAAAAAGTCAAACTTCAAACAAATAAGAAAGAAAGAAAGAAAGAAAGAAAGAAAGAGAGAGAAAGAAAGAAAGAAAGAAAGAAAGAAAGAAAGAAAGAAAGAAAGAAAGAAAAAGAAAGAAAGAAAGAGAAAAGAAAGAAAGAAGAAAGAAAAGTATTGAGGTTTGGTCTTTTGCTATCTATTGTAGTGCTAAGTGTGGGCCCCCAAGACCTGGTTGTCCCGGAGATGAGCGAGAACTTGTGTACTTTAGCCCCAAGTTATTTCTAATTGGTAAATAAAGATGCCAACAGCCAATAGTTGGGCAGAAGACACATAGGTGGAGTTTAGGTTTCCCAGGTTTAGGGGTCTGAGAGGGATCACAAGGAAAGGAATGTGCATCAGGAGGAAAAAGAAGCCGCCATGGTTTAAGAGTCGTAAAAATTTGGCCCAGTTAAAACATAGTAAATAGTAAGAAATAACTGGGGTTATTGATAGGAAATATTGTAATAGCATAGAGGTTAGGTATTTGACCAGATCTTGTGCTGTTTAAAGCTTACTGTAAATATAAAGGTTGTGTGTGGTTTTTATCTGTGAACTAAATGACAAAAGGCAGGATAGAAACCCCCAGGTTGGGATTAAATAGTTTCTACAACAGAAAAGTCTAACAAGCATACTCTCCCATCTCTGGGACAACCAGGTCTTGGGAACTCACATTTAGCACTACAATAGATAGCAAAAGACAAAACCTCAACACTTTTCTGCTTTTTTGTTTGTTGTGATGTTTGACTTTTTCTCTCATGTTTACATCAAGGAGGTTTGGAGGTCATTTCTAGGCATTTATCAACCACCATTCTCTCCTCATGTAGGCCACAATGAGGTCAACCTTGAAACAAAAGATGTATTGTTGTTGATGAAATTCATGTTTTTTGGTAGGGAAAGTCACAGATCTTCCAAATCCCTCCCAGAAAACTGTAGAGGGAGGTTCTGGCATAAGGACACACTGGGGTAAGGACCACCAGATGGCTAAAGCCCTGCTGACCCTCACATCTTTCTTTACAGCCTTGATCACTGATGACCTCACAGATGCCATTCTCTGTGCCAAGAAAATTGTTAAAGAGACACAAGGGATGAACTATTGGTGAGTGTGTCCTTGGGAGACAGGGCTAGCATGTGTAGTCAGTGATGCTAGTGATATTAAACCTACAGTGTGTCTGCCCATCATGGCTAGTGTGGACATGGAATACTGCTATCTACAGAGTGGTCCAAACAAGAGGCATGGGTGTGTTGATACTCATCCCATGAGAGTGAGGGTTCAGAGGAACACAGTACAAACAAGTATGGGAAAAGTCTCTTTGTCTTGTGAAGGGAAGAGCATCTATTGATACACCAGGCAGCAGGGAACCTGGCTTTGCTCTAGATTCATGACAATGAGACTGCAGCAATATTTGGTGGAGATCAATAATAATGAGCAGTGAGCATAGTCTGTGAATGACAACTGAGCAGAAACCTTGCCTAAGACTGAGCAGGATCCATGTGTGAGCATGCTTCTTTCAGCTGTATGTCTAATGAATACTGCTGATCAGGCTACCCATTTAGTAGGTCAGAGCTGTGGGTCTCAGGGATCCATCCTTACCAAAGTAGTTTGCTTGTTGGTGAGGCAAACAGTGACTTGGAGAAAACAGGGTGAGGAGGGAAGAACAGAAGATGTAAATGAGATAGAAGAGTGGCAACTTTGGATGTCGGAAACAGGCTAAATTTCGAGTACTCCCTGGAGGTTACACCTACAGTCATTTGGTTGAAGTGCTTTCTTCTGCTGTCTTCTTTTCTATATCCTTCTCAGGCAGGGCTGGAAGAAGAACTGTGAGAACAAAGACATGTCAGAGTGGAAGAGAGGATGTGAGGTTTCCTGATCTGCAGCAGGTGCAAGGGTGCTTTCCATGACTCCTCAGACTTGTACTGAGTATTGCTTTCTCTCAGTGTCCCTTCTCAAAATTGGAGAGGGAATCTAAGCTGTATTTTAAGAAAGTAAACATTTCCCTTTACATGCTGTCATTTCTCTCTGACCTGAGTTCAATGATGTCATAATAGTTTGATGATATTAGTACTTGAAAAATCATTTCACAATGTCTAAGGACTGGAGAGAATAAACTTTTCTTCTTTGTTGTAAAGATTTCCAAGGATGTAGCTGTGACGTGTCTGTTCAAAAATGAGACTTCTGAAGGTCAAAAAGTCACACTGTTAAAGAACCGACAAAGGCTGCCAGCCAGTTTGACAATTCCTACATCCCCAAGAGACTGTGGCCATTCTTTCTGGCCAGAGAACACTTGTCAGATCAACACTGCTGGAGAGGACACTCCTGCATCCTGGGTAGAATCATGATGGCAACTCTGATGGGACAAAAAGATGAAATCATGGTTCTTATTACCAACTTTCATGACATTCATTTGAATTAAACCTATCAAATTCCACTTGACAGTCAGGTTCAAAACAAACTCAAGGCAAATGGCTATCTGTGTGTCTACTAGCACACTAAAGTGCATGCTGGCTTCCAGGCTCTCCCTGTAATACCTCTCACAGAGTCCCTGACTCTTCTCAGCTCTTCTTGCCCTACCTCCAACCCTAGATGTCTCAGGCTCCCTTCTCTTCCCTTTTCCTAGCTTCCCATTCCTATATAACCCTTACATTTCAGCACCCTCTTGTCCCTCATGTTATACAATGTTAAACTGCCTTCATCTCAACAAGTACAGATTGGATTGGCTTGGCTGGGAACCTGATGACCACATGAAAGGAGTCTATCCACAATGCTGTGACCTGAGGACATCAGCCCCCAGAGATATTTCCAGGTTGGTTCTGCTGGATATGGGGATGACTCCCTTTGCTGATACACAGATAAGGATGGCTCTGCTCCAGGGTTCACATCTGGTTTCCTGTACACAGCTTTCTGTACCATAGGCCACAGTTGGTTGAAGATGCGTTGTTCTAAAACTGAAGTGAAAGTAGTAGTGCTTGTTGAGTGCAAGGTGCTCTAGACTACACCAAACTGAGGGTTGCTGGAGAAATGTGTTACAAAGCAATACCCCTTCATTAGGACAAAGTTCCCAGGCTGATGAACACTGTCTCAACTCATTCAAAACCCTTCTATGTTTCTTTGTGGTCATTGCCCAACTGGCGTCTTTAATCTTTGAAAAATCATGACAGCTATTTGTCAAAGAATACACGCCAGTTTTGTTACAATTTAACAAGCATCATAAACCATGGAAGAAAACACTTTTGAAAACCATTTAATAATTGAAAAATAATTCTATAAGATGACTTAAGAAAAACTGAAAAAAAAAAAACAGTAGAATCCCTTAAGGTCCCCTAAATCAATAACCTGTGCTAGTGGAAGCCCATAATTATGTATATTTCACTGTTGTGGCCCAGTCATCCATCTGTCCTGCCTGCCTCATTCTTAGAGGACCTCCTACTTCATTAAAACAAGTGGCACCAAGTTAATGGATGAGCTTGGCACAGACCTGGTGGCAGCCAGTCCACTGTCTAGGGGAAAGGGGAAAATATCACCAAAGTTAAAGATAATGGGAAGCTTGACACTACCACATGCTCTCTTGCTCTCTCGTGCTCTCTCTCTGTGTCTCTGTCTCTGTCTCTGTCTCTGTCTCTGTCTCTCTCTCTCCCTCCCTCTACCCCCTCTCTCTCCCTGCAAAACTCATAATATTTTTAAGCATGCAATCTTATTATTTTCCTCCCAAATGTTTTATTTATTCAGCATTTTTTTAAAAATTCTAATTTAGGATGAAAATATAATTTTCCATAATTCAGAATTGCAAGAGGAAATGATTACTTCTATTCTTAGCGTATCTTCATTTGTCAAAAGATTCTTGAAGCAGCAACCCCTTTCTATCCCTACATGTAGTTTTCATGACATCCAGAAGTGGACTTTCTTCTTATTTTCCTCAGGACCAGCCACTTTATGAGCAGGGCTACCAGATGCACTGGGCTGATGGTTGATATTAGGGCTGCATTATGAGCACTCTTCCTTTTCCCTTGGAGACTAGGTCTTGAGAGCCTCCTCCCCCAACATCTCTGCCCTTTGCTTTTCAGCTTGCTCTCTGGTGGCCCTAACATTTTCTGGACCCCTCTGCCATATTCCTTGATATCTCTTTCATCTAGCATGCCATTTCCTCTCTAGAGATGATTGACGCTGGTTCTTACCTAGGATGGAAAACTGTGTTCCTTTGCTGCAGGTAATTAGAGCTCAGCCCAGCCTACATGAGGCTTCCCTCCCCTCTGACACTCAGAGGTCTTTCCTCTGAGTTCATATAAGCCAGTGCTTATTCCTACCCAATCTGTAGACTCCTTAATGCCTGGGTTATACCTTTCCCTTCCTTGGTTTTTCCCAGTCCTCTTTGCAGGACCACATAATAATTGGTCATGAAAACTTTGGCGCTGTTTGGTTCTCCTGAACACCTAGAATGACAGAAGGATGAATGAGAAGCAACATCTTGCATTTATAAAACTTTTATTTTCAAAATGCTGCTTTCAAGAACTTTGGTGTTTGGTAAACCATGCCTCATTTCCTGCCAGTAACTCAAATGCAAACTGAGGAAGTATCTCCCCACTGTCACAGGTAACACATCTATCTAAGCTTATCCTCCTATGAGATCAACAGAGAGAAGGAAAGAAACTATTATGTACACTTTAGGTCTGCAATGTTCTCTGAAGGGTCATGTGTTGAACGGTTGCCTCCCAGCTGATGGTGCTATTTCAAGTGTTAGAAATGTCAGAAGGTAAGGCCTAGCTCATCAGGTAAGAAGAATTTGTGTGCAAGTGTAAGGATCTGAGTTCAAATCCCTAGAATATATTCAGCAGTATGGGAGAGAAGAAGGCAGGACCTCTAGGGCTTGCTGGCCATCAACTTAGCCCTAGGTTCAGTGACAGACTATGTCTCAAGAAAATAAAGCAGCAAGTGTTAAGATATCTGATGTCTTCTAGTCATGTACAAGTGCATAGTCACATCTGCCTGCACATATATTACCTATGTACACACAAACACACAAAAGAAATTTCTTCAAAAGTTTAGAAGGTGGAGTCTTCATTAAGAAAGTGCATCACTGGGGGTGTGCCTTTGAATGGACACTGAGGCCCTACCCCTTCCTCTCTTTCTGCTTCTTGGCTACCATCTCTCTTCCACAGGCTCTGGTACATTGTAGAGATCATGGCTCATGACCCCAAAATCTTGAACCAAATGTGGCCCTCCTTTGTCCCAGGTGTTTTGTCCCACTGACAGGATTCTAGCTAACTCACAAGCTAACTGGCCGGTCCACTGGGAGCCAGAAAAAGCATTCTTTCATTAGCCTGAACAAGAGGACATGTTTTTGACCACAAGACTCCTTGTTACTGAGGCCTGTATACCAGGCTGTGGCATTGTCTCATGTCTTCTCCACCTTACTAGTTAATCTCTGATTGTAATGGAAATCTGTTTTTTATCATGAATCATGAAGAAAAATACTTTCCCAAACTACGAAGGTGAATTATCATTTAATAGCTACAGTTAATATTTTGTTGGTTTTCCTTCTACTTTACTCCATGTATTTTATGCTGTATCCTTCTCTCTTTCTCTCTCTCTCTCTCTCTCTCTCTCTCTCTCTCTCTCTCTCTCTCTCTCTCTCTCTCTCTCTCTTTTCCTTACTACACTACAAGAGTCCCGCCACAGAGATGTCTTCCAAAATATTCACATGGAAGAGCCTGAGCCTTCTCACAAGTCTCCATTGTTCATTTTCTCTTTCCTCCGAAGTTGTAACTTTGAGTTAATGAATATAATTTTCAGACCTTGGGCTCTAAGCCAAATTCTGCAAAATATTCTTTTTCCTCATTGTTTACTCTGCTCTAAACTTCATCCAAAGTCTTCAATGTATTTTTACAGTTTCTGTCATCCCATGGCTTTAGAGAGCATCAAGAGCTTCTATGGAGTAAGTCTAAAGGAGGTTAGAAGTATGATGTTGATCACAGTCTCAAATAATTAGGATCTGTTATCTGTCATTGGTTGGTACCGTAATGAAAAAAAATCACAGTTTCACTGTCCCTGGTCATAGATCAAAGCCAATTCTAAACAGGGTAAAAAGAGTTCTAAAGAAAGTGCCCAAGCCAGCTGCATGACTAGGTACCATGTGCCTGCATCTTTCTTCCCCAGTGAGAGTGATGAGTGTCAAATGGAGTATGGAAAAGAGGGAATGCACAATAGCCAAAGCACATGGCACAATGCAGACCGAACCATAGCTACTGCTGCAGCCCAACCCACTGACTTTCCCTTCTCCAGTGTTTTCTAGCAGGTGACTTCTCAAAGGTTCTGCAACCACTTCCCAGGTACAACCACATTCTGCTTGAGATAAGAAACGACCCACTCACCTCTAGAAAAAAAGAAGCAAATCCTGACAGGAAGAGGGCCATATGAAACTGTGGTGGGGTTTATTTAAAGACATCTCTGTAACTGTAATTTCTAAGCTATAGGGAATAAATAATCAACTAAATAAAACCAACTCTGTGGCTATATTTTCCTGGCTGGTCTCTACCACATTTATACTGGCAGCACAATCCTTGGTAGAGAAGAAAAATCTAAATCTATAGTTAACTTGAAAAGCATTCATGCAAAAATAAAGGCCAGATTCAGAAGTAATCTGACTTCTGCATTGCCTTTCAAAACAGTATCCTGTTACAGGCTAAAGCAAACAGAGCAGTTTGGAGCTGACAGGCTGCGCAAAAGGGTAGATTGGAAAAGATTAAATATTTGTGTAAAAAACCCATACCCCCCTTCACAAAGGGCTGCCTCAGTCTGGAATAAAAGGAAAGGAAAGCAGGGGAGAGGGGGAGGGGGCTAGAAGAAAGCCTTATCTTGCAGGGGAAGACTGGGCTGGAGAAGGAGGGAGGATGTGGAAGGAAAACATCAGAGGGGCATGGGGCTCCTTGCCTGCCAGTACGGGGCTGGGCTCCAGTCCTGAGCTCCTAGGCTGCACTTTTGACCTCTTGAGGAAGCCAGGCCACTTGGGCTCAGGCACATGTGGAATAGAGATAAGTGGCTGCTTTGAAATTGCCAGGCTGGGATGGCAGAGAAGCTGGGAAGAGGCACAGCCTCATTCTACTGTCACCCATCAACACCAGCACATTAATTTGCAGGAGTTGGGATGGGGAGAAAGAAAGAGTGGGGGAGGGGGATAAAGAGGGGTGAAGAGAGGGTCTTACTAAGAAACAGAGGATGGGCATGGTGGGCCACTCAGGAGCCGGAGTCTATGTACAGTACACAGTAAATAGATGTCATTGTAGAAGAGCGAGAGCCAGCTGAGGACACAAAGCTGCATGGCCTCAGTATCACCTGCAGACTAAGACCATGTCTGAACAGGTATTCTCACCACAGCTGCTCAGGACAGTCACTACAAAGGAAGCTTATTTTATTTTATTTTATTTTATTAGATATTTTCTTTATTACATTGCAAATACTATCCCAAAAGTTCCCTATACCCTCCCCCCACCGTGCTCCCCTACCAACCCACTCCCAATTCTTGGGCCTGGTGTTCCCCTGTACTGGGGCATATAAAGTTTGCAAGACCTAGGGGCCTCTTTTACCAATGATGGCTGATTAGGCCATCTTCTGCTACATATGCAGCTAGAGACATGAGCTCTGGGGTTACTGGTTAGTTCATATTGTTGTGCCATCTATAGGGTTGCAGACCCCTTCAGCTCCTTGGGTACTTTTTCTAGCTCCTCCATTGGGGGCCCTGTGTTCCATCCTATAGATGACTGACTGTGAGCATCCACTTCTGTATTTGCCAGCTATACCAGGGTCCCTTCAACAAAACCTTGCTGGCATATGTAATAGTGTCTGGGTTTGGTGGCTGATTATGGGATGGATCCCCGGGTGGGGTAGTCTCTGGATGGTCCATCCTTTCGTCTTACCTCCAAACTTTGGCTCTGTAACTTCTTTCATGGGTATTTTGTTCCCTATTCTAAGGAGGAATGAAGTATCCACCCATTGGTCTTCCTTCTTCTTGATTTTCTTGTGTTTTGCAAATTGTATCTTGGGTATTCTAAGTTTCTGGGCTAATATCCACTTATCAGTGAGTGCATATCTAGTGACTTCTTTTGTGATTGGGTTACCTCACTAAGGATGATATCCTCCAGAAACATCCATTTGCCCAAGAATTTCATAAATTCATTGTTTTAAATAGCTGAGTAGTACTCCATTGTGTAAATGTACCACATTTTCTGTATCCATTCCTCTGTTAAGGGACAGCTGGGTTCTTTCCAGCTTCTAGCTATTATAAATAAGGCTGCTATGAACATAGTGGAGCATGTGTCCTTATTACCAGTCTGAACATCTTCTGGGCATATTACCAGGAGAGGTATTTGCTGGATCTTAAAATTGGTAGTACTATGTCCAATTTTCTGAGGAACTGCCAGACTGACTTCCAGAGTGTTTGTACAAGCTTGCAATCCCACCAGCAATGGAGGAGTATTCCTCTTTCTCTACATCCTCTCCAGCATCTGCTGTCACCTGAATTTTTGATCTTAGCCATTCTGACTAGTGTGAGGTGGAATCTCAAGGTTGTTTTGATTTGCATTTCCCTGATGATTAAGGATATTGAAATTTTTTTCAGGTGTTTCTCAGCCATTCGGTATTCCTCAGTTGAGAATTCTTTATCTTTGTACCCCATTTTTAATGGGGTTATTTGAATTTTTGGAGTCCAACTTCTTGAACTCTTTTTATATATTGGATATTAAACCCCTATCAGATTTAGGATTGGTGATAATCCATTTCCAATCTGTTGGTGGCCTTTTTGTTTTATTGACAGTGTCTTTTGCCTTACAGAAGCTTTGCAATTTTATGAGGTGCCATTTGTCAATTCTTGATCTTACAGCACAAGCCATTGATGTTCTGTTTAGGAATTTTTCCCCTGTGCCCATATCTTCCAGGCTTTTCCCCACTTTATCCTCTATAAATTTCAGTGTCTGGTTTTATGTGGAGTTATTTGATCCACTTAGACTTGAGCTTTGTACAGGAGATAAGAATGGATCAATTCACATTCTTCTACATGATAACCGCCAGTTGTGCCAGCACCATTTGTTGAAAATCCTGTCTTTTTTCCACTGGATGTTTTTAGCTCCCTTGTCAAAGATCAAGTGGCCATAGGTGTGTGGATTCATTTCTGGGTCTTCAGTTCTATTCCATTAATCTACCTGTCTGTCGCTGTACCAGTACCATGCAGTTTTTATCACAATTGCTCTGTAGTACAGCTTGAGGTCAGACATGGTGATTCCACCAGAGGTTCTTTTATCCTTGAGAAGAGTTTTTGCTATCCTAGGTTTTTTTTTATTATTCCAGATGAATTTGCAAATTGCCCTTTCTAACTCAGTGAAGAATTGAGTTAGAATTTTGATGGGGACTGCATTGAATCTGTAGATTGCTTTCAACAGGATAGCCATTTCGATTATATTAATCCTGCCAATCCATGAGCATGGGAGATCTTTCCATCTTCTGAGATCGTCTTCAATTTCTTTCCTCAGAGACTTGAAGTTCTTATCATACAGATCTTTCACTTCCTTAGTTAGAGTCACACCAAGGTATTTTATATTATTTGTGACTATTGTGAAGGGTGTTTTTTTTTTTTTTAAGAAGGAAGCTTTTTTTTTAAAAAATAATTCATTTGGGGAGCTATGATTATAGTTCAGGGGACAGCCCTTGCCTAAGCATATCTAAGGCTCTGCCCTCAGCACTGCCAGAAACAAAACCCAAACAACTGAGCCCTCAGCCTGATTCCCAGATCTCTAACTCTAACCTGTGGGCTTGTGACCCTGACGGCAAGGCTTCTAATAGTTCTAGGCCCTTGTCATTTGCCTTCTACTTGTCCAATGCTCATATTCTCAATGCTATTCTCTAGCTCCCCTTGGAGTAATCAATACATTGTCTTATGTAAACTCAAACCCATGTCTTAGAAACCCATGGGAAGCCAAAGAATGCCATGCTCCTTGGTCTGTAGAAAAGCATGATGCTCATTTGGTAGACTTGAAGCTTAGTCTAAGCCTTAGACTTGAAGGGATCCTATGTCCTCTCCCTCACTCTAGAGAAGCCATCAGTTGATTCTAAATGTAAAATTCCTAATTTTGCCAAGCATGCCTAAACATTGAGATCCCTCTCATGTAACCCTGGGCTAAGGCAATCAAGAGCACTTCCTGGGGATCATTTTAGGAAGCTGGCTTAGGTACAAGGCCAGGAGTGGCTAGCAAGCAGCTTCCTTAGGGCTCTGCAAACACTTAATCTAGGCCCCACTCTTAGAGGTCCTTAGTTCCTAATCCAAAATGGATGTGAGTGCTTTAGAATCCCCTGTTCCTGTTTTGGCAGTCAGGGTTGCATGCCATCTTGACAAGCCAGGCTGCTGGGAAGCAATGAAGACCTCACTCAGTGACCTGCTGCATAGGAGAACTGACACCAGGACACATTCTAACTCTCCCCTCGTCTAGACTAATCAGCTTGTTTTATTTACTCTTTAAAGTTTAATAATCCAAAATATTGAGGGCACTTAGCACAGCGTGGCCATTCCATTAACAGGTATGGAATAAGAAATCCAGAATCTATATGACTTGGGCTGCCCTTCCCACCCTTGGAAGCCTGTCTCCTTCTTCAGTGACCTTTATAGCCTGCTGAGTCAGGCAGTCCTCATTTCACACCTCACCCAGCATGGACACTAATTAAATTCCTCAGATCTCTGGCAATCTGAAAACAGTGTAGTAATGCCATCTCATGAGTTCGGTCGCAGTGTTAGAGCGTCTCATTTAACATTTCCACGTAGCTCATAAGTGTAGAGAGAATATCTTGTGTATAGTATGGATCCATTACCCGTCAATTTAAAAAATCCCATGGCCTATGGCTTAGACAGGAAATGGGAGGTGGGATATCTAGGAGGAGAAAGAACTCTGGGATAGAGCAAGACAGGAGATATGCCTGAGAAGATAAGAGGAGACAGATATGAGGAACACAGGTAATCAGCCATGTGGCAGAATGTAGATTAAAATAAGTGGGATATTTTAAGTTACATCGAGTCAGAGAAGAGCCTAGCTATATTGCCAGGGTGTTTGTAAACATATTTTGAGTCTGAGTCTTATCTCTGAGAGCATGGGGCTAAAAGGCTCAACTTCTATAGATATGCTTTTCATGGCATTGTGACTCAGTCCAGAGATCCTCCCAGTCTCAATCACAACAGAGAGGGCAGCCATGGTACCTTTCTACTACCCTAAAGGATTTCATCCTGGTATTGTGGTTGCTATTGACACAGTGGCTTTGAACCAGAACCTAAGTTCTTTTAGAGTTTGTGGAAGAGAAGTTGGATTCCTTACCTTGCCTCTATATTTTCAAAAATGTCTTTTAAGACCAAAATTTTGAGAAAAATCTAGGAAAAGTCCACCCTAATGAGGTCAGGGGTCAGCATGGGGACATAGTGTGACAGTTTACTGTCTCATTTGAGACTAAGTTCTGGGGTTGGGGAAAGGGCTGACTAGGCGGACAGCAGTGACTGGGCTGAGCAGTCAGCTAAGCATAGTGCCACTCTGGACATCTGAAGAGGGTGCTGCTGGAGTTCCTGCTCAGTCCCATATTCTGAAATCTCTAACTCAGAAAGTGAACTCAAGATAGCTCACCACCATACTTGCTCTACCATTGAAAATAACTAAACTTGTGCAACTAGCCCATATATCCACAGATCTATGAATAGCCAAGCAAGTGTGGTACATGTGTCATAAACCAAAGGAGATGGCTGGGGATGAAGAATATAAAGGGGCAGGAGAGTGGGGTTAAGAATAGAGGAGGGGGATCAGCAAAGGCAAACAATACCTAAAATGCTATAATAAAACATTCATGTGCTAATTTAAAAAATAAACAAATTCCAAAAAGTGAAGACAACGTGGTACCTACTTAGACACAGATGGTCTGATTCAGCTGTAACGGAGAATGAGATCCTGTCATTTGGAGGGAAATAGATGGAATTGGAGACCATCATGTTAAGCAAAATAAACCAGATTTGGGACAAGCACATGTGTTTTCTTTCATATATGTAATCTAAATACAGAGTAAGAGAGGGGGAGAGAGAGAGAGAGTGTGTGTGTATGTGCTTAGGACACGAGAAAGGGAAGAGGGAAGGAGAGGAGGGAACAAGAGGAGGTCATAGGACACCTAGACATGAAAGCTTATGGGGAGTCTAGGGAAGGGAGTGGGGCAGGCACTGAAGGGCCAACAATTAACTACAATGACTTATGTTTGAAAATGAAACATTTCTTTGTGCATTAAGCACAAGTTAGCTTTAAAATGCTTAAAAGAAAATGCCAATATTTCATTTTTTTAATCTTTTATGTCTTTCCTATGAATTCTGCTAAATATATTTCCAAAAAAAATGGCTTCACCAAATTTCTGGCTTTCAGCAAATAAGGAGTTTGAGATCACAGATTTCTGACTGATATAAATCTGTCAGAATCATACATCTGTCTATGTGATAGGAAACCATGCTTGTTGTCTCAGTGAAACTCTGCCACCTTTAACATCTAGGAGTATAGATAGATTAGCTGTTTGAGACAAGAAGGGACAGAGACATCAGAAGGATCCTCAGACATGTCCTACCACACTAAACACAGTGTTCTGAACCTGGGTAGGGGAGTGAGCCACAAAAAAACACCAAATGTTGAGCAACAGACAAGGGACCAGCGGAGCAATCCTAACTGATCAAGAGTGTGCTGATCTCGACCTCGTCAATAAAATTCAGATTTTTTTCAGAAGCGTTTGAATCATAAAGACTGTATCCAATTACAAAATACCACATTTATTAGCCAATTTTCATGCCAGATATGCATTTCTAGGTTAGATTTCCCCACATGCAGACTTGCGAACTCAACAGACCTCTTACAGCCACAAGAAACCAAATTGACTTCTATTGGAGTATGGATGCGCTCCTCTGGGTCTGACTGGACCATCAGTCATCATGAAGTAGTTGCCCTGGTTACCTAGAAACAGCCTTTTCCCTACAGTCAGGCAATGAAGCAGGAAACACAGCAGGGAGTAGGTTCATGGTAGTGTCTTGAGACCCTCACCTGAGAGTGTATTTCCCTCCAGTTTTACAGATAGCTACATGTGGTCTTGCAGAATGCTAGAACATATAGGAAATAGAAGGTTGCCTGCTTGTGGGGACTCTTTAGTGCCACTTCTGTGAGTAGTAACCTGTGTTGGAGTGAGGTTCTTTTCCCACCATGAATTGGCTTTATGTAACCCTTCATGTTCCTGTCAGTAACACCAATAAGCTGGTTCTCCAAACCAAAACTTGGATATACCAACCTCTATGGCCATTTAGTGCTCATCATGGAGGTGAATACACATTTATTTAAGTCACCTCAGGAAAAATCACATGGCAACTTCTAACCTCTGTCTTACTGAGGATCTACAGCCTACTTTAAACTTACAGAAAAGCCCAGCGTTGTACTGGTAAAGGCAATGAAGGAGGGAAAAAAAGAAAAGAAAAGGGAGGTCAGAGCAAGAGAAAGCAAAACTCCTAAAATCCCACACTGGGGCTCAATGGTATTCACATACTTGGAGGAAAAAAAAAAGTGTTCAAGCTAAGGCCTCCACTGAACCAAATCCTGGGCTACTCCCGCAGCATCCATCCCCAGTGCCAGAGTGGCTTAGAATGCGAGTTGCATCCTGTCTGACCATTGGATCCACATTTTCCCTTGAATTAATAATCTGACCCCTCTGGAGGTCTTGCTGTGTGTACTGAAGCTGTCCATTAACTCTCCTGTGCACTGCTGGGTTTGGTATCTAATCTTCAAGAGGAATTTCAAAAGCTCAAGGTCCCCATCTGTGAGGAATGTCGTGCAAATAAACAAAGCAGGCAAGTTCACGCTCAAGAAGACCTGAGTCTTTAAGTGTGGCTGACAAAAGTCCTTTAGACTGTAGACATTTGCAGCCTCGGGTAGAGGGAACAGAGAAGAAAATGAGCTCATGGAGAGAGATGCTCAAATCAGTGGGAGAAAGGAAAGCATGCAGCGTGGAGTGGCTAGCTACTGAGACATTAGGTTTCTATTAATTACATAAGCCTAACAACAGTTAGGCTGTTGTTGATGGTGTGTGTGTGTGTGTGTGTGTGTGTGTGTGTGTGTGTGTGTGTTATATTTAATGGGCACTCAGAACAAAGTGCAGAATAAAAATGTAGTGGAGTAGGTCTGGGAAGGGATTAATGCTAAAACTTATCAGTGTATTGAAAAAAGTTAATCCAAATATTTGTAGGTCCTGGGCTGTCTAAATCCCAAGATTTCCCACGATTATGGGGAGTATCTCACACAGTGTCAGCTTTCTCATTTCAAAGTCAAAACCACCCTAAACCAAACATAGACCTCACAGCCCAATGGCTTCTTTCTGATTTACACATCAGTATTTCTCAGTCTGTTGATTTAGCCCAGTCATCCTGAATGTGTCCTTCAAAGGAACAGTCTTTTAAATTTTCCCCTGGGAAACTGTCAGGCTGGTCTGTGGAAGAGCAGACTGAGACAGCACAGAGGAGGCTACAACTGAGGTACAGAGCACTTCTCTCCCTTTCTTATATTTGGTTATGTGACCTTCATTTCAGAATAGTCATATAAACAGTTTTGGGCTTATATACATATATTACAAGTTTGGGCTTGTAATAGATTATGCACTCTGTTGGTCATGTATCTATTCAGGCCTCCCATAATGGAAAGGCAACTGAGGAAACTGAGGTATTTGAGCCTCAGTTGGAAACATTGAAGCTACCTGAAAGTCTGAGAGTCCTAAGACAGTGAAAGACTGGTAGTGTCACCAATCACTATTGATTGTATTTGTTTGTTTGTTTAACATTTTTATTTATGGGGCACATTTGCCATAGCACACCTGTGAAGGTCAGAAGACAACATACAGCCTTCCCCTCTCTCCTTCCGCAATGTGTGTATTGAGGATTAAACAGTCAAGCTGAGTGAGTAACACTGAACTATCTGACTGGATCAAACCGAACTACTTTTTAAAATGATAATAGTAATTACTTTATATAGAGCTTACTTTTCAGTAATTTCTCCATCTGTGACTCTTGCATGACTCACCAAAAACTTAGGAGGAGTTCAGGGCTGTACGTACTGAGGAGCATGGGAAAGTCTTAAAGACAGCAGGGGGCAGACTAGAACTGGGACCCTTGGGTCCCTTTGCCTTTGAAGCCTGTACACATAACTGTGAGACATGCTGTTCTGTAGCTCAGGCTATGTACCTAGACCTCAGGTGTGGAGGAGAGTGCTCACCTTCTCCCCCTTTCCTTAGAGCCCTCAGTTTCCTCTGAGCATCACCTCACACATCTGGCTGGATGTCATGATTGGTCATTTTCTAATAGCTGTTAAGCAGGTGTAGGGACGGTGTAACTTGACTTCACGATGAGATGGGTTTATTGTTGTTGTTGTTGTTACTTTGTAGCATCAGTATCAACAGGAGACTTGAATGAGGACTAACAGAACATTTGTCAAGCAGGAAGGATTGAAACCTTGGGAACTTGCATTCTTCCCAAAATGTTTCACAACTGTGAATGTTGAATCCAGAAGTGAGTGGCTCTCAACATTCTGAGTCAGCATGAGCTGTGCCTACCCCATCATCAGCTCCCTGGCATCTCTACCCACTACTGCAAAAAGCACCCAAATCTAAACCTCCCAGCCCCAGGAAGTGCAAAACCATCAGCTTCCATAATTCTGAACCAATCTTACCTCGATTTATAATCACTACTTAAGAAGAAGTCAACTTTACAGGCGACTCTTTAGCATTTATTTGAAATAGACATCAAGGGCACTCACCCTACTTTATAAATCCTTCTCAAGTCAAACAGTGTCCCTTAAGAATACTCAGAGGACAGAGTTTACACAATTCTTCCTTAAAAGACAAGGCCACTCCTCTTAGGTCTAAGTACATATTTGGTCCTTAAAAATATGTGTTCTGTCTCTGATGCCTTTCACAGGAAACAGAATAGGAGAATGGGCATGCTGGGTGACCCCTGCTGTGTGTGTCTGTGAAGTCTGCAGGGGAAAGATCACTCAGAGTTAGACGGCATCTCTCATCAGTGGTCTACTGCTCATTAGTTGTAAGGAAAACCCTTGGTGATTATAGAGAGTGATGCATTATACAGTCTAGTTTTTCTTTTCTTTTCTTTCTTTTCTTTTTTTTTTTCTGTTGTGTTAGTATAAAGCTTAGGCACAATGCACACTCACAATCTTACACTAGAAGTGAAACAGCAAGCAGCTGTTGTGGGCTGCCTGGCCTTCCCAGCCAGTGTCTTTTCCCTTGCCTCCCCTGTGTCACAGGGCTCCCCGAGGTAAAGGAGCATGCACTGAGCAAGTGTGACCCCGGTTCTGTACCTTCCCACTTTCCCCACCTCTTTTCTCATTTTTTACAAGTCATTATATGGTGTAAATGTATATGGTGTAATTAGTAATCAAGTCAAATACTATGCCCCTGCATCTGTCTACAAAATTTCCAGTGAAACCAGGGAGTTCCCACATCTCCCTCTCACTCCCCAGGCCTCGTGGAAGGAACAGCACATTGCGGAAGCAGCGCCCTCTGTCAAGGCCTGAGTCCATTCTCTTCTTGTTTAATGATGGCTACATCTTTCCTCTCTACATTACAGTAGAAGTTTGTATAGTGCAGTGCCATTATCTCTAAAGGAAAAGCACTGCTCCACGATATCACTTTTAGGATGAAAAGAACTAAACAGGCCTGCCATGTAGGAACACACACCCAGTGAATTTTTCAACAGATATTTTGTTTCTTTCCAGTATTACACTTAGCAAAGATGATAATGCACCAAAGCTTCAGTACACACACATGGGTGCAGGGAGCTGGGGGAGGGAGAGGGAGAAAGTTTCAGTACACACACATGTGTGCAGGGAGCTGGAGGAGGGGGAGGGAGAAAGTTTCAGTACACACACATGGGTGCAGGAAGCTGGAGGAGGGGGAGGGAGAAAGTTTCAGTACACACACATGGGTGCAGGGAGCTGGAGGAGGGGGAGGGAGTAAGTTTCAGTACACACACATGGGTGCAGGGAGCTGGAGGAGGGAGAGGGAGAAAGTTTCAGTACACACACATGGGTGCAGGGAGCTGGAGGAGGGGGAGGGAGAAAGTTTCAGTACACACACATGGGTGCAGGGAGCTGGAGGAGGGGGAGGGAGTAAGTTTCAGTACACACACATGGGTGCAGGGAGCTGGGGGAGGGGGAGGGAGAAAGTTTCAGTACACACACATGGGTGCAGGGAGCTGGAGGAGGGAGAGGGAGTAAGTAAGAGAGAGGGAGAGGGAGTAAGTAAGAGAGAGGGAGAGGGAGTAAGTAAGAGAGAGGGAGAGGGAGTAAGTAAGAGAGAGGGAGAGGGAGTAAGTAAGAGAGAGGGAGAGGGAGTAAGTAAGAGAGAGGGAGAGGGAGTAAGTAAGAGAGAGGGAGAGGGAGTAAGTAAGAGAGAGGGAGAGGGAGTAAGTAAGAGAGAGGGAGAGGGAGTAAGTAAGAGAGAGGGAGAGGGAGTAAGTTTCAGTACACACACATGGGTGCAGGGAGCTGGGGGAGGGGGAGGGAGAAAGTTTCAGTACACACACATGGGTGCAGAGAGCTGGAGGAGGGGGAGGGAGAAAGCTTCAGTACACACACATGGGTGCAGGGAGCTGGGGGAGGGGGAGGGAGAAAGTTTCAGTACACACACATGGGTGCAGGGAGCTGGGGGAGGGAGAGGGAGAAAGTTTCAGTACACACACATGGGTGCAGGGAGCTGGAGGAGGGAGAGGGAGTAAGTAAGAGAGAGGGAGAGGGAGTAAGTAAGAGAGAGGGAGAGGGAGTAAGTAAGAGAGAGGGAGAGGGAGTAAGTAAGAGAGAGGGAGAGGGAGTAAGTAAGAGAGAGGGAGAGGGAGTAAGTTTCAGTACACACACATGGGTGCAGGGAGCTGGAGGAGGGGGAGGGAGAAAGTTTCAGTACACACACATGGGTGCAGGGAGCTGGAGGAGGGGAAGGGAGAAAGTTTCAGTACACACGCATGGGTGCAGGGAGCTGGAGGAGGGGGAGGGAGAAAGTTTCAGTACACACACATGGGTGCAGGGAGCTGGAGGAGGGGGAGGGAGAAAGTTTCAGTACACACACATGGGTGCAGGGAGCTGGAGGAGGGGGAGGGAGTAAGTTTCAGTACACACACATGGGTGCAGAGAGCTGGAGGAGGGGGAGGGAGAAAGCTTCAGTACACACACATGGGTGCAGGGAGCTGGGGGAGGGGGAGGGAGAAAGTTTCAGTACACACACATGGGTGCAGGGAGCTGGGGGAGGGGGAGGGAGAAAGTTTCAGTACACACACATGGGTGCAGGGAGCTGGAGGAGGGAGAGGGAGTAAGTAAGAGAGAGGGAGAGGGAGTAAGTAAGAGAGAGGGAGAGGGAGTAAGTAAGAGAGAGGGAGAGGGAGTAAGTAAGAGAGAGGGAGAGGGAGTAAGTTTCAGTACACACACATGGGTGCAGGGAGCTGGAGGAGGGGGAGGGAGAAAGTTTCAGTACACACACATGGGTGCAGGAAGCTGGAGGAGGGGGAGGGAGAAAGTTTCAGTACACACACATGGGTGCAGGGAGCTGGAGGAGGGGGAGGGAGTAAGTTTCAGTACACACACATGGGTGCAGGGAGCTGGAGGAGGGAGAGGGAGAAAGTTTCAGTACACACACATGGGTGCAGGGAGCTGGAGGAGGGGGAGGGAGTAAGTTTCAGTACACACACATGGGTGCAGGGAGCTGGGGGAGGGGGAGGGAGAAAGTTTCAGTACACACACATGGGTGCAGGGAGCTGGAGGAGGGAGAGGGAGTAAGTAAGAGAGAGGGAGAGGGAGTAAGTAAGAGAGAGGGAGAGGGAGTAAGTAAGAGAGAGGGAGAGGGAGTAAGTAAGAGAGAGGGAGAGGGAGTAAGTAAGAGAGAGGGAGAGGGAGTAAGTAAGAGAGAGGGAGAGGGAGTAAGTAAGAGAGAGGGAGAGGGAGTAAGTAAGAGAGAGGGAGAGGGAGTAAGTAAGAGAGAGGGAGAGGGAGTAAGTAAGAGAGAGGGAGAGGGAGTAAGTTTCAGTACACACACATGGGTGCAGGGAGCTGGGGGAGGGGGAGGGAGAAAGTTTCAGTACACACACATGGGTGCAGAGAGCTGGAGGAGGGGGAGGGAGAAAGCTTCAGTACACACACATGGGTGCAGGGAGCTGGGGGAGGGGGAGGGAGAAAGTTTCAGTACACACACATGGGTGCAGGGAGCTGGGGGAGGGAGAGGGAGAAAGTTTCAGTACACACACATGGGTGCAGGGAGCTGGAGGAGGGAGAGGGAGTAAGTAAGAGAGAGGGAGAGGGAGTAAGTAAGAGAGAGGGAGAGGGAGTAAGTAAGAGAGAGGGAGAGGGAGTAAGTAAGAGAGAGGGAGAGGGAGTAAGTAAGAGAGAGGGAGAGGGAGTAAGTTTCAGTACACACACATGGGTGCAGGGAGCTGGAGGAGGGGGAGGGAGAAAGTTTCAGTACACACACATGGGTGCAGGGAGCTGGAGGAGGGGAAGGGAGAAAGTTTCAGTACACACGCATGGGTGCAGGGAGCTGGAGGAGGGGGAGGGAGAAAGTTTCAGTACACACACATGGGTGCAGGGAGCTGGAGGAGGGGGAGGGAGAAAGTTTCAGTACACACACATGGGTGCAGGGAGCTGGAGGAGGGGGAGGGAGTAAGTTTCAGTACACACACATGGGTGCAGAGAGCTGGAGGAGGGGGAGGGAGAAAGCTTCAGTACACACACATGGGTGCAGGGAGCTGGGGGAGGGGGAGGGAGAAAGTTTCAGTACACACACATGGGTGCAGGGAGCTGGGGGAGGGGGAGGGAGAAAGTTTCAGTACACACACATGGGTGCAGGGAGCTGGAGGAGGGAGAGGGAGTAAGTAAGAGAGAGGGAGAGGGAGTAAGTAAGAGAGAGGGAGAGGGAGTAAGTAAGAGAGAGGGAGAGGGAGTAAGTAAGAGAGAGGGAGAGGGAGTAAGTTTCAGTACACACACATGGGTGCAGGGAGCTGGGAGAGGGGGAGGGAGAAAGTTTCAGTACACACACATGGGTGCAGAGAGCTGGAGGAGGGGGAGGGAGAAAGCTTCAGTACACACACATGGGTGCAGGGAGCTGGGGGAGGGGGAGGGAGAAAGTTTCAGTACACACACATGGGTGCAGGGAGCTGGGGGAGGGGGAGGGAGAAAGTTTCAGTACACACACATGGGTGCAGGGAGCTGGAGGAGGGAGAGGGAGTAAGTAAGAGAGAGGGAGAGGGAGTAAGTAAGAGAGAGGGAGAGGGAGTAAGTAAGAGAGAGGGAGAGGGAGTAAGTAAGAGAGAGGGAGAGGGAGTAAGTTTCAGTACACACACATGGGTGCAGGGAGCTGGGGGAGGGGGAGGGAGAAAGTTTCAGTACACACACATGGGTGCAGGGAGCTGGAGGAGGGAGAGGGAGTAAGTAAGAGAGAGAAGGGGGAGGGAGGGGGGAAAGAAGGATAGAAGAAAACAAGTATAGGAAATTGGTTCTACTTTTTCTACTGTTTCTTAGATTTTCACCAGTGGGTAGAGCTAATTTCAGAGGAAGATCCTGTACTTCTGAGAAGAGGATATTCACAGATCATCTCCAGACAGCAGCAGCACCAACATCACAAATGCTAGCTGAAATATTATTTTTCAATGATTGTTTCTGTCAACTGATGGGCCACAGAAAATCTATTTGGCCTTCAGTCCTTGACACAGCCTACTCAGGGATGGAAAGGAAGCCTCCTCTTGAATCAAGAATAACTCAACGGCCCTATGCCAGCTCCTCTGAAGTCAGACAAGTTGGATTGTCCTTGCAGAAGAGACACATGGACTTCAGAAGAGGCTGGACGAGTCTGGGATATTGGAGTGCTGTGAGGTGTGGACACAGCACTACTCTGGTGAGAGAGTGGGCTGGGGTGCCTGGAAACCAAGTGGGGTCTGGCCCAGTGTGCACAATGAGTGTAATAACTAACTGTTGTCTTGGTGAGAGGACCAAGAGTCTCAGTACACCCATTAGACATGGGCTAAAGAAATTGCTGGATCTTTCTGGAATCATAAAACCTCAGTACTAATCTAATTCCAAGTAATGTATGGACTTGGGCAAAAATGAAGGAGGTGAGTCGGGTGCGGTAACACCCCTGTAATCCCAGTACTTAGGATAAACCTGGGATACGGAATGGCACCCTATCTCAAAATTCAATTCCAAAAGACAATAATGATTTAAACTAAAAATCATTCTAGTCACAGAGCAAGATTTAATTGGAATTAAACCTTGGCACAATGTTTCCTGGTACTGACTCAGGATCAGGAGAGGAAACTCCAACATGTACAGACTATCCAACAGGAAAGTCATCCCATCTAAAGGAGTCTCTAGTCTAGAGTAGACCATTGCAAAGAGGGCCTTCTGCCTTGATGCCAAAAGCCACTGGGCAAGAGCCTGAGTTCCTGATGTTGAGTTCAGTTCCCTGCTCATGGCTTTCTCTGCCTACTGCAACAGATAGTGGCAGCTAGGACCAGAGATTGGTCTGCTGCATTCCAGAGATGATAGCAGCCTTCCAGAGCTGAACCCTTTAGGCTCACATCAGCAGCAGGCCTGCACTGCCTTCCTCTGGGTTTGTGATGCCTGTGGTAGTAAAATGAATAAAACAAAAACAAAACCAGACAACTTACCGCTTGCTGTGGGAGAGTATCATAATAGTATCACCATAATCTCAGGACAGGAGATGTGTGGATTACTGATCATGGTAAGCTTAGAGGTCTTAGCTCTAGAATGAATTCACATTCTAAGAGAGGGACTGTTAGTTTCCTTTCTCCTCTCTATGACAAAATATCACACAGAGACAACTTAAGGGGGATTGGCTCCTGGATTCAGAGAGCTCAGTCTTCAGTTGGCCTCCTTGTGTCATGATAGTGGGAGTGTGTGGTGGAGAAGCTTCATTATCTCATAGCAGAGACAAGGGGCCCAGATAGTTTATAACTATCAAAGGCACATCCCCAGTGGCCTACTTCTTCCAGCAAGGCCCACTCACTACAGTTTCCAGTCTTTCCCAAATGCCATCCCCAGTTAGCAAACTAGGACATAAAATGAAGGTGAATATAATTGGATTCTCGGTGGTTTTATATTCTAAACATTGAACTAGTAAACGATCCTTCATGTTGTTTCATCCCACATGGGTCCCTAAACTCCTTATAGATTCACTGACAGAAACAGCAAATTGGTGAAACACAAAACATAGTACCAGGGCCACCTTTAGTCCCTCTTAGATCAGCTTACTTTATTTCTCAAAGACCAGTGATGTAAAGACCTTCTGCATCTGTATGACACCTGCCCTGTATTCTCTATGTCCTGGGTGCATAGGAATGGTAGCTTGATAAAAATTCTGGATAATAATCAAAATCCTCACTGCTCACTCAAGCAGCTTCTAACATCATCTGTAAATGCTATGCCTATCCAAGGGTCTCTGTCGAGCCGAGCCATTTCTTATCCTATAAATATTAAGAACAAACAGGCCAATAAATGGGCCAGGTGATGCTATGACTATGCTGAATGAGAAAAAGACTGGAGAGCGGCTGATAGTTGCCACCATTCATCTTCACTGTCAATGTGACTGGATTCAGAATCACCCAGGATATGCATCTCTGACTGTGTCTTGAAGGAGTTTCTAGAGATGTTTAAATGAGGAGAGGAGACCCTCCTGAATGTGTGTGTCACCATCCCATGACGTTGTAAAAGGAGAAAGTGTGTTGAGCCCAGCACTCATCTTTCTCTGCTTCCTCTGGCAGAGACAGCAGGACAGCTGCCTCATTTTCTTCTGACCATGCCTTTCCGATCTTGATGGACTCTATGGCTCCAAACTTTGACTCAAAGTAAACTCACCCTTCTGGAAATAACTTTTTGCCAGGTAACAGCAAAGAGAAAAGCAACAGATAAGAGTCCAGGGGTTATTATAGACCTTCTGCATTTTCAAGGTTTGATGTTCACCGGTTCTACTCTTGATAGTCCTTGGCTCATTCACTGAGACTTTAAATACCTGGGTAGAGAAACTCAAAGTGTAGTGCCAAGACTAATTTATTCCTTCTCTCCAAATACTCCATTTCCCATTTAGCCACAGCTGGCTACCAGCTGACCTGTAGAAGCCAACACCGCAGATAAAAGAGTTCTCAAGCTCACAGCCAGCCAAGACATATTCATTTCACTCCTGTCCTAAAACAGTTTTCTATCTTCTTGGATCCACTTTTGATGGCAGACTCTTTTCTGACAACTTATTTAATAATTACATTCACATTGGTATGTGAAAGATGCACACCCATGCACAAATATTGACAGGTCCTAAGCATTTGAATTTTATCTTTCCACTTATGGAGCCACGTGGCAGAGTTATGTTCCTTGGTCAAACGGACTACAGAGGATCCATTATTAAAATCCAAGCTTCAAAGCAGGAAGCTGGGATTAGTGGTGGCAGTGGCTTGTGTGATATAATGAGTGGCACTTGGAGCTGCAAACACCTATGTGTTAGAGGATAAGACATCAGACAGGAGGCCCATCAAGATCTGCCCCTTCTAACCCTGGAGTCTTTGTTAGCTTGGACTACTCACCTTTGACCTTACTGGAAAAATACACCAGACTTTCACATTTAGCATGGGTCCCCCTGTGCCCTGACAACTGCAGTAACCACAGGGCAGGCTTCCAAACACAAGCAATTCCAGAGCAAGTGTGCCTCTGGTCCCACATAGGTTGCCCCGACACCAAGGGAAAGCTGTGTGCATTTATGACCATGAAAAGAAGAGGAGCATGTGCCTGATAAAGCCAGGTGAGCATTCAGATGGCAGAGGCAGAAGTCACGGGCTCTTTTCCTTCACCTCCCTTGATCAGTGATCGGAACCCTTGTTGGACCCAGCTACCGCTTTCCTTTGTAACTTGGCTCCAAAGAAAAGGCATAGCCTTCCAGAAGCTGACTGGGAGGTCTACATTTGAAAATCTTTTCCCATGCTGCTGAGAAGCAAGCCAAAGCAACCTAACCCTGAGTTCACCTTGGTAATGAGGATCTGGTTCCCAGTGACTGAGAGAGTAGACCCCTAGTAGGCCCCAGGAGAACCCTGGCAGGATTAAGGAAGCTTCAAAACAATCAAGATTCTTCTAGAGGGTCTTCAGGGACCACCTATGCCGGAGATGAATCACTTGCACAGGGATAACACACATCCCACTAACAATGCCACCCACAGGCTCCAGAGGACCCATGGGCTTTTAGAGAGAGAAAGAAAACTCCCTCTGGTTGGGAATTGAATTTATCTTCTCCTTGAAGAGCGTGTGCCTTCCAAGCCAGGAAGTCAGCTGATTTCCTCTGACATCTCCTTCCTGTTGACTTAGGACAGAATTAGTTAAGCTAGTAAGTACTTGCCTTTAATCTACTGCCTCAAATTTTTAAAAGATTTTATTTACATTTTAAAAGTATGTGTTTATGTGTGTTTCCACATGTAGGTTTCTGCACAGTAGAACAATGCCTGTAGAAGCCAGCAGAGGCCATCCTGGAGCTAGAGTTGTTGGCAGCTATGAGTTCTGCAACATAGGTGTCAGGAACTGAACCCAGGTCCTCTGCAAGAGCCTTCTGAGCTCTTATCCACTAAACCTTTCCAAAGCTTCTACCTCAGATTTTTTTTGATCAAAGACCTAGAGAGAAGGAGCACCCAAGATAGCTGAGCAATCACAGAGACTTGGGAACAATTCCCAACTGTAAAGATAGATAGAGAGGATCAGCTCTACAAAACTGTCCAGTGACTTTCACATGTGCACTGCGGTGCACACATACACACATATCGTGTATGCATACTCACTAGTAATAATGATAATAATAAACAATTTTAAAGACCTAGAGAAGAGCAGAAGTTTTATAAAATATCCCAAAATCCATGCTAAATATGAAATTTTTCATCAAAAGCTATTAACTTTATAATATGGAATGTGGCTGATTTTTATTGTTGTTTTTGAAAGGAAGCATGTTCTAGGAAGCTGGAAGCTATAGTCAACAGTCAGTAAGAGACATCAGAAGTCCGTTCTTCCCTAAGTAAGCTGACTAGTTGGACAGAATTGTTATATTCACCACCCTGCCAAGTCTAAGGCACACAGGCCCTATGTTCACACAGACACAGAGCTTAATTTGCCTTTCAGAAAATTAGTTAGAAACCAGTTTTGATGACATATACCTGTAATCCACACACTCTGTATGTAGTCTGAGGCAAGAAGATCATAAGTTAAAGAACGTTTAACTCACTCCAGTCAGAATGCCAATCACTAAGATCACAAACACCAGCAAGGGACTGTTTATGCACTACCGTGAATGTAACTCAGTTCAGCCTCTATAGAAATCAATAGGGAAGTTCTAAAACAAACAAATAACAACAACTAAAAATAAATGGACCATTTGACCCCACAATACTGAACTCCTGGGTATTTCTTTCCCAAGAGGCTTAAGTCAACATGTCACAGAGATTCTTGCACATCAATGTTATTGTTGCACTTATTCACAATAGTTAAGTTATGGAACCAATCTAGAAACCCATCAACAGAGGAAGGGTTAAAGAACATGAGATATATGCATCTACACATGTGCATACACACATGCACACAAACGTGCACACATGGACACACATGCACACACACACACACAGGCATACACACAATAGAATTGTATTCAGTCATAAAGAACAAAATCGTTTTGTCTTCAGTGAAATGGCTAAAAAAGAAAATTATCATATTAACAAATGAATTCAGACTGTAAGAAAGACAAATACAATTTCTCTGGCCGATGGATCTAGCTGTCAGATAGACCATAAACTCATGTCTGTATAATGTCATGAAAGAACAAGTAAAGGGTAAGCACCATAGGGGATGAAGTACTAACAAAGGAGAGAGAGAAGACAATGCCAGCATTTGGAGAACATAGTCAAATGTTATTGTGTGTGTGTGTGTGTGTGTGTGTGTGTGTGTGTGTGTGTGTGTGAAAATGTCTACGAAAACCAATACATCTATATACATCAATAAAAAAGAAGCCAGGAAGAGATGGCAGATTTCATAAATGCAGCCATTACACTACAGAACCCATTTGATTCACACTGTGCTCTCCATGTCAAAAATGTCAAGATAAACTTAATTTGATTTTGAGGCAACTTATATGCCCAACAAGCATAATTTTGGAAAAAGACTTACATTCAACACAGGGAAATGAGCTTTGCTCTGTTGGGTAAGCATGCTTCTGTGCATTTACAAGGCATCATGGCTCTGTCCTTGCCTGGCTATGAAAGAATTTAATTATGTCCTATTGTGTCGAGCTGTGGATTAACTTTAATTTTCAGAAGCTCCCAGGATGCAAGAGTCAAGGTTAGCACTCCAACTGGAAAAATTTATTCTAAAGCCTATGCCACCACTGTGTGAGGAATCCCATTGTCTCTGTGGCATAGCAACCAGTCCCAGGAGGGCCGATCCTACTCAGCAAAATTAAGGACCCAGGAAGTCACTAACACTGAGACCGGCTTATGGAAAAGATATCAATATTTAAATTGCTTAGTATCTGATCAAAATCAGACTCCATGAAATTAATTCTAAGACTTATATGGGTAGCATGGTGGTCATTATAACCACTCTTGGCAGATGCAGGCGAAGCTCATTGGAGTTAACATTTTAATGAACATTTCAATTCACCATACAGAAACTGTATTCCTCCTGAGTGGGCTGGCCAAGTAGCCCTGCTACTCCCTGGGGGCACATGATGCCAGCTCATATCTTAGAAATGATATTTGACCTAATATTTGGTCCACCAACTGGGAATGAGGCAGCAAGAGCCATATGGGGTTCAAAAAGCTGGAGGAGAAGGGGTCAGTGTGAATCATTTAGATGGTGGAAAATAGCTTCACAAAGGGGCTGAAGTCTTTGGGCCACTGTGAGAGTTTCTCCGACCTGAAAGGAACTTGTTTCCATAACAAAACTGGATTGCTAGACAGAATCTTGAGAGGATTCCCTGGGTGTATTTTAACCTCATCCTGACTCCACACTCACAGTTCCAGACAGCAAATGCCTTTGCAGGAAGCAGTGAACTTGCCAGTGGTGTGTCACAGTGTAAACCCAGGCCTTGCTTTTGAATATAACAGCACCTCATCCCACAACCTGGGGAGGCAGGGAGGCTGCAAAGGTTGATTAGTCACTAGAGAATGGAATGCCTGCATCATTTCAGCCTGCTGCTAAGTTGCACCCATCTGCTTCCTAAGGAAAGGAAAGGAAAGGAGAGGAGAGGAGAGGAGAGGAGAGGAGAGGAGAGGAGAGGAGAGGAGAGGGGAGGGGAGGGGAGGGGAGGGGAGGGGAGGGGAGGGGAGGGGAGGGGAGGGGAGGGGAGGGGAGAAGGGAGGGGAGGGGAGGGGAGGGGAGGGGAGAAGGGAGGGGAGGGGAGGGGAGAAGAGAAGGGAGGGGAGGGGAGGGGAGGGGAGGGGAGGGGAGGGGAGGGGAGGGGAGGGGAGGGGAGGGGAGGGGAGAGGGAGAGGGAGAGGGAGAGGGAGGGGAAGAGGAAGAGGAAGAGGAAGAGGAAGAGGAAGAGGAAGAGGAGAGGAGGAGGGGGGAGAGGGGAGGGGGGAGAGGGGGAAAGGGGAAGGAGAAGGGGGAAAGGGGAAAGGGGAAGGGGGAAAGGGGAAAGGGGAAGGGGGAAAGGGGAAGGGGAAAGGGAAAGGGGGAAAGGGAAAGGGGGAAAGGGAAAGGGGGAAAGGGAAAGGGGGAAAGGGAAAGGGGGAAAGGGAAAAAGGGAAAGGGGAAAAGGGAAAAAGGGAAAAAGGGAAAGGGAAAAAGGGAGAAAGGGAAAAAGGGAGAAAGGGAAAAGGGGAAAGGGGAAAAAAGGGAAAAAGGGAAAAAAGGGAAAAGGGGGAAAAAAGGGAAAAAAGGGAAAAAGGGGAAAAAAAGGGAAAAAGGGAAAAAGGGAAAAAGGGAAAAAGGGAAAAAGGGAAAAAGGGAAAAAGGGAAAAAGGGAAAAAGGGAAAAAGGGAAAAAGGGAAGGGAAGGGAAGGGAAGGGAAGGGAAGGGAAGGGAAGGGAAGGGAAGGGAAGGGAAGGGAAGGGAAGGGAAGGGAAGGGAAAAAGGAAAGGAAAAATGGAGAGGGGGGAAACTGAATATCATAGTTTGAATATGAAATGCTCCTTTAGGAACCTTTAGGGGATAGGGTTTTGCTGAAGGAAATGCATCATGGGAAGTTGCCTTTGGTGTTTTAGAGACCTGCCTCACTTCCTGTTCTCTTTCTCTGCTTCCTGTGTGTGCATCAAATGTATTGGCCAGGTTCCTGGCTCTTAGGCCCCCTCTATGCCCCTGCTGCCCCATCATGGAAAACTGTATCCCTCATAGAACTGTAAGCCAAAAATATTCTGTCTCACATTGCTTGTTGCCAGACTATTCTATCACAGCTACAGAAGTAAAATGAAGACAGATATGGGGAAATGAAAGTCAGATAAAGGAGAACTAACTTCTCCTATTAACAAAGGTAAGGGGCTCCCTGAGCTTGCTCAGCGCTTGCATTTACTATGCTTCCCACGGTGATGCCACATTCTCACACCCACCCCTGTTCAAGCCCTGTCTTCAATACTCAGTGTTCCCAGAGTCTTAGGAGTGCCCACAGCACAACCAGAACATGCTATGCACTCCTCCATGACTAGGCTCCAAAAGAAAAAGAATTAACTTATAGTGAGAGTAGAATATGATTCAACTGAGGAAAAATCCCAAGGCAGGATTTCCTGGAAAAGAAGGTAGAATTGTGGGAGGTTTTTGCTGACTTCCTAAATCTTTCACCTCCAAGCTATTGCCTTCACTGACTAGAATGGGTACAAGTCCATTTTCTCAGATGTGGGAGCTTGGGTTTCGCTTGCTAGTATTTTCTCTCATTCAGTTAGAAAGGAATCCCAGGACTTTGAAGCTCTTTCGCCAAGACTTTACTTGATACTGCTGCTGTTAGGGCTGTGGATGAGCAGGACAAATTTCCCAAATACTTGTAGTCCCTCTACCACAGACTCAAACAGCGTCAGAATAAAAATACCCAAACCCAAACTCTATTGCCAGTGAACATGTGCTTTTCTCTGGTCATTGTTTTTAAGTCAAGGCTGCACAAGTAACATCATGGTCTAGTGCTTGCCCAGCATGCATAAAGAACTACAAGAAAACTAACAGCAAATGTTTCCCTAAAGCAGACAACAGTTTATACTTACTGTTGTTAGATTTTGCTAAAGTAAAGCAAAGTCCTACTATTTTATATCAGGTGTATTTAGCATGGATGGATTTTGGTATTCTGATATTGTATGGGAGTTCTCGAATCAATTTCCTCTAGATCCAAGGACTGACTATATATAAGTCTCTATGTATGTGTTTATATATGTTGTTATATATACAATATAGATGTACAATGTTATGTTAACTGTATTTCTACTGCTATGACAAAATGCTCAAGAAGACAATCAAAATAGAATGAAAGATTTATTTCAGCTCACTGTTTCAAAGGTTTCAACTTGGTTAATGTTTCTGGGTCTGTAATGACACAGAACATTGTGGTATGAGATAGCTCTCTCTTGTGCTGACCAGAAGCAAAAACGAGGCAGAGAGAGAAAGTAAGAGCTGGGACAATGGATATCTTTTCAGAGCATGCTTCCATGGCTTACAGTGGCTTCCTTTCTTCCTGCTCAGTGCTACCTTCCGATAATGCTTTATGACCCACCAGAGTCAGTCCTCTTAGTGATTGACTCTACCAGCTGGGAACTAAGCTGTAGTAGGTGAGCCCTGTGGGGTACACTTCAGACCCAAGCCACAGCAAACTTACATACCGTGTGTTATATGTAATAGTAGGTGTAAAGTTGGTTACATGTGAATATACCTACCTTGGAAATTAGGCCTATGAAAAACTTTTGGCTATTTAAAAAAGTTAAAGAATTTTAAAAAACAAAAAAAAAATGTAACTCTATAGATGTTTTAATTCTAAAACACGAAGTTAGATAGTAAGTAAAAGATCCTCTTTCTTTTAATTAACTTTTGTTAAGGAGAAGTCTTTTACTTTTGGAAGAATAGTTCAAACTGTGAGCTTTTCTTGAAGTCTAGCAATTTTATTGATGTCCGGTTTGGTTCCTCATTCGCTTTTACAAATGACTAATATCTTTCCCATTTTCTATCAGAAATGCTATGATATAGGAGTTTCAGGTAAGCTTTTTTGAGACAGTTGTTAAGCAGCATTGTAGATAGTTAAGCCCCAAGGAGAAAGATACTCTGCTTCTCAAACTTCCCGAACTGCCCTGCTATCATAGCAACATCAGGGTATGAGCTTCTGTGATAGTGTAAGGAGTTGCATAGCTATTTTTTCTTTCATTGTGGACTTCTCCAGATGAGACCCCTCTTTTGGTTTCTCTGGTTACACAATGTTTTCAGTAATAACTTCAATACTATCTTTATTATTGTTGTTGATGATATGTGGGTCTTCCTCATAACAACATTTCCTTCCTATCAAGTATATTAGGTACACTTTCCTTTGAGTTGAACGACTCCATCCCTCTGGAAGACTTCTTCAAGTTCAAAAAGTCATGTTAAAATGTTCTCCCCAGAAAGGAATGGGAAATTTCCTAAGTCTCAGGAAGTACACAACTCATAAGTCTCAAGAAGTTCCTGAAACTAGAAGGATGCACAGGCCCCTCACCAAGGTTAAGAACTAGTAGTTAACTTCAGGGGCAGGGGGGAGACTCTTATCAGAAGAACTGTCTAGAGGATTCTCCTACCTGTTGAACTGCCTTCAAGTTGTACAGAGAACTCTAGGGTTGAAACTTTCATGAGCTATCACCCAGGTTAGAATGGGTATTTCAGTTGCACAGATCCCTTTGAGTGCTTCCTGTTCCTGTAAGTAACTCCTTACCATACTCCTGTGAGTAACCCCAGTAAATTTTGATATGTTGAGCTAGGCTTTGGTAGAATTGTTACTTTGGTCTGTTGTCATTTCCCTGTTGGAAGAAGAGAGGTTTGTGGCACACTGGGTGACTATGGCAGATGTAATCTCCACTCTCATGAAACTGGTAATCCAGCAAGAAAGTTAAGCTTAGATATCAGATATTTCTTGCCATGTGAAGAAAAGGTAATTTAAGTAACTGGGGTGGGACAAAGAGAAGTATGTACCCTCAGCAACATGTTACAAGATTAAGACAAAAATCTATGTCATTGTCTAGGCTGAGATACTCAGTGTCAGTTGTATGAGTCCCTCTGTTAGTGAGGAGTACAAGATGTTCTGCTCAATGGGCTACCCCTGCTCTGCACAGCAGCTCTAGGCTGATGGGTCTCCCTGCTCTGCTCACAGAATCACTGTGCCTTCTTTTCTGCCAAATATTATTTACACTTGAGGAACCTGTTTCCACAAAACAAAGCAAAGACTGAGAACCCTACTGGAAGTAATGGAAGCTCTTGGGAACTGGTGCTTCATTCTGTTTTATGATGAGGTCTGTGCTGTGGTGATGCCAGCTGGTGCTCTGCCATATTCAAATCAAGAGACAGACCTCAGCACTGGGTGTGTGTGCTGACACAGGAGGCATGTGTATGTCTTCAGTGCAAATGCACCAACCACATGAAAGAGAGGTGGTACCCCAAAGAAAACCAGCTGCAACTGCTGCCATGGAACATGGAATTAAAGAACACAGCCTCCAAAGAGGAAGTTCATGGCACAGGGCGCCCACTGAGATGAGTTAGAGAGTCTGATAAGATTTTTAGTTTCAGATCTGTTTGCTTTCTGTTACTATTATAGCTTGTCTGAAACTCAAGGATTTTCTTTAAGAGGTTCACTTAACTCATGGTTCTGCAGATTGAAAGCTGGGAGCATGGTGATGTCATCTGCCCAGTTCTGATGAGGGCCTCATGCATGTTTAATTCATCACAGAAAGCAGAAGGAAAAGAGGGAGAACTCTTTAATAATCCAGTCTGTGGGAACCAGTCCAGGCCCGTGACAGTGATTAGCAACTCACCTTCACCAGGGGTCATTAATCTGTGTGTGAATATTCTAACCCTATGTCCTAAATGCCGGCATGGGGCTACCTCCAAACACTGCTGCCCTGGAGAATCTGGGCACAACGAGCATCTTGCTGGAGACAGATCACATTCAAAGCCCTGTGGGGTCTGGAGCAGTGGGTCCTAATGCTGCAACCTTTTAATAAAGTTCCTCATGTGCTGACCCCCAACCATAAAACTATTTTTGTTGCTACTTTATAAATGTAATTTTCTTGCTATTATGAATCGTAATGAATCTGATATTCAGAATATGTCATATGCGACCCCCATTGGGGTTGTGACCTACAGGTTGAGAACTGCTGGCTACTGCATGACATTGCTTATGTTTTGAAAACCTGTGGGAGGCTGTAGTTCCTTCTCCCTGAATGGACTGAATGTGTAACTATGAAGGCCTGCTATCTGCCCTCCTTGCATCTCAGGTACTTAGGATACAAATTCTGTTTATGATAGTAGAGCATCTATACTGAGACATCTTCAGTTTTAAAACTGGAAAATAAGATAGAACCCAGTGAGTAGATGGTGGTATGATGATCAATTTTGGTTGTTAACATAATCGGATCAAAAATCAACTAGGATGCTTGTCAATCAGCAAATCCATAAGGGTACTTTCTGAAACAATTAACTAATGAGGAGAGCCTCTCCCCAACCCAGAGTGGGTGGTATCTTCCTGCACAGGCCAAATATAAGGAAATCTTATATTCTTTTTTTTGCCTGACTGCTGCCCCTACCCCTGTTACCCCTGGTTCTGTCAATCCTACCCCATCATTCACTGACATCAGAACCCAGAACCGCTTCAGCCTTTCAACATGGACTCTTCATTAGTCTTCCCTAACTTCAGTGCTACATTAGGACTGCTGAAGCACCCCAGCCTAGAGAAACAAGCCCCCCTCAGTCTCTTCAGTGTGAAGGCAGTCACCAGTAATCATTGAACTACTCAGATCATACTGTGTAAGCCAATATAACAAGTTCCTTTTATATGCATATGCTATCAATTCTGAGATTTCAGAGAACCTTACTTATGCAGGTGGGTGAGGTGGTACATAGTGGTGAGTGGATAAGCTTCATTGGAAATGTTTCGATCTTTCTGAAGGGTGGTTGGTTGGAAAAATCATTCTGTTGGGGAGGTGTGGATAAAAGCAGCATGTGGTTTCAACTCTGAAGCCCACACAAGATTGTTCTCAACGTGCATTTTGTGTAACATCATTCTGTTCCATGCAGAAGCTTGGTTCTTCCCAGTGTGCCTTGTTTACAAGTTTTATGGGTTAGGCTGGGTCCCTCTCAAATCCATGCTGAAGTCTTAGCCCCAGTATTTCTGAAAGCATGCTTGCAGATAGAGCCATGTGGATGCATTAGTTCAGATGGGGTCATGCTCATGATGATGGGCTGCAAATCCAATGTGACTGGTGTTGCCGTAAAAGGGGAAACTTAGGACTGGAGAGGAGTTCTGTGGCTAAGATCTGTTGTTGCAGAGGACCTTAGTCTGGTTCCCAGCACCCATGTCAGTGATTCATAACCATCTGTAACTCCAGTACCAAGGGGATTGGATGCCAAAGGCCACCACTCATGCACACATACCCATACACAGATAGACACACAGAAACACTATTTGTATTGCCTCTATTTGTGTTTTCTTTATCGTTTCTACTTCCACTTTTAAGTCTTGGTTTGCTTTATTCACTTCCTTCAAGTGTTTACCTATGTTTTCCTGTATTTCTTTCAGTGAGTTATTGATATCCTCCTTAAATGGCTCTATTATCTTCACGAGATAGATTTTTAGGACAGATTCCTGATTTTCAGGTGTGTTGGTGTATTCAGTGCTTGCTGTGGTGGGAAAACTGGGTTCTAATGATACCCACATATTTTGGCTTCAGAGGCACTGTACTCCAGGTGTACCAGAGCTGACCCTGTGTCTTCTGTTTCAAACCACTTCTATACACATTGCCCTAGTTGCAAAGTGAGCATCAGAGTGTCCAAGATATCTGGTGGGAACACCCTAATGAGAGGAGGCTCCACATCACTTCTTCCCAAGATACCTCAACAACAAATGTTTATTTTATGACTGTATGTTATGGAGAAACATGATTGTTTGGGTTATCAATTTTAAAACTTTTTAAAAATGTACTAGGATGATTTTTTAGGTTAAAAAACAATAAAGTTATTCAAAATAAAGGTTCTAATTTTAAGAAATTAACATGTAATTCTAGGTAACATAGAGCTATAGTGTTATATTTTAGAATCTGAATATTAAGAGAACCAAGAAATATTTATTTGTCAGTGATATTTATAGTAAACTAGAGGCTGATACTTTGTAACTACTTTGTTTTATATGACAAATTTTAGGTGTCAACTTAAGACTGTAGAGGGTATGGAACAGGAAGCTTGGGTGCTCTGACTTTTAAATACTTAATCAATTTACTTTATATCCCAAGCACAGCTTCCCCCTCTCCTCTCCTCCCAGACCTTCTCTCTCACCTTACCTCCTCCCCAACCTCCAGGATCCCCTCTTCTTCTTCTTCTTCTTCTTCTTCTTCTTCTTCTTCTTCTTCTTCTTCTTCTTCTTCTTCTTCTTCTTCTTCTTCTTCTTCTTCTTCTTCTTCTTCTTCTCCTTCTCCTTCTCCTTCTCCTCCTTCTCCTTCTCCTTCTCCTTCTCCTTCTCCTTCTCCTTCTCCTTCTCCTTCTCCTTCTCCTTCTCCTCCTCCTCCTCCTCCTTCTCCTTCTCCTTCTTCTTCTTTTTCTTTTTTTAACATTTCATTTTTTATTAGATATTTTCTTAATTTACATTTCAAATGTTATCCTGAAAATCCCCTATACCCTCTCCCGCCCTGCTCTCCAACCTACCCACTCCCACTTTCTAGCCCTGGCATTCCCCTGAACTGGGGCATATGATCTTCGCAAGACCAAGGGCCTCTCCTCCCATTGATGGTCCACTAGGCCATCCTCTGCTACATATGCAACTAGAGACACAGTTGTAGGAAGTACTGGTTAGTTCATATTGGTGATCCTCCTATAGGGTTGCCGACCCCTTTAGCTCCTTGGGTACTTTCTTTAGCTCCTTCTTTAGGGGCCCTGTATTCCATCCAATAGATGACTGTGAGCATCCATATCTGTATTTTCCAGGCACTGGCATAGCCTCACAAAAGATAGATATATCAGGGTCCTGTCAGCAAAATCTTGTGGAATATGCAATAGTATCTGGGTTTGGTGGTTGTCTATGGGATGGATCTCTGGGTGGGGCAGTCCCTGGATGGTCCTTTCTTCTGCCTCAGTTTCGAACTTTGTAACTCTTTCTATGGGGATCTTTACCAATCCTAAAACAGATAGGGGACTAATATCCAACATATATAAAGAACTCAAGAAGATGAACTCCAGAAAATCAAATAACCCTATTAAAAATGTGGTACAGAACTAAACAAAGAATTCTCAACTGAGGAATATCGAATGGCTGAGAAACACCTGAAAAAATGTTCAGCATCCTTAATCATCAGGGAAATGCAAATCAAAACAAACCTGAGATTCCACCTCATACCAGTCAGAATGGCTAAAAACAAAAATTCAGGTAACAGCAGATGCTGGCAAGGATGTGGAGAAAGAGGGACACTCCTCCATTGTTGGTGGGATTGCAAGCTGGTACAACCACTCTGGAAATCAGTCTGGCGGTTCCTCAGAAAATTGGACATAGTTCTACTAGAAGATCCAGCAATACCTCTCCTGGGTATATACCCAGAAGATGTTCCAATAGATAATAAGAACACCATGTTCATAGCAGCCTTATTTATAATAGCCAGAAGCTGAAAAGTACCCAGATGTCCCTCAGCAGAAGAATGGATACAGAAAATGTGGTACATTTACACAATGAAGTACTACTCAGCAATTAAAAACAATGAATTTATGAAATTCTTGGGCAAATGGATGGATCTGGAGGATATCATCCTGAGTGAGGTAACTCAATCACAAAAGAGCACACATGATATGCACTCACTGATAAGCAGATATTAACCCAGAAATTTAAACGACTCAAGATACAATTTGCAAAACACATGAAACTCAAGAATAAGGAAGACCAAAGTGTGGATACTTTGTTCCTTCTCAGGATCCCCTCTTCTGAGGCTCTGACTTTAAGAAATAAAACTGAGTAGTGGATGGGAAGAAAAATGAAGGAAAGAGGCACTGTACAGAGAGTGAGTTAACAGCTGGGAAATGCTGGTTGTAAAGGGGCTGGCCACCCAACTCTAACAGGTCTGGCTCCAGAACTCATGGACAAGAGTAGATACAGTGGTGTGCATCTGTAATCCTAGCATGCCGACAACATGAAATGTTGAGGTGGCAACAAAAACAGTTTGGCTGGAAATTTATGGGGCAGCTAGCCTGGCTATATAATGTAGTATTGGGCAGAAACAGCAAGAGAGACCCTGACAGGGTCAGAGGTACAAATGGTTGTCCCCTGACCTATACACATGGTGGAGGAGGAAGGGAGTTGAACACTTATTTTGAGGTTCTTGGGAGGCTCAGGGTCTGTCCTAAGACCACTGGAGGATGACAAAAAGCTACCAAGGCTCTCTGCTACTCAGGGGATAGGTGTATACAACCAGACAGTCCCTTACCAACACAGAGAATCACGTTCCTTCTGACTGCGAAATTCATCATATTCCTTTTTATACAAAACAGGAAAAAATTTTCAAGCCCTAGCCCCATGCTAAAATAAAGTCCTAGAAACCAGTAAGTGGGGTGGTTACTAGCTCACATAAAAATTCATACTAGAGCTTTTTCTAGTATGAAAGGTTAGTATCAATGCTAACATTTATAATCTTTTTTCCCCAAGAACTACAATGGTGGTTGCATTAGGAGCATAGTTGGAGACTGGACTAAGGCTTTTAATTCTCCTTGCCTGGAAGAGTAAATATTTTTCCACAGTAGTTAGGTTTTGCAAGAATATTGGAAACTATCAACTGTAAAAGATGCAGCAACCAGAGCTTGCTTTTCTTTTCTCTTACTTTTGAATTAAAAAAAAATGATAATTTACTTATTCATTAGTCACACGAGATTTCTATAAGGAGCTGCAGGAACATAGTTCTTAGGAAAAACCCTTGTTTGAAAAATAACCATGAGAACTGTCCGTCCACAGGCACCCATGGGAACAGAGCTGACTCTGGGACACATTGGGTTGCTAAACTATTTAGTGTGGTAAATACCTGTAACATCAGCTCGCAGATGGTTGAAGCAGGGTGGTCTTACGTTTCAGGACAGCTTGGGCTACAGATCAAGATGAAAACAGAGGCTGAGGATGCAGTGCAGAGCCAGTGTGGGTCCTTGGCTTGTCCAAAGCCTTGGGTTTCCTCCCCAGCATAGAAACACAAGTGAAAAAAATCTCTGGGCTTCTGTTGGTTACCAGGGGGTTTCAGAAATTCTGCTCCCTCGTGTAGGACTAGTTCTCTGGACTTATAATTTTTGTGTTAGAGAGATGACTCAGTAGTCAGGAGCACTGACTCTTCCAGAGGATGCACATTGCAGCCTATGACTGTCTGTAACCCCAGCTTCATAGGGGTTAACATCCTCTTCTAGAACCCTTAGACACCAGCGACAGACATGATGCACAAACATACTTGCAGGCAAATCACCCATACACATAAAATAACTTTTAAAAAATTGTGTGTGTGTGTGTTGCATGTGTGTGTGCGCGCATGCACACACATGTGTGCCTGTAGAGCATTAGAAACAAGAAGAAAAAAGGGTGACAAGCTCCTCCCTGTTGGGATACTAGGGACCAAAGAAAGCAAGAGTAAAGGAAGGTTCGGGTTTCCCTGTAATTGAGAAAGCTATTTCTTTTAGCTTACACTGAGCCAGGCTCCTTGCCAAATGTGGATGGTGCAACCTAAATAGCAAAACTTAATTTATATCTTCCAGGAAATCACAAACCTATGAGAAATCAGGACACTTAAATATGTAATGCCAGTAAAACAAACCATAAAATGGCTGAGATACCATGCCAAGAAAAGAGAGTGAGGAGACAGAGAAGACAGGTCTATGTGGGGCTGTCTCAGAAACTGTCTGGGGAAGATGGCTGAATTCTGCTCTTTGCAGTGAGAGTAGGGGTTTTGCTTCCTATGTGCTCATGGTTCGTTCACCTTGACCTGATTTTTCCAGGGAGAATCTCAATCAGTCTTCTAACGCAATTCATCAGCACTCCTCTGTTTATAGATTCTGCTGCTATAACAGTTACTTCTGAGATCAAAGGAGCTTTGTGTATACCCAGAACCAATCTCTTCTATACAAAATATGGTGTATGTGCCAGCCACTGGCAAGGCAGATGTCTTCTATAAGGCGACTTGGTGATCCAGTGCACTTTCACAATCTCCATGCCTGTTTAGTGTCTGTAGTAAGATAATGCAGAGCGTGGGGGGATCAGAGAGGGCTGCTCACTGCATTAGTCTCATATGGCTTGTGAGACGATGCCGGGGCCTAGCAAACACAGGAGTGGATGTTCACAGTCAGCTATTGGATGTATCACAGGGCTCCCAATGGAGAAGCTAGAGAAAGTACCCAAGGAGCTAAAGGGATCTGCAACCCTATTGTTGGAACAACATGATGTACTAACCAGAACCCCGGAGCTCTTGTCTCTAGCTGCATATGTATGGAAAGATGGCCTAGTCGGCCATCAATGGAAAGAGAGGCCCATTGGACTTGCAAACTTTATATGCCCCAATATAGGGGAATGCCAGGGCCAAAAGAATGGGAATGGGTGGGTAGGGAAGTGGGGGGCGCTATGGGGGACTTTTGGGATAGCATTGGAAATGTAATTGAGGAAAATATGTAATAAAAATATTAAAAATCAAAAAAAAAAAAGAAGGAGAGTAACTAGTAGACTGCTTGTATTAGTGTACTCATGCTGGCTTGTTCTAGACATTAACACTATGCCACTCCTTTGTAAAGGGCTGTGCATTTGAGAAAAAAAGTAATTAGTTTGAAAAAATGGAACATAGAGTTTAAAAGAAACAATTAAATGCATATTAAAACATTAAAAAAATCTCTTGTACTTTAATGAAGTACAATCCTGTATAAAACAATAGAATTTTTAAGATTTATTTTTATTTTACATGTTTTGCTTACATATATGTATGTGCATCACTTGTGTGCCTGGTATCCACCAATGACAGAGGAAGGTGTCAGATCCTTTAGAACTGAACTTACACGTGGTTGTGAGCTGCCATATGGGTGCTAGGAACTGAACCCTAGTCCTGTAGAAGAGAAACCAGTGCAGTGGCTGCTTTCCCCTCGCTCCAGCCTCCTATGTATTTCCTACATTAACAATGAGGTCTGATATGAACACCAATGTATTGAAAGGAGGAAGAAGAGAAGAAGCAGCCAGTGTCGCGGCATCTGCTTGTCCTGTGACTGACAGCTGAATCACAGGCCCCATCCCAGCACAATGGCCTCTGGACAGCACCTTAGAGCTAGCTCTCCATGCCCAAGAAGCGAAGCAGGTTGGGTGGGAAGCTCAGTCTCAGCCATGCATCCTTCCCTGGGCTCTATCCAGCAAGTGGGCTGCTGGTGGTGGACACACTTCTCTTGCAGAGGTGGTGTCAGGTTTTGAGTGTGTTCCCTAACCAGATTCCCTACTTGGTGAAGGCTGACTCCAGCAAGAAAGCAGTCTCAACCATTGGACTCTCCTCTCCCTAACACCCTCCTGAGCTGTCCTGCTACAGGAGGATCTCATTAGCACTTGAACATGGTGTTGGCCTTATGGAAAATTATGAGAATCAAGTAGCGGAGAAATACAGCACAAGACTACTGAACTGAGCAGGGATTTTACTACTACAGCTTATCCACTGTTACTTGGAAGTTATTCCAGCAATGATGTGGAGATGAATCAGAGCTAGATGGCCACTCAGTGTGAACACGATGCTGCATTGTGAGGCTGTGCTGGAAGCCAATGCAAGCTGTCTACTTAACCTTCAATACATGCTCAAATGTTTGTCCTTCAGTTACCAGTAAAAACAGAGACCAAGAACTCTTCAGTGTAATATTCAAAACATTTTCTCTGGAGAATTTGTTCATTTTGAACAATTTGAACTCAGTTAGAAAATGAGTATTGCTTCATTTGCACATGAAATTTATACTCAGAACACTGTGAAACATACCTAGACGAAACAATATTCGTTTTTTAAAACTATTAATACAAATTGATTATATGTACTAATGGTTTTCGGTGTGGTATTTTCAAATATGCATAGTGCACACTGACTAAACTTAGCCATTCTTTTCCCACCCCACTGTCCCTTGCCACCCAATCTCTAGTTAGAGAGCACTGCCTTTCTGTACCGAGCTTATTTTACTCAATTTATGTGTTACTTTGGGTTTTATTGTTGTGACAAAACACCATGATCAAGGTAACTCTCATAAAAGAAAAAATATCATTGGGGTTGGCTTACAGTTCAGAGCATTAGTCCATTATCATCATGGTAGGAAGCATGGTGGCATGCAGGCAGACATGGCGCTAAAGAGGTAGCTGAGAGTTTTACATCTTGATTGGCAGGCAGCAGGAAGAGACTGTGACACACTTCCTCCAAAAAGGCCACACCTCCAATAATGCCACTCCCTATGAGTCTATGGGGGCTATTTTCATACAAACTACCACAATATCATATCCTCAAGTTCCATTCACTTTGCTGCCAGCAACAGGGTTTTATTCTTCTTTGTGGCTGAATAATAATCCACTGCATACATTTTTCCATCAATTTGTCCTTCCATTTGCTCCTAGGTTGACTCTGCATCTTGATTCTACACTTCAAAAGAAGCAGGACAACCAGAAGGAGAAGTACACACATCTGTGACTGTTGCAAGGAGGATTTCAAAGCTGGTTGCCTAGAAGCAAGGGATAGACTAGAAGACCCTGAGGACCAGGAGGAAGAGACAGTGGAGGGGGTGAGAGAGCAGAGGTTGGCCCCTAAAACCTAGTTAGAAGAGAAAATGGTCTGGCATTCTGTAACCAATAGGGCATCCACAGTATATGGGAAAGGATTATACATTTTAAAACTATTAAAGGAGAAAGGGGGAATTCCCAACACTTACAAAAGATATGTGCTTATATGGAAATGAGCCCTGCCTTGATTTGGTACTATATTTTTACTGCACACTTACATAATGATAGTGCTCTGCCCTGTAAGTTTAAAAGCATGATAGTGTGAAAGATTGAAAGGTAGTCTATAGGCCCTGGATGTGCCATTTGGACATAGGAGAGGTCTGCTTTCCCTTTGCCTGAATTGTGGTAGGGAAGTGGATGCCCATCTTCCTGTGGGTCCACACAAGTGCCCTGATTACAGCTCACTGATTTACTCAGAAAGGGCCCTTGAAAGCAGAGTCTGCCTCCAGCTGCTGCCATGAAACTAACTGACCCAGATATGGAGAGACAGGACCAGAAAACTGAGCCAAAAAAACATTTCCCAGTGAAACTATGTCATACTGAGGATTTATGCCTGTCATGGAAGAGTAAAAACATTTGCTTTCCATGTCATATGAATGCTTCAGGCTTCCATGCCAAACCTAACATGCCAAGCCCTAGCAGGTCAGGAAGCTTCCAAAAACAGCTCTGCAGACTATGCACCCTGAAGTTTAGTGGCTCTCTGTCCACACAAATCACAACAGCTCCACACTTCAAGGAGATTATCTCAGAGAAATGCTAAGTGTGATTTTTTTAAAAATGAAATAGATTGACATTCCAATAAAATAAGGTCTTCAAACTTCTGTGCACTCTGGAGGCCTGGGGATGTATTTATTCTAGAAATAGCTATGCCTTCACACTCTGTGACTGTCTCAAAGCTCACAGATCTTTGAGAGGTCTGCTTCTTGCACCCCTGCACAGAGGGCATTTGCTTCAGTTCCATGACACATTGCAGATTATTACTACCAAGGTGATGAATTGCCACTAGGGCAAGCTTTCAAGCAATCTGTAAACTGAAAGCACACAGGAATGTACATGGAACAGACATACATGCATTGGACTTAGCAGAATGTCACAGTGTCCTATTTGGCAGAGGGTGGCAAGCAGCATGGGAGACAGGAGTTTTTGTTTTTGTTGGTTTTGTTGTTATTGGTGGTGGTGGTGGTGGCGGTAGGGTTTTTTGTTTGTTTGTTTTGTTTTTTTGGGTTTTGTTTGTTTTTACCAGTCATTAGGGTATTTGGTGATTTGCTTTCAATAATAAATGTCCTTCCCAGGGGATCTTGTATTAAATGCTTGGTCCCTAGTTGATGAAGCTATTTGGCGAGGTTCTGGGGACTTTAGGAGGAAGGAGATAATAAGATGGCACCTTGAAGATTGCATACCTAGTCCCTACTTTGTACTTATGGTCTCTATACCTACTCCTTTCCCCACCAGCTATACTGCCACATGGCCCTGCCACCAAACTCTACCTGAGTCCCAGGAGTAACCAACAGTAAACTGAATCCTCAGAAAGAGCAAGCCCAAATAAGCCTTTCTTCCTTTAAGTTATTTCTGTCAGGTGCTTTGTCACAGTGATGATAAAAGTACCCAACCCATCTGGCCTTCATGTCTTTTAAAGGCCTGTTGACTATAGCTGGGGTCAATAGCCATGTGGCTCCACCCAGAGATCTGGCAGATGTTACAGGGTGTGATCTGATGTTGAGACTTATGAGAATCAGGAAAAGCACACTGGGCTTCAGAAAGAAGAAGTGTCATGGCTAGGGAACTTGGAGAGTCCTGTGATGCAGCCAAGTCCAGCCAGTCCACTCTTCCCTCCCTTTGCCTGATATTAAATGACCAAGGCAGGGGAGGTGGGAACAGTATTCAAATAACTTTGTGCTCAGCTGTTGTGTGGACAACTGGTTGTGTACATGCGCACATCTCTATGTATGCAATGTATACACATACAAAAAAAAAAGACGAACTGATAAGACTGCTCTTGAGAAGCAGCACATGATTCTTCCCCTCAGGGGTTGATTGACTTTAGACACTTCTCTGTGACACATACCTGAAAAAACTATTTTTTGGTAAGGGGTGATTTATTTAAGCTCATGGTTTCAGTTCATGGCCAGCTGGCTTCCTTGCCATGGCCATGGTGAGGAAGAATATTATGGCAGAGAGCATCAGTAAAACAAGGTAGCTCATCTCATGGGGAACAGGAAGAGAGAGAGGGTGAAGAAAGAGTTGACAAAAGAAGAAAGAGAATTGTCGGTGGAGACAGTTGTCATAAGCACTTGCCACACAATCACGAGTTTGGATCCTCCATTAGCCACATAAACATTGGGTGTCATGGTATGCACCTCTAATCGCAACACTGGAAATTCAGAGGCCTGAGGCTCCCTGGGGCTTTCTGTCCAGCTTGTCTTCTGAATTGGTGAGCTCCAGGATCAGTGAGAGATCTTCTTGTCTCAAAAAATAAGGTAGAGAGTGGTTGAGAATGACTGCTAGTCTTTACAGACAAGTGCACATTTGTACACACACAATCACACACACATGAACACATATAGATGTATATCCCACACAAGTAAGTAAGTAAATAAATTGAAAGGTGAGAGGGAAGGATTAAGGGAGAATAGGTCCTAATGGATAAAATGCAGCTCCCAAGAACATGCCCCTGCTGACTCAATCCAGCTCAGACCTATATCCTAAACTTTCAAAACCTAGCAAAATAGCATCACTGTTGGAGACAATAATCCATCATGAGCCTGCAGGAGACAGGTCATATTCAAACATAACCATCCCATTTAATTTCAAGTCCAGAAGAGGAGAGTCTGGGAAATTTCCTTTCACTGATTTCAGAAGCAAGGATTGAGGAGTAAGAACCAGAGAAGACCCCTGATTCGTTCACACCAGAGCATTTGTGTTGATGAAGGATCCTAAATTACACATTTCTAATTTTGCCACTTCTCTATGCCCCTTTTAAAGAGACTGACAAAAGCCAAGTCTTCACTTAGCAAAAGATTAAAATATTTTTATATATTATATATTCTAAATATCGCTTCCAATTTAAATACTAAGAAGGGACATGCTTTCTAGACGTTTACATCCAAAGCAGGACACATTCCATCAAGGACATTATTACCATTTGGAAGCTAAAGAATCCTATCTCTGCCAGATCAGGAAAGGGATGTAAAGGTAACTTCCCTTCATTTAGATGCATTCAGGGTAGGGAAATTTAAATGAAATGTAACTGTTTTCTATGGAACTCACATGGGAAGGAGAAACAGAGGGAAAACTACAAAATTCAAAATATATGTGATTGTTCTACAGCCTCCAAATGGAACCATTTCTGTTTTAAGGGAGGTTCATTGAGATTCAGGAATTGACACACGAGTTTCAGAAAGTCCCTGAAATTTACAAGATTCATATCCTTCTATAAGGTTATACATGCAGTGCCAAAAAGGACTTCTGAGGAGAAGACTCTCCTAACTCATTAAGCTACTTATGTGGCATGCAGTAAGCTCTGGGATTCAGCCCTTCCAGGTGGGGAGTGGGGTTTAGTGATATTACTTTCATGGGGAATCCACACTCCTGTAAATGACCTCAGTAAATTCATCAGCTCACCACTTGGACTTTGATGAAATTGTTTCTTTTATAGATTTATTCTTAATATTTTTAATTATTTGTAGTGGGGGGGTGAGCTATGAGCACATGAGTGCAAATGCCTATGTAGCCCAGAGATCTCCTGGAGCTGTAGTTACAGATCATTGTGAGCCTCCTGACATGAATGCTGGGAAATGAACATGAGTCCTCGGTAGGAACAGTAAGCAGTTTCTGCAAGAGTCATCTCTTTAGCCCTTGAAGCTCTTCTTTGTTCTACTGATGGAGAACTATTTGGGGTGGGGAGATATCTGTTCATATGCCCCAGGAAAAGTCACCGTACAATATAATCTAGTTTAAATTGGGATGGGGCAAGCCGAACTAACTTACAGATTTGTCAATGAAAACACTGAAACGGTTTTGTTTTTTTTTAATATTTTAGTCCAAACTTTTAAGTTTTGTTCCCTAAATAGATTGTTCATAAATGACCCTATTATAAAAAAATAGAGGTTTTTTTTTCATGTTCTTGTTCCTTTGAAGCTTTGGAGAACAACTTAGACACCCTGTCTGAAGCTACTGAGCTTACAAAGAAATACAGAGCCAGTGTTAGCATCGAGAGCAGGATCAGCAAGTGCCTGGCTTTGCTTCTCTGTGGCTGTGGTTTAACTGATGTTAGGAAGCAACTTGGAGCTAGAAGCATTGTGGCTCACACTTTCAGGTCACAGTCCATCATTGAGGGAAGCTAAGGTAGAAAGCTGGAGTTAGGAATCAAAGCAGACCCTGGAGGAACTATCCTTGCTGTCTTGATTTTCATGGCTTGCTCTGGTTGTGTTGCTCTTTTCATATAGTCCAGGACCAACTGCCCAAAGGAGGCACAGCCACATCAGTTATTAATCAAAAGAATCCCTATCAACTTATCTATAGGTCAATTTGATGGAGTTAGTTGAGGTTTCTAGTTAAGGTTTTTCTTAGTTGAGCTTACCTTTCACAGGTGATTATAACAAACTGAAAAAAACAACAACAAAAAAAACAAACTAACAAAACTAAGCAACTGAGGGACTGTTGGGAAGCCCCATCAGCTGGGACCTGGAGCTCTCAGAAGAGAGGATAGCTACTTGCATAAAACCCATGTAGTATGGATATAAATGAGAGCTAGTGAATCACACCAGACAGTTCATCAGAAAGATGAACACATGGCTAACCCAACAAGAAGCTCACTGGCTGTGGCTAAAGTCAGGGTGTGGGATTTGCGTCTGTATTTGATTAGTTATGAGCCACTGCAGCAATAGGAAGACATCCCTGGATTCTGGGGAGCTTTCTCCAGCCCGTTGTCACCTTGAGGTACTTATTTGGGAAAGCTGTTTTACTTCCAGAAAGTTGTGAGCAAAGGGAAAATAAGTTTATTGTGATAGATATGTTAATCTACCAGTATCCATTACAATCTCAGTAATATTCAACAAATGCTGATTGAAATTCTGCTATACAAAAGTCAGAAGGTCAGATGCTATCATGGAAAGCCACAAAATAAACGTGTATCAAGACACATTTGTTCCTTTAGTGTTTTTTTTTAATGGAGGAAGTATTTTAATGGTGGCAAAATTTCCACCTCTGGAGCCAGACTATCTGGTATTGTGTTGTTCAGGCTTCAGCGTAACCAGGTAAAGTCCCTGGGAAAGCAAACCAGGAAGATGTATGCTTTTTAATGGGGCAATTTAAGGGATTAAATGAGCCCATGATTGAGAAGTGTTAGAGTTATGCCTCGATGTTGTGTGCCTTCTTGTGCTCTCAGAGGACAGAGGGCAGACTTGGGGACTAAGGGCAGAAACAGAGCAGCCCATAGCCACAAGCATAAAGTGGCATAGCTGGAGTGTTACCAGGGAAACAGAAATGTACAGACAACTTGGACCAGGAAGCAGCTCACTGACAGATGAGGAGAGTGGAAGACTTTCTGGGTAAGCCCAGGGGAGATGGATTTCTTAGAAATGGAGATAAGAGAGGAGTTCGGGTGGCCACAGAGGCACGCACTGTGCTGTGGATGCTTAGTTACATATCTACAATGGGATAAAGAAGTGTGTTGCCACAGCAGAGAGGGACAGACTGAGAATGAGTGCAGACAAGGACTGACAGTGTCACTTTCCCTCTGTCTCAGGCAAGCTATGTGCCCATGGACAATTTCCTGTCCTCATTCCTCCTGGAACCTCTCCCCTGTAAACATGCACAGAGAAAAAAATGGTGAGCCACACAGAAGATCTCTCCTACTTCTACAATAGTGATCATATTCATACTCATAATTGCAGGACAGCTTGTGAAGTACCGTGCTTATCCAGCAGTGTGATGTCCTAGTTTGAATCTCCAGAACCCACATTAAAAAGATGAACTTGGGATCTTCTATCACTGGAGAATGTGATATAAATAGAAATGAAATACAGAGCAATCCAGCCTTCAGCAAGAGTACAATTGACTTTGACATTGACATACCTTCCTTCTACCTCCAAATAGGTGGCTCTAAGACTTAAGGTTCACCTGCTATGCTGTAGCTGAATCTACAGATGGATCTGTCAATACTTTTATCCTTGAACTCAGAAGATGTGGTCTTGGCACAGCCTTATTCTACACATATGCAAGTGTTTCAGCTTACAGATCATATATAATTAGTCTTCGTGGCCAATTGTAATCAACAGTTTGAATGTGTGTAAAGATATTCAAGCATAGAAAACTAATCAATAGACACATTGAAAAACATTTTGTAATTTACAGGAAAGATCTCAGATCACTTCCATGATGATCCAGGCCACTATCTTTACAAGCTACTTCATCTCTCAACATTTTTACTAATGGAAGCCACAAACTGGTATTCACAAAGCCCTCGATAGGCTTGTTTGGTATCCAGCAACAGAGAGGGAAGGTAACTTCATTCATTTCCTCAATGTAAAGACAACTGGACAATATTCGCATCATCTGCCCTGCATCTAAGATTGCCTACTGGCAGCCCCGCAGTTATATTAATACCATTGACATGAGTGGCCTTGGTGACCAGAGAGCAAATTCTGATTTACTGTTATTTGTAATGTCATTACAAGGAACCCCAGATTGACTACACTCTGCTAATCTCAGAAATGATAGTGACAGGGGTATGTTGAAGCCAAAGGCAAGACCACCAAAAGAAGAGTTTCCGTGAGGTGAAACCTGACAAGCAGGGTTCTTCATCTAAACACCCCGTGGGACTCCACTCTTGGCAAAAGTTTTGAGCTTCTCCATCTGGATGACCATTGTCACACATAGAGAGAAGGATGTAAAATGAGAATTTCATCCCCGTGACCACTCTTTTGGTTAAGAGCTTTGTTGGCACTCCTACCACAATCAGGGATATGTGGCTAGAAGGGAAAAATGAATGGCCACTGCATCACCATCTTTACTTCCTCCTACCCTGATGCCATATTACTGAAGATGGAGAGCTTGGCTAAGAAGAGGCAATTCCTAGTCCCTGCCCTGCTGAGGGCTCCTTTGGGCCTGACTTTCTGACTCCAACCCGCTGCCAATGATGTGTGGCTTGCATTCAATTTGTTCAGACTCTCCATGATTTTAATTAACTGATTGCCGTTCCAAGAACCAACATCAAATACTCCTGTGATCTTTCACAGTGAGGCAGAAACCTCTGGGTAGAGAGGACAGGAAATACCCCTGCCCCCAACTCCTGCTGGCTATGCTGAGGCAGGTCCAGAAACACCCCATAAACTGCAGGGTAGTCATTTATTAGAAATAATGTCATTGATGGAAGTTGCCACGGTACAGTGGTCTCCAGCTGAGCCCAGACTAGTGAGGAGAATGGGCAAATTGCTGTCCAGCTCTCCCCTGATTACAGGCCACTGACTATTAGGAGGCACGTAATGTTCAACAAAACGAAGGGGGTGATTAGCTTACAAAGATGGTTCCAGTTAGGTTGCTTTTTAACCCCATTGAGTGAATGTTACAGAAACATTCGGGTCAAAGAAGTAAGTCAGAAGATGAGGCAAAATAACTTAATCTCTCTGCCACATACACACATAGTGAAGAAAGAGGCAACAGGAAAGATTGCATCACCAAGAATCCAAATCCTTGGTTACTGCAAGCAAACACAGTGGTGTACTTGGAGAGAAATTCTGCCTGAGAGCTTAGCTTTCCTTCCTGCCAAAGGGAAAGTGTGGCTTCACTGCAGTGGACAGCTTGTAGATCTTTTTACCTGTTGTCATCTTGAGGAGTTTGGCCGTTGGACATTGCAGTCCCTGGGATATGGATTTGGATGAAACCAAGTATGAGGTTTTGTTTCTAAGGAAGTTCTGTTACCCAACAGTTCCAGATCCATCTGCAGACAATGGGCTTCCTCATTTGAGGGCCTGTCATCCCACCTGCTGACCATCTTCAAACAGAGATAAAATGTGAAATTGCACACTCATGTGGAGTAGTGTGTCTGACTCAGTGCTCCTATATGATGTGAGATTCTGTTCTCCCTTCACCCACATGAACTTAGGTAAGTGGAAGGCTGTGAATTTCAGATTTAACACCCTTAAAACAAGTAACAATAGAATGCACCTTACTTTCTTTGATAAGATGCCATGACCAAGGTAACCTATAGGAGGAAGGGTTTACTTGGAGCTCGTCGTTTCAGAGGGTTAGTTAGAACCCATGCCCATCATGGCAGGGAATGTGGAAACAGGCAGGCAGGCATGGTACTACAACTGAGAGCTCACATCAGATCCACGGGACAGGGACACACATACACACGGTGGGGTGGGGTGGGGTGGGGTGGGGTGGGAGCAGAAATGACAGGTTTTTGAAGTATCAAAGCTGTCCTTCAGTGAGATACCTCCTTTGACAAGGCCATACCTCCTGATACTTCCCAAACAGTTCCACAAACTGGACTCAAACATATGAGCCTATTGGAGCCATCTCATTCAAACCACAACCACTTACTATTCTTTGCAGTTGATTATAGTAGTGAGAAACAGCACATGTGCATACCAACATGAATCTGCTGAGGATTAAGAGTCTAGAAGGTTCCAAATGACAACCTGTCACATGCTGACTTGGGTCTGGAATCATCCAGGGCTCCACTGGGGCTCTCAGAACTTCCTTTAAGACAATGCACTCGGCGCCACGGTCCTCTACCCCTGCGTGGTGGGCCCGAGAGTGCTCTTGAATAAAAATCCTCTTGCAGTTTGCAGCAAGACCGTTTATTGTGATTTGGGGTGTCACCTCTCCTGAGTCAGAATGCGGGAGAGTCCTCACGTTGTGGGGCTTTCATTTGGTGCATTGGCCAGAAAACTCGACTACCCCTCACACCCAAGAACCGACTTGGAGGTATGGGGATCCCCTCTTGTGTGCCTGCCAGCGGTGTCTCTGTTTTGAGTGTCTGTTTTCTGAAATGAACATTGGAACATGTGCTTGTTGTGTTGGGTTGTTTGTGTCTTGTCCTATGTTTCTGAAGCACTGCGCAGTCTGAGTTTGGATCCGCCTGAGTTTAGATACTGATCAGCCTGAGTTTTGGATTCTGATCCATCTAAGTTTATACTGATCAGCCTGAGTTTGGATCCACCTGAGTTTGATTTCTCTGGTTTTGGTCATCTAGGTGGAAGTGGATGACGGTGTTTGTAGACGATGGGGTGATGGGATTTTCTGAAATGCACGTGGTTTGTATTTGCAACTGTCCTTTTGGGCCATAAGGACTGAGGACTGTGGTCTGCAGACATGCTAGGAGGACCACAGGCTGCCACCCTGGGGGACGCCCTGGGAAGTGGGGAGAGCCAGGGACGCCTGGCCGTCTCCAGAGATCGGTCAGAGGGACCGAGTTCTGTTGAAGCGGAAGCTTCCCACTCCAAAATCATCTAATTCTTTTGCCTGCTTGTGGAGGATGAGAAAGGGTCGAGTGTGTCTAGATCTGTTTCTGTTTTGTGTGTTTTTGTGTATGTGTTTAGAGCTATGTGAAAATCTAGAGAAGCGAAGGTAATTCTCATAGGTGCTTTATACCCTGACTAGAGGTAGTTTACACCTGAGACATGAGAGAATGGGTTTTGAGAAAAGCAGTACTCTCCGACTATCTAGGGATAATTTGGTAAAAAATAAAATAAAATAAAATAAACAGTATCAATTGGACTTTGGAGCCCTGCACCTGTAGTTAGGAATCTAGTGTGGCTGGAGAAGCCCTGCTAGGAGCTGATTATAAACGCTGCTCTTATAGGGACCAGCAGCTTCTCAAGTTCTATGGTAAGGGAACAGATGGCTGTTTTTCCTACAAAAATCTCTGTGCTTGTAATTATTAGATTCATCAGGTAACAAAGTGCTCCTCTCTTGAAATTACAGCTAGAAAAATTAAGAATTTTGTTTGGTTTAAATGAGCAAATGTATACGGCCATTTCATTTTTGTTTCTGAATAATTTCAAAGGTATAAATATGTCTTATATGTCTTGGTTATAGATTATGATTAGAAATTTGCACCATTGGTAACAAAAAGTTGACTTAAAACGGGTAACTCTGGGTTAGAGTAATTTAGAACTACAACATGCAGCATGAGACAATTCATGGAAACAGGTCTCTAAAGATACGCCTGAATTGGGTAATTTTCTATGTAATTCTTTTCCTAGAAACCCGATTTATAAAAGATAGGATTTAGGGTAGTGTCTTTTTGAGGTATTGGCGGCTACACCTTCTTGTGTTTGTGTGCAGGAACAGGCAGCCAAACTTTGTAGCAAGTAATGTTTTTGGAGTTCATTTTTAAAGAGAATGGATTGTTTGCACTGTTAAAACTGGGTTTTGCTTCTCAAAATTGTTGTACTCTCATGTTACAAGAGAAATTGAAGGCTTCTCCCGAATTGGAGCCACCAGCTAAACCCATCGGCTCCTCCAAAATCTATGAAGCCTCCTGAGTGGCCTAGTCCACAACCTTCCCCTTATCCACAGCCTCGATCCCTGCCAATGGGGAACACTGAACCCCTCAGGGTGGCGGGAGGAGGACTGCTGCAGGTACATGGAGCTGCAGAGAGCAGAGTCCGGGCAGACTCTGGTGGACCCGCCCAAACTTCAAACCTTTCAGTACTGGTCTTTTTCCTCTGCTGATCTTTATAACTGGAAAACTAACCACCCCCTTTCTCAGGATCCCCAACACCTCATAGGGTTGGTAGAGTTCCTTATGTTCTCTCATCAGCCTACTTGGGATGATTGTCAACAGCTGTTGCAGATGTTCTTCACAACTGAAGAGCGAGAGAGAATTCTGTTAGAAGCTAGAAAAATAGCCCAGGAGCCAACGGGCGGCCTACACAGCTACAAAATGACATTGACATGGGATTCCTTTTGACTTGTGACATGGCTGAAGGTAGGGAGAGCTTGAAAATCTATCGCCAGGCTCTGGTCTCCAAGGTGCCTCAAGACGGCCCACTAATTTGGCTAAGGTAAGAGGTAATGCAGGGGCCAATCGAACCTCCCTCAGTGTTCCTTGAAAAGCTTATGGAAGCCTTCAGGCAGTTCATGCCCTTTGATCTTACCTCGGAAGCCCAGAAGGCCTCAGTGGCCATGGCCTTCATAAAGCAGTCAGCCTCAGATATCAGAAAGAAACTTCAGAGATTGGAAGGTGCATTACAAGCTAAAAAGGCTCAGCTGTGTCAGACTCAAGTTATCTATTTGAGATATACCCCTGGAGGTGGAAAACAGTGGCTAAAAGAAGCCAGAAAAAGACTGTAACTACACCAAGGCAAGTAAGAAAATTCTTGGGCCCCGCTGGTTTCTGCAGGCTCTGGATACCTGGGTTGGCAACTTTAGCTGCCCCTTGTACCTCCTAACCAAGGAAGGAAAAGTGTTTGTGTGGATCCCAGATCACCAAAAAGCCTTTAGAGAAATGAAAAAGGCCCTACTGATGGCCAGCCTTTGCCTGACCTAACCAAGCCTTTCACTCTTTATGTAGAAGAGAGAGCAGGGGTCGCCAGAGGAGTCCTTACTCAGACTTTGGGACTTTGAAAAAGGCCTGTGGCTTACCTATCCAAGAAGTTACACCCTGTTGCCAGCAGGTGGTTTTCTTGCCTGAAAGCTATTGCTGCCATAACAATGCTTGTCAAGGATGCTGATAAGCTCACTCTGGGACAGCAAATAGCTGTAGTGGCACCCCACACTCTTGAAAGCATTATCCAAAAGCCCCCTGACTGATGGATGACAACCAACGCTCCTGTGACACATCAGAGCTTTTTGTTGACTGAACGAGTGACCTTCGCTTTGCTCCACCTGCTGTCCTCAATCTCACTACACTATTGCCTGAGACTTCACCTACTCATCACTGCACTGACATTCTGGCAGAAGAAACTGGTACTTGAAATGATCTGAAGGATCAGATCAGCCTCGGCCTGAGAGTTCAAGCTGGTACACTGATGGCAGTAGCCTCGCAGTTAAAGGTAAGCAGAAGGTGTGGACAGCAGTACGATGGTGAACAGAAAGCAAGTGATCTAGGCCAGCAGCCTCCCTGAAGGGACGTTGGCCCAGAAAGCTGAACTTGTGACTTTGAGACAAGCTCTATGAGTGGCAAAAGAAAAGTCTACACTGACAGCAGGTATGCTTTTGCCACTGTACGGAGCAATATACAGACAAAGAGGGCTGTTGACATCTCCAGAGAAAGACCTAAGATGTTGTGGATCTAACTGCCAAACAGGTGTCCCAAGGAGCAATGATCCTGGCAGTCAAGGAGCCTAAAGATTATTATGACATCAGAGAGACCAGCTTTAGATACACCCCTGAGCACTATCAAGTTATGGACATTATTTGACCCACCTGGGGGCCAAGAAATTAAAAGGTGTGGTTAGGTCCTTTGACTACTGTGTTACAGGACTCTCTGACTTGGCAGAAGAAATAGTCAAAAGCTGCAAGGCCTGTGCTATGACAAGGTAGAATTTCTAAAAGAAATCTTCCCAAGGTAATTGGGTCCAATAACGGACCTGTCTTTGTTGCCCAGGTAAATCAGGAACTGGCCAAGATATTGGGGATTGATTAGAAGTTACATTGTGCATGCAGGTCCCAAAGCTCAGGACAGGTAGAGAGAATGAATAGAACCATTAAGAGACCCTTACCAAATTGACAGTGGAGACTGGCGCTAATGATTGGATAGCTCTCCTACCCTTTGTGCTCTTCAGGGTTAGAAAGACTCCTAGACAGTTTAGACTGACCCCCCTACAAATTACTCTAGAGGGGGCCCCCTCCACTAGTAAAAATAGCCTCTGTACATAGTGATGACATGCTGCTTTCCCAGTCTTTGTTCTCTAGCTCAAGGCGCTCGAGTGGGTGGAACAGCGAGCGAAGAAGCAGCTCCAGAAGGCCTACTCAAGAGAAGAAGACCTGCAAGCCCCACATCAGTTCCAAGTTAGAGATTTGTTCTACATTAGACGTCTCCACGCAGAAAACCTTGAGACTCGGTGGAAAGACCCTTATCTTGTACTCTTGACCACCCTAATTTCTACCTTTATGGGACCCCTTTTGATTTTGCTTCTGCTTTTAATTATAGGTCCATGTGTGTTAAATAGGCAAGTCGCCTTTATTAGAACAAGAATTAATGCAGTGCGGCTTTTAGTTTTGAGACAACAGTACATGCCCTAAAGGATCAAGTGTATCAGGGAGAAGATAGTGTCTAGTTCTAAGATTAGAACTACTAACAAGTAGAAGGGGGAAATGAAAGTATAACATAAAAACAAAATTCTAGGCCTTTAGGCCCAGGCTTGGGAATGTAACCTCTGTGACTCATTGCTCCAAGGTATGCTAATTATAAAACAGATAGTGACATTCCTCCACCCACCTGCTTCCTGGGTTCAAAGAGTGTTCATTCAAAGAAAGTCACCCTGACCATTGCCGGAACCGCTATGCAAATGTGCTATTGTTAGGGGCTCTTAGAAACTGTCTTGAGAGATAACCTGCACAATTACCAGGTATTCCTGTGACTCTTGTGACTTTGCACTTCCTTGGGACTCTTAACTGGTATCTTTGGTATTTTCCCACAACGCCCTCCCCACTTCCTTGAGTTGTGGTTTCGTCCTTTAAATACTCCCTTACCCAGCTACTCAGGGTGCCACAGTCCTCTACCCCTGCGTGATGTATGACTGTGGGCCCGAGAGCACTCTTGAATAAAAATCCTCTTGCAGTTTGCAGCAAAAAAAAAAAAAGACAATGCACTCTTGTGTGAGTGCATGTGTGTGCATGCATTGTGTGAGTGTGTATGTGTGCATGTGTGTGCATGTTCTTTGTATGCCTTTGTGTTTGTGTATACATGTGCATGTGTGTGACTGTGTATGTTTGTGTGTGTGTGGCTCTGTGTGTATGCATGTGTGCATGTTTGTGTGAGTGTGTGCATTTCTGTCTTTGTGTGTGCATGTGTGTGTTGAGTTATGTGTGTGTGAGAGAGATTTTGTGAGGGTGTTGTGTATGTGTGTGTATGTGTGTAAGTTTGTGCATGTTCTGTGCATACTTTTGTGTGTATATGTACACGAGTGTGTGGCTGTGTTTGAGAATATATGTGCACACTTATGTGTAAATTGTGTGTGTGAGTGTGTGTAAGTATTTGTGTGTGTGCATGTGCATGTTTGTGTGAGTGTTAAGGTATGTATGTCCATGTGTGTACATTTGTGATCATGTGTGTGCATGTGTGTGTATACACGAGTGTGCGTGTGTGAGATTGTGTATGTGCATGTATCTGTGTGCATGGTTTTTTGCCTATGTGCACATGCATACTTGTGTGTGATCTTGTACCTGTGTATGCATTTCTGTAATCATGTGTGTGAATGTGTATGTGTGTATGCATGTGTGTGCATGAGTGCCTGTATGTGGTGTGTGTGCAAGTTCATGTGTGAGTACATTAGTGTGTGTGTGTGCATGTGTGCATGTGTGCATGTGTGCATGTGTATGTACATGTGTGTATGTGCTTTCATATGTATATGCTTGTGTGTGTATCCATTTGTGAGTTTGCATGTTTGTGTGTGTGCATGTGTCTGTATTTGTGAATGCATTTGGTAGCAGAGGTCAGCCTTGGCTGTATCCCTCTCTTGCTCTCTTCATCTCACTTTTTCTGACACGGTCTTTAGGGTCTCTAGCTGAACCTAGAGCTCACTGTTTTAGGACATTTCCAAACTTGTCGCTCCAGGAATCTACCATCCCCACCACTGTTCTGCCATTGTTACAAATGTCGCCACTTTTTTTCTATAATCTGCATGTTGCAGGGTTAGTCTGACAGGTAAGTAGAGCCAACAGTGAAAGAAATTAGTTCACATGAGAAAAACCTCAAAACTGAGAAGATACTGTTCCCAGTGACTGGTGGCTGGACAGTGTATTTCCAGGTTCTTTGTATTTTGTTCAAGGAAATGAAATGAAACCATACACAGGCTGCAAAGTAGCAAAGAAGCTTTATTCAAAAGCAAAGTGGTAGTACTGATCAGAAAAACACTATTAAAAGTGGCCTTCGGCCACAGCAGTGACAGTACTCAAGGACTCTGACTTATTGCCTGTGGCTTCTTTATGGTGTTGAGAGGAAAGGGGCCTGATTACTAAAAGGTCTAGTTTGTATGGTTCTCTATCTTGATTGACAGAATAAAATTTACAATCTTTTTGCTTCTGAGCATGTTTCTTCCCATAGTGTATCTAATTCTAAATACATGCATGTCCAAAAGTGCCTATGCAGAAGACAGTAATTAGGAAATTCTCCCTTAAATTTCAGTAGAGGACACCATCTACCTTATTTCACAAGCACCCTGTCTATTTTCTTTGTCACTTGTAGCTGTCCATTTACTACACTAGGTGGCAGGCAAGGACAAGGAAGATAAGATTTAGATGCTGCATTCTAAAGAAAGCAATAAAGGCGGAAACTACAAAATCAACCATCTTTAAATAATAAGAGCATGACTTCATAAAGGTTCACAGGTAAAATCTGGCAAAAATTAGATCAGTGTTTTTATAGATAGCACATGGGCAATTCTTTAGGATAAATCACATTCAAATTTACACTCATAAAACCCTTTTAAATGTATGGCTTATGTTTTGGATAATTCATTATAGTATAAAATATTCATGACAATAAATGCTTTGTTCTAGGTGACTTCCGAAGTCCCACCAGCCTCCAGAGATTTACTGAATTCACTTTTGTAAATTTGTGGTATGCAAATTTAATGGTTGCAGTTTGAGGTGGTTTTGTTTTGGTTCATTTGTTTGTTTTAAGCAGTTTAAGCAGTTCATTTTGACTGCTATTCTCTGCCCAGAAGTTATGAGCCTTGGGATTAATATTCAAAGTTAAAAATATCAGCAATATTTCCTAGATCCCCTGAAGATTAGTTTAATGATCACTCTTTGGTTGGGAATCACTGAAAATGTTAATGAGACTCCCCTCTAGGTCTGACTGTGAGAGCACTTCCAGAAGGGTTTGAAAAGGGGAGGCCCACCAGTAACAGAGGGAATTGACTAATACACTGGCCTTCGGAGGAGCACAGTGTTGTAAAAATTATTGAGCCCTAACACAGGGTTTCTATCCTGCCTTAGACCATTTAGTTCCCAGATAAAATACATACACAGCCTTTATATTTACAATAAGCCTTAAACAACACAAGAGGTGGGCAAATGCCTACCCTCCATGTCATTAGAATTTACTTTCCTATTGATAACCCAGAGTTATTACTATTTACTATGTTTCATCTGAGCTGCTCTTAACTCTAATTGGCCAGCCTTCAAGGCCATGCTTTTATGGCTCACCTAAACCATGGTGGCTTCTCATTCCTCCATTCACCTTCTTCTCTTCCTTGTGGTTCTGCTTTTCAACCCCCCAAGCCCAGGAAACCTAAACCCCACCTTTGTCTCTTCTGTGCAGCTATTGGCCAACCCACTACAGCACAGGGCCATGGTCATATGGGTTAGGACACCTGAGTCCCTTCCCCAAGCAGACCGGATATATAGGACGTGCAGACCAAGTTTAGAAGCCAAAAGACTTTTGGAGCTGATTCCAAACACAAAGAGGAATCTTGGGAACTGATTCTAAAGCTGTGTCTTAATTTGGCTCCCAAAAGTCCCACTTCCAGATTCTGAGGGTCCCTACCACACCCAGCTTTGATTGGTAGTAAAGAATTGCCATACAGCCAATGGCTGGACAGGGAAACAGACCTGGGACTTTAGATTTTGAGGGCAAGGGACGGAGGTGAAAAGCAGAGGGGAAGAAGAGGAATCAGATTTAAGAGCTGCAGGAGAGAAACCATCCAGCAACATAGGTGGAATGGGAAAGCAGTCTTATGGGTGTGTGTAGGAGGATGCCCAGAAGGAACAGGGCAGCAAACATAACATCTAGATTTAAAAGGTATTAATGCAGGAATACCAGAAGGGTGTGTGTGCTAGCTGCAGGGAGGTGCCCAACCATTGAGCTAGTCAAAGCATATCAAAATTACCTGGTGTGTGTGTGTGTGTGTGTGTGTATGTGTGTGTTTCATTTGTGAATCCAGAGAGCTCTTGGGCAGACACAATGTGTGAGCAACCCACCAGAAACATCGAACAATTTAAAAATTCACAGCTTTCACAGCTACAGAGGAAGACCTCACACCCAAGGTCATTCAAATTTGCAACAACCAACCCTCACTGAAAGAAAAAGATCTGGCAAGGGCAGGAGCAAATGACAAATGCCATTTAGACAGATGGATTTCTTGTGGGCAGTTTGCTTGTTTCACACAGCATAAACATTCAGAGGAAAGCAATGCACCAGACAGTCAAAGTGACATTGTCATTACTCTTGGCATTATTTTAAAAATAAGCATCTTTGGGGGTTGGAAAAAATGGCTCAGCAGTTAAGAGTACTGGCTGCTTGTCCATAGGATACAAAGTCACTTTCCAGCATCTAAATGTGGCTCACTATCTTCTGTAACTCCAGTTCCAAGGGATCCAAAGTCCTCCCCTGGCCTCCTTGAGCAGCATATGATACATAGATGCAGGCAAAACATAAATTTAAAAATTATATTAAAAATAAATATTTTTTATAAAACCTTGAATTCATAATAAAGAGTGTGCTTAAAGAAATCAACTCACCTCATCTCAAAAAAAAAAAAATGCCCAAAGTATAAAAAAAATTAAAACGACATTTTTGGCTTTCATTTTCACCAAAAAATTATAATCCAATGAGAAGCATTGAAGTTAAGTGGTTGACAGCCACTTAACTACACATGGGAGGCTTCATAGCCTGCCACCCCCCAGAGGCACTTCTCTGTCTCCTTGTCCCCATTTAGTCGTTTGGAGGTGTTTCCTTTTACTGGCAAGCCCCAGGGGGACTCACACCATTCTCCACATTATCAGGCTGTTGAAGAAAGCCAGTCTTAGTCCCACTGTGCAACTCTCTGACCGACTGGTCAGAGCCCCAGGGAAATCCCCTGCTAGTCCCCACTCACCTGAACTGATTTTCCCTCCAGATGCATGCTCTTTGGGACACCCTTGACCTTCCTCTTCATTGCCCATCGGTGAGACAGGAAGTGCATTACAGAAACAGGGCCAAGGGTCCAGGTCTGCAGTGAAATCCTGGCTGAGGCCCTGCTTCTCCGTTTGCTAGACAGTTTCCTCCACACCAGGTTCTTCAAAAAGTGAATCCAGAAAGTTTAAGGCATGCCTCCACTGCATTGCACAATATTTCGAATATACTGAGAGTGTCAGTGGTGAGGGCATAGAGACACTCTGTAACACTACCACTTCTGGAGAGCCTGAGAAGATCATCAGTAACACCAGCTCAAGCCAGACCAGAGTTTGTGGCTATGACATTGAGAATCACAGAAAAAGCCAGTTTCTGATGAAGTAGAGTTGGAGACTTTATTAAGTCTATTAATATAGGTTTAAGAAAGGGACATTTGGGAAGAGAGATATACCCAGGTGGTGTGCTTCCCAAGACAGTGTAGGGGAAAGTAAGACGCACCCCAGTGTGTGTACAGGCTCCCAGGAGAGAGGCACAGGTCATTGTCTTAATGTTGGCCAATAAACACTTCTGGTGACTCTTTTTTTTCCTCTCTCTCTTATTTTTACTTTTTTCCCAAGTGAAACAGGAAATACAATAGTTATTTAATAGAGAACAGAACTGTTAAAAAAAAAAACCTTCAAATTCCCAGATGATAGAAATGTACCCTATGTTTATAAAAGGTTGAAATGCATTTTATAAAAAGGAGAAGTCATTAAAGTTAACAGAAGAGTCATCTTTGCACACTGGTCAATTATAGCAAAAAGTCTAATTCAGTTCAAATTCCTTACTATTTACTGATAGCATAGTCTTTTTTATTTATTTATTTATTTATTTATTTATTTATTTATTTATTTTATTAGATATTTTCTTTAGATACATTTCAAATGCTATCCCGAAAGTTCCCTATACCCTCCCCCTGCCCTGCTCCCCTACCCACCCACTCCCACTTCTTGGCCCTGGCATTCCCCAGAAGTTTGCTAAGAAACCTCTCTCTCTCTCTCTCTCTCTCTCTCTCTCTCTCTCTCTCTCTCTCTCTCTCTCTCCTGTGTGTGTGTGTGTGTGTGTGTGTGTGTGTGTGTGTGTGTAATAACTAAGGTGGAATTCTAGTGTGATAAGGTGAAAGTCCAGAGCCTAGGGCTGTTCTGGTGAGAATCCTAGAGAAACATGTGCTTCTGGCTAGAAAGTGAGGAGGCGCTTATGCATCTGAGATCCTGCTTCTCTCCTGGCAGGTTCCAACAGGATTGTCTTTGCAAGTCACCCAAATTGTCCCTGCATTCCTAGCCTGCATCAATAATGAAGAGAGAAATCTGTGTCCCTGGCAGTTAAGTCAAACTGGCATCCCATACATATTCTAGCAACCTTGATCTGGTGCAGCCACCATGGTGACATGGTGACAGGCCCATGGGAAAGCAGACCTGCTGAGGACACCTGCTGAAGGACAGCTGCCTGCCTCCAACTGTAACTGTGGCTGTTTCATGAATTGCTTTTTAATTATAAAAGAAAATACAGTCACTTCCAGAAGAAATGCAAGGAGTATACCCTCAACCTCATAGAGTGGCACTCACCTTTGTACAGTGAATAGATATGGAGCAAGAGAAGCTTAAGAACCAATAAGAAAGCTGTATGAATTGAGGCTCTAATTAAACCATGTTGGAATAGATGCTGGCATCAGCCTCAAGATTAATACACCAACATGGCTATGAAGGAAACAATTCAAAAACTAAAATAGTAAGGCCACACAAGATGTTTCTTTCCTTTAATCCATACTTATAAATTTGGGATTTAATGAAATTAGGTTTTTAGGAATAAGTGAGAGAGATGAGAAGAGCTTTGAATATTGCTTGATGGAATAATATACAACCATACAAAGTGATAACTATGAATACTACAGGTAAAAACTGAATGAACAGTATATGTAATTGATATACATATATGCACATATGTGTTTGTATTTATAAATTATTTCTATACCAACAAAACCAAAAATTTAAAACTGTCAGGAGCAAAGCAAGTGTATCTTTACCACAACATTGCAACAGTGTAACTTGAAATCTCGGTTCATAGAATAAAATACTAAAGAGTACTGGGCAGTGGTGGTGCATATCTTTAGTTCCAGCACCAAGAGCCACAGACAGGTGGTGGATCTCTGAGTTCTAGGCTAGCCTGGTCTACAGAGTGAGTTCCAGGACAGCTAGGTCTACACAGAGAAACACTGTCTTGAAGAAAAAAATAGAAAGAAAAATGAAAGGAAGGGTGAATAATGGAATGAGTGCAGATTCATCAAGGAGTAAGACTGATGTAGGGTCAGTTGGGGTCCCGTGTCTGCTCCACCACAGGGCTCAGCCAATCGGGGAGACAGGATGAGAAGAGTCAGCTGAGCTTAGCCCACACTGTCGCTGGGTGGGTGTTGGGCCATAAAGCAACCTTACTGCTCCAGGGGTGGGAAAACACAGTCTGAGGTGAGACAGCCAGAGCTGGCTCAGGGGTTCCCAGGCCTGCAAGGATACCGGGGCTGTCTGGTTCTCAGGCTCTCAGACACCCAGGTACTGCTGGGAACTGTGGAAGAGCTGAGAAAGCTGGTCCCATGGGGAGAGTCCTTGGCTTGATGTCTGCAAGCTTGAGCTTGGCTTGGCTTGGGTTTGGTGGCGGCCACTGTGAGCACAGAGAGGCTTTCTAAGGGAGATTAGACAGCAGATCTGTAGGTGAAAGCCTTCTCCATGGCTCCCCATGGTGGATCCTGATGCAAAGAGACAGCCCATGGTTTTAAGGCATTTATTGTCATGGTAGAAAGTGGATGAGTAAAACCATACCTCACTTCTCAGGGAGCACCTGAGATTAAATACCTTTTTCAAGGAGGAGTGTCTGGGAAGGAGAACTCATTGGCTAAGTCCTCCACAACTTTAGGTACCTCATTAAAATGGAGATCTGTCTTGAGCCTACATGACCACAGGTCATGATCTCCTAACCTGTGGAGAGGCATGGTATGTTACCCTTATGTGACTGAAGGCCACAAATCTAGGGGGGTGGGGGGCTGCAGCTAGTGACAGGAGCCTGGTGCCCTGGGAATCAGGCAAAATGCCTACCATCCCTTCAGGGTCACCAGGGTTTTAAGACTTAGTCCAACCAGGAACAAGGCTACCTTTCATGGTCCCACGGACTGTCTTTATGCACAAAGAACACAGTTATTCAGAAAATATATACTAATAACAATAACAAAAGACTGGAACTAATGAGTACTTATCACAAGATTATAAAGTACAATGTCGATGTAAAAATATCACTGGGTTTTCCAATGTTAGCAATGAACAAGTGGAATTTAAGATTAAAAACACAATGCTCTTAACTTCATCACTAGAGAAAAGTGAATGCTCAGGCATAAATCCAATAAAAAACATATAAGACCTTTATGCGCATACATCTTGCCCACACAAACATATATGCACACCCACCCACACATACACCAGGGAAACCTATTTCCAAGGTTGTCCTTTGACCTCCACACTTGCATGCACTCATGAATACTTTTCTAAGCATCACAGAGTTAATGATTGGACAAGAATAGCATTTTATACTCATCTTATTTCCCTCATAAAAACTGATTGGGCATAAGGACAGAGGTCCTTGGAATTTATTTATCTCTGGCCATAACACGTAACAGGCATCTAACTGCCTGCTCTTGCCCACCAGGGCTGTCTTTCTTCCTTTCTTCCTTTCTTGTTTTCCTTCTGACCACTTTCCCCTCAATCACTATGCCCCTGCTATGTGAATTTGTGCTGTGCCTTAACCTGCAAAATGGATCTTGATCACTCCCAGGCACATCTGCCTTCACAGGAGCTCACAGCCCAACAACACAGGATTACCAGGAAGCCACACCTTTTGCTTCTGGATGTGCTGTGGGTGTGTTGCTCTTCTTCAGCTGACAGAAGCCCAGCTCCTCTGAATCTACTCCTTCCATGAAGTCATCCCCAACTTTCCCCATTAAAAATACTTCTCTGTGCTTCTGTACTCTTTGGCAACTCTGTCTCTTTATTATAGCACATACTTATTTTTATTTGGGTCACAGTTTGTAAGAAGGCATCATTGACTCTCATTAGATATTAAGTTATTCAGATCAATGAATTTATTTTATTCATTGTTTATTTCTGAGAACCTCACACGAGAGCCAAAGTGCAGATGGTATCTAAAGATGCTTCCAGATGGACTTGCTTTTCTGTCCTTAAGACTTTCTGAGTGATTATTATACACAGGAAGTCTTGTGTCTCATAAAAAGAGCCAGGATATGTTTTATGAGGCATCTCTTCCCCCTGAGGTACCAGCCATATGACGGGTGTAGTATAGAATAGAGTTTATTTGGGACACGGGAAGGGGGGTTGAGAAGGGAATAGAGGCAGAGGAGAAGAAGAAGGAGAAGAAAAAGAAGGAGGAGGAGAGGGTGGAGGAGAAGAAGGAGAAGGAGAGAAGAGAAGGAGAGACCAACCAGGAACATGTGGAGAGAGAGGGAAGAGGGGGAAGGAGAGAGAAGAGAGACGAGGTAGAGAGTGAGGAGGGGCAAACAGCCTCTTTTATAGCAAGTCAGGCCTATCTGGCTGTTGCCAGGTAACTGCTGGGCAGAGCCAAGAATTCTTGAAGGAATTCTAACATTCCTCAGTTTTGGCTTAATTAAAAAAGGAGAACCAAGAAAAGTGATGGTGAAGCAGGAATACGGTCATTGTGATCTTTACTGCTTCCTGCTGATTTGGGGGCAATGTGTCTCTGGGAAAACTAAAAAAAATGTGGATGACGATGCTAGTCCAGTCCTAGGAGAGTTAGCTGTTTCCTTGCTGCCCAGAGTCTGTGAAAACATTTGTGGGTAGGAAGGAGCAGGTCCAGTAGAAGCATCTGTGTCTGTGAGAGTAGGCTGGGGCATCTGTGGGTTGCTTCTCTGGAGCTGTCCTGAATGTAGATTTTTAGTAAACACCTGGACTTGACAAAATACTGACACACACACACACACACACACAAACACACATTGGAGGTAGGAAATAAAGTTAAGTATATTTGGGAGAAAAACTTTGTTTTAGGTGTACGTTTGAAACCCTTAGGTCTTGATGGTTGAGGTGAGGAGAGTCTCAATTCCAGGATACAGGAGAGGAATCCCACCCTCTAGAATAGGCAACATGTGGGAACTTAGGCTATTGATTGGCAGATAAACTTATCTAGATGGAGTCTATTTGGTCTGTGAGAGGTTGATCTGAGTGGGTTTCGTGGAGAATAGAAGTTTATAAAAGAAAGAAATTTGTTAACATGAACAGTCTTTAAGATGAGCTGAGGAAAGACAAAGACCTTTTGTGGAGCAGGAACAAGAAGGGCGTTTTTCTTCTGTCTAGGAGACTGAGTATAGATAGATAGATAGATAGATAGATAGATAGATAGATAGATAGATAGATAGATAGATAGATATCATAATGAGAGTTGCAGTGAGTTTTTGCTACATGCCTTTGGCCCTGGTGGACTGTATGCACACACACATACCCAGGAACTACCCAGGAATGAAAAACACACTCACACTACCTTATGTTTAAAATGCCTTGGCTACCTCAAAGGCTGGGTACTCCTAAACCTTCCCCTTCTACCCTAGACACAATTGAGGAAGTGACCAGTGGCCACTTACCCAAAATCTCACATGTCTGGTTGGCTTTGTCTCCTGCTGATACTGTATCCCATCCTTCTTCCCCAAGTCATGACAATTCTGCTCTTCTCTGCATCCTACCCTTTCAATTGTAAGTGTCCTCCCCTGTGTCCAGCTATTGGCCATTAGCATCTTTATTGATCAATCAAAAAACAATTCCAACAAGGGCCTTCAGCTTCTGAACATAAAGATACCCAATTGTGTCACAGCATTAGAGCTAATCTCCAACAAATGAGAAGCATTTGTAAGTTTACATTTAAAAGACAATTGAAGAAAACTCAAAACCATGGCCTTGTAACTATGATAATTAATTGTATAGATTTAGCACGAGAAATACCTTAAGTCTATAGTTAAAGGCAATCAAAGGAAATACTGACAGTGTAGACTTAGCACTAGAAATACTTTAAGTCTATAGTTAGAAAACAATCAAAGGGAACTTAAAATTTTAACTTGTGACTATAAAAGTGAATCGTATGGTGGAATGTTTTATTAGGGTTAGGCTAATTTATAAGAACTCCATTAGTAAATGTTAGGATTTTTGAACTCATGAAGTTTCAATATAATAGTGCCATTAACAAGGGGGAAGAAATCTGAGTTTAGATGAAGAACTAGCAGAAGGTTACATCTGTGAAAAGTTATACTTGAACTTGTATATCCTTTACTGTGAAGCCTGTGAGGGAGGCAAACCTGTCTGCCATTTTGATAAGAGCTCTGGTAATCTTAACTAGTTAACAAATTGACTAGTGAGATAATTCTACAGTGGTATATTACCTTCAGCTAAGGAGCTAGAAACTGTTTACTTCCTAAACAGTTTCTAGGTCCCTGTGGTCTCCATCTGAGCTTGGGCAGTCATTCTGGCAATCAGGCCCAGAAGAAGAGAAGGTTTTTTTGTTTTGTTTTGTTTTGTTTTGGTAGAGTAGAAACATGGGAGAAATGACTCACCTTGTCTTAGGTCATATGAGACATTTAAGTCTCTGGGTGTCCTCTCTTTGTCCACAGTCTAGGCCGAGCCCTGGCAGTGGGCAAGGCAATGGAGCAGTGTTTCTCAGCAGTTATCATGCCATAATACAGGCAGTCTTGTTACTGTGCTCTTTTCTTCTTGGAGATTGTATGTGGATCAATGTTAGGCTTTGGGAGTCTTTCCATGTCATAATAAGCTTAAACATCTAATGCTACATTTTGCAGATTTCTGACAAGATTGAGAGCCAGTATCTATAAAGCATGTCTGAGTTGGACGATCTGTGTTTGTTTTTAATTATCTGTTATATCTAGCAAAGAGAGTACATTGCAAATTAATGACAGTAGCAAAAACAGGACAAAACATATGTTAAGGTAGTGTTCTTTAACCTTTATACTGTTGTAAATCTTTAAATTATTATTTAACCAAAGCAGAATAGAAATTGAGACCTTAAATCAGGCTGTTTTAAGGTGAGGCAGTGAGGTGGGAACTGACCATAGCAAAGATGGAGGATAGTCCCGAAACTACCTTTAATCAAGATATTACTGAAGCTACAGGCAGCCATGTGACTGCCCTTAGCTAAGAAGGTGCTGAAGTGATAGCATATGAAAACCTTTCTGACCATAACAAAGATGGCAGATAATCATAAGACTGCCTTTAAAAAACATGGCACTGAAGCTACAGCTGGCCATATGACCCGCCCTTAGCTAACATGGTGCTGAAACAACAGCTTCACCTGTAGAAAAGTCATGTTTGTAATAGCTTTGAACAGCAAAAATGGCTATGTATCATCAGATAAAAACATATAAAGAAACAAACATAAAGAGACAAACAAACGGACACATTTTCTCTGGTGTCTCCCTGTCACCTCAGGCAACCTTTGTCTCTGTGCGCTGAACAGTAGGTCTTGCTGCACTATGGTGTGTGTAGGGATCCCTTCTCTTGTCACACCTGGCTTAGAGTGTAAGACTCTGAGAGCCTTAGCTTACTAGGGACCCTCTGAGTGAACCACATGGAACCAGGATCGATGCAAAAAGCAAGAGAAATTAATTGTTCCAGTGCCCCAGGGTCATCCCAGATCCAACGGAGAGGCGGTGTCCCCCAGCACCCATTCGGAGAGTTTTTATATAGTTTCCAGGGGCAGAATAGAGCATCAGCAACAATATGATTGGAAGAACAGTACACCCTTTAAACTGATTGGTCTTTAGGGAATGAGGTGACAAGGACTTCCCTTGTTTGAAGGTGAGACAGTCTTCCTGCTGAATGTGTCCCCACCCATAGGTTAGTTATGCCCTGTGGTCAGAGAAATGTTAGCCTTTCCCTTCATGAGGGGCAAGTGTTTCAGACCTTCCCAAAGTTCCTAAGCTGACCTTTTCATTAGCTGGTGTGGACCAGAATGGAAAGAAACCAGAAAGCTGACTATGGTGTCAGAGGGCAGGAGCAGAGGCTCAGAATAGCACAGTATGGCAAGTAGGGCGGGAAGAGAGAGCCAGCGCCTGAAAGGAGGAGAGGTGGCACCTGTAGCTGCACTCTGCCCGCCTCTAGAGCCACATCAGCAGCAAAATAAGTCAAAAAAAAAAAAAGATATGGAAAGTGCAGCTAAGAGTCAGAGGGGTGGGGAGCTAAGAGCTGATGGCAAAGGATTAAAGCTGTGAGAGAGCAAGGGGGAGGGCCAGAAAGCAAAGAGTGGGTTGATTGGAGCAAAGCCAGCACATAGAAGTCTTTCCATTTTTGGATCACTGTTGAGAGTTGTAAAAGTTTTCTTTTTAAAGTGCTGTTAAGTGGCCATTTAGAATTATTGTTTAGTGGGTATTGGGGCCAAATTTAGCCTGTGAGTTTCGAAGACTTTAAGACCAGGAGGTGTCTCAGTATGGAGCCTGGAAGTATTGGATGAGGATAGGAGTTATTAATCTTATCACTTGCAGCATCCTGAGGATAAATTAATAACTAGAACAAAGGAGTATTAATCTTACCATGGCGTCCCGGGGGTAAATTAATAACTAGAATGAAACAAGCAGTCAGGCTAGCTTTACCAGGTCATTACATGGAAACTAGCACCCGAGCTGTGGGGCTCAGAGCCTGAGGGAGAATGGTTTACACAGGCTTAGAATTTTTTCAGCAGTCCACAGAGAGAAGGCAAGAAAGAAAATCATCTCAAGGAAAGGGAGGAGAGGGAGGGGGAGAGGGAGGAGAGGGAAAGGGCTAACCCAAGGGTAGAGGTCCTAAAACGAGACTGTGAATATGGGAAGCTTACCAATCCACCAGTGTTTGGATGGAGAGTTCTAGTGATCCAATGGCTGGAAAGTCCATGTGATTGGTGGGGAAATATGAACTCATGTAACCTGCAAGTTTGTAAAACCCTATCATGGCACCAAATGTTGTGTTTTATAAAAAGAGCCAAGGATATGTTTTAGAGAGCCAAGAATGGTAAGATGGGAGGGGTGACTTGGCAGGCCCATGCTGAGCATTCTTTCCCCCTGAGGTAACAGCCATACTGCAGGTTTAGTATAGAATAGAGTTTATTTGGGGCATTGGAAGGGGAGTTGAGAAGGGAGTAGAGGCAGAGAAGTACTGGTGGGGGGGGAGAAGAAGCTGGCCAGGAACATGTGGGGGGGGGGGATAGGGGAAAGGGAGAGGGGTCAGGGAGAAGAGAGAGAGAGAGAGAGAGGCCAAGCAGCTCCTGTTATAGGAATCCAAGCCTACCTGGCTATTGCCAGGTAACTAACTATTGGGCAGACCCTAGAAGGAATGCTAACAGGCACTGCCTGAATCTTTATTCCTGGTAAAGGCCACAATGACTTGTTGAGTTTACTCCTGTGTTTATTTTCATAAGAATTTGATAATCAAAATTCCAAAAGTAAATTCCAGCTTCCAAAATAACCAGGTACGAGATGGGAAGAATAATTTTCTTTAGCTTGGTCAATGATTGATGTGGAAATAATTGGAGATGGAAACAAGTAAATATTAATGACTATAATGCAGGGGGTGTCTCTGAGAGTACCACAGCCAGCAGAGTAATTATCCAAGGGAGGCAAGTTGCTCAGTGCAAAGACTCTGCCTTTCACATTCAACGAAGAGTCAAGGTGACATAGAAGAATACAGGACCAATGATTTCTCACAGGAAGTACAGTTTTTGACCAGGTCTGTACTTACATGGCATCATCCACTGGCTTTCAGTGGATAAGGCTTCTCATTTGGTAGTGGGATAAGTATACATACTATATGAACATATTTACAGGTATACATCACACACATAAATAAGGTTTCATCTGAGCAGTGGATGAGTAAGAATTCAATATACAATTTCTATATGCTTATTTGTGTTGATATACCCTACAATAAAATTTTAGAGTAAGTAATAAATAGCATGAAGATGAGGCTTAGTCAGAGCTTTTCCTTGAAAAAACAACAGGAAAGGGAGCACATCTCTCTTGTTAAACTTATAGGTAGTGCAGCCCTTAGAATGAGCAAGCCAATGGCAAGATCAGACTGTCCTTGCCACACATCCAGTTTCACAATGAACCTGTAAGATGGCTCAGAGAACACGCCTGTTTTCCCCCACAGACTTTCTGTCATGCTTTGAGAGTAAAACCCTTTCTTTGGAACAACATCTGACATCATCCTGCAGTGTTTTCTCTTTCTGCTTAAAGTTGGTCCAACTCTGACAGTGATCCGGCAGATGCTTCAAACTGTCCTCCAAGTTTACTTTCACCATGTCCACAAAACCCACTGTTTTTGCAATACTTGAATTTCACACTTGTGGTAACAGGGACTCTGTGCCAGCAGACAGGATGGAGAGAGCAACTAGCAAAACAATGGGTGGAACCAATGCCGTTGCTTTCTTTTTTAGGTACAGGAAAGATCTACATAATTTGTGACACAAAAATCTAAGATTGAAGTGAAATGGACAAAGCATGACTTAGCAGTAACTGATCTTATGAGTGCAGAGTCCACTGGTGAAATTTTTGGTTAGGGTGGGCTTCTGTAATCAAAGTGGCAGCTAAAGGGACTATGATAATGAACACCCAGTGGCAAGGACTCCACTGTGCAAAGGGCAGGAATCCACATTCCTCAAAAGTATCAGCAAATTTTATATATATATATATATATATATATATATATATATATATATATATATAAATTTTTACTTTCCCTGAGCACTGTTGCTGTGTCTGTGTGAGAGATTTTCCTGGAGTTACAGGTAATTATAAACTGTTCTGTAGAAGCTGGGAATTGAACACAGGTCCTCTGTAAGAGTTCAATGCTCTTAACTGCTGAACCATCTTTCCAATCCCTGTGCTTTTAACTGTTGAGCCATCTCTCTAACCCCCAAAAAATGGTTTTTAAAAGATGTTTGAAGATTCCCAGGCACTCAGAGTATATCACACATAAGAAGTCCATTCTGGGCTCCAACATCCTGAGCATTTCTCTCCTCCTGCTCCTCCTCTCTCGATCCTATTTTCTTGCCTCCAGCAAGGCATCTTTCCCCTCTCCAAGTGGACCTTACTTCTCCTGCACAAAGGGATTTACCTTGGCCCCAGCTCCCCTTCTGATGTTGCATGCTCTACGTGTAGGTTCATAATGGTAGAAGATCTACAGCCATCCCTGTATGACAGCTGATCATTCTCAGTGACCTCCCTTTCCCCCAGGGTAAACATGCTGCCTCCAGGTGTGAAGATGTCAGCTCTTGGGAAACTCCTGTCCGCACTGTTCCCACCTCTCATATATGGCTCCAAGAAAAGAGAGACAAAAAGCTATTTTAAAGCATGTGATTTCAGAGCAACAAAACAAAATTATTGGTTTTCATGTTGCTAATCTGTGCTGTGTAAAGTATGGGCATCTACTAAACAAAACAAGATTTCCTTAGATTGTATTAAGTATGAAATTGGAACATACATTGCCTTGCCAATGAAACAGACTTGCTGCAAAAATATTTTCCAGAGAAAGGTGCCTGCTCCAAATTGAAAAGTAAGGAATAATGAAAGTCTGTTTTTTTATTATTATTTCTTTTGTCTTACTCTTCTTCCTGCTAACTGCTTGCATGCTCCATTCTTTGATTGGGGGAAGAGACAGTGTCGAACAAAGAGTCTGGTACGGGCCTCTCACCATTTGCACACTGCCAATGTAACCAAAGGGGCTCTAACTCAGCAAGAAGTTCCTACATTTTATTTAATTAAGGCAGCCTTTCCAAAACAAAACAAAACAGAACACCTTTCTGACTAATGTCTTCATGAAGAATTGCCTCCCTTAGAAGACTCAGAGAATAGTAACACATGATGAAGGATATCTCACTCTCAAAACAGACTTACTGCCTCCACACACCCACCGCTGTGATCAGAGGTCTTCATCTCCACAATATTTAGAGCATCCACAAAATTGTCTACCCCTTGCTGTAAGCCAACAAATTCACAACAAATTATGTCATTTTAGTTATACCCAGAAGACTCCTTTCTTCCTCACAAACACTAGTAAGGTGGAAGAGATCCAAGCCAAGCATCCCAGCTAGACAGATTCATCTATGCTTTCTCCACCACACCAAGCAAACAATTGCTACAGTTTTGCAGCCCAGCTGTATCCTCTACCACTGATAGTTGCCTGCTCTTCTTCATGTGGCCCTGATTATGCCCTGCCATCAATTTCTCCCCAAAGCCAGAGCCCTGGAAGGTACTCCTGGCTCCTCCCTTACTTCCTACACCAATTAGTTATAAGCCTGTATATTTCATCCCTTTTCTTACTTTTTACATGAAAAGAACATCAAGGCAAATATTCATTCCTTGTAGTGCCCAGAAAGTAAGATTAATAATGGTTATGTTGTGCATGAGTTCATCTCTAGCTATGAGTCTGCATCTTAGCAATATTAGTAAAAGTTACAGGAGGGAATGGTGGCCAACACCAGTAGTTCCAGTGCTTGGGAGGCCATGGCAAGAGGATCCCTAAGAGTCCAGATGGGGCAGTGAGACTGAGGAGAACTAACCCAGTGGATAGGTGGTGGCTGCTGTAGTGACATAGACAAACAGAACAGGTGCAGGCTTCTTCCCAACTCATTGGACAGGAGACAGTTCAAGGACTCCTGCTTGTGACTCTACTCTCATACTGCTAGGGAAGAGCTCATGCCTCAGGTTTCCCTAATAGTGTATCCACCTGAATGGGGTCCTAATGTGACTCATCCCCAAAATCAAATTATACATTGCTGACACCAAAATGCTTCTTCACTTATATCTTATTTTCTTCTCAGCTCTCTATATCCTAATTAAGTTCCTTTTTCTCTTTGAGACAGAGTCGCCAGCCTACCAAGATGTCTCCTTGCCTCTTTCAGTCAAGCACATGAATCTCCACCACAGCAGTCCTCCACCACAGCAGTCCTCCACTATGCAGCCCTCCACTATGAAGCCCCCCACTATGCAGCCCCCACTGTGCAGCTCCCCACTATGCAGCCCTCCACTATGCAGCCCCCACTATGCAGTCTTCCACTATGCAGCTCCCCACTAGGCAACCCCACCACCACGGCAGTCCTCCCCTATGGCAGTGCTCCACCACATGCAGTCCTCCTTTGCTTAGAATCTCCCAGAGGCGCACTGTGCATGAGAAGGTCTCCTGCATGGAACTCCCCTGAATGGAACTCCCCTGCATGGAACTCCCCTGCATGGAACTCCCCTGCATGGAACTCCCCTGCATGGAACTCCAGGGTTCTGACCTGGCACTGGCCAGGCACTCTCTCTTTGTCCTCTGCTCCAGTATGCTCTGGCTTCTCCCCATTCTTCCTGTATACACCTGCCTCAACTCATCATGCCCCGACTCCTGCATCCCATTCACACTCCACACACTTCTCACAGCTAGCTCTGACTTTGTAACACACACTCAATCCAAGCATGTCCTTTTTCACAAATGCATGGGCATCTCACTCTGACAATGTCCTGTGTATGTATATGTACATATGCACATAATATTTAGTGTATTGAATAAATATTGTTTACATTTTTATATCGATCTTTGAAGACAGATTGTGTATCTTCACAGACCAGCACAGAGCTGAGGATAGAGAAACTCTCAGCAACTACAGTCATAAATGACAAAGGACCACACACCATGAAAGTGTTTCTCAATGTTACATTTTTGAGGTGTTGGAAGTATAGCTCAGAGGCACACCACATTCTTGATTTAAATAGGGCTTCCGGAAATTCAATCTTTATAACCAAAATAAAATCACATAAAAGATACAGGGGTGGTAGTGTGTGGACCAGATCCTGAGTGAAGACAAACTTTAGTGATGTCAGTGATAACCAGTGAACAGGGAACTTGCTGAGCAGGTACCTGCCAGGGAATTCTGCCATTCTTTTCCCATTATCAATCCCTATTATATGGAAGTTAGACTTAGCTGGAGATTTCTATAAGCCATTTCTGTCATTTCAGGAAATTATTATAACAGAGACTATATATGAAACTCAGGAGAAAACTATAGAAGATATTAAGAAATCTGAAGATGGCTCTTCTTTCCCAACTAAGAGATCCCTTTAAGAAATCAAAAAGCAGAAGTAATGGGGCTACATCTGAAAAGCTGCTCGGGTGTCCATAGGACAGAGAGAGTGTCAACATTCTGGGTCTTCCTCAAGCAGAGAGGATACATGTAAAGACAAAATAGCCCCAAAGTGGAATTTTCTGTAAAAGAAAAGAAGAGGAAGAGAGGACACTTGAGAAGAAATGCCGGAAATACAAAACAAAAACACAAAAGAAACTAAAAACCAAAAAACAAGACAAACACTTATTTAGTTGTAAAAATTAGGTCATAGTATGTTAAAACAGTGAGTGTAGTGTTTTGAGTTCTCTGTGGGTGGGTCTCTGTTCTCATCCTCCCAAGGACTTACTCTACATTGGTGTGGACTAGGGTTAGCACAATAAGCCGTTCCAATAGTTGCATCAGTCATATGTTGCAGTGAAAGTCCTTTAGTTGCTTTGTTTTCATCACTTAATGGGACATCAGAATATTTTGGTGCCCTCTCCTAGGATATCTGTATTACATCAACCAGTTCACATACTCATATGAATGATTGATTGAATAAATGAATAAATGACTATAAGAAGCTGAGCCCCAAGCAGAATCTAAATAATTTGTACAACGATCCTCTTCCTAAGGAGGAAAGGCATCGCTTTCTTGTTCTCACCACATAGCTGCACACACTGACCTCTTAAAGTAAACATTGAGCAAAAGGGAAATGGAGAGATTCAGCTCCTAGCACAGAAAGTTGGCAGACTCCTTCAGCGAGATGGTCAACCAATGTGAGCAGTAATAATCTAGATTGATAGGGTAAGACCTTGACATGGTGTGACATGAGTGGGGATTTTTTGTGTGCTCTCCCTCCTTCAAATACATAGCTCTAGACTAACCAGAATAAATAAAGCATCAGAAGGATCCCAACCGAGAAACATTGTACAAAATGCCTGACCAGTATGCCTCAAAATTGCCATCAAAAATAATGCAAGTCTGTGACTGTCACAGCGTAGAGGAGCCTAAGCAGACATGGGATGGATGGGATCCAAGAACACAAAATAAGCATGAGGTACAAGCTGAGTATTCATTCAGTAACCATAAAACTGTCCTTTCTATCCTTTTCACTTTCTCCAGAACGAAAATTGGGGATGTGACAACTTACAGAGGATCATATTTAGCTGTGTGGCTTCCTTGCTTCCTTGTAGCTAGGTAGTACAGAGAAGCTTTTCTTGCTGTTTTAATAACACAGATGCTAGTGGTGGCCGTTGGAGCTACAGACTGGAGTCCTGGGCACTGTTTGAGGTTGCATGTATTACGTGTTTCATGCATACTTCTGATAGCACTAATGCAAGTCATTTCCCACAATCTGAACTTCTCTTACTCCATCTGCATCTTCACACTCTAACATATCTACCCGTCTCACGTGCTTCTTGGGATCAGGTTTTTAGAGGTGTTAATGAGATTCACTTTCATGTTTTGAACATGCTACAAAGTTCATACATCTTCCCACACAGTGCAGCACACTGGGCGCCTCTAGTTTGTGAAGATAACTGATGTTGACCATATTGTTTCAATCCACTGATTCAGAAAGAGTTGGCAGGAGATGCTATTCAGATCATGTCCTCCCTCCTAGATATTTCCCTTTACCAGTGAATTGGTTAGGCAAAGGCACAAGATAAACATGTCCCTTTGCTTACCAAATTTCAGAGGATTTAGCTCCCTAACCTCTCCCAGCAGTGGTTAATGAATGTTTGACTTTTCTCCGTTACTATGCTCCTCAGCAGGTGATAGGTCAAACATTTCCACATACTGTCCCTGTTCATCATACTTACAGGCAAACCGTCCTATCTGTTGCCCAGGCGAGGAGTCTTTGTGGCATGACATCTCAGTCTGTGTCTCTTCCCTTTTTCAGCCTGGAGAAGCTGCAGATGCCTTATCCCCAGCACCTGCACAGGAGTCACCTCTGCTTGTACTTTCCCTGGTGCCAAAGTCTTTTGTGATTATCCACTTGTGTATTTGTCACCTAAATGCCATATTTAATCCTTTAAGTTCCCCAGGAGGAGACCTATGATGCTCTTGCCATTCTGAACTCAATGAGTATATTTTGACAAATGGCATTATTCATTAATGAATATATTTAAATGTGCATTTATTTTACAGCATATAAGCAGAATGAATAAAATATGGCATGAGTAAATAATAATTTAGAGGATTAATGACCATAAATTAAAATGATAAGTCTTCTATTATTCAAATCTAACACACTAGGCAGCATAATAATTATATTCTGTTTTTCTTTGAAATATATTTTTAACTTTATTTTTATTATTTTATTAAATATTTTCTTTATTTACATTTCAAATGTTATCCCCTTTCCTGTTTCCCCCTCCAAAAACCACCATATCCTACCCCCTTCCCCTGGTCACCAACCGACGCACTCCCACATCCTGGCACAGGCATTCCCCTACACTGAGGCTTAGAGCCTTCACAGAACCAAAGGCCTTTCCTCCCATTGATGACTGAATAGACCATCCTCTGCTATGTATGCAGCTGGAGCTATGTATGAGTCCCATCATATGTATTCTTTGGTTGATGGTGTAGTCCCAGGGAGCTGAGGGTGGGGGGTACTGGTTAGTTCATATTGTTGTTCCTCCTATGGGGCTGCAAACCTCTTCAGCTTCTTGGGTACTTTCTCTTACTCTTTCATTGGGGACCCTGTGCTCAGTCCAATGAATGGCTGTGAACATCCACTTCTGTATTTGTCAGATACTGGTAGAGCCTCTCAGAAGACAGCTATATCAGGCTCCTGTCAGCAAGCACTTGTTAGCATCCGAAATAGTGTCTGGGTTTGGTGATTGTATATGGGATGGATCCCCAGGTGGGGCAGTTTCTGAATAGTCATGCCTTCAGTCTCTGGTCCAAACTTTGTCTCTGTAACTCCTTTCATGGGTATTTTGTTCTCCCTTCTAAGAAGGATTGAAGTATCTACACTTTGGTCTTCCTTCTTCTTGAGTTTTATGTGGTGTGGGATTTGTATATTGAGTATTCCAATCTTCTGGGCTAATATCTACTTATCACTGAGTGCATTTCATGTGTGTTCTTTTGTGATTGGGTTACCTCACTCAGGATGATATTTTCTAGTTCCATCCATTTGCATAAGAATTTCATAAATTCATTGTTTTTAATAGCTGAGTAGTACTCCATTGTGTAAATGTACCACATTTTCTGTATCCATTCTTCTGTTGAGGGACATCTGGGTTCTTGACAGCTTCTGGTCATTATAAATAAGGCTGCTATGAAGATAGTGGAGCATGTGTCTTTATTACATGTTGGAACATCTTTTGGGTATATGCCTAGGAGTGGTATAGATGGGTCCTCACATAGTACTATGTCCAATTTTCTGAGGACCCCCCAATCTGATTCCCAGAATGACTGTACCAGCTTAGAATCCCACCAGCAATGGAGGAGTGTCCCTCTTACTCCATATCCTTGCCAGCATCTGCTGTCACCTGAATTTTTGATCTTAGCCATTCTGACTGGTGTGAGGTAGAATCTCACGGTTGTTTTGATTTGCATTTCCCTGATGACTAAGGATGTTGAACATTTTTTAGGTGCTTCTCAGCCATTCAGTATTCCTCAGTTGAGAATTCTTTGTATAGCTCTGTACACCATATTTTAATAGGGCAATTTGTTTCTCTGGAGTCTAACTTCTTGAGCTCTTTGTATACATTGGATATTAGCCCTCTATCTGATATAGGGTTGGTAAAGATTTTTTTCCCAATCTGTTGGTTGCCTTTTTGTCTTATTTGACAGTGTCCTTTGTCTTATAGAAGCTTTGCAATTTTATGAGGTCCCATTTGTCGATTCGTGATGTTATATCACAAGTCATTGGTGTTCTGTTCAGGAATTTCCGCCCTGTGTCCATGTGCTCAAGACTCTTCCCCACTTTCTCTTCTCTGAATTTCAGTGTATCTGGTTTTATGTGGAGGTCCTTGATCCACTTGGACTTAAGATTTGTACAAGGAGACAAGAATGGACTCATTTGCATTCATCTATGTGCTGACCGCCGGCAATCCATAGATTACTTTCAGTAAGATGGCCAATTTTACTATATTAATCCTGCCAATCCATGAGCATGGGAGATCTTTTCATCTTCTGAGATCTTCTTCGATTTCTTTCTTCAGAGACTTGAAGTTCTTATCATACAAGTCTTTCACTTCCTTAGTTAGAGTCACACCAAGATGCTTTATATTATTTGTGACTATTGTGAAGGTTATTGTTTCCCTAATTTCTTTCTCAGCCTGTTTATCCTTTGTGTAGAGGAAGGCCACTGATTTGTTTGAATTGATTTTATATCCAGCTACTTTGCTAAAGTTGTTTATCAGGTTTAGGAGTTCTCTGGTGGAATTTTTGGGGTCACTTAAGTATACTATCATATCATCTGCAAATAGTGATATTTTGACTTCTTCCTTTCCAATTTGTATCCCTTTGATCTCCTTTTGTTGTCTGGTTGCACTGGCTAGGATTTCAAGTCCTATATTGAATAGGTAGGGAGAGAGTGGGCAGCCTTGTCTAGTCCCTGATTTTAGTGGGATGCTCCAACTTTCTCTCCATTTAGTTTGATGTTGGCTCCTGGTTTGCTCTATATTGCTTTTATTATGTTTAGGTATGGACCTTCAATTCCTGAACTTTCCAAGACTTTTATCATGAAGGATTTTGGATTTTGTCAAATGCTTTCTCAGCATCTAATAAGGTTATCATATGTTTTTTCCCTTTGAGTTTGTTTACATAGTGGATTATGTTTATGGATTTTCGTATATTGAACCATCCCTACATCCCTGGGATCAAGCCTACTTGATCATGATGGATGATCATTTCGATGTGTTCTTGGATTCGGTTTGCGAGAATTTTATTGAGTATTTTTGCATCAATATTCATAAGGGAAATTGTTTTGAAGTTCTCTTTCTTTGTTGGGACTTTGTGTGGTTTTGATATAAGAGTAATTGTGGCATCATAAAATGAACTGTTTCTACCTTCTGTTTCTATTTTGTGGAATAGTTTGAGGAGTACTGGTATTAGGCTTTCTTTGAAGGTCTGATAGAACTCTGCACTAAACCCATCAGGTCCTGGGCTTTTTTTGGTTGGTAGACTTTTAATGACGGTTTCTATTTCCTTAGGGGATATGGGAATGTTTAGATGGTACATCTGGTCCTGATTTAATGTTGCTACCTGGTATCTGTCTAGGAAGTTGTCCATTTCATCCAGGTTTTCTAGTTTTGTTGAGTATAGGCTTTTGTAGTATGACCTGATGATTTTTTGGATTTCTACAGTTTCTGTTGTTATGTTTCCCTTTTCAATTCTGATTTTGTTAATTTGGATACTCTCTCTGTGCTCTCTAGTTACTCTGACTAAGGGTTTATCTATTTTCTTGATTTTCTCAAAGAACCAGCTCCTGGTTTGGGTGACTCTTTGTATGGTTCTTTTTGTTTCCACTTGGTTGATTTCAGCCCTGAGTTTGATTATTTCCTGCCATCTACTCCTCTTGGGTGAATTTGCTTCCTTTTGTTCTAGAGCTTTCAGGTGTGCTGTCAAGCTGCTAGTGTATGCTCTCTCCAGTTTCTTTGTGGAGGCACTCAGAGCTATGAGTTTTCTGCTTAGGACTGCTTTCATTGTGTCCTATAAGTTTGGGTACATTGTGGCTTCATTTTCATTAAACTCTAAAAAGTCTTTAATTTCTTTCTTTATTTCTTCCTTGACTAAGTTATTGTTGAGTAGTGTGTTGTTCAGCTTCCATGCATATGTGAGCTTTCTCTTATTTATGTTGTCATTGAAGACCAGCCTTAATCCGTAGTGATCTGATAGGACGCATGGGATTGTTTCAATTTTCCTCTATCTGTTGAGTCCTGTTTTGTGACCACTATGTGGCCAATTATGGAGAAAGTACCATGAGGTGCTGAAAGAAGGTATATCCTTTTGTTTTAGAATAAAATGTTCTATAGAAATTTGTTAAATACATTTGTTTCATAACTTCTGTTAGTTTCACTGTGCCTCTCTTTCGTTTCTGTTTCTATGATCTGTCCTTTGCTGAGAGTAGGTTGTTGAAGTCTCCCACTATATTTGTGTGCAGTGCAATGTATGCTTTGATCTTTAGTAAAGTTTATGGATGTAGGTGTCCTTGCATTTTGAGCATAGATGTTCAGAATTGAGAGTTCTTCTTGGTAGATTTTTCCTTTGATGAGTATGAAGTGTCCTTCCTTATCTGTTTTGATAACTTTAGGTTGAAAGTCAATTTTATTTAATATTAGAATGGCTACTTCAGCTTGTTTCTTGGGACAATTTGCTTGGAAAATGGTTTTCTATCCTTTTACTCTGAGGTAGTGTCTGTCTTTGTCACTGAGGTGGGTTTTCTGTATGCAGCAAAATATTGGGTCCTGTTTACATATCCAGTCTGTTTGTCTTTTTATTGGGAAATTGAGTCCGTTGATATTAAGAGATATAAAGGAAAAGCAATTGTTGTTTCTTGTTATTTTTGTTGTTAGAGTTGGAATTTTGTTCATGTGGCAATCTTTTTTAGGTTTGTTGAAAGATTACTTTCTTGCTTTTTCTAAGGCATAGTTTCCCTCCTTGTGTTGGAGTTTTCCCTTTATTATCCTTTGAAGGGCTGGATTTGTGGAAATATATTTTGTAAATTTGATTTTGTCATGAAATACCTTGGTTTCTCCGTCTCTGGTAATTGAGAGTTTTGTTGGGTATAGTAGCTTGGGCTGGCATTTGTGTTCTCTTAAGGTCCCACCTTAGAGAGTCACCAGAGGGAAAAATCCTTTGTAATATTTTCAATATAGACCTTACATCTGAAAATAGTCTTCAATTTATAGGAAAATCAAGAATATGATATAGAGAGGCTTCTATATGTCTTTTGCACCTACAGTCCTATTATATGCATCTTATATGCACAACGATCTAATATACACATAATTATTATAGTCACTTATCTTAATGCCATGCCTGGCTACAGGAGGTACTAGAAATCTCTGGACTGTGTTGGTGTAATAGGACCTTGGTTTACCCCAGTGCCAGGAAGATGAAGTACTGAAGCTACCTGGGATATGGAAGGACACTCTGTCTCAAAAACAAAAATTTTAATGTAGCTATGTGTGGTGGCATGTACCTATAATTCCAGCACTTGAAGGACTGAGACTGGACTATTGCCAAAATCCCAGTGCTAACCTGATCTACATAGTGAATTCTAGGGCAACCAAGACTGCATAGTGAGACCTTGTCTCAACAAAATTGATATGAACTAGGTATCATTTTTCTACATTTTTATTTTCAGACACCCCCTCCTTTTCTGTAAAAGGAAACTTGGCTTTTTTAGAAAGGAAAACAAAAGCATACATGTTTAAGCCATCAAAGCATTGGGAATGTCCCCGTATTTTTTCAGGGCCAGTTCTTTGCTCCAGGTTGAAGCTCACAGCCTTTAGGCTGGACTTCCCAAAGCTGTGAACACCTCCCCAACTCCACTCCCTGAGCTGATTCACACCCTGAGGTATCTCATTGCCTGTCACAGAGTCTTGGTCCCACCCAAGCTTCAGGGGCATGTGAGGCAAGGTTGCCCAAGACAGGAAGGTCAGCTGACAATTCTCTCTGTCCTTTCCAAGGTCCCACTTTCTGGGCCTTTCCATTGCCCCTTGCTTTCCCAGAAGTGGGAGTGCTCCAAGTCTTCCCATCTTTCCTGCCATGGTCTGGACAGAGAAAGAAAGTTTGGGGGTAGGTGGCCTCACTTTCCTGACCAGAGTGTATTGGGGTGCCTTCACGAGAAGAAATATTAAAGAGATAGGTGAGCTTCCAAACACCCAGGCTGACAAAATCATTTCCTTCTAGGGTCATTATCTTCTGTTAAGCAGTCAATATACCCCTATTCCTGCCTATGCTAACTGGACTGCAAACTAGGAAAAGAAGAGCACAGGCTGGTGACACATGACAAAACTGTGTGATTTTGCCCAAACTCTCAACTGGGAGCTTTGGGACAGAATGCATTTTCCCAGGCACAGCCACAGCAGAATGAAAGCATGGACCCCAATCCAGTGAAGAGATCTCATTCTCCAGGCAGCCTAGTGGAGAGGCAGTGGGTTTTAAGCTGGAGGACCAAACCTGTTGCAATGAAACTTGCAAGCCTCTTATCTCTAGTTTGTAATGGCAAAAAGGCCCGAGAGGAGAGAGAACTTTAAAAGGGGAAGTTGTAGGTCTTTGAATGAGAACTGGAAATACACTAGGGTTGACAAGTGACTCTCAGTGTTCTGACCTCTCATGTTGAAATCTAAAAAAGATTGTGAAAAGACTGCACAATGAAACTGTCAGTATTGCTTACAATCTGGGGCAAAGGGCAAAGTTTACCGCAAACTGGGCTAAGCAAGCTAGACTCACTAGGTACTCAGATAGGCTCTGCTTCCGTCAACAGAGCTGTCCCTTACTCACCAGGCTACCACTGGGAGTCATGGCATCTAGTGTGACACCGAATGAGATGAATAAGTACCAGTCTGCTTAGCTGTGGCTCTGCCAGAAGCTGTTTGACCAGCTAGCCACAGGCACATAGATGATGGATGCTCTGGGCAGATTAAATCCCAAGCAAGTGTGAGCGTTTGGGTGGCAGTGACACAATGCAAGGCTGACTCAGAGTAGATGGCATGGTACATTAACCCCTCAAACACACTAAAAGATGGCACTGGGAAGAGAGATGCAGCCGCCTTCTGTTTGGGATAGAATTTGTCTCCTAACATCCAGAGCTTTACTCTATGTCCAAAGAGAAATAAGGAAATCTCAAAGTATCACATCATCAATTACTGCAGGCTATGACAGTGCTTAGTCCAGAGTAAAGAAGAGGCAGAAGAAACAGGAAAAGTATTTGAATATTTCAAATATTTGAAAAGTGTCCTGGTAGAAAGCCACTTGATTGTCCTCAGTAGAGAGCAAGTCAATTCCCCTTCTAAATTTTCCGGTGATAAGTCCTTTATGGTGTGGCCTTAAACTATTTGAAGACTCTCACGTCAAAGGCTTAGTCCTCACTGAAGCTTCACAAGGTGGGAACTGGTGGGAGGCTTTTGGGTCATTAACAGTGTGCTCTCAAATGAGATTCTAAAACTGGCTTTTCCCTCTCTCTCTCTCTCTCTCTCTCTCTGGCTCCAGGCCACCAGGGGCACACTTGCTCTTCTGTGTATTCTTCAGTATAATAGGCAACCTTGTCACAAGTCCAAACCAATAGGGACGAGCGATCATAAATGGGATCTAAACCTGGGAGTCAAAATAAGCCTTTTCACTTCATAAGCTGATCACCCCAGGCACTTGTTACAGTACAGAAAGTCAGCTGACTCAGTCATTGCTTCTAGAGGAGCCCATGTTTCTGTTGCTGGCTGTGTTTTAGTACAAACTAATGTGAAATAAAAGTACAGAATTTACTCTGTTTTGATGCCTAGGTCTCTGTACACCAAAGGGAAAATGACTTCCCTTTGCCCTTCTAAGGGTTGAGGCTGGGTACAACTAAACTGACAAAGGACAAGCTAACAAGAGAAAAAAAAAAACATAATGATTAGGTATATATACACCACCAGACTCCCCCAAAACAAAAGACAAGAGGGAGGGTGAGATGGTGGAAGCTTATGCAGCATCCCACGCTAGAGAAAAGTGAGTATTGTGGGAAGGGAGGAAGACTGTGGAATAAGAAGGTTGCATGTCTACTGAGTTGTAGGTAAGAAAGTTACTGTAGCCAACTTCTTCTGAAACAAATGCTCTTCTTAGCATATATTTCCTTTGTGAGCATAATTTCCCTTCTCAGATTATTGTGGGTTTGGTTTAATGATTGCATTATGGGTTCCCAAATTGTATGAGAATCCTGTGTGTGAAACACCGAGAGGTGTTGCCCCCAGCTGGTTCTACTTGGTAAATAAAGTTGCCTGTGGCAGTGGTTGGGCAGGGAGACAGAGGCCCGGCTGTAGAATTCCCAGGCAAGGGAAACAAGGAAAGAAAGATTTAGAATTGCCATGTGCTGGTGGTGGGGTGGGGTGGGGAAGCAGGAAGATCAGACTTGAGAGCTGCAGGGGAAAAAGCACAAAGCCAGGTAAGAGCCAGGGAAGGGCTGCCCCAGGGACCCTCTCCTGATTGGGTGTGGGGTAGCAAAGATGGAAAATTGATTTTAGTAGCTAATAACTCAGGAGTCTCAAAAGGGAGGCATTACAGTGTGGAAGTTTGGGAGTTGCCCAGCCCTCATAAAGCTGCATGTGTCTGTCTGTCATTCGAGAACTCAGAGCATTTTGGCAGGTAGCAAGGAACACACCCTGCCAGTGGCAGGAGATTTAGGTAACATTCGTAATTAATGCAACACCAGACAGACAGCTTTTTGTAGCTCTGGCTGTGTCTGCAGTGAGAACAGGCTCTAAATATGCCACACAGTTTCTTTTAGGATGTCATGTTCTTGTCATCCCCAGTCATATCTTGGGGTAGCATTTTTCTGAACCCCAACATCTTTCAAGACAATCACACAGATCCTCTTTACTGGACCTGCCTCTGCTCACCTGGGCTCCAGACTACACGACAATGGTATTTTCTTCCTGAACTAATTCCCTCTGCAAAAGTAAGCCCTTTACCTGTGGCTGTACCTTCCTAGGTTAGATCCCCTTATACGTTGGCTATTCCCCACAAGCCCTGTCAAGCCCCTTCTGCATGTTCTGTTACATTTCATTTAGTTTTGATGCCGCTCATACAATGTGTGTGTGTGTGTGTGTGTATGTGTGTGTGTGTGTGTGTGTGTATATATATATATATATATATATATATATATATATATATATATATATATATATATATATCAGGGATAGATCACATTAGATCACATTAGCCTGGGGTGGGAGCCACCCGTTAGATCAATCCCTAGCACCAAGTACTACTAGCATTAATATTAATAGTAAATAAAAGTTGACTTTAGTTTACCATCTTTGGAATTAAGATGTTCAAGGTTAGTATGAGTGTGAAATGTCCTGATAGACCTATGTGTTTGAACACTTGATCCCTAGCTGGAAAGACTCAAACTCAAGACTAGAACCCTCAGGAAGACTTTAGAGCCATTGAGATGACAAGACTAGCTAGAAGACTTGGGGCACAAGGGATGGATGGGCCTGATATAACCTGTCCCTGTCTCCAGCCTGTCTGTATGTCTGATCTGCTCCACACTGTGACCATCCACAAGCTCCCACCTCTGCAGTACATGTCTCTCTGGTTGCCTTGCCTTCTCTCTCCTTTTTTTAAATTTTATTTTATTTTATTTTTTTTATATTTTTATTACATAATTTCCTCAATTACATTTCCAATACTATCCCAAAAGTCCCCCATAGCGCCCCCCACTTCCCTACCCACCCATTCCCATTCTTTTGGCCCTGGCATTCCCCTATATTGGGGCATATAAAGTTTGCAAGTCCAATGGGCCTCTCTTTCCATTGATGGCCGACTAGGCCATCTTTCGATACATATGCAGCTAGAGACAAGAGCTCCAGGGTTCCGGTTAGTACATCATGTTGTTCCAACATGATGGGTTGCAGATCCCTTTAGCTCCTTGGGTACTTTCTCTAGCTTCTCCATTGGGAGCCCTGTGATACATCCAATAGCTGACTGTGAACATCCACTCCTGTGTTTGCTAGGCCCCGGCATCGTCTCACAAGAGACAGCTATATTTGGGTCCTTTCAGCAAGATCTTGCTAGTGTATGCAATGGTGTCAGCGTTTAGAAGCTGATTATGGGACGGATCCCTGGATACAGCAGTCTCTAAATGGCCCATCCTTTCATCACAGCTACGAACTTTGTCTCTGTAGCTCCTTCCCTGGGTGTTTTGTTCCCAATTCTAAGAAGGTGCACAGTGTCCACACTTTGGTCTTCATTCTTCTTGAGTTTCATGTGTTTAGCAAATTGTATCTTATATCTTGGGTATCCTAAGTTTTGGGCTAATATCCACTTATCAATGAATACATATTGTGTGAGTTCTTTTGTGATTGTGTTACTTCACTCAAGATGATGCCCTCCAGGTCCATCCATTTGGCTAGGAATTTCATAAATTCATTCTTTTTAATAGCTGAGTAGTACTCCATTGTGTAAATGTACCATAATTTCTGTATCCATTCCTCTGTTGAGGGACACCTGGGTTCTTTCCAGCTTCTGGCTATTATAAATAGGGCTGCTATGAACATAGTGGAGCATGTGTCCTTTTTACCGGTTGGGACATCTTCTGGATATATGCCCAGGAGAGGTATTGCTGGATCCTCCGGTAGTACTATGTCCAATCTTCTGAGGAACCGCCAGACTGATTTCCAGAGTGGTTGTACAAGCTTGCAATCCCACCAACAATGGAGGAGTGTTCCTCTTTCTCCACATCCTCGCCAGCATCTGCTGTCACCTGAATTTTTGATCTTAGCCATTCTGACTGGTGTGAGGTGGAATCTCAGGGTTGTTTTGATTTGCATTTCCCTGATGATTAAGGATGTTGAACATTTTTTCAGGTGCTTCTCTGCCATTCGGTATTCCTCAGGTGAGAATTCTTTGTTCAGTTCTGAGCCCCATTTTTTAATGGGGTTATTTGACTTTCTGGAGTCCACCTTCTTGAGTTCTTTATATATATTGGATATTAGTCCCTTATCTGATTTAGGATAGGTGAAGATCCTTTCCCAATCTGTTGGTGGTTTTTTTGTCTTATTGATGGTGTCTTTAGCCTTGCAGAAGCTTTGTAGTTTCATGAGGTCCCACTTGTCAATTCTCGATCTTACAGCACAAGCCATTACTGTTCTATTCAGGAATTTTTCCCCTGTGCCCATATCTTCAAGGCTTTTCCCCACTTTCTCCTCTATAAGTTTCAGTGTCTCTGGTTTTATGTGAAGTTCCTTGATCCACTTAGACTTGACCTTAGTACAAGGAGATAGGAATGGATCGATTCGCATTCTTCTACATGTTAACAACCAGTTGTGCCAGCACCATTTGTTGAAAATGCTGTCTTTCTTCCACTGGATGTTTTTAGCTCCCTTGTCGAAGATCAAGTGACCATAGGAGTGTGGGTTCATTTCTGGGTCTTCAATTCTATTCCATTGGTCTATTTGTCTGTCACTATACCAGTACCATGCAGTTTTTATCACAATTGCTCTGTAGTAGAGCTTTAGGTCCGGCATGGTGATTCCACCAGAGGTTCTTTTATCCTTGAGAAGAGTTTTTGCTATCCTAGGTTTTTTGTTATTCCAGATGAATTTGCAGATTGCACTTTCTAATTCGTTGAAGAATTGATTTGGAATTTTGATGGGGATTGCATTGAATCTGTAGATTGCTTTTGGCAAGATAGCCATTTTTACAATGTTGATCCTGCCAATCCATGAGCATGGGAGATCTTTCCATCTTCTGAGATCTTCTATAATTTCTTTCTTCAGAGACTTGAAGTTTTTATTATACAGATCTTTCACTTCCTTAGTTAGAGTCACGCCAAGATATTTTATATTATTTGTGACTATTGAGAAGGGTGTTGTTTCCCTAATTTCTTTCTCAGCCTGTTTATTCTTTGTGTAGAGAAAGGCCATTGATTTGTTTGAGTTAATTTTATATCCAGCTACTTCACCGAAGCTGTTTATCAGGCTTAGGAGTTCTCTGGTGGAATTTTTAGGGTCACTTATATATACTATCATATCATCTGCAAAAAGTGATATTTTGACTTCATCTTTTCCAATTTGTATCCCTTTGATCTCCTTTTGTTGTCGAATTGCTCTGGCTAGGACTTCAAGTACAATGTTGAATAGGTATGGAGAAAGTGGACAGCCTTGTCTAGTCCCTGATTTTAGAGGGATTGCTTCAAGCTTCTGACCATTTACTTTGATGTTGGCTACTGGTTTGCTGTAGATTGCTTTTATCATGTTTAGGTATGGGCCTTGAATTCCTGATCTTTCCAAGACTTTTATCATGAATGGGTGTTGGATCTTGTCAAATGCTTTCTCCGCATCTAACGAGATGACCATGTGGTTTTTGTCTTTGAGTTTGTTTATATACTGGATTACGTTGATGGATTTCCGTATATTGAACCATCCCTGCATCCCTGGGATGAAACCTACTTGGTCAGGATGGATGATTGTTTTGATGTGTTCTTGGATTCGGTTAGCAAGAACTTTATTGAGGATTTTTGCATCAATATTCATAAGGGATATTGGTCTGAAGTTTTCTATCTTTGTTGGGTCTTTTTGTGGTTTAGGTATCAGAGTAATTGTGGCTTCATAGAATGAGTTGGGTAGAGTACCTTCTGTTTCTATTTTGTGGAATAGTTTGTGAAGAACTGGGATTAGATCTTCTTTGAAGGTCTGAAAGAACTCTGCACTAAACCCATCTGGTCCTGGGCTTTTTTTAGTTGGGAGACTATTAATGACTGCTTCTATTTCTTTGGGGGATATAGGGCTGTTTAGATCATTAACCTGATCTTGATTCAACTTTGGTACCTGGTATCTGTCTAGGAACTTCTCCATTTCATCCAGGTTCTCCAGTTTTGTTGAGTATAGCCTTTGGTAGAAGGATCTGATGGTGTTTTGGATGTCTTCAGGATCTGTTGTTATGTCTCCTTTTTCATTTCTGATTTTGTTAATTAGGATGCTTTCCCTGTGCCCTCTAGTGAGTCTGGCTAAGGGTTTATCTATCTTGTTGATTTTCTCAAAGAACCAGCTCCTTGATTGGTTGATTCTTTGAATAGTTTTTCTTGTTTCCACTTGGTTGATTTCACCCCTGAGTTTGATTATTTCCTGCCGTCTACTCCTTTTGGGTGAATTTGCTTCCTTTTGTTCTAGTGCTTTTAGGTGTGTTGTCAAGCTGCTAATGTGTGCTCTCTCTAGTTTCCTTTTGGAGGCACTCAGAGCTATGAGTTTTCCTCTTAAAAATGCTTTCATTGCGTCCCATAAGTTTGGGTATGTTGTGGCTTCATTTTCATTGAACTCTAAAAAGTCCTTAATTTCTTTCTTTATTCCTTCCTTGACCAAGGTATCATTGAGAAGAGTGTTGTTCAGTTTCCACGTGAAGGTTGGCTTTCTATTATTTATTTTGTTATTGAAGATCAGCCTTAGTCCATGGTGATCTGATAGGATGCATGGGACAATTTCAATATTTTTATATCTGTTGAGGCCTGCTCTGTGACCAATTATGTGGTCAATTTTGGAGAAGGTACCATGAGGTGCTGAGAAGAAGGTATATCCTTTTGTTTTAGGGTAGAATGTTCTGTAGATATCTGCCAGATCCATTTGATTCATAATTTCTCTTAGTTTCACTGTGTCCCTGTTTAGTTTCTGTTTCCATGATCTGTCCATTGGTGAAAGTGGTGTGTTGAAGTCTCCCACTATTATTGTATGAGGTGCAATGTGTGCTTTGAGCTTTACTAAAGTTTCTTTAATGAATGTGGCTGCCTTTGTATTTGGAGCATAGATATTCAGGATTGATAGTTCCTCTTGGAGGATTTTACCTTTGATGAGTATGAAGTGTCCCTCCCTGTCTTTTTTTATGACTTTGGGTTGGAAGTCAATCTTATCAGATATTAGAATGGCTACTCCAGCTTGTTTCTTCATGCCATTTGCTTGGAGAATTGTTTTCCAGCCTTTCATTCTGAGGTAGTGTCTATCCTTTTCTCTGAGATGAGTTTCCTGTAAGCAGCAAAATGTTGGGTCTTGTTTGTGTAGCCAGTTTGTTAGTCTATGTCTTTTTATCGGGGAGTTGAGTCCATTGATATTAAGAGATATTAAGGAAAAGAAATTGGTGTTTCCTGTTATTTTTGATGTTAAAGTTGGCATTTTGTTCTTGTGGCTGTCTTCTTTTAGGTTTGTTGAGGGATTACCTTCTTGTTGTTTCTAGGGCGTGGTTCCTGTCCTTGTATTGGTTTTTTTCTGTTATTATCCTTTGAAGGGCTGGATTCGTGGAGAGATAATGTGTGAATTTGGTTTTGTCGTGGAATACTTTGGTTTCTCCATCTATGTTAATTGAGAGTTTGGCTGGGTATAGTAGCCTGGGCTGGAATTTGTGTTCTTTTAGTGTCTGTATAACATCTGTCCAGGATCTTCTGGCTTTCATTGTCTCTGGTGAAAAGTCTGGTGTAATTCTGATAGGCTTGCCTTTATATGTTACTTGGCCTTTTTCTCTTACTGCTTTTAGTATTCTATCTTTATTTAGAGCATTTGTTGCTCTGATTATTATGTGTCGGGAGGTATTTCTTTTCTGATCCAGTCTATTTGGAGTTCTGTAGGCTTCTTGTATGTTCATGGGCATCTCTTTCTTTAGATTTGGGAAGTTTTCTTCTATAATTTTGTTGAAGATGTTTGCTGGTCCTTTGAGTTGAAAATCTTCATTCTCATCCACTCCTATTATCCGTAGGTTTGGTCTTCTCATTATGTCCTGTATTTCTTGGATGTTTTGAGTTAGGATCTTTTTGCATTTTCCATTTTCCTTGATTGTTGTGCCGATGTTCTCTATGGAATCTTCTGCACCTGAGATTCTCTCTTCCATCTCTTGTATTCTGTTGCTGATGCTCGTATCTATGGTTCCAGATTTCTTTCCTAGGGTTTCTATCTCCAGTGTTGCCTCATTTTGGGTTTTCTTTATTGTGTCTACTTCCCTTTTTAGGTCTAGTATGGTTTTGTTCATTTCCATCATCTGTTTGGATGTGTTTTCCTGTTTTTCTGTAAGGACTTCTACCTGTTTGATTATGTTATCATGTTTTTCTTTAAGGATTTGTAACTCTTTAGCAGTGTTCTCCTGCAATTCTTTAAGGGATTTTTGTGCTTCCTCTTTATTGTCTTCTTCCTTTTTAGCAGTGTTCTCCTGCATTTCTTTAAGTGTGTTATTAACGTCCTTCTTGAAGTCCTCTATCATCATCAGGAGATATGCTTTTAAATCCGTGTCTAGCTTTTCCGGTGTGTTGGGGTGCCCTGGACTGGGTGAAGTGGGGGTGCTGGGTTCTGATGATGGTGAGTGGTCTTGGTTTCTGTTAGTAAGATTATTACGTTTACCTTTCGCCATCTGGTAATCTCTGGGGTTAGTTGTTATCGTTGTCACTATTTAAAGATTGGAGCAGAAGCTGTGTTCCACTCACCAGCAGTCTCTAAATCCTGCGGCGGGGTTCGTGGGTAGCTGATGGTACCCCGGTGCTGGTCCAGCCGGAAGAGGCCTGTGGTCCTACTCAGGCCGTTTTTCTGCTTCCCTAACTAATGCAGTCTCAGGTCCCGCGCAATTGGATTGGAGCAGAAGCTGTGCTCCACTCACCAGAAGTCTTAAGATCCTGTGGCGGGTGTTGTGGGCAGTTGGCGAGTGTCAGCAGACCCTGCGCCCCAGCTGCTCAGGTGCTTTTCTGACCGGAAGAGGGTTGTGGCCCTATGTAGGCCGGATTTCTCTCTCCCCAACCAGAGCAGTCTCAGGTCCCGCGTGATTGGACTGGAGCAGAAGCTGTGTTCCACTCACCAGCAGTCCCAAAATCCTGCGGCGGGGGTCGTGGGTAGCTGGCGGGTGTCAGGCAACCCTGCGCTCCCGCTACCCTGGCGCTGATCCGGCCGGGTGAGGCCTGTGGCCCTACTCAGGCCAGTTTCTGCTTCCCTAACTAATGCAGTCTCAGGTCCCGCGCAATTGGATTGGAGCAGAAGCTGTGCTCCACTCACCAGAAGTCTTAAGATCCTGTGGCGGGTGTTGTGGGCAGTTGGCGAGTGTCAGCAGACCCTGCGCCCCAGCTGCTCAGGTGCTTTTCTGACCGGAAGAGGGTTGTGGCCTAAATTTTATTTTATTAGATATTTTCTTTATTTACATTTCAAATGCTATTCCAAAAGTTCCCTATACCCTCCCCCCGACCCTGCTCCCCTACCCACCCACTCCCACTTCTTGGCCTTGGTGTTCCCCTGTAGTGGGGCATATAAAGTTTGCAAGACATAGGGGCCTCTCTTCCCAATGATGGCCTACTAGGCCATCTTCTGCTACATATGCAGCTAGAGACACGAGCTCTGGGGGTACTGGTTAGTTCATATTGTTGTGCCACCTATAAGGTTGCAGACCCCTTCGGCTCCTTGGGTACTTTCTCTAGCTCCTCCATTGGGGGCCCTGTCATTTCTGGGTCTTCAATTCTATTCCATTGATCTACCTGTCTGTTGCAGTACCAGTACCATGCAGTGTTTTATCACAATTGCTCTGTAGTACAGCTTGAGGTCAGACATGTTGAATCCACCAGAAGTTCTTTTATTGTTGAGAATAGTTTTTCCATCCTATAGATGACTGTGAGCATCCACTTCTGTATTTGCCAGGCACTGGCATAGCCTCATATGAGATAGCTATATCAGGGTCCCTTCAGCAAAATCCTTCTGGCATTGTGCAATAGTGTCTGGGTTTGGTGACTGATTATGGGATGGATCCCCGGGTGGGATAGTCTCTGGATAGTCCATCCTTTCGTCTTAGCTCCAAACTTTGTCTCTGTAACTTTTTTCATGGGTATTTTGTTCCCTATTCTAAGGAGGAATGAAGTATCCACACGTTGGTCTTCCTTCTTCTTGATTATCTTGTTTATCAAATTGTATCTGGGGTATTCTAAGTTTCTGGGCTAATATCCACTTATCAATGAGTGCATATCTAGTGGCTTCTTTTGTGATTGGGTTACCTCACTAAGGATGATATCGTCCAGATACATCCATTTGCCCAAGAATTTCATAAATTCATTGTTTTTAATAGCTGGGTAGTACTCCATTGTGTAAATGTACCACATTTTCTGTAACCATTCTTCTGTTGAAGGACATCTGGGTTCTTGCCAGCTTCTGGCTATTATAAATAAGGCTGCTATGAACATAGTGGAGCATGTGTTCTTACACTAGTTGGAACATCTTCTGAGTATATGCCCAGGGGAGGTATTGCTGGATCTTCAGGTAGTACTATGTCCAATTTTCTGAGGAACTGCCAGACTGACTTCCAGAGTGGTTGTACAAGCTTGCAATCCCACCAGCAATGTAGGAGTGTTCCTCTTTCTCTACATCCTCGCCACCATCTGCTCTCACATGAATTTTTTATCTTAGCCATTCTGACTGGTGTGAGGTGGAATCTCAGGGTTGTTTTGATTTGCATTTTCCTGATGATTAAGGATGCTGAATATTTTTTCAGGTGCTTCTCAGCCATTCGGTATTACTCAGTTGAGAATTCTTTGTTTAAATCTGTACCCCATTTTTAATGAGGTTATTTGAATTTCTGGAGTCCAGCTTCTTGAGCTCTTTGTATATATTGGATATTAAACCCCTATCAGATTCAGGATTGGTAAAAATCCTTTCCCAATCTGTTGGTGGCCTTTTTGTCTTATTGACGGTGTCTTTTGCCTTACAGAAGCTTCACAATTTTATGAGATCCCATTTGTCAATTCTTGATCTTACAGCGCAAGCCATTACTGTTCTGTTCAGGAATTTTTCCCCTGTGCCCATATCTTCCAGGCTTTTCCCCACTTTATCCTCTATAAATTTAAGAATCTCTGGTTTTATGTAGAGGTCTTTGATCCACTTAGATTGAGCTTTGTACAAGGAGATAAAAATGGATCAATTTGCATTCTTCTACAAGATAACTGCCAGTTAAGCCAGCACCATTTGTTGAAAATGCAGTCTTTTTTCCACTGGATGGTTTTAGCTCCTTTGTCAGAGATCAAGTGACCATAGGTGTGTGGGTTCATTTCTGGGTCTTTAATTCTATTCCATTGATCTACCTGTCTGTCGCAGTACCATTACCATGCAGTGTTTTATCACAATTGCTCTATAGTACCACTTGAGGTCAGACATGGTGAATCCACCAGAGGTTCTTTTATTGTTGAGAAGAGTTTTTGCTATCATTGGTTTATTATTATTCAGATGGCTTTGCAAATTGCCCTTTCTAACTCAGTGAAGAATTGAGTTGGAATTTGATGGGGATTGCATTGAATCTGTAGATTTCTTTCGGCAGGATAACCATTTTTACTATATTAATCCTGCCAATCCATGAGCATGGGAGATCTTTTCATCTTCTGAGATTTTCAATTTCTTTCTTCAGAGACTTGAAGTTCTTATCATACAGATCTTTCACTTCCTTAGTTAGAGTCAAACCAAGGTATTTTATATTATTTGTGATTATTGTGAAGGGTGTTGTTTCCCTAATTTTTTTCTCAGCTCATTTATCCTTTGTGTAGAGAAAAGCCATTGAGTTTGAGTTAATTTTATATCCAGCTACTGCACTGAAGTTGGTTATCAGGTTTAGAAGATCTCTGGTGGAATTTTTAGGATCACTTATATATACTATCATATCATCTGCAAATAGTGATATTTTGACTTTTTCCTTTCCAATTTGTATCCCTTTGATCTCCTTTGGTTGTCTAGTTGCTCTGGCTAGGATTTCAAGTCCTATATTGAATAGGTAGGGAGAGAGTGGGCAACCTTATCTTAGTGGGATTGCTTCGAGTTTCCCTCCATTTAGTTTGATGTTGGCTACTAGTTTGCTCTATATTGCTTTTATTATGTTTACGTATGGGCCTTCAATTCCTGATCTTTCCATGACTTTTATCATGAAGGGGTGTTGGATTTTGTCAAATGCTTTCTCAGCATCTAAAGAGATGATCATGTGGTTTTTGTCTTTGAGTTTGATTATATAGTGGAATATGTTGATGGATTTCCATATATCAAACCATCCCTGCATCCCTGGGATGAAGCCTACTTGATCGTTTTGATGTGTTCTTGGATTCGGTTTGCAAGGATTTTATTGAGTATTTTTGCATCGATATTCATAAGGGAAATTGTTCTGAAGTTCTCTTTCTTTGTTGGATCTTTGTGTGGTTTGTGTATCAGAGTAATTGTGCCTTCATAGATTGAATTTGGTAGAGTACCTTCTCTTTCTATTTTGTGGAATAGTTTGTGGAGAGTTGGAATTAGGTCTTCTTTGATAGTCTGATAGAACTCTGCACTAAACCCATCTGGTCCTGGGCTTTTTTTGGTTGAGAGACTATTGATGACTGCTTCTATTTTTTTAGGGGAAATCGGACTGTTTAGATCGTTAATTTGATCCTGATTTATCTTTGGTACCTGGTATCTGTTTAGGAAGTTGTCCATTTCATTCAAGTTTTCTCGTTTTGTTGAGTATAGCCTTTTGTAATAGGATCTGATGATGTTTTGGATTTCCTCAGGTTCTGTTGTTATGTCTCCTTTTCCATTTCTGAATTCGTTAATTTTGATACTGTCCCTGTGCTCTCTAGTTAGTCTGGCTAAGGGTTTATCTATCTTGTTGATTTTCTCAAAGAACCAGCTCCTGGTTTGGTTGATTCTTTGAATCGTTCTTTTTGTTTCCACTTAGTTGATTTCAGCCCTGAGTTTGATTATTTCCTGCCGTATACTTCTCTTGGGTGAATTTGCTTCCTTTAGTTCTAGAGTTCTAGGTGTGCTGTCAGGCTGCTAGTGTATGTTCACTCTAGTTTCTTTTGGAGGCACTCAGGGCTATGAGTTTTCCTCTTAGGACTGCCTTAATTGTGTCCCATTAGTTTGAGTATGTTGTGGCTTCATTTTCATTAAACTCTAAAAAGCCTTTAATTACTTCTTTATTTCATCCTTGACCAAGGAATCATTGAGTAGAGTGTTGTTCAGTTTTCATGTGAATGTTGGCTTTCTATTTTTTACGCTGTTATTGAAGATTAGCCTCAGTCCATGGTGATCAGATAGGATGTATGGGATGATTTCAATATTTTTGTATCTGTGGAGGCCTGTTTTGTGACCAATTAAATGGTCAGTTTTGGAGGAGGTATAATGTGGTACTGAGAAGAAGATATATCCTTTTGTTTTAGGATAAAATGTTCTGTAGATATCTATTAAATCCATTTGTTTCATACCTTCTGTTAGTGTCCATGTGTCTCTGTTTAGTTCCTGTTTCCAGGATCTGTCAATTGGTGAGAGTGAGGTGTTGAAGTCTCCCACTATTATTGTGTGAGGTGCAATGTGTGCTTTGAACGTTACTAAAGTTTCTTTAATGAATGTGGCTGCCCTTGTATTTTGAGCATAGATATTCAGAATTGAGCGTTCATCTTGATAGATTTTCACTTTGATGAGTATGAAGTGCACCTCCTTGTCTTTTTTGATAACTTTGGGTTGGAAGTCAATTTTATTCGATATTAGAATGGCTATTTCAGCTTGTTTCTTAGGACCATTTGCTTGGAAAATTGTTTTCCAGCCTTTCACTCTGAGGTAGTGTCTGTCTTTTTCCCTGAGGTAGGTTTCCTGTAAGCAGCAAAATGTTGGGTGCTATTTGTCTATGTCTATTAGTCTATGTCTTTTTATTGAGGAATTGAATCCATTGATGTTAAGAGAAATTAAAGAAAAGTAATTAAAATAAAATAATTATTTTGTTGTTAAAGTTGGGATTCTGTTCTTGCAGCTGTCTTCTTTTAGGTTTGTTGAAGGATTATGTTCTTGCTTTTTCTAGGGTGTAGTTTCCGTCCTTGTGTTGGTGTTTTACCTTTATTATCCTTTGAAGGGATGGATTTGTGGAAAGATGTTGTGTGAATTTGGTTTTATCATGGAATACTTTGGTTTCTCCATCTATGGTAATTGAGAGTTTTGCTGTGTATAGTAGCCTGGGCTGGCATTTGTGTTCTCTTAGGGTCTGCATAGCATCAGTCCAGGATCTTTTGGCTTTCATAGTCTCTGGTGAGAAGTCTGGTGTAATTCTAATAGGCCTGCCTTTATACATTACTTGACCTTTTTCCCTTACTGCTTTTAATATTCTATCTTTATTTAATGCATTTGTTGTTTTGATTATTATGTGTTGGGAGGAATTTCTTTTCTGGTCCAGTCTATTTGGAGTTCTGTAGGCTTCTTGTATGTTCATAGGCATCTTTTTCTTTAGGTTAAAGAAGTTTTCTTCTATAATTTTGTTGAAGGTATTTGCTGGCCCTTTAAGTTGGAAATTTTCATTCTCATCTACTCCTATTATTTGTAGGTTTGGTCTTCTCATTGTGTCCTGCGTTTTCCTGGATGTTTTGAGTTAGGATCCTTTTGCATTTTGCATTTTCCTTGATTGTTGTGCCCAAGTTCTCTATGAAATCTTCTGCACCTGAGATTCTCTCTTCCATGTCTTATATTCTCTTGTATTCAGCATCTCTGTTGCTGATGCTCGCATCTATGGTTTCTTATTTATTTCCTAGGGTTTCTATCTCCAGGGTTGTCTCACTTTGGGTTTTCTTTATTGTTTCTACTTCCCGTTTTAGGTCTCGGATGGTTTTGTTCAATTCCATCACCTGTTTGGCTGTGTTTTCCTGTAATTCTTTAAGGACTTCTACCTCTTTAGCAGTGTTCTCCTGTATTTCTTTAAGTGAGCTATTAATGCCCTCTATCAGCATCATGAGATATGATTTTAAATCCATGTCTTGCTATTCGGGTGTATTGGGGTATCTGGGACTGGCTGAGGTAGGAGTGCTGGGTTCTGATGATGGTGACTAATCTTGGTTTCTGTAAGATTCTTACATTTGACTTTCACCATCTGGTGATCTCTGGAGTTAGTTATTATAATTGTCTCTGGTTGGAGCTTGTTCCTCCTGTGATTCTGTTAGCCTCTGTCAGCAGTCCTGGGAGTCAAGCTCTCTCCTGAGTCTCAGTGGTCAGAGTACTCTCTGCAGGCAAGCTCTCCTCTTGCAGGGAATGTGCACAGAGGTCTGGCATTCAGACCTGCCTCCTGGCTGAAGATGAATGCCCGAAACAGGGCCTGTACCAGATAATGTGTTGCCTCCGCAGTCCACAAGCTGAATTGTGCAGACTGGTCTCTGAGGGACCTAGGACATAAGGGACCCGGCTCCCCCACCTACTCTGGCAGTCAGAGCCCTACCAGGTGGGCATCTCTCCTCTGGCGAGGAAGGTGCCCAGATGTCTGGAGCCTGAAATGGGGGTCTCTCCCAGAAGCTGTGTCACTTCTGCCTGTCCCAGAAGCTGTGTTGCTTCTGCAGTCCACACTCTCACCTGCACAGACTGGTCTCTGAGGGACCTGGGGCACAAGATGGCTCCCTCACCAGCTCAGGCAGTCAAAGCCCTCTGCCTTGCCTTCTCAATGGCTGGGACTGTCTGACCCAGAACTGTGAGCCAACTTGTCTTTTCTCCCTTAATTAACGTCTGTCCAGCATTTCATCACAACAGTGAGAAAAAAATAATACAGTGGCCGAACCTTCAACTCATAGACATAGCATATGGACCATAGGAAGTGGAAAAAAAACAAAACAAAACAAAAACCAAGACATTACAGTAAATTATTGTGGTCTCCACGCTACCCAGCTTCCCTGAGACTCCCGGGTTCTGAGGTGCTGCAGAGCAGGCACAGCAGTAGCTCTTTTTGCTCTCTACCTGGGTGATGTGGATGGTGCAGAGGTGTGTCTGCATTTTGAAAACTCACCACTAGGTGGCATTACACATTTGCCAAGACAGAACGGTTCTGTTTTCTTAGTTCAACTCTAATGAAACTTTTTTAAAAAGAGACTTGGAGAAAGTTAACACTAAAAAATATTTTGGCCCGTGTGTGTGTGTGTGTGTGTGTGTGTGTGTGTGTGTGTGTGTGTGTGTGTGCCATGGCACTACCATGGAGTCAGAGGACAGCTCTCTGCTGTCAGTTATCTCCTTATGAATCTTAGGGATGGAACTCGGGCTGTCCGTTTTGGAGGCAAGTGTCTTTACTTTCTGAGTTACCTCACAGAACCCACCATTAGATTTTTGACAAAGTATTTCCCCTAGTGGATAATATTTAATGATGTGACATTTTTTATTTTCCAAAGGTGATAATAGAATAAGCAACATTTAATTGTGAAGCAGACACACAAGAATCCTATGAGCCCAGCGCATGAAAGCACCGCCATCTGAAAAACCAGACAAACAAGCTGTTCACCCTGAACCCTGGCTTTCACAAGCCAGCAGCAGAACGCTGTGCACAAGCAGAGTGCGAAGCTCTGCTCAGAGCAGCACACACAACAGCCAGGTTCTGTGAACCTCCTGGTGCTGGGTCTGCCTTTCTGTGGTAAGCTAAAGGTGAAGTTTCCAATATGTCATGATACAATGGCTGACGGTTTGTGTTTTCTCTTCTCTTACCCACGGACATTTACTGAGAATCTCAGCGCACAAAGCACAAAGAAGTGAATCTTTCACAGCCAGCCAGACTTGGCCTCCTTTGTGAAGTTCAATGCTGAGAATGAAGCTTACCATGTCAGGTTCAAATACTCAGACTCTGTAGGGCTGTAGGTCCCGTGCCCAGTCAGCCACAGGGCACAGCCGCTTGGGCAGGCGGGATGAGGGGAGTTTCACTGTGCTTACCCACTCCATATTGCGCAGGTCCTGGGCCATAGGGAAGTGTCATGGCACCACTGGGGGGCGGGGGAGCACAGTGAGATGTGGGAAAGCCAGAGCTTGTTGGGGGGGGGGGGGGGGGTCCTGGGCCTGCAATGAGGCTGGGGCCATGGGGTTCTCAGGCTCTTAGACATTCAGTTGCTGCTGGAGTAACAGAGGGCTGAGAATGGAGTGGGAACCTGTGGGCTAGGTTTAGCCCAGGGCCAGGGGGGGACAAGGTGAGCTCCAGCTAGCCTCCAGGCTAAGAAGAAAAACAGCTAGCATGTACTCAGTGCCTGGCTGACAAGGAGAGTCTGTGGTCTCTCCTGCAGAACACTGAAAGTATATTCAGACCATGTGTTGGCCAAGTGTGGCCACTTCTGTAATCCCAGCACTCAGGAGGTCCAACAGGAAGATTGTGAGAGACCAGTGTGAGCGACATAAGGAAACTATACCAAAAATCAAACCAAGCAATCAAAGGCTGAGGATATAGTCAATAGCAAAGCCGAATTCCATTTTGGTACAGGAAAATAAAATCACTCTCATATGATGGTTGATGGAGAAAAGCTTATTTACTGATCTTGCCTAAGGTCCCTCACCTACAAACAACACAGCTGAATTCAGAATTACTGTCTTGTGCTACTCCCTAAGGCCAAGAGTTCTTTAAGTAAAAACGTTTTAAGCCTCGTTGGGGAGTTTTACTATAGTACAACAGGGTTCCGAAGGCCAGTAGACAAGGCTGATCTGGAGTTACCTAGCGTACCTTCCCCAGACCCATGATAAAACAGAGTCTAAGCACATGCAAAGGTTGGAGAAAAGCATGCATGCTCTTACACATGCATGGGCTTCACAGTGAGCAACATGATGTGAGATCCATGACACTCAGCTTAAGAAATGGCCTGCCTCCTTCAACATGGCTCTGAACGCTCTAAATCTCTCTCCTGCCTCATCTGAATCCCAACTGTGTCTGTGAGTCAGAAAGAGAGGCAGCAGCCCTCTACAATACAGTTAATGCAGCTAACCACTCTCCCTCTACAATACAGTTAATGCAGCTAACCACTCTCCCTCTACAATACAGTTAATGCAGCTAACCACTCTCCCTCTACAATACAGTTAATGCAGCTAACCACTCTCCCTCTACAATACAGTTAGTTAATGCAGCTAACCACTCTCCCTCTACAATACAGTTAGTTAATGCAGCTAACCACTCTCCCTCTACAATACAGTTAATGCAGCTAACCACTCTCCCTCTACAATACAGTTAATGCAGCTAACCACTCTCCCTCTACAATACAGTTAGTTAATGCAGCTAACCACTCTCCCTCTACAATACAGTTAGTTAATGCAGCTAACCACTCTCCCTCTACAATACAGTTAGTTAATGCAGCTAACCACTCTCCCTCTACAATACAGTTAATGCAGCTAACCACTCTCCCTCTACAATACAGTTAGTTAATGCAGCTAACCACTCTCCCTCTACAATACAGTTAGTTAATGCAGCTAACCACTCTCCCTCTACAATACAGTTAGTTAATGCAGCTAACCACTCTCCCTCTACAATACAGTTAGTTAATGCAGCTAACCACTCTCCCTCTACAATACAGTTAGTTAATGCAGCTAACCACTCTCCCTCTACAATACAGTTAGTTAATGCAGCTAACCACTCTCCCTCTACAATACAGTTAGTTAATGCAGCTAACCACTCTCCCTCTACAATACAGTTAGTTAATGCAGCTAACCACTCTCCCTCTACAATACAGTTAGTTAATGCAGCTAACCACTCTCCCTCTACAATACAGTTAATGCAGCTAACCACTCTCCCTCTACAATACAGTTAGTTAATGCAGCTAACCACTCTCCCTCTACAATACAGTTAGTTAATGCAGCTAACCACTCTCCCTCTACAATACAGTTAGTTAATGCAGCTAACCACTCTGGGCAGAGCAGCACCTAAGAAGCCACGCAATGATGCACAAACAGAAGGTGCCAGAACTTGGGGTTTACTTCCTAAGAGACTTTCTAATGTGCCTTTGCTTTTGTGTTTTGTAAGAGAAGCAAGTGAGACAGCAGAACACAGAGCAGGATCAGAAGGTCAGCTTTCCCGTCTGGCCTGGACCAGCTTGCTTCTTGGTTCTCGGCCACCTGATTCCTCACCACCAGAAGAAGTCTGGCATGGGCCTTTCTCATAAAGGAAACCCCAAAGAACTGTCCGTTTTTATTGTTTTAAATATAACTTTGCTATTTATTAAAGAACTCAACTTAAGTGTCCTTAAGAAACATCCTCCCTGGGGCATTTAGAAGCCCAATTGCATGGATTCCAGTGCAGGACTTGAGAGGGATGAGGGCAGTGCTGGACACAGGTTTTGTTCTGGCCTGACAGATAGTTGACACTCAACACATATGAGCAACTTTGTAGAAGTCTGTTTATCTCTACAAAGCAGGGTCTGGATCTTTTCCCACACTCTTCTCAAAATCAAGCTCAAAGCTGAGCAATGCAAGCAGCTAGGGCAGTTCTTGCCTGTTGGTCAATAAGTTATCTGATTGGACAGGAAAAAGTCAACCATCTTTTTATTCACTGAAGTTCCACTCGCTGCATGTTTACAGATTGGTTTGCATTTCTAAGAGCTGAAGCTGTCCTAGGTAATGTGTTACTGGTGAACACTCAGGAACTCCAGCCACAGGGGTCAAACCTGGGCAAAGAGTATGAAATACAGGCTCTGCCTTCAGCCTCCCACTTTAACTTGAGCCTAGGACTCAGGGACCAGGCAGACCCAGCCCCAATCAGGCCCCAGAAATAAGCTGTCTTGAGTTGGAAAGCAGGAAGTTACTGTGGTGAGCAGCAGCCTTCTGAGCTGTGCCAGATCTCATGTGCCTTTCCTGGAACCTGGATGCAGCTCTCAGAAAGGGCTGACCACAGAGTGGCGGCAGTAACTCAATGACATTCTCTGGCAAGCTTTCCAGAAACACTATGCCAGGACATGCCAGTAACACACCGAGCTCCAGCAGAATGTCTGTTTGCCTAGCTGACGACAGCCCCTAAACACATCTTTATATCAGGATACATTCAGCAACAAAGGAACGCTGGGAATAAAGCTTTCATCAATACATCACCAACATTATCCTGAATACATTCCCTAACCACTGAGGCAACGAGGCTGCTTATCATGGAAGAGATACTTGAGATGAGCCAGGCTCAGCAAGACAACTACTCAGTCTCAACTGTCAGCCTGCAGAGAAAAGTGTATATTGGGGCAGCATAGCCTGTCCTCCAGCCAAGGTCAGAGTCTCTTCCTGGTTGGCTCTAATGAAACAATTGTAAAGATCCTACACTTGGTTCCACCCTGCACTTGTGTTTAGGCTTTGTTAAGTTTGCAGTAGACCACTGTCATTTCTCATTACTCTAATTTTCATAGTTGGGGGGACTGACTACCAAATAGGGCAATGAAGATGATGGGATGGGTATTTCTACATCCTGCAGTCTTTGAGGATGTCACAAAACACTATTCACCTCATGATTCCAAGGGCTTTTATTTGTTTGGATTTTCCTACTATGACTGCTCTTACTTGAAAATTCAAGAAACAATGTGATGATCTTGTCTACTACAAGGTGTGCCCATCTGCAATACACATTTAGGAATAAAGGAAATGTCTGTAGGTGGTTATGTGGTCTTAATGGACCCATGGACCCATAAGGAGAGAGAAGATGGTAAAGAGAAGAGGAAGCTGCTATTGGGTAGGTGAATCATGAAAACATAACCATGAGGGCTGGCCAATTGAACTTAAGAAATGCCCAGAAATGCCCAGATAGAACATGGAAAGTTATAACTTGGGGTTATTGATGGGGAAATAGATTCTAGTATCATAGAGAGTAGATATTTGCCCAGCTCTAGTGCTGATCAAGGCTTATTATAAATATAAAGGTTGTGTGTCTTTTATCTAGGAACTGAATGATCAAAGGTGGAGTAGATACCCCAATTAATACAACAATCCAGTCTTGGCTGAGAGTCAACATGCAGCCTTTGAGCCTCCAGCCTTGAGCCTGTGTGTGGAGAAGTGGGGTGCTGAGGACAGATGCCAGCTGGCATCTGACAGCTGAGCTATCTGTCCCTCTATTCTCTCTCATTTGCCTTTTCAGTGTTAAATACACCACTGTGGAGACTGTACCTTTGATCAAAGGGGCAAGGGAAAGAATACCATCCATTCAAGCCATGGGACATAGAGGCGGCAGGGGTAGGGAGAAGACAAGACAGATCACAGCAGAATACCCCAAAATGATAGCACCTAAACAATGGATGGCAACGACCAATATAAACAAAGTCACACTTAGCAGGCAAATGTTCAAATTGTCATTTTTAAAACTGAGGTGATGTCCACACAGATCCATACTGTGTTATTCTTTCTCAGGCATCCGTACAGAGCTGTAGACAATCAAATGAAGTTAAAGACTCCCAAGAAAGACAATGCCATAGTCACTACTCACCCATATCCTTTCTCATGTGCAGAAAATCTAAGATAACCCAAAGAGCAGTGGAATTAGAAAATCACTGAGCTAATTTTACATAAGCTGAACATTTAAATATGAAGCATGTGTCTAACATTAAGAATTAGGAATTGTAAAATTAATTTTACACAAGAAAATGCTTTAGGTTGACTAAGAATACAATTTTAAAACATGTAAAGCCTGTTTGTACAACACAAATATATTTCAGAGAAATTTTCCTATTGGCAGAGAAGAAAGTAAGTTCAAGGACTGGGGCACTTGCTGTCCAGGCAGAGAAAATTCTTCCAAACTCGTCTATGTATCTGTCACTATTTTTAAAAAAATATTTACTTTATGGATGTGAATACACTATAGCTGTCTTCACACACACCAGAAGAGTGCATCAGATCCCATTACAGATTGTAACCTCCCCACCCTCCGCCTGAAACCTGTTTGCTCAGGTTTCACTGTTATCTAGAAGAGAGCATGGGGTGGAGTCTGCAGCCCTATCATTCTGCCACTTCCACTGCTGCTACCTGCTACCTGCTACCTGCTACCTGCTGCCAAGCACGTGGTCACCTGCAACTGGACTCCAGGGTTGTTTGGCGGGAATGGGCCCCTTCCCCATTCTTCATAACCCGGTGCACTGAATAGTAAAACTGAGCTTTGATCAGAATCTGGTTTGTCTTAGCCCCTTCTTTCTCCCATCAGTCTAGTTCCTTTTCTTTCAGCTCGAATCTGCTATCTCAGCCGTACCCATTCCTCGTGAGCTGCTGGACGGCCCGAAACAGTTTGGCACCCGAACAGGGACCTGAAGAATGGCAGAAGGACACTGAGAGAACGCTGTCCATGTGGAGCTCCATGGGAAAAGCAAATGGTCTTCATATCGGGCACCGGAGCAATGAACAGGTACACATGCTAGCGCTAGCTTAAAATTTCATTTTTAAAGGGTTACTGAGGGTGCGGTAGGATAGGAACTAAGCTTGAATCGGCACTAACCCAACGCTGGTCCTGCTTTGGTCAGCAGCATATTAATCGGAACTAGAAACTGGAATCAGGCAGTCGCTCACAGCTTTTAGGGGCTGTTTCAGGCGAGAGAAGGTAGGGTTTGAAGTTATGGATCAGGCAGTCATCCGTAGTTTTCAGAAGCTGTTTCAGGCCAGAGGAGTAGGGCTTGAAGTACAATTGGTAAGAAATTTTTTTAGACAGGATAGATAGCTGTCGCCCATGGTTCAAGGAAGAAGAAACAGTAGATTGCAGAACCTGGGAGAAAGTTGGTGAGGCCTTGAAAATCACTCAGGCAGATAATTTCACCTTAGGCCTCTGGGTGCTCGTAAATGATGCTATCAAAGATGCTACCTTTCTGGGGTTAAATTGTACCCAGGCAGAGCTTGTAGAATCTCAGGAAGAATGCCTATCAGAGAGGGCCTTTTCAGAAAAGGGTCCTCTTAACTCTAAAATTGATAAATGTGGAAACTCTGATGATGAACTAATTTCTAACAGAAATCACTTAGAGGAGCTGCCCATTATTTTGATGAGAATTGGCTTTCTTGCAAGTCTCCTGCTCCACCTATGGTCCCCACCTCGGGAGATGCTACTCATAGGGACATGCTACTAAGCAAATTAGAGTTTGAAATTAAGCTTCAGAAGTTGACTAATGAGCTTCGGGAGCTAAAAAGGATGTCAGAAGCAGGGAAGAGTAACTCTTCTGAAGTTCACCAGTGCTGCTAGAAAGAGCTGTGAGTCAGGCTCGTGGGAGAGGACAGAATACGTCTGATATGCTAGCCTTTCCTGTGGTCGAGGTAGTTGATCAGCAAGATACTAGAGTCAGACATTACCAGACTTTGGATTTCAAGTTGATAAAAGAGTTAAAAACGGCTGTTGTGCAATATGGCCCTTCAGCCCCATTTACTCAAGCGTTACTGGATACAGTCGTGGAGTCACACTTAACCCCGCTAGATTGGAAGACTCTTTGTAAGGCTACCCTGTTAGGAGGAGATTTTTTTGCTTTGGGATTCTGAATGGCGAGATGCCAGTAAGAAAATTGCTGCTTTAAATGCTCAGGCTGGTAATTTAGACTGGGATAGCAACATGCTCTTAGGAGAGGGTCCATATGAGGGACAGACAAATCAGATTGATTTTTCCCATTGCAGTGTACACGCAAATTGTGGCAGCTTCGCGCAGTGCTTGGGGACAGTTGCCAGACAAAGGAGATATTGGTGGAAGTTTAGCTAGCATTCAGCAGAGTTCTGATGAGCCTAACCAAAACTTTGTGGACAGGCTTTTGATTTCAGCTAGTAGAATCCTTGCAAAGTCGGACACGGGAATTCCTTTCGTTATGCAATTGGCTTATGAGAATGCTAACGAGCAATGTGCCAAGCTGCAGTTCAACCACATAAGGGACAGACAGATTTGGCAGGATATGTCCATCTTTGCGCAGACATTGGGCTGTCTTGTGCAATTTCACAGGGGACCCACATACAAGCAATGTTCTCGCGGAAACGAGGGAATAATGCATGTTTTAAATGTGGAAATTTGGATCATTTTTAAAGTAATTGTCCTAAGAACAAAGGTGCCAAGGATAGTCAAGCAGGCCATGCCCTGTGGGAAGCCACATACGCCATTACAAGGTGTTGCTGGCTACCACCCATAAGTTTAGGTAAACAACCAATGTGCACATGTGCAGTAGAGGTTTTTGCCGAGTCACTGCCTGGCCCGAGGCATGCAAATGAGGAACTGAAAGCATAACCAATCGGGTGTAGACACGCCTCTCCTAGGCCTATATAAGCAGTGCCAGTTCTGGGGCTCGGGGTCTTTTTGCCTCTGCAATCAAGCTCTCCCAATAAACGTGTGCAGAAGAATCCTATTGTGACGTCTTTCTTGCTGGCAAGTCGGGCGCTCACAGCGCCCCAGGAATTTGTCCCCATGCAAGAAAGGCTACCACTGGGCCAGGGAGTGCAAGTCTAAGCCAGGCATTCTGAGCCACCCGGTGCTGGGAAATGAGGGAAGGGGTCAGCCCCAGACCCTGACTTACTTGAAGAAAATAGCTTATGGGGCTATAAATCTGCTGCCCAGCCAACAAGATCAGTTTTTGAGCTTGTCAGGTCAAACCCAGGAAATAAAAGACTCGACCTCTATTCCACCATCCACACAGTATTAACTCCAGAAATGGGAGTCCAAACTCTGCCTACTGGAGTCTTTGGACTGCTACCTGTAGAAACTAGTGGCTTTCTTTTAGGACGAAGCAATTCTATTGTAAAAGGCCTGCATATTTATCCAGGTGTTATAAATAATGATTATGAGGGAAATATTAAAATCATAGCTGCTTCCCCTCATGGTGTTATAACTGTACCCACTAATCAGAGAATTGCTCAACTTACTTTGATCCCTTTACGTCAGTCACCGTATGGATTCTTTAAAAGTGAGAGAGGACCAAGTAGCTTTGACTCCTCTGGCATAAATTGGGTGCAATCTATCATTAATCAGAGACCTAACCTTAAATTGACATTTGATGGAAAAAGCTTTGAAGGATTAATAGATACTGGGGCTGATGTAACGATTATAATACGGCATGACTGGCCCTCAAACAGGCCGTTGACTGATTCCTTAACTCACCTTCAAGGAATTGGGTAAGCTAGTAACCCAAAACATAGTTCCAAATTGCTAACCTGGAGAGATGGGGATGGAAAATCAGGAAAAATTCAGCCATACGTTATGTCAAATTTCCTGTAACTCTGTGGGGAAGAGATCTGTTGTCACAGTTGGGCATTATAATGTACAGTTCTAAGGAGATGGTGACTAAGCAGACATTCAGGCAGGGACCCCTGCCTGGTCATGGACTAATAAAGAAGGGACAGCAAATTAAGACTTTTGAGGATCCTAAACCTCACTCTAACACAAGAGGTTTAAAGTATTTTCAGTAGTGGCCACTATCTTGCCTGCATCCCACACCAAAAAAATCCAATGGCTTAATGATATTCCAGTGTGGGTGAATCAGTGATCTTTACCTAAAGAGAAAATAGAGGCTGCTTCTTTGCTAGTTCAGGAGCAATTAGAAGCCGGAAATTTGGTGGAGTCTCATTCTCCCTAGAATACACCAATTTTCATTATCAAGAAGAAATCGGATAAATGGAGACAGTTACAAGATTTAAGAAAAGTTAATGAAACTATGGTACCTATGGGAACTTTACAACCGGGACTTCCCTCCCCAGTAGCCATTCCTAAGGGATATTATAAGATTGTTATAGATTTAAAAGATTTTTTTCTTTACCATCCCTTTGCATCCAAAGGATTGTGAAAGATTTGCTTTTAGTGTTCCTTCTGTAAATTTCAAGGAACCCAGGAAAAGATATCAATGGACAGTTCTCCCGCAGGGGATGGCTAATAGTCCCACTTTATGCCAAAAGTTTGTGGCACAAGCCATTCAGCCTGTTAGACAACAATGGCCAAAGATTTACATCATTCATTTCACAGATGATGTTTTGATGGCGTGAAAAGACCCCCAGGATTTGCTTTTGTGTTATAGAGACTTACAAAAGGCCCTAGCTGATAAGGGATTGCAAATAGCTTCTGAAAAGATACAAACTCAGGATCCTTACAATTATTTGGGTTTTAGACTCACTGATCAAGCTGGTTTTCCCCCAGAAGATTGTTATTCATAGAGATAACTTAAGGACCTTGAATGATTTTCGAAAATTGTTAGGTGATATTAATCGGCTTCACCCCTATTTAATGCTTACTACAGGGGAGTTGAAACCTTTATTTGATATTCTTAAAGGGAGTTCTGATCCCACTTCCCCTAGATCCCTAACCTCAGAAGGATTGCTGGCCTTACAGCTAGTGGAAAAAGCTATTGAAAAGCAATTTGTCACTTATATAGATTACTCCTTGCTGTTGCACCTGTTAATTTTTAATACGACTCATGTGCCTACAGGACTGCTATGGCAGAAATTCCCTATAATGTGGATACATTCGAGGATTTCTCCTAAATGTCATATCTTGCCATATCATGAAGCAGTGACCCAGATGACTATCACTGGAAGAAAGCAGGCATTAACTTATTTTGGCAAAGAGCCAGATATAATTGTTCAGCCTTACAGCGTAAGGACACTTGGGTGAAACAGCATAGTACAGATTGGTTGCTTGCACAAATAGGGTTTAACGGAACTATAGAAAGCCACTACCCCCAAGATAGATTGATAAAAATTTTAAATGTACATGATGTGATATTCCCTAAAATGACTTCCGTACAGCCTTTATATAATGCTCTATTGATTTTTACCGATGACTCCTCTAAAGGGCGAGCTGGATATCTTATTAATAATCAACAGGTTATCATAGAGACTCCTGGCCTTTAGGCTCAGTTAGCTGAATTAACAGCAGTACTGAAGGTCTTTCAGTCTGTACATGAGGCTTTTAATATCTTTACTGACAGTTTATATGTTGCACAATCAGTACCCTTATTGGAGACCTGTGGTACGTTTAACTTCAATACGTCACATCATCACAAGAAACTATATGTATTAAAGGGTCACAGCATTAAGAAGACTGAGATCCACTGTGTTAGCACATCTTATCCAATAGAGAAAAGCCAATACTAACCCAGTGGGGCTTTGATAGAAACCAGCACCCTGAGGTGAGTGGAGAAGAGTCACTTACTACAGGAGACCTGCTGGTTTCATTCTGAAAATAAAGAAAATTATGCCACCATAAGTCTGCCTACAAGTATATGATAAACTTGACTGTCAGAAACAAAACAGCATTTCTGAATATTTTATATTAAGAATGCAAAGAGTTTCTTCAACTTTGACTCATACACACTCATAAACTGAGAGCCTGGAGTCCCACACACTGCACCAATGCACAGACATGATGTTCGTAGCAGAACTGTTTAAAAAGCAAGAAAGTCAGAAATATTATAAACACTCACTTCTGAGAGGTGGGTGAATGAATCACCATATTCTCTAATGGGATACTATACGTTACCAGGTTAGCAAACTTAGTACACTAACCACAACATATTAATATGAAATGAAGTGCTGAAGAATGCTTATGGCATGACATCATTTCTACATAGTTTAAAATCAAGCAGCAGTTCTTAGCCTGGGATCTGGATCTGGAATGTTCTTTGTGTTACAAACATTGTCTCCAGCAAAGCCCTAAAGAGGCTGTGGAAGCTTGAGGAGGCAGGGCTTAGTGAGAAGGTTTTAGGTCTTTGAGAATATGCCCTTGTAGGTAGCTAGGACACCCTGGTCAACCCCTTTACTGCTCTTCATACTCTGGTCATGATTCAAGCTGGTCAGGGCCTGGAGTGCTTACTCCTCTACTCTTCCTCCCACTTAGCAAGCCAAGGAAACTGAGGCTCAGGTAGATGGAACAACTTTCTCACAGTCATATCTGACATGGATGGGCTGATTTCAAGGTCCCCTATCTTCTACATGGAAATCCAAGTAAATGTCTTAAATATCAAAAGATTTTGACAGGAGACAGCTTGCACTGGCCTCTTGAACTTCTGGCACCTTCTCACCAGTGTCTGTAAACACTGAAGTATCTGCTCACAACTGGACCCACTTCCATCCCTAGAATGACTGTCACACAGATTAGACTGCATCTTTAGGAAACATCTTCCTCTTTAAGGTTCACAGCTAAGAGCGCATCCTGCAGAGGCTCCCAGCCAGAGATGTGGATTTTCTGAAGTAAAGTTTTTACCTTTTGGGGGAGGGGAGTAGTCTCTCATCACTTCAACCCAGCCCTGGGTTCCAGTTTTGATAACCAATACTCATTATAGTTAGATGTGCAATCTGACTTCAGGAATGATTCACTGAAGTCCAGGACAGCACAGAGAAATACCCCATTCAAGAGAGACAAATCTTGTGCCTGCTTGCAGAAGGGGTGGGGGTGGGGGGAAGGTGGATGCAGGACTGGGCTGGTCAGTGAGTCATCCTCCAGCACCCTGGAGAAAGCTGATGCTGGTTTTCCCTCTCTCAGGCAAGGGTATCTTGTGTTTGTTATAAACAACAGCAGTGGAAAGGGAAGCTGCACAGCCCAGTGCTTCAATCCTGTGCTCATTTCTAGTGCCCTGTGCTGAACTGCTTTGAAGGAATCCTATTGCTTTTTTTTTTTCACACATTTTAAATTTTATTTTACTTTTATGTTGACAAGTTCAGGAAAGGCTTTTTGAGAGTAGGGCTGTAGCCTCAAGATAAAGCTAGCTTAATTCCTCTCAACCCTGGGCCAGGGACTCACTCCTAGAAACTGCTCTGTCATCTTTAATAGCCCTTTGCTGCAGGTTGGCAGCCGAGACTGCGGCTGTGGCTTTCTTCTTGCTGGGGCTGGCCTCAGTGCCACGATTGATGACTTGTTATCTGTATGTCGTCACCAGAGGTGGCCTCACTCAGGATTTTATTGCTGATGAATCTGATTATCCAACTTGTGGCCTTTCAGTCAAGGATGGTGGCACTATTAGACTCAGGGTCTTAGGATCCCATCTGGCAACAGGAATGGACTTGGCAGTCTGTAAACAGCACTGGACTCTGCAAAGCAGGCCTGGCGAGCCCGTGTGTTGTCCTGACATGTCAGCAAGTACATGTCTCTAGCCCTGGAGAAGCTTTGTCTTCTCCTCCCTCTCAGGACAGGGAGGTTCATTCAGGAGACAGGTGGACATGCCCCTGCTGCTCACTCTGATGGGGCAGTGGAAGACAAAAGCAGTGGTCAAAGACAAAGATACCTGATTCCACAGCAGCCTGAGTTCCCAGGACCAGATGGTTTCTTCTCCTTCCCTGTGCCAAGTTCTAAGTCCTCGAAGATGTTCTGATAACACCCTCACTTTCCAGAAGGGAAGCTCTTCTGCAGAATGAAGCCAGTGCTTGTAGGGTGAGAGGTCCCAGAGAATGGGCTAGCCTGGGTCCTGGAAGGTCAGACTTCTCAAACTGTTCTGTGATTACCACCACCAAATGACACAATGTCCAAATGTCCTTGAGCCTCAAGCTCAAGGAGAATATGATCTGCTTCTATGGCTACTGCTGTGTCAAGGTGAAAGAAAGAGGTATCATTCTGGCTTAGAGTCAATACTGTATGGGCCCCAGTAACCTTTGCAGCCTCTCAGCATCTCCATCTTTCTTGAAAGTGCTGGGTCTGTACAATCCATAGGTCACGGGTGATACTACCTGACCACTGCTAACTGACACAGCACCAATGACAACATGACAGTTAAAGGAAGCAAGCTCCTAACACGTTCTCTGGGTCTGTCCACCTGTCTGCAAATATCCAGTCTTTCCTAACTTTTCATGGGGGTGACACAGGCTGGGGAGGGGAGTCACCTGAGCTAAGCATGTAATCAGAGCCCAACATCATCTGTGTACAGAACCATGGGACACAGTAGAGGAACTACCGTTCCTGTGCTCACATCTGGGTCTGACACATTAATTTAGCAAGAAATCTGATTTCTTATACCCAAAGAGCTTAAAGTCTCCTTCAAAATGTGCATAGAGATGCCAGATGTCTCATTTGCTGATGCCCAGGAAGTTCTGTTCTACCTTGGTTCTGTTGTACACGGTGATGCCCAGACGGATGGTGGGGTATGACATCAGATGGTCTATGCCAGCTTGGGGTATCTGCCTTCAAGGTCTCACCGTGTCTGACCACATTGTACTTTATCTCACAGGGTGCACAGAGTTCTACATAGGTCACGCAGTGAATGATATGGTCCCCAAACTAAATATCTAACCACCTGCTGTTTGGATCACCCAAGAAGCGCACAAAATCTTCAAAATGGATCCCCCCAGGTCTCTGTCCAGTTCTTCCAGTACTTGCTAATAATGCCTAGAGCTATCTCATGTCTTTACCAAGGTTCAAATCCAAGATTGTGAACAAACTTAACCTTAAAGGCAGAAATCAGTCTTTCAAAGGGATCTCTCACAACAAAAAACCTTGAAGTATGTTTTCAATCGCTTCTGAATTCCTGTTTTGCTGAAGGAAGAGAGGTGAGGAAGGCCATTTTTCTCATGGTCATGGACCACGTTTTCAGGAATCTCTTCAATGAAAGAAAACACTCCATTGAGAACAATCAGCACTTTCTTCCACTGGGTATTGCCCACTTTGGGAGTCTGACAGAAAAGAATCTTAGGCTTGTCACAGACAAACACAAGATCCAGGACAAACTTAGAGACCTTGGTGCGTGAGAGGTTCTGCAAAGCGTCCTCCTTGCAGGTGTTTCTGATGAGCTCCAGCCGCTCCAGATAAACCCGGGGCTGATTAGGAGGCTGTTCGAAAGCAACTGTTCGAAGCAGTTGGCTTCATGACTTCAGGAAAATGTTTCTCTCCTCTTAGATTCTCTGCTTCTGGCATGGTCGTCAGGAACATAAACTCCTGATTGCACTATACCCATCCGGGTCTTTAAAGGTTAACGTGATGAACTTGCTGGCCACCATGAACATGAAAATCACTCAAAAGCATGCAGCCAGCAGGAGCCACTGATGGTGCTGTTGTCAGACAGGGGCCACTCGACGATCCTTCCTGACAGGTTCACATCACGGCCCATCTGCGGCCTGTTTGGAGGCATCACATTCCTATGCTATACTTGTTCCTCTTGAGGTTTAAGGTTTCTCTGTCACCTCCGAGCACCTGTGCTCATGCTCCTCCCCACCGCTGGCACTCTGCTCGGGCCTCGCGGGGCCTGTGGGCATCCCGGGAACCCAGGAAGGGCTCCACCCAGACCTCCACGCTGCTACCCACCTGCCTGCCTGCGGAGTGCAGGGGAATCCTATTGCTTTTAAAAAGAACTTCAAACATATAGAAAATTAAAGGCCGAGAATACAAATCTGTGGTAGAGGACACACCCTGCATGCATGAGGTTCTGGATTTGATCTCCAACAACACAACTAACAACAAAGAAAATGTGTAATATGTACATACACACATATACACATATACGTGTGTACATACATATATAGAAAGCAAAGAGAATAAATTCATCTTTAGCATCTTTGATTTTCATGGACGGTCTCATGACCTCACACTCCACTGACTTGTCCTCAGGTGATTCTGAAGTAAACTCCACGAGGTACATGACTTCTTCAGGAAACCTGGTTGACTCATAAGAACTGGGTTCCCAACCAAATGGCAGTGCTAACTCAATAGGCCCCAAACGCTCTCATACTCGGAATTCAAACTAATCTTCCATTTCTTGGGTTGTTCTTGCTAAGTACTGTGTCACATGACACAAAAATGACAACCACAAAATAGAAGTTGTAAAACTGCATTTCCTGTAGTCAGGGAAAGCATCAACCACACTTGTGGTTCCTCTGTCATTCAGTCTTGAACACATTTTCGCTACTGCAGAGAACTAAGGGGTAATTAGACCACAGACCACCCTCTGCACTCCTGGAAAGGCTCACAAAATTCCCCTTTTACCTCAACATTCGGGCATCTTTATCTAAACTTGGTTGAAAGCTTACGACTTCTGTGTGCAGGGCTCTGGGACACTTTTGCACGCTGAGAAGCAATGCATATGTCAGTTCCCTTAGTTTATTCATTGGAAAAATATTGCTTGTATTAATGGTAGTTAATTGGTACTATTATGGCTTATGTTTACATGAAGTACTTAGGAGTATTCAGCATCTTTTATAAGTATATTTTAAAGTGGTAGACATTGTGATGGATAATAAGTAGCTTATGAGGATTTGAAGTTTGAAGCCCATTTCTGAAATTTAGGCAGAGTATGCCATGAATTTGTTTTTTTAAAATATACTTTCATGTAGTAATGTAAGTTTTGATTTTTGAAGCAAAGCATTCTAAAGACAAAGTAAAAAACAAAAGAAAATAACAATAGCAAAGCACATACACATTCAAGGAAGAACCAACACTGATCGAAAGGAGCCTGCATAAACCTCCAGCTACATCTAAAATCCCCAGAGGCGGCAAAGGAGAGCTCTGCTTGGCTGCACCCACTGCTGTGAGGCTGAAGATGCTACAGCCAGGCTCCTCCCCTCCCTGCCCCCACCCCCCAGACTGTGTCCTCTGTGTGCTTCTGTAATGTTAACTGTGAATTCCCATCTCTGCAACACCTTGCTGAGCCCTGATGGACAGATCTCAGCATATCCTCCCAGTGCTCTATCTACCGCTGTCACCATTACCCTCCCTTACATGTTCTGAGATTCTGAAGACCCAAAATTATCCAGTCTGCTGAGTCAGCTCTACTTCACTCAGAAAACAGACACCACCACCACCACTACCACAACAACAACAACAAAACAAACCAGTTCTTTTTTTTTCTAATTATTTATTTTTATTTTATGTGCACTGGTGTTTTGCCTGCATAGATGAAGGTATCAGGTACCCTGGAACTGGAGTTACAGACAGTTGTGTGCTGCCTTGTGGGTGCTGGGAACTGAACCTAGGTAGATCTGGAAGAGCAGATATTGATCTTCACCACTGAGCCATCTCTCCAACCCTAAAATAGTTTTTAGTTAACACATGTCTAGTGAACACTAGCTTAAGATTCAGGTAATCCAGCATTAAACATGGAAAGGATCTCTGGCAGTTTTTTTTTTTCTTTTTCATAACTATTAAGGTCCTTCTTGTTGAAACCAGAGCTTTCTCAGAATAAAGATAATTGTACAGTGAAGAAACGGAAGTAGCCTGAGTGTCACCAGCAAACAAGCAGATAAAGAAAATTCGGGGATTTTATGCAGCTGTTAAAAAAAAAGTGGAAGTCTGAGCTCCTCATAAAGTGAGACAGCCAGAAATCATGTACACTATGAGACAGATACAGGAAGACAAGAGCTGCATGGTTTCTATCATGTGCAGAACCTAAACTTGAAATTGTATATATGTTCATGTAAATGCATATGTGATCATGTTTATGTGTGCCTCAAAACTAAAACAGGGATCCCAAGAGAACAGGAAGAGATCCAAAGAGGGATGGGCAATAGAGAGAATAGCAGAATTTATGGGATGAGAAAGAGGAACAAGGATGGGAGACCCCTGGAGGGGCGTTGGGGAAGCAGGGAGGGGATGAAAGAAACAAAGTATATAATGTCCTCTATCCATAAAAATGCCATGATGAAACCCATTGGTTTTAAAAATAACCTTTAAAAATTATGTGTATGTGGGCAAGGTGTGCATGTGTGTATGTATGTATCTTTTCACCATATTTCTTGTGGCAGTCTCTCAAATGAATCCAGAGCTTGTCCACATGTCTTGTCTAGCTAGCTAGGCAGATTAATCCGAGTTTCCTTGCCTCTGCCTTTTGGGCTGTTGAATTACAAGCAAGCTGTCCCGTGCACCCTGTATTTGCATGGGTGTTAAGGATCCAAACCTTGGTTCTCACACTTGAATACGAAGCACCTTATCTATAAGACATTTAATCGCCCCCTAAAATTTTGAAGGTAAATTGCTATAAATATTCCTTTGCTGAGCCAATCATGTGCTGAGTGCTGCTAAGAATAAGGAGACTGTGTCCTGATGGAAGTGTGCACACTGATAGAGGTGAGCTTTGTGCAGTATGGCACAAAGCAAGCATACCAAGCATACCATGTATAATAAAAGTATGTCTTTGCCTGCTGCTATATCCAAGTATATTCTTTCCTGCTGGTATCTCTTTGGTTGGTATGGGTCTACTTAAATTATTTACTTCAACTTGGTTTAACTGGTAGATCATGTATATCTAAAATTGTATCCATTTCTTTGAGATGTTTCAGTTTAGTAAAACATTCACTTTTGATGTATGCTCCTTTGAGTCTGAGTCTCCTCGGTGCTGCTTGTCACGTCTCCCTGTTAACCTCTAGTTTTACTAATTTGGGTTGTCTCTGACCTACTTTTGGTTAATATTCTACTAAATGGAGAACAATTTGAATCAGGAACAAGATGAGAATATTCATTTTCTCCACTTCTGTTCAACAAGTACTTGAAATCTTAGCAGTAATACAAGAGAAGGAAATAAAGGTAAAATATTTAAGAAGGGAAGATGTCCAAATATCATTATTTGCAGATTATGTGATGCTATATGGCTGGGGAATGTTTTAAGGATTCAAAATTCCTATCCATAAGGGAAATGTAAATTAAAACTAATTTGAGGTTCCATGTTGTCCCAGTCAGAATGGCTATAAAAAAGACATGTGCTAACATGGGTCTATAGAGAAAGGAAAACATTTATTCACTGCAGTGGGAATGCAAACTGGTATAGCCATTATGGAAACCAGCATGGCAACCCGACAAAAAGCTATAAATAGATTTGTCACATGATTGAGCTGTATCCTTTCTGGACATGTTACCAAAGGACTCTGTTACAGAGATCCCTGTTCATCTGTACTAATTGCTGCTGTGCTCACAATAGCCAGGGAATGAAAACAGCCTAAACCTCTGTACACAATGGGATAGTGTTCATCTACTTGTAAGAAAATTAAGTTATAATGTTCTCAGGTAAATAAGTTGAGCTAAAAGTAATTGTGCTGAGTGAGGAAAGCCAAATCCAGGAAGATAAATATCACATTTTTTCTCATATGTAGATGCTAACTTTTTACCTTTAGATGTGTGTATTTAAACTGGAGATTCCAGAGAAGGCAGGAACTAGTAAGGAGACATGGGGTAAGGCATCTTACAATCTTACCCTAGCTTTGAACCCTGTGAGTTTCAAAAACAGCTGGCCTGGCAAGACATGCACACTAATATAATAATGGCATGAATGATGTAGGAGTAACGAACCACCTTCTCCCCCTTTAAAATTTAATATCTATTCTACAAGATGGAACTCATTCCTAATACAGTTATGTTAACTGGGCCAAAAATCTGTAGCTAGCTCGGATATAGTCCCTAGGGGAGAACCTAGTACTATTATCCTATTAAATGGATATCTTAGGGTTTTAGGGTTTAGGGTGTGCACAGACACCATGACCAATGCAAGTATTATAAAGGACAACATTTAATTGGGGCTGGCTTGCAGATTCAAAGGTTTAGTCCATTATCTTCAATGCAGGATCATGGCAGCACCCAGGCAGGCACAGTGCAGGCAGAGCTGAAAGTTCTCCATCTTCATTTGAAGGATATTAGCAGAATGTTCCCTTCCTGGCAGTTAGTACTAGGGTATTAAAGATGCCCACAGTGACACACCTACTCCAACAAGGCCACATCTCCAAATAGTGCCACTGCCTGGGCCAAGCAAATACAAACCATCACAATGGCCATAGTATTAAACATTTCTGTAATTCTTATTTTTATATCCATAGATTAGTGTATCTATCAATACTCATCAGAGAAGCTTATTTTACAGTAAATGACAGAAACTAGACCATGCCAGCCTGTGTGATCTAGTACCACAGTACTCAACACTCTCTGCAGGAAGGACCTCCACAGGAGAGGAATCAGCATTGCTTCTAGCTTCCATGACTCCTGGTCCACCACAGCCTTTAGGACATTCTCCAGTGGTTGCACCTAGCTCACACCTGAGTCAGACTGGGGTCCCAGAAATAGGTCACTCCACCCAACTTAGGGCTCTTCTAATGCAACTCCCCATCAGCACTTTGAAAACTGTCCTCCTGGGTCCTCCCACCCGTTTTCTCCATTCCCAAGGGTCATGTCATATCTCCTATAGATAATCCCTGTAGTGAGAATTTTGATTTCTTTAAAAACACAGAAATGTTATATATGTATGTTTTGTTTTAATCTCAGGTGTGGGATATGGGACTGCTTCAGATTGTCTACAGTAGCTATAATTTGTCTCATGCTCTGACAGAGGCATGAGTTTGCCAGCTGCAAATAGGTTACATTTGAAATTCTGAGAATTCTTCAGAAGATATATAAATGTCAGAGTCCCAAGAGGGTGCAGCGGCAGCAGCTGCTGCTTGCTATTTGCTGGCTACTTGCAAGTTAGAGATATCCTCACAAAAAAGATTGGACTTGCCCCAAGGAACTCAACACCCCTAATCACCAGGAAGTAGTCTAACAATATTAAAGTCTCCTTTCCCCTCTAACCTTCTTTCTCTCCATCTAGTATTGGGGTGTTGTGTTGTGTCTGGCCAGCAGATCACAGCCTGGGTTCTAGCCTGGAAAGGCATTTTGGAAACCTGGAAGAGAAGAGGGGCTAGGCGGCGAGAGAAGGGAATGAAGCTAAGACAAGATTCTGATCAAAGCTCAATTTTACTATTTCCAGACACTCAGTTATAAAGGAAGGGGGAGGGAACCCGATTTCCCGCCAAGTAACTCAGGGTCCAGTAGCAGGACAAACACATGTGTGCCTCTTCTAAGCAGCAAAGGCAGAGTCCAGCAGTAGGCGTGGCAGGACGAATGAGCAGGAAGCTCCGCCCTTGAGCAAGCAGGTTCAAGCAGGTGGGGGAAAGGGAGACCACATATCCTTCCATTAGTTAACAAAAAAAATTAAAAAAGAAAAGGCTGGCCTGAGGCAGAAAAATTATCTATGTGCAATAGTTCTGTCTGAGTTCTTAGGGCTAAAGAAAAAAACTGTTTTCGTGGGATTCCCTAACTTTTCTAATGGTAAACTGTATCTGGCTAAGACTGTCCTTATTATCCTAGTAAACCACTAACAACAGAATAGGCTCTGACTTTATAATGCTAATTAGTGCTGAATAGGTAACTACCTGGTTGCATTTTAAGTAGGGCGTTGGAACCCTGGCTAAGTTTGACTCAACAAATTTAGAATAACACTGAGCTGATATTCCTCCGCAATTTTGGATGACAGGCAGGGAAACAGGGAGAAGGGGTAAGACCAGCTCTTTAGTACAAGGCCAGTTGGCTTTTTTATTTGGGTGGGAGGCAGTGAAGGGCTTGCCCTTTCGACAGTAAGGTCTCCAACCTCTCTCCCCCCTATTAATTAAGTTTAAATAGGCAACGCTTAATTGAGGTGATCAAATGATTTTCTCATCCGTAGATGAGTGGGCCTTTAACCTTGACTTGGGTGGACATTGACCTGATTCCTCCCATGGGCGTTATAACAACCCACATCTGTGGCTCTTGGTATCTTTTGGGGAGCGGAGGCAGAGCCTTAGGTATTTTTGGTTTTTAGCTGGAGTCAGATACCAACCTCTTTCAAATCAGGTGTGTCACACAGGGAACTCAGAAATGGTCAAGCTGGACCTTCCCCCGCAGTAATCTCCTGCGCCAAGCGGTACCCATACTGTATTCGTCTGATTACGAATCAGTAGCGCAGGTCTGAGTCCTGCGTGGTCTCTAGTGGAGACTTGTCAACCTCAGATTTAGCAAGGCCTAGACAAGAATTATGTCATTATTAACACCACTAATTGTGGTTAAAATAGGAGCTGGAAGTCTTTTCTCCTCATCCCTGTTATTCCCAATAGCCTGAAGAACTAAGGACACCTTGCAGTAACAGCAAGGGTGAAAAGCCAGAGGCCAGCTATGGGACTAAGCCCGTCTATCAAAATAAGAACTAATCTCTGTAAATATATGAAATTTCTAGTTCCCTAGCTCTCTTGGTAAATCTAAATCCTATCTCAGACTGAAAGCCACATGCTGGAATGTCCTTGGAAGGAAGATAATAGCAGTACCACCTGTGTGTTCTTGGGGGAGGGTTAGGCACGCCTGCAGGTCCAGCTGGAGAACATAGATTGACCTACTTGAAAAAAAAAGAGATCTAGACAATGAGAGAGTAGTAATGCAAATTTTCTTTTTGGAGAAGTCAAGGTACTTTATTCAGTTGCAAATTTTAAAGCTAAGGCTAGTCTCCGTCCGGCCTCCTGTGGGGGAGCCGGCTCAGAGAGTAGCAGGAAAACAGCTTTTTTTAGGAGTTTCAGTTTCCAGCTGAATTTTAAGCAAAAGAGGAATTTTAGTCCTCAAGGTGATACTTATAAGATTTGGAATGTGCGTTCATCTGACTAATTAATTTCTCGAAAAAACACAAACCGAGCCCTTTCCCCAGATTAGAACCAGATCCTTTTATTCGTAGTTAGGGGTTTTTTTCAATTTATTAATCAATAAGAATTAGAAGTAACTGGATGTCAGTGGTGATCCGCTGCAGACTGACCTTTAATATCAGTTTGCAAAAAGTTTAGGACAAATAAGGCAAGATGAGCCTTTGGTGACCTTGGGGGAAATGCTCTGAATTAACTTTGCTAGGTAATTTAGAATATAGGAATCTCTAATAATTGAACTGAATATTAGACCAGTCTAAGATTGAGTTAGAATGGCTGGTCACACTGAAGAAAAGTGAAAAATCATTATGACTCTATTAAATGACTAATTTTACTAAGTCTGAATATACAGTCTCTGATGTACTATTGCCATAAAGTTAAAAGGCTAGAAGCTAGTCTAAACTGGAAAAATGGACTCTAAACTTGAGTTATCAAATTTAACATTAAACATCTGTAGCAATGTAACAATTATTAATCTTAACCAACAACTTATGAGCTGAATGCGAAAACATGCAGAGCACATTTTCAATAAAAAAGAACTAAATGAAGCAGTTAATTTTAGACCAATCAGAATATTAATTTTTGTAGCTACAATCATAGAATAAAAAAGCACTTTACCATTGTCAAACACATTAATCATGAACCATTTATCAGATTTGAAACTAAGAGGCTGTGCACTCGCTGCTTTTTCTTAAAACGAACATTTTTTCCATCAGGGTCCCTCCTGCCACGTGTCTGGTTTTTGGCTGAAACACGTGGCAGCTCTTGGCTTTGCAGATAAAGTTTTTTTTTTTTATATACCATCTTTATTATCCAACATAAAACATAGAACATTCATTCATACAGACTGGACACGAACATACATGAATTGAACACGAGAACAGATTGGTGCACCAGACATTAAACAAGACACAAAATGGGGGCAGAGTACTCCTGCTATTTGGGACAATTTCCTCCCTCATGATGCAGTTTTTATAACTGCGGCAATCCACCTGTATTAATTTCCTTTTAATAAACCCTTTCCTTTCTCACACCTAACAATGTAGCTTTTGCGAGCCACGGCCTACCGCCTGTGCCTAGCTCCTCTTAAGCTTCACTGCTGAACCTAAGTGAACCAGCGCTCGGGCTTAACGCTGTCTCAGCTTAGCCCATACCTTCTCCAGTATGAATTTCCTTTATCCTTTAATTATTCCATGAAGCTCCAAACCAGCAGTGTCTCTTCCAAAAATCCTTTGCCGTTTCTCAGTCCCGCGTTGGTTCGCCAAATGTTGTGTCCAGCCAACAGATCACAGCCTGGGTTCTAGCCTGGAAAGGCATTTTGGAAACCTGGAAGAGAAGAGGGGCTAGGCGGCGAGAGAAGGGAATGAAGCTAAGACAAGATTCTGACCAAAGCTCAATTTTACTATTTCCAGACACTCAGTTATAAAGGAAGGGGGAGGGAACCCAATTTCCCGCCAAGTAACTCAGGGTCCAGTAGCAGGACAAACACGTGTGTGCCTCTTCTAAGCAGCAAAGGCAGGGTCCAGCAGTAGGCGTGGCAGGACGAATGAGCAGGAAGCTCCGCCCTTGAGCAAGCAGGTTCAAGCAGGTGGGGGAAAGGGAGACCACAGTGTTGGAGAGATGAAGAAGAGTCAGGAAAAGAACCCAATAAAGTAGTCAAAAGTCCAGTTATAAATTTCTCTGTCTCTGTCTCCTTCATTCCATCTTCCTATAGATATTTTCCTCAGAAATCCTTTGTTTTTTCCTGGTATATAATTCCTGGAAGGTACAAATTCAATATTGACTAGTGTCCTGGAAGAGCTTCCATGAGAAGGCAGCACTGGGGGCTGGGAGATAGTTCAGTGAATATAGTGACTATATCATAGTCTTGAGGACCTTAGTTTGAATCTTCTGCATCAGTATAAATATTCAGGCCTAATAGGGGTGTCTGTAACCTCAACACTGGGAATCAGAAACAGGAGAACCTCTGAGGTTTGTTAGCCAGATTATCTATCCAAAATAGTGACTTCCAGATTAGTGAAAGTTCCTGCCTTAAAAATACGAGGTGGGGGGTTGGAAGGAGGGGCAGTGAGATGGCTTAGAGGCTAGAGGCACTTGCTGAGTAAGCTTGGTAGCCTGAATTTGGTTCCCAGAACCTGTGTAAAAGTAAAAGGGGAGAACTGACTCTACAAAGTTGTCCTCTGACCTCTACATATATGCTGTAGCATGCATACCTACACAGAGAGAGAGAGTGAGAGAGTGAGAGAGAGAGAGAGAGAGAGAGAGAGACAGAGAGAGACAGAGAGAGACAGAGAGACAGAGACAGAGAGACAGAGAGAGAAACAGACAGAGAGACAGACACACAGACACACACACACACATGCTTGTAAAGTAAGTGTCCTCTCTCTCTGTCTCTCTCTCTCTCTCTGTGTCTCTCTCTCCTCCACATGCATCATAGGTGAGTGCACTTGGACATATGTGTGTACATACTCATACCACACACACACAGGTACAGACACACACAAACACACATAGATACCCAGATCATTCAGATTCACAGAGAGAGACATGCACACATACACACACACACACACACACACACACCACAATTCTGAAAAGCAAGAGCTTAGCTTGCTATGTGACTCAACTCTAAGAAGCATTATAACAATGTCAACATAAAATGTCCTCTCACTGAATTGTAGTTTATGTTAGAAGTTCCCATGTCTATAGAGGGGCTGAGATAACTAAGCCAGGATCTTGCCAGCTCAGAAGCTAATGGTAGAATAGCAGATAAAAATCTGGTTACTGCCGTCATGGGTGAATATTGCCCAGAGAATCATTCAAAGCTGTTGAAATGTCACCTCTGGGCTGAGAAGTTTGAGGAGGGGATGGTTTAGGCAATTGCTGTTTTCTGTTTGAAAAAACACAAAGAACAATGGAATTCTTCAACTTTGAAACACTTGAGCTCCAAGGTCATCGTCTCAGCAGGATGAACAATGAGGACAATGTGGGAGGTGACTGGACAGTGCATGAGGAATCAAGGCCTTGACTCCACATGTCTTGGACTTGGTTTTTCAATGCCCTGAGATCAGTTTGAAAGGTTTTTCATAAGACGGTCTCTGAGGTAGAATGTGCTGGAAGAGATGACAACAAGGACATGGCACAGAGTACTCCCTATGCTGACCAGCCTGGGATGCCAGTTACACATATGTGGTGGGTCCTGAAGTCAACCAGTTACACACACGGCACATCCTGAAGGCAAGCTGAAGACTTGAGAATTAAAGGACAGGAAGATGCTCTGTATCCCTGAGGATGTCATCTAGGACAGGATGTCATGTGGCCAGTCAGAGTTAGTGGGCCAGTGTGGCCTGACAAGGAAGATCTAGTCTCCACACACATGTGTGGAGGAACATGGACCAAGGACCTCATAAAGCACACTTGGGGGATGAAATATGACCCAGACTTAGGAGGAGCCTAGAGAGGAGAAACTTTGGGCCATGCCCTGTGAAACATTTCTAGAAGCAGCTAGAAGAGACAGAAGAAAGGAGAGAGAGAGAGAGAGAGAGAGAGAGAGAGAGAGAGAGAGAGAGAGAGAGACAGAGGAATGTATAGGACAGGGTAGATGGTGAAACAGGGGGGCTTAAAAAACATACTACAGGGTTCAGAAACTCTGTGGGACCAGTGTTTAGCCATACAGCAAGGAGTTTGAGCTTCCAGAGCAACAACTGTTGTGGGGGGAGGGGTTGTTGAGAACAACAGTCACTAAGGTAGTGGCAGATGACAGAGTCCCTGTCAGGAGCTAGCCAGCCTACAGTGACATAAGTCACAAAGACCAAGGAGGAAGGGGATGTTAGGAATGTGCTCAAATGACCTAGAAAAGTGCAAAGAGAAAATAAAAGTTTTCATGCCATGGTAAGAAAGAAAAGAACTAAACTTTGAGTCTAAAAGCCATTCTCACCCATGGGTTTAGAAGAAATTAATGTGACCTTGGAGCATGGGACTTCTTGGCTCTGTATCCATGTGTCATTCATTTGAACACAGTGGTAGATCCCCATGAGTTCACCTGTGCCACTATGGCATGTTATTGTTGGTGGCCCATCCTGTCAAAAGGATGACTTGAAAGCTCTAGAGCAGCCAGCTGTGCAGGGACCACCTGTCACTCTGTGAGTGAGGTTTTTCCAACAGCAAAACCACTTCCTAAGTGTGAGAAACGAGCTGGTTTTCTCCTCAGATGAGTCACACTGAACACACATGCCCTCCCCTCCCTCCCCACCGCATCCTCGAAAGAAGAGCTAACTGAAGAAGTTCCAGCAAATCAAGAGCTGCTTAACTAAAATCTTCTTCCCAACAGCTGGGCATCTTTATGTTCCATCTTAGTCAAATAATGCCCAAACTAGGCCAAGTGTTATGCTTTTATACCAAGGCCAATGGAACTGTTTGCAAGTTGTTAATCTTGGGAAGGATTTAGAGACATATTCTCCATATTGCTTTGATTACTATTGAGAGTGAAGAAAATAAGATCACCTCAAAAGAAAAATGCTAGCCTTTAATGAGTACTAGCTCAGGGAAGTAAAACTAGGACATCAAAAAAAAAATCACAGAACCATGGTTTTGACTACATAGAGAATAGTTGATAAAGCTAATCTGGCACCTTTCTGTTTCCAGTCCCTAAGACAATTAGTTCAATAATGTGTTTGAAATCAATAACATATACATATTTTCATTTCTTTGCATTTCCATTTTTATCATTATATTTTAATGGCCTGAGAATTTAGGAAAAGAAAAGGGACAAATCACAACTATGTTCAGCTATCTAAGAAAATATATCAGTTCCAACCAGAGTCATTGGTGGCAAACAATAAACAATAATTTCAGAAAATATATGCAAATATGCAAATAATCAACTTAATAGAAATATACTGAATGACTCAGAGCACCCCAAAGCATCATCCAAAGGAGGCTGGAGAGATGTACCAGGAAGGAAGCTGTCACGAGCTGGGCTATGTTAGCACTTATTGCTCAGCTCCTCACTTAGATTGTCTGGTGTCTGCTGATTGACACAATCCTGCATCTCTAACTGCCCCTAGCTTCTCCTTCACCCTTCAAGAGTAACAGTTCCTGATGAGAACATCCAGTCAATCTAGTCACACTCTTAGCTCCAGAGAGACAAGTGGCTAAGTGCTTTCTCCATTTTGGGCCACAGAGAATAAGACAGGGTCCTGCTGTCAGGAAGCACACAGATGGGCATTTCCCAAAACCAGAAGAAGGGCTCAAAAGATAACTTAGGGGTGATGGGTGCATAGAATAAATGTATCTAAAGTGTGCAGTATTGACAACCTGGGCAACTGTGCCTTAGCAGGACTGTCTGCAAGGCACTTTATTCTCTTTCCCCTATATACTTGTCTGAAACATTGTCATTTGATTTCAAAAGCCATTGACAGGTGTTGCCATGCACACTCCAGTGAAGTCTGCTTGGCAGGCCGAGAGGCCTGGAAGCACTCACGAGGTAAAGAGTTTCACAGAAACTCACCTCCTGGAGCTTTGGCATTCTCATTAACCCGTATACTCATACCCTATTCCCGAGTTAGTCTGGTGTATGGATCCACGTGCTCTCTTTTAGTATTATTTTATTATAAGTGCCTTTTAAGATTGAATTCTGACATAGCTAAGCCTTCACCAATGTTCCAACGTCCTACAAAGTCCTTGAGCTGACCATGGGCTTGGAATTCAGTAAGAATGTTGCCTATTCAGTGACATTCAGAATTGCCTCTGGTACTACACTATCACTTAGAATAAAAGCCAAGTCCTCCCATATACAGGAATTTACAATGGTTTAGGAAGTAGATGGGGCTGTGGTTTTAGGTAATGCATTATTCATGAGATGGTTAGCTAGAGCGGAACTCCCTAATTAGAACCATGACTTGGATGTGAAAGCCCTTGCCCTAGGAGTGTAAAGACCTCACACCTGGCTTCTAAGACTATAACTGACCTTAGATAGGGCTGACTTTGTCTCAGTTCTTTTATTGCCCAGTTCCTGCCAGTCTTTGTGTTTACATTCCTCTGTTTTGTGTAAGAGTCATTAAGCATTCGGTAACCTCATTTGTACCTTGCTGATGTGTCACCTAACTTCCCTATTTTCTTCTGTATAAAAAGTTTGATGCTCAATTTGACAAATTACATTCAGATTCTACACAATCTCACGTGTTGCATGTTGGTTTGTCTGTCACATGCCAACTCCTTGCCCATCTGCACCCAGAGACCCGTTCCACGCAGACAAAGGGACCCAGAGGGTATGCAGCAAGGTGTCAAGCCTCATGAATGGTGTGAGTAGGTTCCTGTGGGTTGAGGTTCTGGGTAGAGCATGTTGGGGGGGGGGCTTATCTCCCCTGTGGGTGGGCCTGCTTCCCTTGCCATGTCTCCTAGTCCCTGTGCTGGCTCACACTCAGGTAAGAATGAATGTTTCTTTCCTCTCCTTTGTCTTCCTCACCTTCAAATATGAAGAAGTTAGAGAATTCTTCTGCTACACGTCAATCACTTCTACCTATGCTAATCTCCTGAGAGCATGTGCATGTGTGTACTCATATGTGTGTGTATAAGTGTGTATGAGCATGTATGTCCTTATGCGCATGAGTCTGTGTTTATGGGAGTAGAGGTGTAGAGGGGTAGGAGTGTGTGTGTGTATGTGTGCGCATATGCATGTGTGTTCATTAATTCAGTTAATTAATTCTCTAGACTGGTTTTTTAGACAAGGCCTCTCACTAAATCTGGAACTCATTGATTTGAGTAGATTGGCTTGCCAGGGAGCCAGCCCTCCAGACTTCTCCTGCCTCCACCTCCTCAGATCATGATGTATGTCACTGAAACTGGGTTTTCACAAGGATGTGGGGGATCCAGACTCAGGTCCTCATGATTGTGTGGCGCAACCCTCACCCGCTGGGCTATCTCCCCAGACTTGGTACCCTGCTTTTACCCTCAAACTCATTAATGAATGATTAATTACTGGTTGCCTCCATTTGCTATTTATTTGCAGTGGTGGGCATCAGGTTCAACATTACACTTGATAGTCAGGAAGTCTGTCTTGGTTCCATGTCCCCAGCCAGATGTGAACACACTTTACCCAACTCACTAGGTGAGGGCTTAGGCAGGTCAAGGTCACAGTTATAAGCTTTGGATCCTCACCTTTCCATGATGGAACCTATGACTGTCTGAGCTGTAGAATATCCCCTGCCATATACCTGTCCCTCCCTGCTCACACCCTCAACTGTATTGTCTCTCATAAGTCCTGTAATGACTATCAGAGTATCCCAGACAGGAGCTCCTTTGGTCTAGAATTCTGTAGACACCTGATGGTTGGTACTATGTCTAAGTTCTCTAGAGGACTGTGCTTGTCTTACAGTCTGTAGCCAAATGGTTTTCCATTAAAATATTGTTTTATCAAGTTTTATCAAGAAACTACCCAGGATAAGCTTTTTACATCTTATGTAAAAAAAAAAAAAAAAAATCTGTCATTAACAGTCACTTCAACTCTAACTGTGACATCTCTTTCTCTTGACCTGTTATAATAGAACTGAGACTAGACTGGCAGTCCTAAGAACCAGGAGCCCTGACTCTTCCTCTGGTCGTGACCCCTGATAGGCCTCAACCTTTAGACCACAAGGTCCTTGTAGAAAATTGTCTCCATAACACCTGCTCCATCCTTTCTCATGCTCCCTTCTGATTTGAAACCTGGTAACTCTTTTACCTTCCAGTTTATCCTCAATTCACTATTCAGATCATTGTAGCAACAAGATCAAGAAAGAAAAATATCTATATTGTTGTAAGCAATCCTTCTTGATTGTTAATTCTAAAAGCCTGGCTATGGGTTTTAGACCAGGAATTCATGTGAAGGCTGGGTGTTAACATTAGATTTTGAGATTGGCAAGGAAGGTGTGGGAAGAAGTGGTTAGAGCACTCTATCTTTCTGTCTGTCTGTCTGTCTGTAGTATATCCAACCAGATGAACAGTGGTCACTGCAGGACTCGGGAAAATTCCTTCTCAAGCCTTGTTGACAGACTTGTATGCCACAGTGATTCCTCGAACACCCATGTCAAAGGTTCTTGCTCTGGCCTGTGGTCTCTGATAACCAGATTATTTATAATAGGTGTTGTCTAACATCTCCTAAAAATGTAGGTTTTATGTCTGAAGTGACAAGCATTTCCAAAAGGAGAAATAATCCCAGGAAGAAAACCATGGTCATGGGTAGGAGATACCTGTTAATGGCAGCTTGTTAGGTTTAATTGGCACATGAGAATTCACAAAAGCCTGTAGAACGATGAATCTCACAAAATATGTGATGGAGAAAGTTCAGGAGCAGAGTTCACAGCCCCACAAGAAAGGTTTTATTATTTATGGCCTAGCAGTGCTGAGGATGGATCCCAGGGCCTTGAGCATGCAAGGCGAGTGTGGGACCACTGGGTCACACTCAGCCCTTTCTCATCCTTCTGTGTTACAGTCAAAAATGTGTCTGCAGTGTGCCATGACCAGATGCTCTGACTGCATGATCCTGTCCCAATAGCACAGTGAAGGGCTCCTTGTCTATCCATGGCAGCTTGTACCACAGTGAAAGTTGATTTTCCTTGTTTATGTTCTGTATACCCACCCATGTGCATGCGCGCACGCGCACACACACACACACGCCCCCCCACAGTTATATTATTTTTAAGTATTTCTTCATCACTTTAAATAAACTTGCTGTCTTCACTGATCCCACTAAGCAAAAGTCCTCATCAGCATTCTCTTTCCATGTTGCTTGGAAGAAACTTTCCAGGGCTATAGACTGTCACCAGCCATCACACACCAGTGTGGTCCCATCTTTAAGCACCTCCAGTTTTCCCTTCTTTTTGAGAGTGAGGGTCTCTGTTTCTTGAAAACCTTTATTTCTTTTTCTCACTGTACATGTTTGAACATGTGTTAGCATTTTTGAGGTACCCATGTAGGTGTGTACATGTATATGGATGTTAAAGATTGATATCAGGCACTCTGCACCTTATATATGTAGGTTGGGTCTCTCGCTTGATTTCACAGCTTTCCAATTCAGCTTATAAGGCTACTCAGCATGTTCTTGAGGTTTCCTGTCTTTCCCTTCCAAGTGCTTGGATTAAAGGCTGACCACTACGCCCCCTAGGCTTTCCTGCTTTGAGTATGTCCTCCAACACACATGGTAAACATTTCACCAGGTGAGCCATCTCTGCTCCTCTTCCAATCTTTGCCTCGCTCTCTTTGCCTTTTCTACTTTCTGTGCTTTGGTGTTAACCCTGGTCTCTCTACTTCTTACTCTTGTATTCTTCCTTCACTTTTTTTTCATAGACAATGACATCTTTATATTAAGTTTCCTAAAGAATGTATGACATCCATTTCAGTTTCAAAAGAACAAAAATTTTACTACTCTGTGGTTTACATTTTGTGTCTTTTTTTTTAATTAGATATTTTCTTTGTTTACATTTCAAATGCTTCCTGGTTTCCCTCTGAAAACCCCTGTCCCCTCCGCCGTCGTCCTGCTCACCAACTCACCCACTCCCACTTCTTGGCCCTGGCATTCCCCCACACTGGGGCATAGAACTTTCACAGGACCAAGGGCCCCTCTCCTCCCACTGATGACCGACTAGGCCATCCTTTGCTACATATGCAGTTAGAGCCATGAGTCCCACCATGTGTTTTCTTTGGTTGGTGGTTTAGTCCCTGGGAGCTCTGGGGGTACTGGTTAGTTCATATTGTTGTTCCTCCTATGGGGTTGCAAACCCCTTCAGCTCCTTGGTTACTTTCTTATTAGGGACTCTGTGCTCAGTCCAGTGGGTGACTGTAACATCCACTTCTGTATTAGTCAGACACTGACAGAGCCTCTCAGGAGATAGCTATATCAGGCTACTGTCAGCAAGCTCTTGTTGGCATCCACAATAGTGTCTGGGTTTGGTAGTTGTTTATAGGATGGATCCTCAGGTAGGGCAGTCTTTAGATAAGCTTGATTTGTTCCCATACTTTATTTTCTGCCCATTCGTGCTCATTATTGAATTCCTGCCCCTGGCAGCATGTCTTCACACTGCAGTCACTCGATCAATACTTGCTGGTGAATGAATGAATTATATTCAACAATGAGGTCTGCATCACAAGATCCTAGAAGGACAAGTCCCAATTTGAGAAGACTGTGATCAAAAGCCTGCTTACAAATGTGTGGATAAAGTGCAGAGAGTCACAGCCATGCATAGTGTAGAATTGGGGCTAAGGACAGTGAGTGTCTATTGTGGAGAGAGAGGAGGGGAGGGGAGGGGAGGGGAGGGGAGGGGAGGGGAGGGGAGGGGAGGGGAGGCGAGGGGAGGGGAGGGGAGGGGAGGGGAGGGGAGGGGAGGGGAGGCGAGGGGAGGCGAAGCGAGGCGAGGCGAGGCGAGGCGAGGCGAGGCGAGGCGAGGCGAGGCGAGGCGAGGCGAGGCGAGAAGAGAAGAGAAGAGAAGAGAAGAGAAGAGAAGAGAAGAGAAGAGAAGAGAAGAGAAGAGAAGAGAAGAGAAGAGAAAGAGAGCGAGCTAACTAGGAACAGTGTGGAACCTCAAAGCCCACTCTCAGTGATATACATCCTCCAATAAGTGATATACATCCTCCTAATCCTTTGCAAACAGTTCTACCAACTAGGGACCCAGCACTTCAATATATGAACCTATAGAGGCCATCCTTACTCACCACAGGTGATCGGAACAGATCTACCAGATAGGGTCCCAGTGGCAGAAAATGTCATTCCAAAAATGTCCACATGGGTTTTGATGCTTATTCATGGAGCATTGGTGAAGGAGAATTTGCAGACTAAGTGCTGCAAAAATATATTATGCATATTATTAAACATTTGCCTGATGTGCACAATGCCATAAATTCCATTCCATAGAGAGAGATAGATTGATAGATAGATGGATAGATAGAGATGAAAGGGGGGAGGGAAGAAGGGAGGGAGGGAAGAGAAAAGGAGGGATACATAATTAAACAAACGCTGATCAATGTTTCACCCTGAGCATCACAGACATTCTTGTGGTGACTCCACTCTACCCTACAAGGTAGTGTGACACTGTCAGAGCTGCCTTTCCATTACACAGCCAGTAGGGAATTTCTGGGAAACTTCAAGTTCTCTAGAATCCATTACTTCTGTAGTCTGATGAAAGGGCTTCACTTTAGAAAATCTCTTTTCCTGCCAAAGAGGTGACAAGGTCAGTAATTTGATCCAGATAAGTTAGCCTGCTGAGCAAGGACATGGCAGGACAGGAGAAGGGATGTAGAGAGGCACACATAGAACCCCCATCCTGTAGACCATCTTGCCCAGTAAGATTCATAATACACGAATATTCTTACTTGGTCTGGGTGAAACTGTGTCCATGATACAGGGAAATTGGGTCTAGGCAGCCAATGACCTCCTGCTTCTCATATCTAGTGTATGTTCTTAGACCTATCTTTCCACAGTGGTGAAGGTCAGAAAATCCTGAAGTAAGTTGCATTTCTCATAGGCCTCATGGGCTTCCAGCTCTCCAGCTCTCCCAACTAGTTTCCTAAAGGAGCAACTCATGAGGGACTATAGAAATATGTTATTTACTCCAGGGAGCCCCCAGGGAGAGCTGAGGGGAACCTAAATCCAGAGCCACATCACTGCATGCACAGACAGACTGCTACCTGCCTTGGTCTCCTTTTCTTTGCCCAAGTGAAGGGGGTTAATCTGAGATATTTACATGTAGTAACCTGTGTCTGTCCCAGAGTCAGCAGTGACCAATGAGTTCAGAATTCTCAGGGGTAAAAGCATGAATCAGTCACAGAGCTTCAGAGCCTCAGCTTCCTCCAAGTACTCACTGGTGGCCTTCTCTCCCTTGGCTCAGGAAATAGTAATCCAATTCCTGTGTCATCCTCATCAGGGCTTTGGAGTCAGACTGTGACACACACTGATCCAATTGCCCGAAGCAGTTTACTCAGAGCTGGGTTACAAGGGATCCAGTTCTACCTCTATGACTCGCCTTGTCTCCATCTGTGACACTTCAGAATCCTCCAAGGTCACCCCTCCCCACCTCTGCTCTGCTAGGAACACAAGGCCCCATGGTTCTAAGATCACCAGACCTGTCCACAGAAGCTTAGTTCTGTCATCAGCCTCTTTTTTGATTGATTTCACCTTGCTGTTTTTCAAATCCCCAACAACTCCCATTTCTTCCTGACCAGTGTGGACAAGGCTTTATTTTTCTCTCACCCCAAAGTCACCACTTCCATCACTTTCTACTCTTTGGGCAGTGGTTGCCAATCTGCTTCCATGTTGGAACCCTGAACCCAAGGCTCCTTTCAGTTACAACACCACATCCTCTTGCCTGTTCACTAGGGACAATTGTTTGACCTTTCACATCAGGGGATTTTGAGAGTGAAGGTGAGTGCCATTAGTACTTACACTAAAATAGCAGGCATAAGACAAGATGGTCCCATGATAGCCTGAGTGCAAGCCCCACAGTTTGCAAACCTATAGCCAGACGTTTGAAATGCCACAGCTCTCCTTTGTGAGCTCCACTTAAAACATTCAAATCTTGCCAGAATGCAGCAGTCATTTAGCCTGCATGATACGTTCATGTCTTTTGGGTCATGTGTACTGCAGGTCTCTGACTGTCCCCTAGACCAGCTAAAGTTCTGCTTTAAAAGTCAAGCTCCCAGAATGAGTGGTTAAGTCTGGGGTGTCATTACAGGCAAGACCAAGGAGGTTGCACTCACACACAGCTGTTCTCTTCACAGTTTCAGTGCTGCCCTTCCCCCAACTGCCCTAACCTTCCACCTTTCTCTTAGCATCTTACCTCAGCTCCTCTTACCCTAGTCCTAAAGGACTCACCAAACTCAAAGGAGCTATAAATACCCATATCCCACAGTCTGCTCCTGCAGGGACTCACCTTCAGAACTGTGTTCTATTTAGCAAATGCTGGCACTGTGATTTGCCATCCTGTGTGTGCCAATTTGATGATGAGAGACAGAATCCAACTCAAACCAGGCTAGCTCAAAAGGGGAGTTCAAACATCTAAGAAAGTTCATGAGACTTTGAAGGCCAGGATGTGGCTGAACTTGGAAAGAGTACAGCTAGAAATTCAAGTGCTACTGGGACTCCGTGTTTGTCCCCTAAATAAGCAACCTTCCCATGAAGCAAAAGACAGTTCCAGTGGTCCTGACACCAGACTCATCTTAACCATGATCTCATCTGGACAGGAAACAAAACATGGTTATGGGAGACACCTGGATCACTCCTCTTGACTATAAGAAGTAGCACCTTTCTGTTTCCACTTAATGCATTTAATGCTTATGCAGGAGACTGCTTGAAGCAGATGCTGTAAGACAACATACTGAAAGCATCTGCCCTAGCCCACCTGCCTCCTGCACCCCCATCAAAGGAAAGGACCCATAGGAAAAGCATCCCTCCATCTTACATCCACCATCCCATAAAGTCACTCTTTCCTCTCTCAAAAATAGTGGCTCTCTAGGACATAACACCTGTCCCATTTTTTCCAGGCTAGGACTTAAATTTGAAACAACAGTGGCAAAAAACCAAAACAAAACAACAATAACAACAAAAGTGTCTCTGACACAGAAAAGGACAGTGGTGGCAGCCTGGGCCTAAGTCACCTTCAGGAAATGGACCAGCTAAACGGAACCATCCCTGGCCTCTGCTTCATGATTTTCTATACATTTTAAGGTATAGGAAATGGGGAGAGGGACCTAGACATTACCCCCTTCTCTTTCCTGATTTTTTTTCCTGGAATACAGGAAAATTAAGGCTGCAAGTGAGAACCAGAGCTATACATGCATGTGCCTGAGTGTGTGCGTGTGCATGTGTGTGATTCATAACTCATCATTGCTTATGTGTGTACTTGGAACATGAAACCCCAGTAGCCCTGAGGTTATCCTTGGCTGGGAGGACCTGCAGTGGGTCTTGGCAAATACCTTAGTCTAGATCCTGTGAGACATGCTGCTTGGACCAATGTCTCCCTAGTACACGATAATCGCTGCATCTGCCAGAACTGGCTTTGGGTGAGATTCACGGCTCTTTCCCTGCCAAGGTCTCTGCTGAAGTCTTCGGTCAGCAATGGCTAATGGCCGCATAAAGGAGGATGTTCATTTTGTTTCATCAGGACACGTGATTATTGTCTGGCACAACTTAATGCATTTGATGAAGAGAACTGATTTCAGCATACTGGGTCTTAGAAAAGGTGAGGTTCAAAATTCTCCGCTGAAACCTACTTGGGTCCATCTCGTGACATCTGCTGAAGCTGATTGGTTAGAACTAACAGAAGGAGGAGGAAGTAGTTGAGAATTGAGCTGCTGGGATATGCACTCCAACAACCTAGTGCTGCCCATCAAAGCTAGGTGAGCCCATCTAAGGCTCCCTCTGCTTCGAGTCAGCCACCCTCACGTTCTTGCATGTTTGCAGCCCTCTAAGGGCCAGTTGCCTTTAGCTCTTCTTGCTGTTTCTGCTGCCTCTGAGAAGGCCCTGACAATTTGTCTTTTTCTTTTTCTTTTTTTTTTTTTAAAGATTTATTTATTTATTTATTATATGTAAGTACACTGTAGCTGTCTTCAGACACTCCAGAAGAGGGCGCCAGATCTCGTTACGGATGGTTGTGAGCCACCATGTGGTTGCTGGGATTTGAACTCTGGACCTTCGGAAGAGCAGTCGGGTGCTCTTACCTGCTGAGCCATCTCACCAGCCCAATTTGTCTTTTTCTATTGCCCCAGCCCACTAGACAAGCCAGCTGCCTGTGACATGCACCTCCACCCAGTTTCTTCTAGTACAACAAACAGCTTCTCATTTCCGCCCTCTCAGTGCCCTTTCCTCCAGTTCTTCCTTGGGTCAGGCTGTGTCCCTTGCTCACTAGATTAGTCACGAGCGTTTCGACTTTCAGCTGAGTTTCACCACGTGGGTCCATTTCCTCATCTTCCCTCTGCTCTCACATGTCCTTCACCTCTGACATCTCCAGCTTGCTGTCAGATGAACTGGCATTCCCTCTGTGGAGGACTGGGCATCTTTGTCCAGGGTCTTGCTCTCTATACACACTAGGAGACAAACCTGTCTGTCCCCATTCAAATAGTACAATTGGTGCCATCTGATTTACATAGAATCTCTGTCCTGCTCCCTTCTTCATCTAAACCTAGGAGTCCATTCTCCTCACTTTGCACATTGGCAGCTGCAAGCTATTGCTCCCACCTCCTTCACTCATGCTCTGGATTATCCCTGGCTACTTTCTCATCATGCTTAGCATTCTCTCTAGTTCTTTCTTATCCAAAGATCCAGCTTTTCTCCCTCTATCTCTTCCTTACCCATATCCTTTCTTTCCTGCAGGCTTTAAGTGTTTTCCCGGGGTGGCCCTTTCATTCCCCCTCTCAGAGAGCCTGCCATTGCTGTGGCCTGCAGCATGGTAGTTTGTAGAAACCAAAATTCCCCTTCCCCCAGACTTCCTAGTCTTTTTAAATTTTTTTTTCTCAAAGCATGCTTAAGGCACTATGCTTGGAACAGTTCCTAACTGCAAAGCTGAATTCATAGCCTTCCTCTTTGGTCACACATTTAAACTACCAAAACAGTTCTTGATAATACAATAAAGAGAGGGGGAGGTGGGGGAGAGAGAGAGGATGAGCAAGAAAGAGAGACAGAGACAGAGAGGATGAGAGAGAGAAGTTAACTGCAGTAGAAGGGCTGTGATGAAAATACTAACATCTTTGTAATGCCTGTGTTCAAAATGGATTCTTTCAGTACAACAATGTAATAGTGTGATGATTGTTGATTTTGCATTTTCATTTCATGCTTAAAGCCATCTATCAAGTACTTAACAGGGCATTTACATGTGTAAAGGACTCAGTCCCACCCTGGGAATACAAGGTCTTAGGCTGTAGTATCAGAGGAAACAGCAGTTGTTTCACTGAAGAGTCTAGAACCCTTGTTCCTCAGATGGTTCTTGTGAGGGTAGTAAGCGAAATTGAAAAATTTGCAGGGCTCCCTTGTGCAGTAGGGAAAGGCTGTTGAAGGCTGAGGGCTAGCTGCATGAAGCCTAGAGGAGGCAAAGGGTACTTCAAAGGCTGCAGAGGGCTATGAAGGACCTGGAAGCCAGGCACTGACCTTGTGTTCTATCAGGACTGCAAGGGGGATTTCCCATTAAGCACTGTCAGATTGGCTGGTTAGACAGCTGAGCTGGAGTGAATCCTTTTTATGATTAATTCTTCATGACAAAATTCTTATGTTGATGACATAAAATCGGCGTGTGTGAGTGAATCCTTTTTATGATTAATTCTTCATGACAAAATTCTTATGTTGATGACATAAAATCGGCGTGTGTGTGTGTGTGTGTGTGTGTGTGTGTGTTTGTGTGTGTGTGTGTGTGTGTGTGTGTGTGTGTGTGTTTGTGTGTGTGTGTGTGTGTGTGTGTGTGTGGTTACTGACTGGGTTAAGTAAAACAAGCCATAAAAGGGCATGTTCTGCATGACCCCACTCAGATGTGGAATCTATAAACACTGGTTTCCAGGAAGGAAAGTCTAGATCCTAGAACAACGTTTACCTGATGCTAGGTGTATTGATTGTGTTGAGAGGTTGGTCATGGGTTACAGAGTTAAAGGTAGATGGGAGGTGACCATGACTCTATACTTCATGGGAGGGTGAACATGGCTCTATACTTCATGGGAGGGTGAACATGGCTCTATACTTCATGGGAGGTGACCATGGCTCTACACTTCATGGGACAAAATTGGGATTCTGATTCACAAGAACACCTTATGGATTTGAAAATCATGAGAAGAGATTTTGAGGTCTCATCACAAAGAAATGAAGAGTTTGAGGTAATATATCCAGTAATTCACCAGATTTTTTTCATTATGCACTGTGTGTTTGGGTGGAAGTAGCAGCAGAGACTCATAAATATGCACCAGAAGTTAAAATATTTGTCAAAAGAAAAACTAATATCCAAATTCTTGAACAGGATCACTGGTGTTTATCTATCTATATCCACTACAGAACTTTCAGTGGAGCCCTCCAGAAACTATGAGAAATGTACAAGCATTGCATTTCATGAGAGAGAAACAGAGACAGAGACAGACACAGAGAGGGAGACACAGAGAGACAGACGGGGAGACACAGGGAGAGACAGACGGGGAGACACAGGGAGAGACAGAGGGGGAGACAGAGGGAGAGACAGAGGGGGAGACAGAGGGAGAGAGAGAGGGGGAGAGACGGGGAGGAGAAGGGGAGAGGGGAAGAGGGGGAGGGGGAGGGGGAGGGGGAGGGGGAGGGGGAGGGGGAGGGGAGGGGGAGAGGGAGAGGGAGAGGGAGAGGGAGAGGGAGAGGGAGAGGGAGAGGGAGAAGGCATGGGGAGACAGCAGCAAGCCCTTGGTCTGCTGGGAACTCATTTTAAGCACTTCCTCTTTCTCTGGGGTCCGTTTAAAGGTATTCCAGTTCAGTTCTTTATTATGAGCAGTGAGTGTTCAAGAAGAGGAAGGAAGCAAATAGCCATCCTTCCTGAGTACCTGGGCTATTTTTGGTCAGATGTGTGGTTGGAGCCTCATCTGAAGCTTGGCACTAAGTTTCAATTGAGTTGGTCAAGGTTGTAATCACCAAATCTCATCTTTCAGCTTTGGCTTCAAAGAGCCAAAGTGCAGGATGCTCAGTGATGTGTGGGGATAGTGGTACCTTCCATTTCTCTATCATCTTTTCTGACCATGTGGTTCCTTTTACATTAAAGGTGTTTTGTTCATTAAGGAAACAGTCTGTTTTCATTGTTTGTAATTTCTTAAGAATCATGCTATGTACAACCAAAACATCAAAATCCCCACACAAAATTTTACAACTCTTCCAGAAATATGACCCTAATAAGCATGTTTGTCTTTGGTCTATTCTTAGTATGTCTTCAAACTCTCTAAGTTCTATTAGGAATCCCATGTTCCCTTACACACAGAGAGGACTCCCACAGAAAGAGCCTTTGTGTACTTGCTTGTTTGAGACATGAACTAAAGTCCCCAACTTTTGTGAGCTTTGTGATCACACTGCAATCTACCTGACTCTGGGTAAAGTTAAGTAAGAGTTAAGTCCAAGACCAAGACTCAAACTCTAATCTACAGTCTAAAAGTCTTACCTGAGTAAGACTGAGTATCTTTCCAGAAAAAGGCCTCCTTACACAGTGGCATGCCTCAGAAAATTTATCCCCAGGACAAGTCTCATTGCTGTCTATGACAAAATTATCTTCAGTCATACAATGGAATGAAATAGATTACAACTACAGCCAGACATGAAGAACAGACAACAAAATCTTTATTCTATTGAATTAAAATCAATGTTATTGCCAGTAAAAAAAGAAAAGCAAAATAAATAAAATAAATATTATAGGACAAACAAGCAAAGGAAAATGATTCATTTTAATTGCATGAATATATTTTTGAGAGAGAAAAAATATCTGTGAGATAAAGAATCATAAATTCATTTCTAGTCCCTTTAATTTTATTTTTAATTGGATATTTTCTTTATTTACATTTCAAATGTTGTTATCCCCTTTCCTGGTTTCCCCTCCAAAAAAACCTCCCCCATATCCTTCCCCCTCCCCCTGCTCACCAACCCACCCACTCCCATTTTCTGGCCCTGAAATTTACCCATACTGGGGGATACAGCCTTCATAGGACAAAGGGCGTCTCCTCCCATTGATGACCGAGTAGGTCATCCTCTGCTGCATATGCAGCTAGAGCCATGAGTCCCACCATGTATTTTCTTTGGTTGGTGGTTTAGTCCCTGGGAGCTCTGAGAGTACTAATTAGTTCATATTGTTGTTCCTCCTATGGGGCTGCAGACCCCTTCAGCTCCTTGGGTCCTTTCGCTAGCTCCTTCATTGGGGATCAGTGTATCTGGTTTTATGTGAAGGTCCTTGATCCACTTGGGCTTGAGCTTTGTAAAAGGAGATAAGAATGGGTAGATTGACTTGCCTTCTACATGATAACTGCCAGTTAAGCCAGCACCATTTGTTGTCTTTTTTCCACTGGGTGGTTTTAGCTCCTTTGTCAAAGATCAAGTGACCATAGGAGTGTGGGATCATTTCTGGGTCTTAAATTCTATTCCACTGATCTACTTGCTTGTCACTGTACCAATACCATGCAGTTTCTATCACAATTTCTCTGTAGTACAGACTGAGGTCAGGCATGGTGATTCCATCAGAGGTTCTTTTATTGTTGAGAATAGTTTTTGTTATCCTGGGTTTTTTTGTTATTCCAGATGAATCTGGAAATTGTTCCTTCTTAGTCTATGAAAAACTGAGTTAAATTTTGATGGGGATTGTACTGAATGCATAGGTTTTGGCAAAATGGACATTTTTACTACATTAATCCTGCCAATCCACAATCATGGGAGATCTTTCCATCTTCTGAGATCTTCTTTGAATTCTTTCTTCAGAGACTTGAAGTTCTTATCATACAGATCTTTCACTTGCTTAGTTAGATTCACATCAGGATATTTTATATTATTTGTGACTATTGTGAAGGGTGTTGTATCCCAAATTTCTTTCACAGCCTGTTTATCCTTTTGTAGAGGAAGGCCACTGATTTGTTTGAATTAATTTTATATCCAGAAACTTTGTTAAAGTTGTTTATCAGGTTTAGGAGTTCTCTGATGGAATTTTTGGCGTCACTTAAGTATACTAACATATCACCTGCAAAGAGTGATACTTTGACTTCTTCCTTTCCAATTTGTATCCCTTTGATCTCCTCTGGTTGTCTGATTGCTCTGGCAAGGACTTCAAGTCCTATATTGAAAAGGTAGGGAGAAAGTGGGTATCCTTGTCTAGTCCCTGATTTTAGTGGGATTGCTTCAAGTTCAAATTGCTTCAAATGGAGGGCCATTTAGTTTGATGTTGGCTACTAGTTTGCTCTATATTGCTTTTATTATGTTTAGGTATGGGCCTTGAGTTCCTGATCTTTCTAAGACTTTTATCATGAAGGGGTGTTGGATTTTGTCAAATGCTTTCTCAGCATCTAATGAGATGATCATGTGGTTTTTGTCTTTGAGTTCATTTATATAGTGGATTATGTTGATGGATTTCTGTATATTGAACCATTCCTGCATCCTTGAGATGAAGCCTACTTTATCATGATGGATGACCTTCAAATCCATAAGGTGTTCTTGTGAATCAGAATCCCAATTTTGTCCCATGAAGTATAGGGCCATGTTCACCCTCCCATGAAGTATAGAGTCATGGTCACCTCCCATCTACCTTTAACTCTGTAACCCATGACCAACCTCTCAACACAATCAATACACCTAGCATCAGGTAAACGTTGTTCTAGGATCTAGACTTTCCTTCCTGGAAACCAGTGTTTATAGATTCCACATCTGAGTGGGGTCATGCAGAACATGCCCTTTTATGGCTTGTTTCACTTAACCCAGTCAGTTACCACACACACACACACACACACACACACACACACACACACACACACGCCGATTTTATGTCATCAACATAAGAATTTTGTCATGAAGAATTAATCATAAAAAGGATTCATTCCAGCTCAGCTGTCTAACCAGCCAATCTGACAGTGCTTAATGGGAAATCCCCCTTGCAGTCCTGATAGAACACAAGGTCAGTGCCTGGCTTCCAAGTCCTTCATAGCCCTCTGCAGCCTTTGAAGTACCCTTTGCCTCCTCTAGGCTTCATGCAGCTAGCCCTCAGCCTTCAACAGCCTTTCCCTACTGCACAAGGGAGCCCTGCAAATTTTTCAATTGATGTTTATTCTAAGGTGATAAATTGTTTTGAAATTGGGTTTTGCTTTCCCATGGTTGTAGTTATAGTCTAATATTTCAAAAGAAACTTTAAAATTCTGAAATCTGTCCTCAGGGCAAGAGGAACTAAGCTCTGAGCAGCCTCTGCAAGGCTTGTGTGACTTTCTTTTGTCTTGCAAACAGTGCCTAAGGAAGCTCTGGAAACTTGCCTCTCCTTGCCTTCAGCGAAAATTCCTTTTAGCTAAAATAACACAGTTGCAGATCTATCCAGATATTGTTCTAAATAAAGTTTAAATTCTAAGTTTATAAAAAGGTCAATCAGGCTGTAGAATTTATCAGGACATTGCGATTTGACTTGCCTACTTCATGTAAAGTTATTATAGATTTAAGTTTGTTTTTTCCTTTGCATCTGGAAAATTGTAAGATTTTGCTTCTAGTGAGCTTGTAATCACTGGAAAATTTTGCCTCTAGGTATGGCTTATATAGCCTTACCTCATGTAAGAAAAATTCTTAGTGTCTCTGCTTCAATACAAGAAGCTAAGAGTTTGACTCTTTCAGTGTATATTGTTTCCTAAGTGGAAAGTATTTTATTAGCTAATGTCTCTCAAGGGAAGTTTACTTTAAATCCTTGCTCTCACACAAGGAGCTTTTAAGTTCTGGGGAGTAGCTGTTGCTCCAGAAAAGATTCAGAGGCAATATCTTTTGAATACTTAGGGTTTTAGTTATACTATAAAATTGTGGTACAGAAAATCTAAGAACGAAAATTGATTTGCTTCAAAATTTTATTTTCAAAAGCTTCCAGGAGATGTTAATTGGCTAAGACCTCACCTTAAACTCACCACAGGAGAACTTAAGCTTTTGTTAGGTGCTATTAAGTGAGACACAAATTAACTGACAAAGAACAAAAGGCTTTGCAGAAAATAAAGAAAGCTTTTATAATTGTTATCAATTATAATCAATGGTAATTAAATATTAGCTATGCCAAGAGCAATTCTTTGGCAAGAGAAAACATTATTGTAAAGTCATTTTTCTTCTCTTCCCGGCCAACTGTTGGCCCACATGGAGCGGCCAGCTGCTGGCTGCTGGCTGCTGCTGGGCGGGGTTTTGGGGTATGCATCTTTCCCTGAGTGGTGGCTGCGTGGGAGGCCACCAGAAAGCAGGCACCTTTGTAGCCAACTCTGGGGAGGGCCGCTCTTGCCATTGCCCCCATGAGCCTCCACTTGTCCCTGCTGCCACCCCCGCTCAGGCTTCCTGGCCTACAGCAGATTGGGCAGCTTCAGCCTCTTCAGTTATTGGGCCTGTGCTCAAAAACAACCCTTTTATGGGATAAAAGTATATGTGAATTGGATCACACGCTTATTCTTTTGAGTATTCTCCTGATTCAGCACATATAATTAAATTGTGTGCTGTAGATGGTGTTTTAAAGTGAATAATCAAGCTTTAATTTGTATGTTTACATATATATATATGTTCCTTTAAGAAGACTGCTTTTGGACAGTTAAGAATTTGTCCTGGGTTGCCTGGAAAAGACCCCCACCCCCCAGGATTTGCTTTTGTGTTATAGAGATTTACATAAAGCTTTAGCTGATAAAGATTACAGATAGCTCCTGAAAGGATACAAACTCAGAATCCTTATAATTATTTGAGTTTTAGACTTACTAATCGAACTGTTTCTCCCCAGAAGATAGTTATTCACAGAGACAACTTAAGGACTTTGAATGATTTTCAAAAATTGTTAGGTGATGTTAATTGGCTTCACCCCTATTTAAAGCTTACTACAGGGGAGTTGAAACCTTTATTTGATATTCTTAAAGGGAGTTCTGATCTACCTCCCCTAGATCTTTAGCCTCAGAAGGATTGCTGGCCTTGAGACTAGTGGAAAAGGCTATTGAAAAACAATTTGTCACTTATGTAGATTACTCTTTGCCTTTATATTTGTTAATTTTTAATACGTCATATGCCTACAGGATTGTTATGGCAAAAGTCTCCTCTAATGTGGATACATTCAAGGATTTCTCCTAAATGTAATATCTTGCCATATTATGAAGCAGTAGCTCAGATGATTATCCTTGGAAGGAAGCAGGCACTAACTTATTTTGGCAAAGAGCCAGATATCATTGTTCAGCCTTACAGTGTAGGTCAGGACAGTTGGCTGAAACAGCACAGTACAAATTGGTTGCTTACTCAAATAGGGTTTAAAGTAACTATAGACAGCCACTATCCTCAAGATAGGTTGATAAAGGTTTTAAATGTATATGAGGTGATATTTCCTAATATGACCTCTTTAAACCCTTACACAATGCTCTTCTGGTGTTTACTGATGGCTCCTCTAAAGGGCGAGCTGGATATCTTATAAATAATCAACAGGTAATCATAAAGACTCCTGGTCTCTCAGCTCAACTAGCAGAATTAACAGTCAAGTATTTGAGATGTTTTGTCAACAATTTAATAATTCTCAAAGACAGGGTATTGTGGAACTTTAAAAACTCTTCTTCGTAGAAAACAAAGAAAGGGGGAAATTATATCCCCATGCACATTATTTAAATCATACTTTTATTTTAAGAATTTTGAAATTTGGATGTCAAGGAACTTAATAAATGCCTCACAGTATCTTAAAACCAGACATAATCATGTCTAGGTGAGAATGAAAAGGATCTACTTATTGGCATATGGCTTGATCCTGAGCAGCTACCTTATTGGGAAAGGGAAAAGCATAGGTTCTCTTCACAGAACTCTGCAGAAGCATGACGGTTAATTTGTGTGACAAGTTGACAGGTAAGTTCACTGAGTACCCTGACTGTAGTGACAAGAAAGTTGAATTGGATATATGTTTTTGACCCACCTTTGTTTGCCATTTTCCCAGTTTGGACAAGCTAAGCTGCCTTGCTTCAAGCTTTTTAAACCTTTTGGGACATAGAACATTAGAGACCGTGTAATCTGACTTAGAAAGATTAGTCACAAGAAGGAGATATAGTGATTCTTCTCCTTCCCTCAACGTGACCGGCTCAATTCTAGCTCAATCTTGGACTGGTCTAGTAATAATTCCAGTATTAGAGATTCCTAGGGAAGATAGCTAAAATCTTAATTACCTAGCAAAGTTAATTTGGAGCACAGCCTCCACTCACAGAGAAGCTGCAGCCTTTCTGCAATTCTCAAAGCCACCTCCCTCATACTGGGAGCTCTAAGTCAAAGCTTGATCGTTGCTAAATTGCAATTGAATGGAATACGTGGACTTCTCCAAAGAAGCTTTGCTACTGTTGCTTTTCACTGCCTCGACTTTTGTTTTTCAAGCAGGTCAGTCAATGCCCTTCAGCCTGACTGCAGCAGGTGTGCAGCCTTGCCTCCAACAGCGCAGGTGGCAGTTATTAATCTTCATGAGGAAGCACTCTAATTACACATTGTGGCTTTGGTCTGAATTGGGAATAAGGTGTGCTAATGAGGGCCGGACAGTCAATGATGGGCACCCAGATCTCGGAACCATACCAATCTAAGACAGAGGTACATGGCAAAAGGTCATGGCTGTTGATAACACACCACAGAGCCATGTTTTGTGTGACACAAACTAGCTACACGTAGCCTCCATGACAGAATTGGATGGTTCGGGAAGATCTAAGATTTCCTAAGACAGGCACAGCCGCCAGCCACCATAATTCCCAGGCAGGACTATAGAGCATAAATAAATTTTATGCCTCAGTCCGTTTTTTTTAATATTAATAACAGGGGGGAAATGTAACCTCCTCCAGCCTAGGCAGGCTGGTTCAGACCTTATGCCACTGAGGTGGGGTCACCTGCAGTGCAGCTCCTCCAACTCAGCTAGCTTCCTTTGATGTGACACTGCCTACCACCTGCCATGAGGCCGAACCGGTTCTCCAAGATTTTCTGGAGTTAACTGCAACCTGTAAATTTGGCGACTTACTGCTAAAAGGCTGTGCTGACAACTTGGCATCATGACATCAAGAAACTTGGCATGGCAGGGGATGGGTTCCCCCCTTTATAAGCGCAGACTTTTATTAAACATTTGAGCTTTGATCAGGAAACTTGACTTAGCTCCATTCTTTCTCTAGACCGCCTAGTTTCCCCTCTCTTTTCAGCCCCAGCTTGCCTCCCAGGTGAAACCCGGTTCATGTTAGCTGCAGGCCGGCTTCCAACAAATTGGGTAGAGTACCTTCTGTTTCTATTTTGTGCAATAGTTTGAGGAGCATTTGTATTAGGTGTTCTTTGAAGGTGTGATAGAACTCCGCACTAAACCCATCAGGTCCTGGGCTTTTTTTTTTTTTTTTTTTTTTTTTTTTTTTTGGTTGGTTGGTAGACTTTTAATGACTGTTTCTACTTCTTTAGGGGATATGGGAATGTTTAGATCGTTAATCTGATCCTGATTTAACGTTGGTACCTGGTATCTGTTTAGAAAGTTGTCCATTTCATCCAGGTTTTCCAGTTTTGTTGAGTATAGCCTTTTGTAGTATGACCTGATGATTTTTTGGATTTCCTCAGTTTCTGTTGTTTTGTCTCCCTTTTCGTTTCTGATTTTGTTAATTAGGATGCTGTGTCTGTACCCTCTGGTTAGTCTGACTAAATGTTTATGTATTTTGTTAATTTTGTCAAAGAACCAGCTCCTGGTTTGGTTGATTCTTTGTATGGTTCTTTCTGTTTCTGCTTGGTTGATTTCAGCCATGAGTTTGATTATTTCCTGCCATCTACTCCTCTTGGGTGAATTTGCTTCTTTTCATTCTAGAGCTTTCAGGTGTGCTGTCAAGCTGCTAGTGTATGCTTTCTCCATTTCTTTTTGGAGGCACTCAGAACTATGAGTTTTCCTCTTAGATCTGCTTTCTTTGTGTCCCATAACTTTGGGTACATTGTGGCTTCCTTTTTATTAAACTCTAGAGAGACTTTAATTTTTTTTCTTTATTTTTTTCTTGACCAAGTTATCATTGAGTAGAGTGTTTGTTCACCTTCCACATGTATGTGAGCTTTCTATTAATTATGTTGTTATTGAAGATCAGCCTTAGTCCTTGGTGATCTGATAGAATGCATGGGATTATTTCAATCTTATATCTGTTGAGGCCTGTTTTGAGACCTATTATATGGTCAGTTTTGCAAAAGGTACCCTGAGGTGCTGAAAAGGAGTTATACCCTTTTGTTTTAGGATAAAATGTTCTAAGATATCTGTTAAATCCATTTGTTTCATAACTTCTGTTAGTTTCACTGTGTCTCTGTTCAGTTTCTGTTTCCATGATCTGTCCATTGATGAGAGTGGGCTATTGAAGTCTACCACTATTATTGTGTGCACTGCTATGTGTGTTTTGAGCTTTAGTAAACTTTCTTTAATGAATGTGGATGCCCTTGCATTTGGAGTATAGATGTTCAGATATTTGAGTTCCTCTTGGTAGATTTTATCTTTGATGAGTATGAAGTTTCCCTTCTTATCTTTTTTGATAACTTTACGTTGAAATTCAATTTTATTATTTATTATTTATTAGAATGGCTACTCCAGCTTGTTTCTTGGGACCATTTTCTTGGAAAATTGTTTTCCATCCTTTTACTCTGAAGTAGTTTCTGTCTTTGTCACTGAGGTGGGTTGTATGCAGCAAACTGTTGGGTCCTGTTTATGTAACCAGTCTGTTAGTCTGTGTATTATTATTGAGTCCATTGATATTAAGAGATATTAAGGAAAAGTAATTGTTGCTTCCTGTTATTTTTGTTGTTAGAGTTGGAATTCTGTTCATGTGGCTATCTTCTTTTAGCTTTGCTGAACGATTACTTTCTTGCTTTTTCTAGGGCATAGTTTTCCTCCTTGTGTTGGAGTTTTCCCTTTATTATCCTTTGAAGGGCTGGATTTGTGGAAAGATATTGTGTAAATTTGGTTTTGTCATGGAATATCTTGGTTTCTCCATCTATGGTAATTGATAGTTTTGCTGGGTATAGTAGCCTGAGGTAGCATTTGTGTCCTCTTATGGTCTGTATGACATCTGCCCAGGATTTTCTAGCTTTCATAGTCTCTGGGGAGAAGTCAGGTGTATTTTGATAGGTCTGCCTTTATATGTTACTTGAACTTCTTCCCTTACTGCTATTAGTCTTCTTTGTTTTGTGCATTTGGTGTTTTGATAATTATGTCACAGGAGGAATTTCTTTTCTGGTCCAAACTATTTAGAGTGCTGTAGGCTTCTTATATGTTCATGTGAATCTCTTTCTTTAGGTTAGGGAAGTTTTCTTCTATAATTTTGTTGAAGATATTTACTGGCCCTTTAAATTGGCAATCTTCCTTCTTGTCTATACTTATTATCCTTAGGTTTGGTCTTCTCATGACCTGCTCCTGCAGTTCTCACCATTTCTGTAATCACTTTCCAACAAAATGATACTTAGGAATGAAGAACACTTTCTACAGCTATTTTGTTTTAATATGTTAATAACTTTGTTTCTAAAATTTAAATACTATTCACCATACTTAGATTCCTAGTTTATTATTTATTTTATTCTTTCATTCATTTGTTCATTCATCCATCCATCCATCCATCCATTTATTCATTAGTTGGCTGTTTTTGAGACAGTCTCACTAAATAATCCATGCTGGGCTTAAATTCATGATCTTACTGCTTTTACATCCCAACTTCTGGAATTGTAGATCAAGTCATCTTTGCCTAGCTTGAATTCCTATTTTAATAAGTTTTGATAAAAAATTTCTTTCTCCCTTTTTCTCCAGAATTTTCACAGAGTTGTACTATTTAGTGGAAGGGCCTCAAACTTTGAAGCCAGGTAAACTTGAGCCTCAACCTCAGGTTTACCATGCACTAGCAAGTGTCTTACCTGCTTCTCCAGTCTCTCACAGTTTCAGTCTTCCACTAGGCTAAGGATAATAATAATGCACTTGATGAAGAACCTGTTTGCTTTCTATGAGGGTGTTTCCCAGATTTGCAAAAGGAAAGCTTCACAGAACAAGAAGTCATGTTTTGACTGTTTCTAATTGAACCAACTCTGTAATGCCCAAACATGGACTTTTGTAAACCCCTGCCTGGGCCTAGGCTCTGCAAAAGAGTCCCACTCTGGCTTTGGTAATCAAGGCAATTTAGGATGGAAACCAATACTCCTAACACACTGCTAACTCTAATGCAAAGCAAGTTTGGAAGAGCTTTCCTCTGAGAATATTAGGACCTCAGATTGCCAAATTCATAGCGTTCTGAGATTCTTTTTCTCCTAAATAGAATTAGAATACCCCATTATTATGGCTACCACAAAAAGGTATGTGCTATCTAGTCTTACAGCAACTTGACACAAGCTAGAGTCATCTTAGAGAAGGAAACCTCAATAGAGAAAATGCCTTTTTAAGATCAGGCTGCAGGCAAGCCTGTAGGGCATATTTTTAATTAGTGATTGATGTGGGAGGGTTCAGTCCATGTGGGTGGTGCTACCTCTGGACTGGTGGTCTTGGACTTTATAATAAAGAAGGCTGAGCAAGCTAGTAAGCAATACCCCTCTATGGCCTCAGTTCCTGTCTCCAGTTTTCTGCCCTGTTTGAGTTCCTGTTGTAACTTCTTTAAATGATGAATAGTGATATGGAAGAGTAAGCCAAATAAACCCTTCCCTCCCCAAGTTGCTTTAGTTATGGTGCTTCATAATAACAAAAGTAACCCTAAGACAAGGTCCTTGAGTGCCACTGAGTTAGTTCATGGATTGTGACTATGAAGTGTCACACACAGCATCTGAGACCCTAGGGTATCCATCGTTTCTCATCTCTTTTCACTAACTTCAGTGGGAAAGCCATGACTTAGTTTTCTATTCCTAAACACTATCATTTCTATAATATCATTTAGATTTGGCCTGTCTTCCTTAGCTCCTTCCCCCAGCCAATTCTCAATTACTCCTGGTGATATTGAGTGGTGACAGGTTTAGTCTTTCACTGTCCTTACAAGAGAAACTTGGTCAGTCTATTCAGAGAGCTATTATCAACTCCCCATACCCTGACGTTAGCATTAGTATAATGTAATGCCTTACTTCTGCTCTGGGATTTCCCAGGCAAAAGACACTAGGAAAGAAGCAGTAAGCAGAAAACAATACTACATCCTGCTAGTAAAATCCTGCGGTTAGAATTAAGTGGCTCTGGTTCCCCACCCTGCTCTCTGAACAAGGATGGACCTGAGGCATATTGGTAAGTTGTTTGCCATTCAATTTTGTTTCAAAAAAAAAAAAAAAAAAGAATCAGGGGCCAGATGCAACTTTAACACCAGTTTTAAGAAGAAATAAGAAATGAACAAGGAAAATTAGAGCCTTCCACTGTACTGAAGGAATGACTAGGATAGTTCTCCTACAAAGTAAGACTCATGCTAAGGGCCAACCTTAGTGAAATACTTCTCTCTGTAATATTTGGAAAATGTTCTACCAAAAGGACACAGAGGCATGTATAAATTATGTTACTGAGTGCATGTTTGCTGGTATAGAATCACCAATCTGTGTACAGTGGAATAACCTGCAGTTACTTTTAGGGCTCTACGGGAGGATGGTTAGGGGAGGTAACTGTAGTGGGAGAAGCTGGATAGGCAAATGTTCTGCTCCCTCCTGCTTTCTGGACAGACCTAACAAAGATACTTCTTGGGTTTCAGTAAGAAAATTGGAATGAATTTTCTTTTATTCTCTCTCTTTCTGGCTATTGCAGTTAAATTACACACAAAGAAGGTGAAAGATGTCTTAAGCAGTTCTATAGCACTCCTCAGACTGTGTCTATCCTACAGAGATAAAAACTTAGGCAAGACCTGGATTTTCCAACAGTGTAAATGCCTAATCAGAGAGAGGAGACGACCTGTGTGTGTGTGTGTGTGTGTGTGTGTGTGTAGGTGTGTATTTGCATATGTGTATATGTATGTGTGTGTGCATGTGTGTGCTCTTTTCTTTTCATTCAAACTTCAAATATTCAGAAGACCATCTTGTTGCTATTTGAAGACACTCTTCCACCCTCAATCTTACGGGTTCAGAGAAGGTATCTTCAAGAAGGAGGATGGCCAGAAGTGAAATCCACTCCTAGATCCAAGGCTTCAGTGCTGTCCATTAATCTTCTTTGTGCTGAAAATATTCTTTCTTTTCAACTTCCTTTATCTCTCATATGTATGTTAATTAGACAAAAAATGTCAAGAATATTTGTGAATACATGGACCGCTACAAAGACATATTCAAATAAAATGCTTGATGAAATTTTAGACTTGTGGGGTTAATGAAATGGTTCTGTCAATAAAGGGCTTTCTGTATAAACCTGAGGACCTAAGGCCAGATGCAACAGTGTATCCACAGTGCTGAGATTGTAGACACAAGCAGATTCCTAGATATCACTGGCCAACCAGTGTGGCCAAATGAACGAGTGGTAGATTCAGTGAGAGACTCTCTGTCAAAAAAATAGGGTGGAGTGTGACAGGGAGCAGGGAATATGACCATTGCCTATGTACATCACACACACACACACACACACACACACCAAAAAGAAATTTCACATTCATATGGGAAGATGAAGTTTCATTGAATGGTTAAATTAATGAATCAAAAGGTGTTAATAGCTGACACATTAAAGATGATAGTATCAATTCCCTACTCTTACAATCTTAAGGTTTTTCCCCACATGATCCACTTAGAATCAACCCATGACATCTCCATGCAGAGTTGTAGTGAGAGATTGTTGACATTGTTTTGCTCACAGTCAACTGAAGATCAATTTCTCTGTTCAGACAGCCTTCTTCTGGGGTCCCTCACTGACTTCTGGGTAAACCGGTCTCCTGTTGTGCATACTTCTGGTTCTCTGATATGTGGTGGAGCAGAAGTCTCCGATTTGGTCAAGTCATCAGAGTTGATCCTAGTATGAAAAATTAATGAAGGACATGCTCTCTTCTTCCAGGAAATAGTTATGAGTTGCCCTCAGCTCAGATAATTTCTGACCTAGGAAGTAGAAATGTGTATATCAGGAGCCAACTCTTGAAGAGACTGCTGTTGCTCCTGGGCAGAGGTTGTGTCCTATAGAGTAGGAGCACTATGATCCATTTTCATTCTGATCTACCTGTCTCCCCTCCCCAGTTGCAGGTGCAAACCCTGCTGTGTTGCTGTACAAGTACACAAGTCAGATGGGTGTGGCTAGATGCTGTTCCTGTGTGGCCCAGAGCAAGGTGTGAGAGGCTGGTGTAGGTGCCTGATCCTATTGCTGCTAATGGGCATGTTCTAGGCATCACAGATGAAACTGGCTTTTTAAAGTGGCTTTCTATAGTTGAGACAATTGTTTAGCACATGTGAGGCCCTGGATTCCATTTCTTATACTAAAAATAATAATAATAAAAATTGGCTCTTAGGTAAAAATTAAAATGACAATTAAACACTTGACTAGAAGTGTCTTTTTTAAAATAGATGATATAAATTGAAAATGAGAATCCTCTAATAATTCCAGAATGGAATGTGATTCATTTCTGCTGGAATTAGACAGTTCAGAGCACCAAGATCCTTTGTTCTTTTTTTATATTGGATATTTTCTTTATTTACATTTTAAATGTTATCCCCTTTCCTGATTTCCCTCTGAAAACCCGATTGATGACCAACTAGGCCATCCTCTGCTATATATGCAACTAGAGCCATGAGTCCCACCATGTGTTTTCTTTGGTTGATGGTTTAGACCTCAAGTGGGGAGAGGCCGAGTCTGGTTGGTTCATATTGTTGTTCCTCCAATGGGGCTGCAAACCCCTTCAGCTCCTTGGGTCCTTTCTCTAGCTCCTCCAATGGGGACTCTGAGCTCAGCCCAGTGGTTGGCTGTGAGCATCCACCTCTGTATTTGTCAGGCACTGGCAGGCCTCTCAGGAGACAACTATAACAGGCTTCTGTCAGCAAGCACTTGTTCCCATCCACAAAAGTATCTAGGTTTGGTGATTGTATATGGGATGGATCCCCAGGTGGGCAGTCTCTGGATGGTCATTCCTTCAGTCTCTGCTGAACACTTTGTCTCTTTTCCATGGATAATTAAGAAGGGCCAAAGTATCCACACTTCGGTCTTCTTTCTTCTTGAGTTTTATGTGCTTTGTGAATTGTATCTTGGGTATTCTGAGCTTCTGGGCTAATATCCACTTATCAGTGAGTGTATATCATGTGTGTTCTTTTGTGATTGGGTTACCTCACTCAGGATGATATTTTCTAGTTCCACTCATTTGCCTATGAATTTCGTGAATTATCTCCTTGTACAAAGTTCAAGTCCAAGTGTATCAAGGACCTCCACATAAATCCAGATACACTGAAACTAATAGAAAAGAAAGTGGGGAAGAGCCTCAAGCATGTGGGCAAGGGGGGTGGTGGTGGATTTCCTTAACAGAATACCAAAAGCTTATGCTCTAAGATCAAGAATTGACAAATGGGACCTCATAAAATGACAAAGCTTCTGTAAGGCAAAGGACACTGTCAAGAGAACAAAACAGCAACCAACAGATTGGGAAAAGATGTTTACCAATCCTACATCAAATAGAGGGAAAATATCCAACATATACAAAGAACTCAAGAAGTAACCTCATTAAAAATGGGGTACAGAGATAAACAAACAATTCTCAACTGAAGAGTACTGAATGGCTGAGAAGCACCTAAAGAAATGTTCAACATCCTTGGTCATCAAGGAAATGCAAATCAAAACAACCCTGAGATTCCACCTCACACCAGTCAGAATGGCTAAGATCAAAAACCCAGGTGACAGAAGATGCTGGCAAGGATGTGGGGAAAGAGGAACACTCCTCCATTGCTGGTAGGATTGCAAGCTTGTACAACCACTCTGGAAATCAGTCTGGCGGTTCCTCAGAAAACTGGACAGAGTACTGAGGACCCAGCTATACCACTCTTGGGCATTTACCCAGAAGATGCTGCAATATGTAATAAGGACACATGCTCCACTATGTTCATAGCAGTCTTATTTATAATAGCCAGAAACTGGAAAGTCCCAGATGTCCCTCAACAGAGGAATGGATACAGAAAATTTACACAATGGAGTACTACTCAGCTATGAAAAAGAATGAATTCATGAGTAGGATTCTTTTTTCTTGTGTGCCCCACAGTTATTTGCTCATGGAGCATCCCTCTCCCCCTCTCCCCCAGGAGACTTCAATTCTCCATTAACAAATCTGCCATCTAACTGGGCGCATTCTACCTGGCTGCCAGTGAAACTTGGCATGAAGCTGTCCTCAGACCTACAGAATGTCTCCTCAGGCCCTCCAGTAGAAACACAGGCTCTTCCCTTGAACACAGGAATGCATCATCAATGGAAGATCAAGTTACTGTGTTTCTCAGGCAGAGGACAAGGTCAGGAGATACCATGGAACCTCCTTATTCATGCCCTTAATATGAACCTTTAAGTAAAGGGCAGAACTAAGTCTTTCAGGCTTCACCTGGGCTCACACAAGTGAAGAGTTCTGAACTTGAAGTTCCATCAGTTTTGTGATAACCTCACCTCTGTCCTTACCTAGGGCATTGCATTCCACAGTGTGTGCTGAGCCTCTCCTACAACAAGGTGGTCTTTCCCTTACACATGATGGTCTCTCCCTGAGCAGCAGACTGAAGAAGGGCTTGAGCTTTGCAGTCAGAAAGGTCTAGTCTCAAACATGTCCCTACTCTTCACTTGCTTTGAGCTCTTGAGAAAAAAAAAAAAAAACAAAACTCAAAATGTTTCCTAAGAAGAATGCATATCTTGTGTGTGTGTGTGTGTGTGTGTGTGTGTGTACACTCCCAGCCCATGGCACTACATGGAGCAGCCTAGGGTAATAAAGTCAGATGTTTGGGCTGGTGTTCTTGAAGAGAATACTGGGTTCCAGTTTTGCTTTTCACTCTCTCCATCTCTCTCCCAGAAGCGATGGAATGAACATCTTGTCCACTGCATACCACTGTGATACGCTGTCTCATTATAGGCCCAAAGGCAACAGAGTCAAGCAGCCATGGAGAGAAGCTGCTGAAAATGTGAACCAAAGTTCACTAAACCTTTCCTTCCTGAAAGCTGGTTATCTCAGGCATTTTTTCACAGTGCTGGGATGCTGATTACCATACAGAGACATGGTACACTGTATCCAGCACATATGGAAAGGCTCTATTCTATCACTTAGCGGTCTCATGTGCTTTCCCATTAAACTGTCTCCACTGGAATTTGGTGAATGTGATTTGATTTATAAGCAAGTTAGTTACTAGTGTTAGCATTCACAAGTAAACAGCTTCCAAGTCTGCACTCAAGGTGGTACAACTGTATAAACTCAAGACACCAGACAGAGTGAAATACTTTCCCCAAGTCACAGGTCTTTTTCTGTGTCAGTGCAGCCAACCAAGGATAAAGCATTTACCAGTTCAGCATGAAGGCATTCCATGGCAACAGCAGAGGAGCCAGCCAGTGACAAAACTTCTTATCCCAAACCTGTGACCCAGCTGAGAAATATACAATCTCAAAAATTAAGACAAAATACTCTGTTTATTTGGTTTATTTGACTAGTCACATTGGACTAAAATGTTGAAGTTCATTTGCATAATGTAAAAATATACTTTAAATAAGAATATGCAAACTTTATAATATATGTATATATACGCATATATATATGAAAGATTCATGAATGAATTTGGAATAAAACATACACAGTATGCTATTTTAACATAGAAACACTTTAAAGAAAATAATTTCATTAATTACAACAGAAGCATTACCAAGAATTTACAAATATTTCCATTTTCTTGGAGGTCACACTTCTCATCCTTTGGGATGTACAGAAATTATGTGGTTTACACAGTTCTGTCCACATCTAAAACATTGTGTTTTAAATGTTTTAAGCATAGTATGTACAGTACACAGTGTTTCCATAGGAACATAACAGAAACTGTCACTAGTGGCCTGCTGTCAGGTGGCTCTGGGTAAATCAGTCATTTGTGAGACACTAGTCCAGTGTATTGCTGTAATATTAAAGTTGTTCTATTCACACAATATACAATTAATTAAACTTACACTAGAGTCGACCAACCAAGGCTCAAAGAGTTACCATATAATACACACCAGAATATACACAGATCAGGTCTTCTAAGTTGAATGAAGATCCATGCTTAAATAAGAACCAAGAACAGGAATTTGAGGTTACAATCTTGTGAGGGCTATTTTTTTTAATGCCCATCAAAGTGCAAAGTGAATGGAATTATCACCAGAAATGATCCTTCCCTGAGCTTGCCACTCCCTTCTGTCTAGTCCCACCACCTGAGAACTGAGAACCTTGGGCTCTGGGACATATCAGAGTAGCTTCAAAAAAGGGCCACAGCTGCAACGTTCCTGACCCCTAAAAACCTGGGTAAAATTCCCTATCCAGAGCCGCTGTGTAGGGTCTGTAAAACCAACATTCGGGAGAGAAATATCCTACTTTGTTGCCAACAAAGCCATCCATCAGCCATATTCCAGGGTTGGTGGCCCACGAACAATATTGAAGTAGCCAGCCAGAGCTCCGAGGTCAATGTAGAGGGAACGCTGTCTCCTGAGCACTTCAGACTCCTCGGTGCTGCCTGTGCATGATGAATCTGCAGAGGCAACATGGAAACAATGAGGAAATAACATAAATGATTGGATGGCCCAGCAAGTAACAACTCCATGTCCCTTCTGTTAAGGAAGAACCCTGAGGGGCTCAAGAGACAGTCCCCAGCTGTGGCTCTGACACAGCTGGCTTTTAAGAACATCCTGGGCTACTTATGGAATAGCATACACAGATCACAGGGTTCAAATGGGGATCAATGAAGACAAGGAATGAAGTAGAAACTCTAGCATGTCTGTCAGAACCTCATTTCCCCCTCCCCACTAGATATAGTGAAATTAGACAGGTATAAAAAATGACAGGCACTTTAGGCTTGACCTCTGACTTTGGATCTACGTGAGTGAATAGAAGAAGCCTTCTCCAGGCTCAGAGGGTAGGAGTGGAATTCACCGGCCCTCCTAGGTGGGAAGGATTCATAGCCAACATGGAGATGTCACGCAGAAGACAAAAAAGCAAGGTGTCATCAGACTCGGTACTTTCTCAGCACTTGGAGCCAAGGCTGAATTACCCAGAAGCCTGCCCACCCATGGCTAATGGCAGGTCTTCACTCTCCGTTTGTTTCTAAAGTCAAAGGATACTCTGTTTCAAATAACTCGATTCAGAGGCAACATACAATGACTGTGTTACCTCAGTTCAAACTGAAAATGGCTAGAATTCTGGTGATGGGTGAGCTGATCCAAAGCGCTGCCTGGATGTTTTCTTCTGTTTCTCAGATGAAATTGCATGATACTTAGGAAGTCACCCCTTCTGTGTCATTTACGTAAGGGGTCACTGTGTTGTGCTATCATCTGGGCAATCTTTCTGTCTTAAATTCCAGAGATGTGCCTGGTTGGTGTGTATGTGTGTGTGTGTGTGCGTGCGCGCGTGTGTGTTGCAGGTGATGGAACTCAAATCTTGTACACGACAGGCAAGTGTTCTGCCTCCAAGTTACAGCTCTAGCATCTGTTTTACAGTTTATTTCAAAACATTTCATTAAGCTGCCCAGGGTAGCCCTGAACTCAAACTCAGAAATCCAGGCAAGCCTTGCTCTTATGGCCCTCCTACCTGTGCCACCATGCCCAGCTTCTTCTCTTTTTAAGACAAAGTCTCAAGTAATTGATGCTGAACTTGAACTTCTATCTGCCCTATCCAAAAGGTGGTATTACAGGCATGTGCTGCTGTCATGTATCATGACTGACCTTCACCCCCACCCCCCGCTCCAGCCCTGCTCCCCAATAATACACACACACACACACACACACACACACACACACGCACGCACGCACGCACGCACGCACGCACGCACGCACGCACGCACGCACGCACGCACGCGCACGCACATGTGCTTTCTTGACCCACATCAGAGCTTTGCTGTAGACAGCAGGAGGGAGGCCAGTGGCTCCACACCCACAGGCATACACCCACACACCCAGCATGGTGTCTTACCAGCAATGTTCTCAGGAAGTTGTAGTTCCTTCCTGCTCAGCAGCCTCTTCCGTTCAAAGAGGGCAGAGTCCAGACTCTGACATCGTGGCTGGTCCTCTCTTGGGGGATTCAGGGCTTCGTGTTTCAGTAGGTCTGCTGCTTTGGGGCGGTGGTTGGGGTTCCTCTCCAAGGCAGCTTCTATCAGCTCCCTCATGCCTGGACTGCAGTCACCAGCAATGTCTTCCAGGGGAGGTGCCTGCTTGTGGATCTGCCAACAAACCAGCTCCGTAAGCATGGAAGGAGTAGAGGTATATCTTCTGCAGGAAAGGCTAGGAGAGAGGACCACTGCATGATCTAGCAAATACTCTCCAACTTCCTAGGGTTGGTTAAACCACCTTTGGTTTAAAGCTGGGTTTAAAGTAGCTGTGACAGCTTCTTATGGGGGTCCAACAGTGGGTACTGTAGCAGAGAAATACCTGCATCTGCTTCCTCCCAAGCTCTGTTCTATGTTAGGCTGTTCAGCAAAGCAAAGGGAGGTTGAGGGGAACAGAGAGCAAAACTACTATATTTTCTTATTTTAAAAAGAACTGACAGTTGTCAGAATCTGATGTTTCTAAGTGTGTCTTATCACACAATGGGATAGCATGTAAATTCTGTCCCCTCATTTCAGTCAGTTTGCATTCGAACAGCCTTTCATGTCAATAACAGAATTGGGAGCCACCTCTCCTAGGTCACAATTCTCCCATTACCCTATCTTTTTGGTATGAGGTGGTGGGATGCACTTCGCAAAGCCCCGCTGACACTCACTTACAATGTATAGGTAGGAGGGATAGGCTGATCGAGGGTAGCGCTTCACCCAGGGTGGGGTGCCTGTCTGCATGTGGATGAGCGTGGCTCCAAGGCTGTAGATGTCGGCTTTTGTGGAATGGCCCCGACATAGGATCACCTCCGGGCTCATGTATATCTGAAAAAGATGAGGAAAGCTTCGTTTATCTGCCTTTCTTCTCCACGTCCAGTTCTAGAAGCTGGCTCCTTTGCCTCTGTGGTATTTGCTGCATGCCCTGGCTTTCAGAGGGAATGCTACTGCAGTATCCCTCAAGCCAAGGAAAATCCCAGCACGTTCTCTAGAGTCAGGACAACTTGGATGGAGTCGTCACTTCAGGATGACAAAGAGCAGCTCTGTCCCTGGACTGAACACACAACAGATCTAACAGCAAAGGGCTAGATTTCTGAACCTGCTGACTCCCGCTGGTCTGAGTTCTGTAGATGTTCATCAGGTACACAATATTGACTATTAAAACAATTCTTTTAGACTTAGCCAAGACTACACCTATATTTCTCCCATTTATCATTTAATTGCCAAATGGTGGCAGAATCTTGCAGGGTTTTTACAACAGTGGCTTAGAAGGGAAGAACCTAGAAAAGCCTGGGGAAATGGCCCAGGAAGTCATTTATATCTGCCAAGTATCCCAGCAACTAAATAGCAAATGTCTGAGACAGCAAGAGTGTGCACATTCTGAGCCTGAAGCAAAAGGATTGCCACTAGCTCAAGGATAGCTTAGGCCACAAACAGAGACCTTTCCGGCCCCCCAAAGAATAGAGACAAAAAAATAACAAAATACAGCAGCATTTGCATCTGATTTCCCAAGCTGATGCTGAGTGAGTAGGGATAGTTTCTCTAAATTTTGCTTTTCTAAATTTAAGATGAAAAGGTAAAAAAAAAAGACCTGGCCACCAATAATCTGTAGTTAGGTCTGTCACAGACATAGAGTGTAGGGCTGTCACAGACACAGAGTGTAAGGCTGTCACAGACACATCCTGTAGGGCTGTCACAGACACAGAACACTAGTGTTCTAATTAACACTGTAGGCTGCATAGCTCTAATTTAAAAGTACAAAGCCCTCCAAAATCGAAAGCTTTTGAGTTGGATGATGCCACATGTGGAAAATTCCACATCTGCCCTCATGTGACCGGCCACAGTAAGAACCCAGCCACTCTGAGAAGAGCCTGCTAAGTGTCCTTCAGATTAATGAACCCTGTGCCTCTACTTGGGTCCCATCCTTGGGATACCTCACCACCAACACACAAATGCTCCAAGATCAAACAAGAAAAAAAGAGTGAAGGAATGGGGGAGGGAAAGAAATCAGAATAAAGAAGGATGAGATGAAAAAAAAGAGGAGACAGGGTGGGGAGGGGAGAGGTCAGGAGAGGAAGACTCACAAGTATGAACCACTCAGGATTCAAATCCCTTCAGGTATGAAGTTTAAAAAGGTTTTATGCTGTTGTGTGAATATGGGGAAAGGGTTGGTGTTCTCAGAATTCATTTCTGAGTAAATAAGTAGAAAATCAGCTTACAAAAACGGGGAAATTGCCCAGTTTCCCCTTCTTAGCAGGCTCAACTCCTTCCTAAAACACACTTCCTTCTTCCCACAGCAAGCCGGCTGTAGCCGAGCTCCATGCTCATCCACTTTCCCTGCAGACAATGCACTGTATATGTCTCTTCACTTTTAAAATAAGCACAATCTCATTCAGAATTAAAAATTAGTCAACTTTGTACCCCATGATCAACAAGGAGTTACACATGTACAGTTTGCCAAGAAGAGTGGACTTCCTGTTGAAACTTACCGTAATCAAATACAGTGAAGAAAGAAATGATGTGTGCTTACTGTCAGTGGGGGATGCCGGCCTCCTCTCCCTCTGTCACACAGAGCAGGGACGAAGCAAATGTATACATGAGTGGGATCTCAGCTCTCTATGCCCACGTGCCCAGCCTATGATTGGAGCTGCCACTATCAGTCTGCCATGGTGCAGACTTCTGGCACGCAGCCAGGAGCTTCCAGCTCAGTGTTTCTTCCTCCGCAAGCTCCGGAAAGAACCAGAACAGGCAGGACAGAAAGATCTATCTTTGGGCTGGCTGCCTGGAAGGCTTAGGTCAAAACAGACAGCACTGGTCCCGGGGTTGTCTAATCCCCCAAGCCCCAGGAATGAGTAATGTGCAGGGGAACTTGAAGTCAGAGCTAAGGCTTTTGTAGCGAGGAAAAGAGGCTGCCATGGAATGCCTGCATGAACACATGTGCCCATGATCATTATATGTTAACTTACAGGCCTGAACACATGTATATATAATCATTATATGTTAACTTACAGAAGCTGATGCTAGACTCAGAAGAAAGTAAGAACTATAAAAATCAAAAACAAAAAACACAACAAAGTAATTCTAGTGTGTTATTTATATTTCCTATTTTTTCTCCTCTGATATAAAAACAACAGTAGATATACACCAGATTAACTTTGGGTATATGGCATGTTACAGTATAACACTCAAGTTACTGTCTAACACTCTGATTATGAATGGAGAAAGGGGTAGAGGGAGAGAGGGAGAGAGAGAGCAAGGGAGAGGGAGGGAGAGAGGGAGAGAGAGAGAGCAAGCACTATCTAGAGGTGCAGTCTGTAGTTGTGAAATATACTGCAGAAATCTGAAACAGACATTGCCTTCCCAGCAGCAAAGCGATCACATATCCTTAAGGAAGTAAACCCGCCTGCTTGCCTGGCTAGTATTATCTAATTTGCTCTTTCATATGAGGAGTAGAAGCAGACTTGCTGAAGTGCATTAGGACTTCATTGTCCTTTGCACACTGATCACAACCAGACCTCCATTTGTACTGTGCAGACAGTACAAGGGAGACAATTGATGGGGGCAGGGTATAAGAAGACACCTGGGCCCAGCGGTGGTGGTGCACACCTTTAATCCCAGCACTTGGGAGGCAAAGACAGGTGGATTTCTGAATTCGAGGCCAGCCAGCCTGGTCTACAGAGTGAGTTCCAGGACAGCCAGGGCTATACAGAGAAACCCTGTCTCGCAAAAACCAAAAAAAAACCAAAAAGACAACCAGATCAGTTTTGTATTGAATACCTGCAAATTAGCATTGGCTGAAAGTACGTCATCTGAATACTACTCAGGAGCTAGATGGGTATGATATATGCCCCATAATTCTAATGAGTACACAGAGGCAGGGGCAAGAGGATATTGAATTCAAGTCCAGCCTAGGCTATATAGTGCAATTGAGGCAGCCTAAGCTATCCCAAACTCAAATAAGAAGAAAAGCTATTGAAGACCAAGATCTGTGACTCGACACCCAACCATCCTGGTTGAGAATTCCAGACACCTAAGATTTTCCCCAACATTGCAAAATCTTCAACTTGACTGCACTGCCAGGAAATAAAAGGTATTTTTTTTCTCTAATACCATAAATAGTTTTGTTTCTCAAACTGGTTCCAGGGAAAAGGATGGAATGTCCTGGAACTGCACTCCTGACTAATGCCCAAAAGTGGAGACACCTTCCAAAGACAACGTCCTGAGCATTAAGTCTGCTCAGACTTTCTACTGTGACAAAGCTCTCTTAAGCAGGAAACAAACATTCTTTTAACTTAAAAGAGGCTTATGAACTAGTATGACGTCAGCACCAGGGAGGCTGAAGCAGGAGGATTATGGGTTCCAGGTCAGCCAGGGTTATATACTGGGGCCTGTCTCACAGAAATCAAAACCAAGGAATCACCGAGGCTTATTTCTACCCAGGGAGGGCTTTCTCAGTGAGCTTCAACTGCAGACTAGTTACATTCTATTACTCCAGATTCCACCAGGGTGCATCTGTACTCAGGACTCCAAGCTTATGCTGTCCTGGGGTGAAAGGCAGGCAGGCATCGGTGGCCACTCCTCAGTAAATGCTAACAGCCAGAGCTGGGAAAACTACTGAACCAGGAGTTGCAGTAGTCATAATTTGATATGTAGTAATGTGGTAGTTCTGTTTTAAATGTTACTCAGAATTTAGAGCCTCAATTCACAGAAAATACAAAACTAAATGCTTATTCTTTAAGAATTCAAATTCAGGCTCTGCTGGTGACTGGGTAATATCAGGCACCATGTTACAATCTCTCCATTGTCTTCTTATAAAATAGGATAACAGCAGTCATCTACCTGTTATACCAATATTTACACACAATAATTTTAAGGAAGAAATAATTCATTTAAGGTGCTAAGTGAACTATAAGTTGACTATTGTTCTCTAACAGTTTTAAAGATGAATTCTGAGTATCCCTTACTTGAGAAACTTAGAACCAAAAACATCTCAGATTTAGGAGCTCATATTTTGGAATATTTGATATTTTTATGGGCTTTTCTTTTCACCTTGTCTGTCTGTCTGTCTGTGTAATATACAACATTGCACATATGACACTTCCTACCTTGAGGCGGGATCTCTTATTCATAGTCCTGTATTCCAGGCTACTCTCCTGTGAGCATTGGGGAAGACTCCTGTCTACTAAGATCTACCCATAGTCACACTAGGTCTACCATACATGGCTTTATTTGGGTTCTCAGGATTTGAACTCAGGTCCCCGGGCTTGTGTAGCAAGCACTTTACTTGGCGACCTCTCTCTAAATCTTGTCTAGCTTTCTAGACGTTTGGATTAGGAACGCTCAACTGGTCCTCTGTTTTGGCACTGGATTGTCTGTAAGTGCTTTGTGTTGTATATATAAACAGTAATAAATAATGTCTATAAATATAACCATCCATATTTAAAGTCTTATCATAGAAATAGAGAAAAAAAAAGGTAAAATGTAAAGTGAATTTGTTCTGGTGACAACAATCATTCAATGTTGCCATTTTGTCCCCTTCCTTGCTGTTTGTCACATTATTTCCAGACCATCACCAATACAATTAATTACCTCTGTTCCCCGGAGGTCCTTGGGAAGATAGACATCTTCAGTCATTTTAACACTCAGGCCAAAATCTACCAAAACAGCTTTTGTAGACATGAATACAATGTTGCTAGCTGCAACGAGAGGGGTTTTTTATGTGAGTTAATACATCCTAACCCAACAGGAAAAGTCATCTAGAACAGCAAGTTCCAATCAGAGCAGAAGGAAATGCTTCTGATAATGACACAGGTGGTTCAACCCAGAAGAGAGAAGTAGGGGAGCAGTCAGGTGAAAACCACCTGAGGCCTGTCAGGAACCCACCTAGTGTGGACAGATAGGAGCTACAGCCAGCAGGAAAGCTCACGGTTTTGGCTTCAAAATCTAAGATTTATTTATACACATCTACTATAGAGCCACTGTTGTTAAAAATATATATGTATAGGTCATTTTTTTTTTTCTGATTAAAGCTGTGTTGTCTGCCGGGCGTGGTGGCACACGCCTCTAATCCCAGCACTTGGGAGGCAGAGGCAGAGGCAGGCAGATTTCTGGGTTCGAGGCCAGCCTGATCTACAGAGTGACTTCCAGGACAGCCAGGACTACACAGAGAAACCCTGTCTCGGTGGGGGGGGGGGGGGGGAAGCTGTGTTGTCCAATTCAACATTAGGTATTAAAAGATTTATAGTGAGTCTCTCTGGTTTATTTCTATATTATATCTGAGTTCTAACAATTTGGGTTTTTTAAAAAGAGATTGTTTAATGAATTGTTGCCAAATCATGGCTCAAAATTAAGAGGTTATTTGTTACTCAAAAATATATGCCTATGTGCTTGCATTATATAATCCCCCCGCCCCCGTGTGTGTGTGTGTGTGTGTGTGTGTGTGTGTGTGTGTGTGTGTGTGTGTGTGTGTTGGGGATCAAACCCAGGACCTCCTATAGGCTAAAGAGGAGTTCTATCCCTGAGCTACCCACTCAGTACTGATTGTTTTTAAATCACAACACAAGGACAGAGGCAGCACATCCAACAAACACGTGGTCATCACCCTTGTATCTCCAGTCCTCAGCCTCCCTTCTGACTGCTAATATTCCTGCTGTGAGCCCCTTATGGAGCACAGAAAAGGATGCTGTGTCTGCAGGGAGCTGCCTGCCACTGAGTGCCTTTGGGCTAACGCATCTCCCTAGCCCCATCTCACAGCAATAAGGCAGACCCCACTACTCACGTTTAATGTCATGGTGGATCACTTTCTTGGAGTGCAGAAAATCAAGTCCCTTGAGAATGTGCTTCGTCACCCAAATAATTTCAAATTCTCTCATGGGCCCACAACTGTCCAGCTTCTCCAGAACAGAGCCTCCCTCGCCGGCCTCCATAAAGAGATGGACGGTATCGCCCCATAGGACTGCACCATACAACTCAGCAATGTTCTCATGCCGGAAACAGGCCTGGATTTCCACATCCGATGGCTTAAACTGATCTACAGGGATCTAGCAACACAAAACAGGGGCAAGAGTCTAAAAACCTCAGGACAATAAAACAAACGCTAGACAATACAGAGCAACCAGAAAACAGGAAGCCAAAACAACACAAGGACACCTTGATGTGTATAACAGAGCACCGTGGTGTCAAGAAATGTTTACCACAGACCCACTTCTACATCATGACATCTTTAGATATGAACTTTTTTTAGACAGTGAAAAACAAGGTAGGGAAAACCTCACTTCATTTAGAGTTTAGGAATCCGAACAAGGTTTCAAAATACTGACTGAGCTAAGAATTTCCTATGATTGATGCTCTTCATCTCCATGGCTCCTAGAACACTGTGTTCCAAAATTTCTCCTCGCTGTGTGATAAGATGAAGTCACTGGTCCCTTGACCACTTCAGACTCAAGCCTTTAAGAAAAGCGCTCACCCATCTTTACATCCCGTGAAAACTCGGGTCTTCATCAGTAAGAACTGTGATAAGAAATAGTATTGACAAAGCAGAGATATTCTAAAATGACTCCTAATATTGTGCTAGGGGCAAAAGAAAAATTGTAAAATTTCCAATATTGTTTTTAAACGATGCTGTGCACACATCTGGGAAAATAAGAAGTTCCTGAAAGTTGTCACATTATGGAAGGCTACCTTATTCACAAGCCTCCATCCTTTTGAGCCTGTCTGGGATTTTTAATTTTATTTTGATTCTAAGAAAGCACTGCCCTAAAATATGTGACTATAACAAATACTAAAAAAACAACAATCCCACAAAGCCATTTCCCCATGAACTTGTAGTAAAATTTAAAAATGATGATACTGGGTTGCCATTTTTTATAAAAGGTCTCCAGACAATTACAGTTTGGAAACTCTGGATAGATACTTCAAATAGCTTACTATAAGTCTTGTTTTCCTTTTAACAAAAGATTATTTAGTCAGGCTTTTTATTTTTATTGTTTTGAGATGGGGGTTGCACTATGTAGCCTTGGCTGTCCTGGAACTCACTATGAACACCAGGTTGTCCTTTAGTTTATTATGATCCACCTGCCTCTGCCCCACAAGTGCTGGGATTAAAGGCGTATCTAGTGAATCATAATGAAAGAACAAATTAAAGACTATACATTGCTGTCTTGTGGGTAGTTTGGGAGACTGAAACATGGTATCTGACAAATATTCATTATTTTGCTTTTTTGTTAAATCAAGAGTAGACATGGGCCAGGGATGCAGCCTAGTGATGGAGTACTTGCTGTGGATAAGTGAGGTCCTGGGCTCGATTCCAAGCACCACAAAGAGCAGAAAATAATATTTAACTTTATCACACTGTAAAATGATGTCAAACCCAGTTAACTGTTGACAGTCACTACAGAAGTGATTCCCAACTAAAATAAAAATACCAGACTCCACTAGGAATCCCGACTCTTTCCAGTCACTATGTCCCAAGGGTACTCCATGATCACAGCATTTATTTGTGGTTGTTTTTGTTCCTAATACAAATAAAACCTCATACACTAGATCTTATTTGGTGTCCAGCTCTCTGAACTTAAGGTTCTGAGATTCATTCACACTGCTTTAGCTGTAAGCCATTCATTCTCCTTGTGTTCTAGTGTTCCAGAGCATAAATATTCACCTGTCTGGCACCTGTGAAGTTCTCAGAATGGTACTTCAGAAAACTGTGCTTAAGTGAACTGCCCAGAATTGTCCCACAAATGGACAGACCTCTGCTGGGTGTCATTAAGCAGTGACATTCCAGATTTGTACATTCTCAGCTGCCAGTCTGCTCAGCAGTCCTCTGAAGTACCAATGCATTAATTTTAAACAGTCATTGCTTAATAAGAGATAAGGTCATATCAGAAACTTGTACAACTGAATTCAGCCCTATAATTCTGCAGTCCCAAGGAACACCCTGTCTTTCTAGCCTCTGTTGCCTGCCATGGACCCCTCCCCAGGGAACAGTAGCCGATATCTTCCAACTCAGGCAAGCTCCACTACTCCCATTTAAGGGAGATGGTGTTATCCAAGCCTTTGTCAAACACATCAAAACATTCTTTTAATTAGATTACAAGCTACAAGACATCTAAGTAGAGATGTAGGAGCTGAATGGTCCCAAGCCACAAGCCACTCCAGAAATGACAGACACTTTGGGGTAGGAACCTTAGGTAAGACCCAGTGTGAGGGTAAATAACCCTAAGCCAGGGAGTCAGACACACAGTGTGGCTGCACACACCAGTTTGCATGCCATTCTTTTCTTTGTCTTCATGTCTTGGGCTAAGTATACTTTTCCAAAGGCCCCCCGAGGAACGAAACCAGAGCCGATGTTCCTGTATGTCAGCTTCCAAGGGACAAGGAGAACATCCGAATCGATTTGGTAGCGGCCATTCTGGGGACTGATTACCTGTTAGGAAATACAGATGCTGAGGTGAGGCTCACTCAGTAGCGGCTATTTTAGAAACATTCTTATACACAGCCCTTCAGTGCAATAGTTCCATGTATGATTCTGACTTTACAGGCTATTTTTAGAACTTGAGCAAGCCAGAGAAAGTTTGTAACAGACACAAGTTCCTGGTCTAACCTGCTCATATTTCTAAATGCTTGTGAGTAGTTAGCTGCTTAATAAAAGTTGAAAAATTATTTATCTAAGGAGTCTGATGACAGAGACCCAAAGACTGAAAATGAAGGCTGCACCCCAGCCTGGAGGTTGACTTGATTCTATTTAAATGTGCTAACCTGTCTGTCTGCCTAGGTGTTACTCACCCAGGATGCACACAGAGCGAGCGTGGAAATTAACTGAGGCTCAGGGAGGACTGTGGAGCCCGTGATATCAGTCATGAGTTGACAATGCTACCTCACGTTAAGAAGGAAGGGAGGACTGTGGGGCCCGTGATATCAGTCATGAGTTGACAATGCTACCTCACGTTAAGAAGGAAGGGAGGACTGTGGGGCCCGTGATATCAGTCATGAGTTGACAATGCTACCTCACGTTAAGAAGGAAGGGCAGAGTTGTCTCTCTTTGACTTCCTTGCTTAACTTAATGTGTGCCTGCTATGGGATGGACTTGGTGTTGAGTAGGCAGCCATGAGAAGAGATAGGTGGGCCCAGGCCTTGAAGGGTTAGAATCAGGCCTTTCAGAAGAAGTGGATCTGGGCTGGGGGTGTTGCTCAGGGGTAAAATACCCACCTAGTTCTCATAAGGTCCTGGGACTGACATCTAGCACTGCATACATAAACCACAAACAAAACACACTTTGGTGCAAAGAACAAGAACAAAAACAGTGCTGTCCAAACATCAAGAGGTATGTCCTGAGAGCCATGTGGGATGCGGATTCCACCCGAGCCCACCATGGTGGGACAGTCCAGAAATACCAGCACTGAGAAGGCAGAGGCAAGAGAGTGGTGAGGGCTAGGCCAGTCAGGGATACATGGGAAGAACATTAAAAAAATAAATGAAAAGTGAGTACATACCCTAACTCAAATAAAATGGTAGTCCATGGGAAGCGTGGCCTGGAACACATGTTTTAAAAATGTCTACAGCAGTGGCTCTCAGCCTTCCTAATGCTTTGACTCCTAATGTAGTTCTTCATGTTGTGATGATCCCCACCCCAACCCCACCTACAAACATTAAATTACTTCATTGCTACTTCATGACCGTTGTTGCTACTGTTGTGAATTGTAGTGTAAATACTTAATCTGCAGGACATCTGATATGTAACCCCTGTGCGCTTGTGACCCACAGGTTGAGAACCACTGATCTAAACTGTTCTGAAGGATAGTCTCCTAAAATGCCAGCTCTCTCCCCAGTGTGACTCATGATATTATGGCCTGAGATATCACTCCAGGACTTAGGAATGAAATAGTATTGAGCTGCCTTAAGAGCTGAGGAGAAGGTGGAGCCCCTAAGCCTATTCCCTGAAAGAAGAGCAAGCACTTGATGCAACTGTAAATGCAACCAGATGTCTACTCACCATTAGAGGCAGACCAAAGCACTGCTCACTCAACCTCTATCATTACTAATTTAGCTCCACAGTCCACAAATGTGTGCTCGATGTTAGCCAGGGAAAGAAGCCAAGAATAACCCAATACTTGGATATGCAAAAAATCACTAAATTTTAACAATATTTACAGGGTGCTTTTGCTGAGTTGTAACCCTGTACAGGTCCTTCCAGGAACTAAGTAGAGACCATGGTATTTATGGTCTCATTTAAAATATGATAACCGCCTCTCCAAAGAAGTGTTGTCTCTTATTCCTGCTGAGGACACTGCAGTGGTGGTCTCTTCCACATTTAGCCAGAGCTAACATCTGGCAAGACTTTCTTTGGGTCCCCTTGCTTCTTGTCATTCAGAGAATGTTCTAGTTAACCATCTCACTGTTTAACCCTTGTTCATGAAAGTTTGGCTTTGTACCAAACTAAGTGTGCTATGAACCAATTCCACTACCACCCCCTTACTCTTTCCAGGGGGACATAGGGAAGGATCGGCCACTGCACTCTGAAAGCTAAGTAAGGACCTGTGCTTACCTAGCTGTTTTGCATTATCTCATTAAAGTCTACAGCCAGCCTGAGCTATGTTCATTCTATTTTTCTTTCCATTGCATAGCTGAGGCTGGTTCCAAGGGGTGAAGCAACTTTCCAGCTGGTGCCAGAATTGGGTTTTGCACTTGATTCTGCCTAACCCCAAAGCCAAAGTGCCCACTCTTTGTCTAAGAGCCTTTGGTGTTCCAGAAGGCTGTAATTAAAGCCATGCTAGGGTGCAGACTCAGGTCTTCAAAGCCACCTGGACTCATCCAGTGAGGCCCAAGTTCCAGGCAGTGAGCAATTCACAGCGTTCCTGACTTTCTCCCTAACTCCAGGTCTTCCTTGCTTGAGTTTGACAAGGATTTTTAGCTTTAATTTCCTCTTTCTAGGGATCCAAACAACCTTGCAGAACCCTGTGATTTTATTTCTGCCAGATCTTCAACTTACCAAAGTCACTCTCCAGGACAGACACTTGACATATACCATCTAGTCTCACATCCAGATTGCTCTTTTCTGTACTAACCCACACAGCAGGCAGTACCCGAGAACATTTCTTAGGTATTTTATTGAGTTAGCTGGATGACCCAAAGTAGGAGTGGTCTTCAGCTAAATCCATGGAAATAGATTAGCTAAAACAAAGGCTAAGCTACATCTCTCCTACCCTCCTGGGGACATAAGTGGATCCTGATGTGCAGGTTCTGGCTAGTAAAACAGGTAGTAAGAATTTCCATTTCAAAGGCAAACTACATGCCAGGTTCTTAATTCAGAACTCTCAGCCACCACCACAGTTCATCATATATATTTACAGGAGTGGAAGTGGGCCACAGAGTAGAATCTAAGGTAAGGGGGATCAGAGATGAATTCGGTTATATGTAAGAACTTGACAAATGTGGCACTGAACCTGCCTGGCTCAAACACCAAGTGGAGGGTTGGACTCTTCAACCCCAAGAGGATCCTCATTCCAAATGCCACACCAGTAACTGTGAGTGAACGAATCCAGGGAGAGGTGTGTTTTGGGGGGAGTACTGAGGGGGGTGGAAATTCACATATAATTCCCAGGGTTGAGTGCCTGGGGATTCATTTGTATTTTACTCCAGGTCAAGTATGAACTGGTTATAAATAACTTTGCACTCTGACACAGAGCAGTCTCTAGGCTAGTCTCCTGATGCTCTTTTCTTGGGTTCTGTTGAATATGAGTGCAATCTTTAATAACATATGTTATTTTAAGGGAAGTAGCACACATATAAATACACACTCGGGGAGAACTAGCCAACATGCCATGCTTTGGGTTATTGTTCTATCAGTAGCGCTACATCCTGTCTAATTAAGTTTGCAGCACTCTGTGTGCTGGCAGTCAGAACACAGCAGGTCTCTATGCCTGTGAGCCTGTGCACATACTGTCCCTTCACAGAAAACACTCTTCACTCAATTTAGCTGGCTCCAAGGTGGTGTTTACACCTTGGCATGGGTGCCAGTTTTTCTTGCAAGCCTGTGCTGACATCCTCCTTTTTCCTTCCCTTAGAAATCTTGTCTAAGCATTCCCACGCCTGTCAGAGTATAGGTCCACTGTGGCTGACTGTGTGCTGTTAAATTACCTGTTCACTTGCGTCCTGCAGCATCAGGCAGTGAGCTGCCTGTGGTACAGACTATCAAAATCCTATCTAGTATCTGGAACAGCCAGATACACCATGGCTGTCCAGGTTTGCCTACCAAGTGAACAAGTAGGTAAGGAAAGGTTTCTCTCCCTATGTAGGAAGCTTTTATGGACACATTTTACTCTGGACCCATTCTAGGTAGCAGCTAATTCTCTAAAGAAGAGAGATAAGGAACAGCAAAGCTAGCCCAAAGCACAGAGCTCTGCTAAGTCTGCAGATGAAGCATGACAAAAGAAAGCTCGACTAGATGATAGATGGGTCCACAGAAGGCACTGTGCCAGAGTCAATGGGGTTAAAAGCCATGCCTATGACCATTACACCAGACCAGCTCCGACCAGAGACCACTCCATAGGCAATGACTTATGAGGCACACAGCTGTGACAGATTGCCACCAGCTACAGGGAACAGTTTCATTTTTAATGCCAGTATCAGGAAAGTCAAACAGTCCTGAGAGGCCCAGCTCCCAGGCCTAATGGAGACAGATATACTCGCCTATGAGCTATACTGCTTCCTATCATCCCATTCTTTCTGGTCTTCTCACCTTATGTTTTATATTCTTCCGCATTAAAAGAAAATACAAGTATTTTTAAGATTATTAAGAGCCCTGCCTTCATGGTATCTTTGATTCATAATTTTATTTTTAGTTTGGACTTGCTCATGTGTTGAGCATGGCCTCTTTAGCAAGGAATGATAACCATTCAGTTGTACCTTTGCTGGTCAGGTTGTCCATCCTTCTAATGACTGTGGTTTCTGGCCCTTTCTGTGTTAGCTCTTCTGGTTCTACCCTTAAAGAGAAGCAAGAAACCACTTTCTAGGAGTCTCTAAAATATCCCAGTATCCCTTATGTACCTGGACCGTAGTCCATCTCTCCTCATTGAGGGCAAGCACACCCAAGTCTCTATATATTCACAAGCAAGGACAATTAGTTTATCCCATTTGTATTCAGTTATCAAATATGTGTGAAAACGAAAGAAATGCATCTACACTGAATTTGTCACACCCAAGTGTGTTATTTTGAAGCATACTTCTCTAATTTTACCCTGCCTGAGAAAATCAGGTATGGCTACTGCTTCAAATGATAAATTCCCATTTATAGAATGAAGTTACATCCTACAGACAAAGCATTTAGTCCACTGTTAAATGCAGTGTGGTAGACCCACACCAAAGGAAGTCACACCCTTATGCAGAATGTGAGCTTGCTTCTTACTGAGCCAAACACAGTTGACAAACAATTCACTTCATAGCTGACCTAAATTACTGTGCTATTTTTCATTAAATAAATGAGACAATTAAGATTATTATTATTATTATTGCTATTGTTGTGATATCCTTTGTCCCAACTCGGGCTCTTTGGGAAGAGCTCCCCCAGCACGGGACATACTGCCATTTGTACACACCAAGCAAAAGAGAGCCATCTCTACAAATAGGCATGTTTGTAACTTACCGCCTACTCTTTTGCCAACTGTCCTTTTTACAAAATTAGATCACCTTTTAGCCATCGCCCACATATTCACCTCTGACACAATAAGGACCTGACAGAATGCCAGCCACACCTAAACACTCCACCTGAGCAACTACTGTGGCAACAAAGACTTGTCACAATAGTTTTGAATTATCTGCATACTTGGGATGACTAAGCAACTCCATCCCGTGGGTCATCGCCACTTAAAGAGAGTGAATCTGTGGGTAGCTATTTGCCACCTGTAAGCTGAAGTTCTACAAGAACCAAGTTTAACCAACGTGATAAGAGAAAATAATTCTGTTTTCTAAAATATTAAGACAGCACTCATTTGTCTCTTGACTGATGCACTCCAATTAAGACCCTCTCTTTCATGTATATAATGAATGAGCCTTTCAGTGAATTGTGAAAATAAATCTGTAAGGGTTGAGGGTATAGGTCAGGGTTCAGTGCTTACCTTCCATGCCCTACGTAAACAAAGTATATTCCTATTGCTTCTTCATAAGGTCACTACTAAATTACAGGCCTACAATGGAGTCTGCGTGAGGATCTTCTTCCCATTTTTAAGAGGTGATTCTTACCAGTAGCCAGATACAGTAACTTGTATCTGGCAGCCATCCTTAAGCCAAGTTCAATGCCACTGTGCATTCAATGAAGCACTGCCAGCAAAGCAGAGCACACAGCACTCAACTGGTGAGAAGAAACATACCATATTTAATAAAATTCCACATTCTTGTGGTCGACGTCCATAAAAATGCTTTGTCATATTGGAGACATGGTTTGCAAATGCAAGCAGATCCTCCACGGTCCCATATCTGACAGATGACAGCCAGGGAACCTCCTGGCCACTCCGAAGCAGTGACTCCGAGCGTTCCTCATTTTGATTGCTGTCTGGATACATGGTCATCAGACTGGGCTCATACACTGCTGGCTCTTCACTTGCATAAAGGTTCTCCATTATGTCTATGACTTCCGACACGTTTAAATGCTTAATTAATAAATCAATTTCTTCTTTCTCGTCACTTCCAGTGCTCATGTACTCCATCACTGTGGTGCCTGCTGGGAGTCTGCTGAAGAAAACACAAACATGCCCTTCACTATGATGTGTTTGCATTGGAGACCAAAGGGCCTGGAGATCTGCGCCTCTGTGCCTCTGCTCATAACAAGGATTCTTCTTTACTCACACAAGTGGATTCAAGTGGACAGTGCCAAGTTCAAAGGGACCTTAGAAAATCTTTAGTCCAGCTTGCTTTGCAGGGGAAACCTGAGATGCTTGGGAGGCACTCACTCTGGCATCTGCTTTAGCTACTGAAAACAAACTTTCACTAAACACAAACACAGCAGAGAACAGTCCAGGTCTCTCTGAAGACAGAGGTTTCTGCTTTTTATAATTACTGACCTTGTAAAACTTCATTGTATAGCCCAAGATGGCTGTGGCTTTAAAGAAAAAGTGGTATGAAAGAAAATGAACCACTTGACTGAAATTCAGGAACTAACTAGGTAAGCAAGCTAAGTCCCAAGAGAGAAGCAAGCATGTAAAACAGCTTACTCAGAGGGAGGGTGTGAAACAGTAAGAAGTTCAGTGTGGGGGGAAATCTGGTGGGAAGAAATTAAACAGCTCTATAGAAGGGGACAGGAGCTGGAATCCTATATGTGCCAAAGATAAACAAGTATCAGAAAGGTGACTCATTGATCTGTGAGTCATAGCTCCCTCCTGACACCTGAGTCTCTTTTTTTAAATAGCACAAAGCACACATCTTGAGGGTCCCAGAAAGCTAACTTAATACCTATATCTGAAGAGGCTTTAGTAGGAGAAAAGAGCCCAGGAAAACCAAACCTGCTATAAGCAAGCCACAGGTGACGTTCAACTGACTTCACCAGCCAAAGTGACACTTCAGTCCCACAAGACCAGGTGCTACACTTAGGAAATGTAGATGACAAAAGAAGTCAAGCAAGCTGATAAAAAGTGACAACAAAAAGTGGTACTGTCCCGCTGGGTCGTGAGATAACTCTGCTCCCCTACAAGTGAGAAAAAATAAGAGCACCTACTAGATTTAAGCAGATTTCAAAGCCTGTGTGACTTAAGCCTCTCTGGAAGATACGTCAGGTCCATAAAAGCACAGGAACTTGGCAAGTGCTATAGTGCTGGGGGTGTGGAGGCAGGTGACTCCCATGAGCTCTAAGTTTAATGAAAGACCTCCCTAAAAAGTAAGCTGGGAAAGACAGCCAATGTTGACTTCTAGTCTCCACATGTGCCAGCACACACATGCGCTATGCATGTGCACCTGTAATAAATATATATATATATATATACACACACACACATACACACACACACAAGCATGTACACGTGCATTACACCAATACACACACACACCAAGTAACAAAGTATTATTCGGCCAAAGCTATGCACCTGTATCAATGTGGAGCTTCAGTTCAAAGTTCATGGAAATTTCCACCAGGGACATCCACACACATGATCAAGTCATGTGCTTCTGATGTGCAAATGAAGAAGGCATCTAGCATCCATCCCACATTAAAATCCTCCTGTCTTTATGCCCAAATCTCACCAGCAACCTCTCTGCCTAAGAGATGGTTAAACAAGTATCTCAGTCTCTCTGTACCTTGGTTTCCCTCATCTGCAAGGTGGAGATAATCTGCCAGTGTGTGGTGTGTAGTGACTTAAGCTGTGCCAACAAGCACTAGGATGTGGACCTAGGTGAACAGACACCGTGCTGGCCTCCTTTCTCTTCTGGGAGTCCGATTTGACGCCTATTTCTCAGACTGGTAAGTTTTTAAAGATTGTGTCGACGTTGAAGCAAAGGGGGAAGGCGAGCCCAGACCGAAAAGTCTGCTGATGCGTGTTATCACCACACTTAAATCTAGACCATGGTCCACACAGTGCCTTCCCCGACAGCTTACACATCGCTGAAGAAGACTGTGATTCAAGTCCCTGACTTGTTAAGCTACACAGGAAGCCTCCTAAGCTGATAGGAGAGAGAACCTTTAACCTCAGTTCCGCACAGCCATTAGTTGCAGTTTCTGCAGCTGTAGAATTTACTAGGAAAACAGAAGTTAAAAATCCTTTGGCTTTAAGCTTCCTTGGTAAAGGCTCCAAGCTGAATTAGCAAATAAATGACCTGACAAAACAGTAAAGTTTGTGACTCCAGAAAGAAGGGGTGTGGGGGAAGGCATCCAAACAGTTCCAAATTATGGCACTGTTCGAGAAAGGAAAGACCAGTTTGGGTTTGCAAACCTGCAGAAAGGCTTGAACAAAATGTGTGCCCTTATAGGCTATACTTAAAGCCTAAAAAAAAAATCACACACACACACACAGACACACACACACACGCGCACACACACACACACACACACACACACACACACACGGCTGTATGGGAACAAGACAGAGAGGGGGAGGACAGGGAGATGGAAGGATGTTTAATTCTGAAACTTTCTACAGAGCTTGCTCAATTCCTGAGAGGCTCTTGCCACAAAGATCTGCTGCCCAGTAAACCAGTGCCCCAACAGCCTCTGGAACCTGAGGAGCATCCCACACCCTCCTGGCTCAACTAAGCACACCACACATTAGCTTATGGCTTCCGAGCTACACAAGACCAGCATCCCTTTCTGTGCATGATGAAGCCACTCCAGTCTAGTGACAAATGCGCTCAGCTTAAAATGCCTGACCCTGGACTCAGGTCAAAATCCTCTCCAAAAACCCATATGTCCTAGCAGGATGGAGAGTTAGGACAGTTTTAGAGACAGTTGTTCCAAATGCAGTGCAAGACTGGTGGGGTTTTTTGTAATTAAATTTCAAAATATTAACTATAAGTTAACTTAGAATTATTTCAAAAAGTAGCTATGAAAATAGAAAACAGGACACGGCTGTTAACATCCACACAGCGAACCTCGAGTTGCCCAGCAAGTAAATGCAGACTATATACAGTCTTGATATTCTGCCTTGCAGGGGGGGATGATGCCTGTGTTAGTTCCCATTTTAAAAAGGGATTTTCCCCCATTGAAACAATCCATTGCTCCTTAGGACATATCTCTTAATATATTTTTCTTTTGAAAAAGTTCCAGAAACATGCTTTCTAGCCCTGTAGAATCAAATTCACTCTTGTTCAAAACTTCAAGATGTCTCAAGTCTCCTGCTCTTATTCTCCTACAGGATAAAGTCTTTAAGGGCCAGAACACACAAGCCTCAATCCATTGAAGTTGGGTGCCTCAGCAGATGTCTTATAATGCTAAGCAAGCTTGTTGGCTTTATCTTTCCCAGCCCCATCCATTTTATCAAAACAAACAAACAAACAAACAAACAAAAAACAAACAAACAAAAAAAACCTGATTCTGTTTTCCTTTGGGATCCAAATATGTTTCCCACAATTCCCTCTCGACCCACTTGGCCCCTTAAGATAAACAAGCTTTACTTAAGGAAAAAAAAAAAAGCCCAGAAACTGAGCGACCATAGAGGTCCTTTAGGCTCCAAGTTGCACTCACCCAGGCTCAGCAAACAGAGTTCAGCAGTCCAGGCAGTGTCCCCCGCAGGAGGCGCGGTGAGCGCCAGTGCTCGCGTCCCGCGCCACAGCCCAGGCCTGCACTGACTGGTCACCCGAGATCCGGGAAGAAGGAGGAAGGTGGGAGGAGCCTCGAGTCCACACCGCCCGGCGGTCTTGCGCAAGGTGTTTTCCAGCTGTACCTGCGTGCAGTGCGTGCGGTGGAAGGCACGCTCCGTTTCAGAGTGGGAACCCCTGGGCATTCCTGCCCCTGAAACACACTCAGGGCACCCTAAACCCTGTTAACCTGAGTGTTCTGTGTGCCTGCTCCGAGCTTGGGCTCGGTGGGCAGCGGGTGACCAGCCTGCCGGACCCAGGCGTGTGGGCGTTCTGAGGACCGGCGGCGGACTGGAGGCTGGGCGATAGGCAGCAGGAGGACCAGTGCGCTGCGGGCCCCTGACTCTCGGCGCCTGAACCAGCATTGGAGTGGCGCAGCCGACGCCAACCTCCTCCCCGCCTTTTCCATTTCCCTTTTCTCTCCGTAAACAGAAAGGGCCTGTCGGCTGGCCCGGAACACAAGAACCCCCGCGCTGGGAAATTCCGTCCTCCCACCTTCGGGCCCCGGGGCGCGGGGTGGAGATGGAGGCGGAACCAGGCGGAGCGGTGGTGAGAATCCACCCCACCCCGGGCTTGTGCCCCCAATTTGTGGCCAGAGAGCGTCTTCCTGGCCGGAGTTTGCGGTTTTAGATCCTCTCCGGGACCTGCCAAGAGGACCAGCTCTCCCAGTTGCTGCGGGAGGCTTGCAAGCAGCCAGGATGGTCTCGCCCTGATCAGTTCAGATACTGTACTTTTAAGTTTTGGCAAAAATTGCCTGCGGTATTCTCTGCTCTCACAACTAGTTTTGATCTTTAGTCTACTGAACCAGTTGTTCGATGGCACAGCTCCACTATTAGAGCTGACTTCTAGGATCCCTTAGCTCCAGGTAATATTCTAGGGGTTTGCTTTTTTGTTAGAAAGTTTACTGAAGGTGAGACCGAAAGACAGTTCTAGGAGGAAAGCTCCTCCAAGAACTCCAAGTCACCACTTATCCTGCTCCCCCCACCCCTCCAAATGCTCCCCCACCCTCCAGATGCTCCGCATCAAAGACCAGGTACTTTACCAGACCCCAGAGAACAAAAGAGGTCTAATGTCCATCCCATCGACAGACCTGGGGGTCCTAGGCTGAGCTGTGAAGCCAGTGCCCCTGTAACTAAGTTGCTGCTCACTTTGCTCATCGTCCTCACCAGATCCAACACACCCCTTAAGATGATCTTTCCAGGATCCCTCGGTGGAAAATGAATTGCCCTTCAAGGATATCCTAAGAAAACGTCTGGCAGAGGTAGGACAGAAAGCTGGGGTTAGGAACGGCGCCCAGGTTATAGAACCTTAAGGTACATAACCAGCAAGACTAGATTTACGTGGTGAGGAAAGTCGCCTGGCTGTCTGCAATTACTTTATAAATGTGAGAGCTTTGTGTGACTTGAAGTACTTTGATGGTTACAGGAATCTCTGTTGCTCCCCTTGTGGAGGACTTGACCTTTCTGTTCTCACAGAGAGCAAGCTAGCATAGCCCACACCAACCAAGCAGCCTGGGAATTGGCAAAAGCAGCCTGCACTGGGCTGTTGGGGGGGGGGGGGCTCACTCCTTGGATTCTAGAACTGGTTAGAGAGCTGATCATTCCAGTCTCTGTTGAAGCTCAAGCACTGCTACCCTTTAGACTTTCAGAGGAAACCCAGGTTAGTACGGAGTTTGCCTCTACCTGCTATGTGAGATTCATTTCTCCCTTGTCAGCTGACTTAGGCAATAAAGGATGTGCTTATAAACACTTTAAAAATAGAATCATGAAACCACTCCTCGCCCTGCCCTGCCCCCTTGGATGAGCTCATTACACCACACATATTTTGGGAAGTGAGCCTGTGAGTTCCCTGCAGGAGGCTCCCCAGTACAACTGTACTTTAATGAACTTTAATGCTTTTGCTTTAAGCAGCTGCTGATTTTATGTTGTGGGGTGAATTTAAAAATTTACTTTCAGACATTTTATATTTTGTTTTTAGATAGGGTGGTTTTTCTGTGCCACCCTGTCTGGTCTCGGAACTCACTCTGTAGCCTAGGATAGCCATGAACTAAGAAACTTGCTTCCCAAGTGCTAGGATTAAAAGTATACATCACTACACCTGGCAACTTTCAGACATTTTTTTAAGTCTAACAAAACAATGAATTTACCAACCTCAAACAGGCTGAAAAGAGAATACAACTGCAAAGAAAGAAGCTAACTCTTCCTGGATTTCTTTTCAGACCCAAGCTAGCAAAGTGTGTTTACCTGTGGTCGTGGTGGTGGTGGTGGTGGTGTAGCTGGGTCTTCAAGTATCTAGGACTGTAGGTGTGCACAACCACATAGGGCTAAATAACTTTTAAACTTTGCAGGTGAGAAGCCTGTGTGTGGAGAGCCACTGGCTAAGGCTAGGAGAGTCTGTTTTATTTTATGCATGAATGTCCGTATGCATGTATGTGTTGAGACTGAGGCTCATGCTGTAGCCCAAGCTAGCCTGTGACTTGATATTGCAGCCCAGGCTGGCATTGGATTCCTATGAGGTACTTCTGTTTCCACCCCCCACATGCTGGGATTACAGCTTTAGGAAGGTCTCCACAGGGCACAAACTTCCAACCTGGCTGGGCTGCAGGCTGCTGCTGGAGGAACTTTTCCCTCAGCTGGGGCAACAATGAGCTTAGACTCTGTTGTGTTAGAAATTGTTTCCTTATTTACTCATTCAGGAAAGAAAATGATTAGCAACTATCCTGACAATCCTTTAATCTGTGGAATAAAACATATGTCTGTAGTTCAGTATATTCCTAAGGCACTGCTCTCCAGTCTTCTCTGTATGTACCAAACCATAGCCAGGCATTAGACACAAGGGTGGCGTCTTAGTTAGGTTACTTGTTGTGAAGAGACCATTACCTAGCAACTCTCATAAAAAATAAGCATTTAAATGGGTCTGGGTTATAGTTTCAGAGGTTCAGTCCATTTTCATCATGGCAGGAAGCATGGCAATGTGCAGGCAGACATGGTGCTCCAAAAGGAGCTGAGAGTTCTTGATCCAAAGGCAGCCAAAAGGAAACTGTCTTCTGCACTGAGCAGAGCTTGAGCGTAGGACCTCAAATCCCACCCCCACAGTGACATACTTCCTCCAACAAGACCACATCCATTTTAACAAGGACACACTCACTTAATAGTGTCATTTCCTAAGGGCCAAACATTCAAATACGTGAGTCTATGGGGGCTAACCCTATTAGAACCACTACAGGTGGCAAGGATCTGTAATCCTAGCATGGGGAGGTTGAGGCAGGAAGATCAAAAGTTCAATGCCAAGGGCTAGAGGCACAGCTTACCAGTTAAGAATGGTTACTGCTCTTGCAGTAACCATTAGTTTGATTCCCAGCATCCACATCAGGTGGCTTACAATCATTTGCAGGATGAATAGCGCCCTCTTGGGCCTCTACAGGCATTGCACATATATATATATATATATATATATATATATATATATATATATATGAGAGAGAGAGAGCGAGCACAACATGCACATAATAAAATTTTAACAAAATAACATCTTTTAAATGCTCAATAGGTTATATAGCAAGATCCTGTCTCAAAAAGGCAAAAACAAAATACAGACATTTGTGAACAAAATAAACTAGAATAAATTGGACGATAATTACATGCATTCTGATAGGAAGCAATGGTTCAAAATTCTGTTTAGGACTATAACAAAACCACAAGGTATTGAGGAATAATTAAATGCTCGATTTTAAGAAAGCTTTTCATAAAATACTTTAGATTAAGAGGGAGTGAAGGTTGTGAATATAAGTTTTTTTAAGAGATTCTAACATTTATTCCTAAGTACAAGTAAAGGGAGAAACCTATCAGACTATGAGTTCTCTTAATTTCTAAGTCGCTCTCTTCTTTTTAATTGGATATTTTATTTGTTTACTTTTCCCGTTTCCCCTCTGCAGCTCCCCTATCCCATTCCCCCCTTATCCTACTTCTATGAGGGTGCTCCCCTACCAACCCACCCACTTCTGCCTGACTACCCTAGCATTACCCTAGCATTCCACTGGGGCATCAAGCCTTCACAGGACCAAGGGTGTCTCTTCCTATTGATGCCAGATAAGGCCCCTTCAGCTCCTTCAGTTCTTCCCCTAAGTCCTCCACTGGGTCCCTGTACTCAATCCAATGGTTGGCTGTGAGCATCCACATCTGTATTGGTCAGGATCTGGCAGAGCCTCTCAGGAGACAGCTATATGAGGCTCCTGTCAGCAATCACTTCATGGCATCAGCAATAGTGTCTGGGTTTGGTATCTGCATGCGGGATGGATCCCCAGGTGGGGCAGTCTCTGGACGGCCTTTCCTTCAGTCTCTGTTTCGCTCTTTGTCCCTGTATTTCTTAAACAGGAGCAATTCTGGGTTAAAATTTTAGAGATGAGTGGGTGGTTCCATCCCTCAACTGAGGGGCCATGCCTAACCTCTGGATATGGTCTCCACAAGTTCTCCCTCCCCTTTGTGGGATATTTCAGCTAATGTCATCCCATGGGGTCCTGAAAGGCTCTTGCTTTCCTGGCATCTGGGACTTCCTAGTTGCTACCCCCAGTTCTTCATGCCCACTCCAATTTCTACATACCTCTGTTCAATTTCTTGACCCTCTGTACATCTCCTCCATCTCCTCCCATATCTGATTCTGCTCCTCTTTTACCACTCTCCCCCATCCCTTCCTCCCAAGTCCCTCCCACCCTCTATTTCCCTTGATTATGTTATTCCCCCTTCTAAGTAGAACTGAAACATCCACTCTTTGGTCATCCTTCCACTTGAGCTTCATATGGTCCATGAGTTGTATCTTGGGTGTTCCACGCTCTTTGCCTTATATCCACATATCAGTGAATATATACCATGTGTGTTCTTTTGTGACTGAGTTACCTCAATCAGGATGATATTTTCTAGATCCATCCATTTGCCTGTGAATTTTGTAAAGTCATTGTTTTTGATAGCTGGGTAGTATTCCATTGTGTAAATGTACCACATTTTCTGTATCCATTCCTCTGTTGAGGGACATCTGGGTTCTTTCCAGCTTCTGGCTATTATAAATAAGGCTGCTATGAACATAGTGGAGCATGTGTCCTTATTACAGGTTGGAGCATCTTCTGGGTATATGCCCAGGAGAGGTATTGCTGGATCTTCCAGTAGTACTATGTTCAATTTTCTGAAGAACCACCAGACTGATTTCCAGAGTGGTTGTACCAGCTTGCAATCCCACCAGCAATGGAGGAGTGTTTCTCTTTCTCCACATCCTTGTCAGCATCTTTTGTCATCTGAGATTTTGATCTTAGCCATTCTGACTGGTGTGAGGTGGAATCTCAGAGTTGTTTTGATTTTATATTTCCCTGATGACTAAGCATGTTGAACATATCTTTAGGTGCTTCTCAGCCATTCAGGTTTCCTCAGTTGAGAATTCTCTGTTGATAGGATTATTTGGTTCTCTGGAGTCTAACTTAGTGTGTGAGGTACAATGTGTGCTTTGAACTTTAGTAAACTTTCTTTTATGAATGTGGCTGCCCTTGCATTTGGAGCATAGATGTTCAGAATTGAGAGTTCATCTTGGTATATTTTCTTTTGATGAGTATGTTTATCTTTTTTGATAACTTTTGGTTGAAAGTCAATTTTATTCTATATTAGAATGGCTACTCCAGCTTGTTTCTTGGGACCATTTACTTGGAACATTGTGCAGCCTTTTACTCTGAGGTAGTGTCTGTCTTTGTCACTGAGGTGCATTTCCTGTATGCAGCAAAATGTTGGGTCCTGTTTACATACCCAGTTTGTTAGTGTATGTCTTTTTATTGGGAAATTGAGTCCATTGATGTTAAGAGATATTACGGAATAGTGACTGTTGTTTCCTGTTATTTTTGTTGTTAGAGGTGGACTGATGTTTGTGAGGCTATCTTCTTTTGGGTTTGTTGAAAGAAGATTACTTTTTTGTTTTTCCTAGGGTGAGGATTCCCTCCTCGTGTTGGAGTTTTCCATCTATTATCCTTTATAGGACTGAATTTGTGGAAAAATAGTGTGTAAATTTGGTTTTGTCATGGAATATGTTGGTTTCTCCACCTATGGTAAGTGAGAGTTTTGCTGGGTATAGTAGCCTGGGCTGGCATTTGTGTTCTCTTGGGGTCTGTATAAGATCTGTCCAGGATCTCTGGCTTTCATAGTCTCTGCTGAGAAGTCTGGTGTAATTCTGATAGGTCTGCCTTTATATGTTGCTTGACATTTTCCCCTTACTGCTTTTAATATTTTTTTTCTTTATTTCGTGCATTTGTGACAGGAGGAATTTCTTTTCTGGTCCAATCTATTTGGAGTTCTTTGGTGTTTCAACATAATAAAGCTCTTACATGCAGAACACATAAATTTTGTCAGAGCCTGGCACACCCTTATAAGGCACACAGTCCCACGGATGGTATATCATGTGAGCACCAGCTAAGAGTCAAGGCTTTCTGCTCTGTATCCCACCCCTTGGTTTTGACCATATTCCTCTGGCACTAAATATATTAATTTCATCCCCTAGCACACACTGTGCTCCTTCTCATCACCATAAGAAGTGTGTCCTGCAGCTGCTGGTTGGTGAGTCATCCATTCAGTCACACTCTGCATCTTAGGATAGATCAAGGATGTCCATCAGACTGATGGGACCACAGAGAGCATCGTTAGATTCTGCTCCACCCCTGTAACTCACTAAGACTTCATATGTCACTGGAAAATGAAAGACCCTAGAGCTTGGACTCTCACCTGCCCACCTGTATGGATGAAAGAACAAATCCATTTGGGAACATACATATGACAAAGCTATAAGCCTGTGAGGCTTTGTCCTCATCCTCTGCAGCTCTGCCTGGGACTGACTGTAGCAGTGAGCAGACAAGGCCCAAAGGGACAGTCTCCTCTGCCATCCTACTTTTACCTTTTCCTCTATGAACCTGTCAGCTTTTGCCATCAGTGTGCAGAGCAGGAAGAAGCACTGGAAAGAGGACTTAGGGCCTCAGCAGAGACTGATGAGTCTTGAGGTTAGAAGGGAAGTCCTGAGGGACTACTGCAGCATGGGAATGGAAGGGGTGTTTCTGAATGTACTCAGCTGTGGCTGTTGTCTGACTATGAACTGGGCTTGTGGGTGTGGAGAGACCACCTGTTGGCAGCTAAAGCTAAAACTTAAGCTTTTTAAATTTTAAGTTGACTTTTGAGACATCCCCAAATTTGAGCTCCTTGTACCACATTTGGAAAATGGGAACTATTGCTGTGAGTTTCTTCATTCAACCTCTCAAATGCAAACTTCTTACTCGTGGCCTTCTAAAATGACCACAGAGGGCAGGCTGTTCCGAGGACTGTGGAGGGTTTATCCTCAGACTGGAATTTAGCTTTCATTAGTCACATTTTGAGAGGGGAGAAAACATTGGTGATGGTCCTCCTAACCTCTGTCTCCTCACACAGCCCCTCCTGGATTTGTAGAGATTCTACATCTTCAGTCATGTTTGCCTCTCCCCTCTTCTTTGCCTACATTTCCACACAGCCTTCTCTGACTTTCTGCTTATAGCACCTGCAACTAAGGCACACGGACAATAGTGTTGGCCATGCATGGAACCTATTGTCCATGTGTGATTGGGTATGGGGAGTAACTTCTTAAGAAAAGACTATACAACTTGATCCTACTGTACATGCAAGCATAAATGTTCAGTGAAGGGGGAAAACAACAACACAACCAGAATCTGCCCTGCAAAACCAATTGCATAGGAAGCCCCTACCAAACTAGCCTTCTTTATGTGCAACACAAGAGTAAGCCTTTGTGATTATTTCAACAGATTCAGAGTTTGGTTGGTTTAGCCTTTTGAGTTTCAGTTTTTGGTGTTGATTTAAAAAGTAATCTTTTTAAAAAGTTATGTATGGGGTATTTTGCTTTCATGTATGTCTGTGCACCATGTATGTGTAGAACCCAGGGAGGCCAGCAGAAGACATTGGGATCCTGGAACTAGAGTAACACATGGTTACAAGAAGTCCTGTGGTTTCTGAGAATTAAATCCAGGTCCTCTGGAGAAATAGCCTGTGCTCAGAATCACTGAGCCATCTCTCCAGCCCTGGGTGCTTTGTTTTAAATCAAGAGAGTAAAATTTAAAATTAAAATTGATAGGTTATTTTTCCACCAGTGAAATGAACCAATTCAAGCCAGATTAGATTATATTAAAAGCAAGTTTATTGGGAAGCCACTCTGGGGCTAGATCACTGGCCCTGGGGCAGGATATGCCAGCTAGGGACTGAGGGATGCTGGGAGAACCTGGAGACCAGGTCTGCTTTGATATGTAAAATATGCACTTCAGCCCCTTGTCCCAGAGTTCTATCTTTCCTTTCCTATACCATGTGTACCTCTGCATCACAATTCTAGACTGTGAGTAATTTATAAAAGCTTCATATTCTCACAGTGGAGGTGTTGAGTGGCTGAAGATGTGGGTCCTGTACCTGCTGAGGGTTTGGTATGTGTTCAGTACCTGTTGAGGTTCTGGTGTGTGTCCTGTGTCTGCTGAGGGTATGATGTGTGTCCTGTGCCTGCTGAGGGTCTGATGTGTGTACTGTACCGGCTGAGGGCTTGGTATCTGCTTCCAAGATAGCAAGATGGGTCCCTGCCATCCAGCCTGTCAGCCTAACTCCAATCTCTGGGGTTCACAAAGAGAAAACCAATTTCTAAAACTGTCCTCTAACCTCCACCTCTACTGGTGCATTGTGGTATATTCACATAAACAAACAAACTAAATGTAACAGAACTTGGAGCCTTCCTACTGCTGGAGGGAGTTAAGGCTGTGTCCACACTTGGTGAAGGAGGCCAAATACTGCATGATGCCTGCCCAACACATTTGTAAGGCCTTGTGAGGATCCTTCAAGGCTTCACTTCTCAAAACCTCCCCCACTATCATTCTCACATGACATGAAGCATGTGACTAGGACAAAGCAGGCCTGGCATGTCAGAGAAATGAGTTGGGGTCCAGCAATATGTCTCAGTGGGTAAAGGCACTTGCCTTCCAGCAAAAGCTGAAGACCCTACTTCAGTCCCTGGGCTGTACATGGTAGAAGGAGAAAACAGACTCCTTCAAGTGTGCTCTGACCTCTAAACCTTGGCCATGATGCATGTATACACATGTACACAATAATAATGACAATAATAATATTTAAATTAAAAAAACAACAACAAGAACCAGCTAGCCAGCTAGTGAAGTGGAAGACTGGAAATCTTCCCCTCTGTGCCCTCATGTAACAGAGCATGGGAGAAAAGGCACAGTGTGTGCAAAAGAGCTAAGCCTGTAATACTGGGAAACAGACACCTGAAATTCTTGCTGCTGGGGAGATGCTTTAGTGTAGTGCTTCGCAGCCTGTGGGTGGAGACCCCTCTGGGGGTTGAATGACCCTTTCAGAGGGATTGCCTAAGACCATCAGAAAGCACAAATATTTACATTATTCTTTATAATGGTAGCAAAATTGGAGCTATGAAGTAGCAATAAAAATAATTTTTTGGTTGGTGGTTACCACAACATGAAGATCTGTCCTAAAGGGTCACAGCAGCTTTAGGAAGGTTGAGAGCCACTGGTTTAGTGAGTAAGAGAATCTGATGTATGTGTTTGTCATTTTCCTATTCCTCTAACAAAATACCACAATCAAGGCAACTTAGAAAAGAAACTGGTTAATTTAATGACACTGTGAACCTTGAGATTGTGTGTTTACTGTTATTAATAATAAAAACCTGTTATTATTTGTGGTGTGGCTCAGTCTTAGCACACACCTTTAACCCAAGGGCTTTCTGCTTGAATATTATAAACAGATTTAAATAAAGTCAACCATAGGTCAAATGTGAATCAAACAATCAATTGTCAGGGAGTGAACATAGAATTATTAAGAAAAACCATAGAGAGTGAGAGAGAGTCAGGAAAACTGATCGAGAGATGCACAGGAAGTAAAAGGGAGGGACATTCAGTTTGAATGGCATTCTTTCTGGGATGTCACAGAGGAAGAGGAAGTGCTTTCTCTGCCTCTCTCTCCCCTAACAGACTCTCACCCCAGCATCTGGCTCTGGAGTCTTCACTGATAAAAATCTAATTATTGAGATTTTGTTTAAAACAAACAAGAACAGACACCAGGGGCCCACAGTTTCAGAGTGTCAGAGTTTATTTGGTGGGGAACATGGCAGCAGGCAAGCACGCAAATAGGCATGACACTGGAGCAGTCTCTGAGAACTTACAACCAAGAGGCAAAGAGAGACACATGCTGCGAGTGGCACTGATGTTTTCAAACTTCAAAGCCCTCCCCTAGTGGCTAACCTCTTCCAACAAGCCAGCACCTTGATCCTTCTCAAAGCTTTCTGTCAACTGAGCTTTAGGAAGTCATATATAGTCAATATAGTTAAGCAAGTGAGACATGGAAGTCATTCTCATTCAAACGACAAAACCTACAAACTACAAAACCAACCAATACTGATGGAAAATCCAAGTATAGCCGCACCTGCTTATAACTTCAGAACTGAGGGCTGCAGATAGGAAGGGTTTGGGGACTTGCTGGCTGCCAATCTAGAAACAGATTCAGGGAAAGACCTTGTCTCAAAGGAATAAAGTGTGTGTGTGTGTGTGTGTGTGTGTTTCTATCACTCTCACACATACCAATCTCAATGCTTTGCACAACATTTGCTATGGCTTCTCAGTCTTGCCCAGCTTCAGCACACATTCTTTCTTGATAAACTGTTTTTATTCTGCTACTTTCCACGTGCCTAAATTTTGTTCAGAGTCACAAGAATCTGGAAACCCTGGTAAGCACCATCCACATTCTGGTGTCTGAAGCTAGTAGGAGGGAGATATTTATATCTGTTTCCTCCATTTCCCACATTCCTTGCAGGAATGTGTGTGCACGCACATGAGTATGTTTGTCTATGCACGTGTTCATGTGTGTTAGATGTTTGAATGCACACTTTTACATACATCTACAAGCAGTGAGTGCATGTGTGTGAGCTTGCATAGTTGTGGAGGCACAAGACTGATGGTGAGAACCTCCTTTTGCTGCTGCTTGCACCGTATTCATTGAGGCAGGGTCTCTCAACCAAATGCACAGCCTGCTAGTCAGTTTGTTTTGGGGATCTTAGAGACTGAAATTAAAGGTGAACCACCAATACCACCTGATATTTACCTAGGTTTGGAAAGATACAAAATTGGGTCCTTAAAATTGAGTGCTTAACCAACCCTTTTTTTAAATTTAATTTTATTGTTTAATATCTGGCAGAACATTTTTCCCACTTAGAACAGAAATGCTTCTGTTTGATCCACCAAGATGTAAACAAGTTGTACCAAAAGATGCCTGCCATCACCAACCAAGCTACTCCAGTCCCCATTGTCTTCCTGCTGTGATAGACTCTACCAAGTGAGCTGAAGTAGACCTGATCTCTCTTCAGCTGCTCTTCAGATATTCTGTTTCCACAAGAAAGTGATGAGTCAAGTCAAATTGCCTTGGCTTGCCTCCTCACCAAAATACTATGGGTTTGGGACTCAAGAAAGATAGACTGAGACATGCTGTCCTTTGGGGCAAGATGTTTATTAGAAGATTTAGTAAGGGCATAGACAGACAGACAGACAGCAGCACAGCAGGGACTCTGATGAGATCTGAGTCCCAGGAAACAGTCTGGAATTCCTTTCTCCAGAGGAAAGGGATGAGCTTCACCAGGGAACCAGGCCGTGCTGTCTCTGAGTCCCAGGCTTCTGGGAAATCAAAGGGATTTCTGGGTAAGGAACATGTAGCACACATCTAATTGAAGAGTACCCATAATATGGTTGAGAAGAGACGGGGTGAGAGGGTGTGTCACAGCCAGCAGCCCCGAAGCTGTCTGTTTCTCCAGAGCAACAAAGATCCCAGAATCAAGGACTGAGAATGGAGCTTGCAGGTGGACAGGACTTGAGCAGTGTCTGCTCTGGGATTTTGACAAGAATTATCACCTGGGACATTTCCTTTAGCAAGGTGTAGGCTTGTGACCATGAAACAGGAGTTCTACAAAGGCTGAGGGGGTTACAACTAGAAACTTCCCACCAAGAGAAAGAACTTGAGCTACATCACTGCCCCTATTTTCCTGGTCCCCATAATCTGGGCAAATCACGTAATCTCACCAGATCTTGCTGTCTTTGTTTACATTAAAGGAAAAAAAAGTGATTTTGTTTTCCTTTTTCTTTTTCTAACATTAATTCTAACAGCAGGAGGAAAGTGAAATCAATTCTGTACACATTCATATAGAGCTTTTGAAAAGTAAAACACTTTTACTTACTGGTTAGTTATGTATGGTAAAGCATGTAATTAGTATATTAATTATATAATAATATACTAACCCTGTTTTATCTTTGAGTAGTATAAATTTAGCAGGATTAAGTGTCTGAGAGTACTCAGCTAACACACAAAGCCAAAGTTCTGACCCCTGGTTAGTGACCTCAAAATGATGTAGCCACTAAAAACAAACGGTCCCAGACTCCAGCAGATATGAGGCCCCTGGGCTTTGATTCAGTGTAAAGGAGTCACCCTTGACTGCTGCAGAGCAGGAAGACACCCTTGCTCTCTCTCCCCACATCTGTGCACATGCTTGCTGTCAATCACAGCAGGTCGTTCTCCCTCTCCTGCTGCTTGAACCCTCACTGGAAGTCAGCTGCTGATCTGATCCTCCCTGCATCAACCTCCTAGCTAAGATTCCCTGAATAAGATGCATCTTTCTGGCTCCAGTTAATTAAAGGTGAGGAACTTTCTGAGGTTCCCACCTCACTCCCAGATGCGATTCATCATTTCCCTCCAATTGTTTTGTTAGGAATTGATGTGGACAGGTCTTCAACATAAGCAAAGGTCTTTGAGGTGACTTAACACACTCATCTTATAAATGCGGAAAACGGGGGAGCACTTCCTTAAGTTAGGGAGCTCACTATAAGTTCATGCTCATTGTCTTGGAAATGTAGATCTGATTGGCTAACAGCTTGTGGTTCTATAGACATTCTGGAAAATGAAAACGATGATGCTGACTTACTCCCAGCCTTATGCTGTGGCCAGCAAAACCTGCCTTTACTATTTCCATCAACTTCATTCTGACTTTCTTTACTATGCACAAACATTAGCATTTCATTATCTATAATCCTAGTTATAGCTTCTAAAATTAACCGTGTTGGGCTGGCAAAGTAGCTCAGCAGGTAGAGGCATTTGCCACTGTGCCTGAAGACCTGAGTTCAATCTCTGGGACCTGCATAATAGAAGGAGAGAGCAGACAACTGTACATTTTTCTTTGGCCACCAGAAGAGTGCTATAGTGCATGTGCACACACATACATAAACACACACAAATGTGCACATACATATACACACACAAATGTATATACACACATATACACACACAAATAAAGAGAAGTATTAAAATAAATAAAATTAACTTTGCAAGTAAGAATTGCAAGTATGCTATTTTATTTTATTTTTGTTTTATTTTGAGACAGGATCTAGGGCTGGAGAGATGGCTTAGGGGTTAAGAGCACTGGATACTTCTGCAGAGGACTGGAGTTCAGTTCCCAGAAACTACAAGGCAGCTCATAACTGGTTGTGATTCTAGTCCTAGGGAAACAAACACTTTCACCTAGCACCAGGCAAATGTGGTGCGCAGCTATACATGAAGGCAAAATATCCACACACATGTGAAAAAGATCCACGAAGACCAAGACAGAAAGGTGGGTTCTGAACTGGTAGCTCTGCCTTACCTAGAGTTCAATACAGAGACCAGACTGGTTTCAAACTCCTTATCCTGTCTCTCTCTGCCTCTCAAATATAGAAATTATGCCTGAGCCCAGCTCTCACTGGGCTATTTTAAAAGCAACTTGCTCATTTATTCATGCATGCAGTGAGAGTCGAGTGTGAACTGTAAGCTTGTCGACATGTCCATTGCTGGGGACAACAGTGCACAAAACTCAATAGCCTACAGCTGGACCAGGGATAGAGAGATTGGACAGGCAAAGAGAATATGTAAGACTACAGCATGAGACACGTGTCCTGTGAGATGCATGCCCTGGAGGATGTAGACTTGAAGAGAGTGGAGGGAGGAACTAATGTGCTTGTATTTCCTGAGATCACAGGATCTTCTGAAATGCCCTCCCTCACACAGAGACAGTATTTGGAGATGACAAGGACCTGGTCAAAGGGCACTGCATTGAGAGGCCTGTGTCAGTTCCATTACTAGTCGATGTGGCATGGCAAGAACCCCACAAGAGGTAAAGGCCTAGCGGTGACTTAATCCAGTAACTTCATTTTATGTGATTAAACTGAGGCTGGGGCAGGGGGTAGGGTCTGGGGTGGGGGCACCATGAACAGCTAGACTCCCAGTACTAGCAAACAACAGAATTGGGGGCTAGAGTGATGGTCATGTGTGTGGTGTTCGAGAGAACCTGAGTTTGGAATTCCAGAAGCCATGCAAAGTCTGCATGAGGTGGTAGGTGCCTGTAAACCCTAGGGCTACAGAGAACATGGGAACATCCTGCAGGCTTGCTGACCAGCCAGTCAGTATAGACGAAACAAACTGAGGACTCACTGATAGTCCCTGTCTCATAGAATACAGTGGAGAGCCATAAAGAAAGACACCAGGTCTCAGTTGGTGTCCAGTATGTATGCCATATGCACACATGCATGCACACATGTGCAGAGAAAGAGAAAAAGAAGGGGGAAGGAGAGAAAGGAGAAAGGAAGAGAGAGGAAGAAAGAGAGGGATGGAAGAAGGGATGAAGAGAGAGAGACAGAAAGATTGAGAGACAGACAGAGGGACAGAGTCAGAAAACAGTAGAAGTCAGCCTTTGGGACCCAGGAATCCCACCAATTACCACTGTAACAGAATGATGAGGTAAGATGCTCCTCTGTGGAATTCCCACTAACATGCTGGGAAAGAGTCCAGCCAAACACCTAGCTTTCAAGGTACCTCACCCCCACCCCATCCTGTGCTGGTGAAGTTTGGAAAACATAGCTCCCCATCGTGAATCCCACACACAGAGATGCAGGTATCCGCTTGCCTAGCATGAGCTGTGTGCTTTGGGAAAGTGATTTCCTCCTGGCTCTGGACACTTCGTAGGCATGCTTGCTATTTCAATGTTAAAGATTTAAAAGTAGATTGTATAGTTTTAAAATGTCACATTGAGAAGCCATTTGACCTCTTTCATGCAGGAACACAGTAGGTTGATGATGGTTGGTTTTCCTTTCAACACATCAGGGCAAGAGTTACTAACAGAAACCCCAGATCTGTGCGTGGAGAAACCGGGTCAGCAATTTAGCAGGTCAAAGCTGTATGAGTATGGTTTTTCTCTTTAAGATATGAAAACTTCCGGTTTCCTTCAGAGCCTCTTTTATTGCATTCTCTTTATTGCATCACGAGGTCTGTGGGGTTTCATTTTTACCATGTGAAGTGGATTATCCCACTGCAAATCTCCCTTGAGTTCTTGGAAAAATATGTGAGCTTGATAAGCAGCAGGACATTTTAAAGGAAATACCCAACTTAGAAATGGTCAGAGTTTGACATCGTTTGCAGAGGCCCTGGCGACATCCTAAAAGGTCAGGTTTAAGATCATGTCTTTTGTGTCTCAGGGATCTCCAATGGGTGATTACTGTTTCACACCATGAAATAGCTAAGGGGAAAAAATGGGCTTTAATATCTTTAGGCCTTTCACAAGGCTTCTTAAACAAATACCATACAGCAAAGAGAAATAGCTGAACTTAAATGAGTATACTTAAAATAGCTGGGTTAAAACTGTGAGCTAGGGGCTGGTGAGGTGGCTCAGCCAGTAAAGTGCTTGTGTTACAAACATGAGGACCCTGAGTTTGAGCCCCAGCACTACCCTGTGTGTTTACATATGTGTACATGGGTCACAAAACTAGAAAGGGGATGTGGTTGGGGAAAAGGAGATCTTCAGGGAGGAGGGAAATAGAGAGGGTAATGAAATGCATGTGATGAGAAAGCAGAACACTTAATCCCCAGTATCAGCTGGGGAAAGAAAGGGGACAGAGGGGGAGCACTCACTGGGGAGGGAGCACTCACTGGGGAGGGAGCACTCACTGGGGAGGGAACACACACTGAGAAGGGGGCACACACTTGGGAGGGAGCACTCACTGGGGAGGGAGCACACACTGGGAAGGGAGCACTCACTGGGGAAGGAAATGAAGGAGACAAAAGTATGATGAAAAAAGCCATGATACAACTAATGGCTTTGCACATAAACTTAAAGAATTAAAATGTAAAAGAGAAAAGACACAGCAAAATACCAATGTGGCAAGAATGTGCTGTGTACTTCCTTACCAATGGCTGTGTGTTTCTTTCACAGACTTGGCAGTGTAAGCTCAAGCTCTCATGATTTTAAGTTGGCTTTCCATCAAAGGCCAGCATGCTTAGCATGTACCTGGGGCTCATCACCAGCACCTCCCAAAGTAGAACTCTGTTTGTCAGCACAAGTGTCCAGAGGAGTGAAGGGAACACAGGAAGAGACACGAGCCAGCCTCCCAGGTGAGTGTTCTCATCTTTGAACAGAACAGACCTTTTCCCTGTTCCTTGGAGAAAGAGAATAATTATCCACAGGTTTTTCACATTTTATTGTCCCTCAATGTCTTACTATCAAAATTCACACACACACACACACACACACACACACACACCAACATCTCCCCAACAAAACAGTTTCTTTTAAAACTTTTGTGTGTATCTATCTGTATGTGCTTTTGTGATGGTTTGAAAGAGAAATGTCCCCCAAAGCCTCATGTATTTAAATGTGTGATCCCCAATTGGTGGTACTGTTTGGGGTGGCTGGGGAACTTCTCGTATGGGAGTCTTGCTGAGGGAAGTACATCATTGGGGACAGGCTTGTGGGTTGGGGGTTATAGCCTTACCTCACCTCCAATTTGCTCTCTATTTCCTGTATGTGATTGAGATGCAATCTCTAAACTTCCTATTCCTACCCCCATGCCTACTCACCATTTTGAACATCTAGCCTCTAAAACTGTCTTCCTTAAGTTGTTTGTGCTCAGTGTTTCATCACAGTAAGGAAAAGTAACTTATATAGCCTATTGTTGTATGTGTACCACCTGCTTGCAGGTCCACTTAAAGACCACAAGAAGGCACCAGGACCCCAAGAGCTGAGCTTTTGCATGGTTGTAAGCACCTTTTGTGGATACTTGGAACCAAATGCCCATCTTCTGCGAGAGCATAAGGATTTCTTTACCACTGAGCCACCTGAAGTGGTTCAGAAAATACAAAAATGGTGTCAAATAATAATAATAATAATGGGTGTTAATAATGTTGACACCCTTGATAGATGAAATGTGATACAATTTGGGGGCCTGTTAACTAAACAACAAAACAAAGTGCTTAGGCCTGAGATCTACAAGTATAATTAGTTACGTACTAAGTGTAATGTGTTTTCTATTGTTACGTCTAGCACTGAGAGACTGTGAGTGCATGTATCTCTAATTGGATGGGTTTCTATAGGTGGAATTACAGGATCATGAATAGTCTTAAGACATAGTTGTCAAAAACTCAGGCAACCCTGGTTTAGAACACTCACTTTAACCTTGATAATTTTACTTAATCTTTTTCAAGTTTGGTTTCCATAAAATGGGGTAAATAGTAACATCTTCAGGTACAGTTAGTCACAGTACAGCACTGTCAATAATAAGATCAAAGGAAAAGTAAATTATCTTTATGAGGATAGCGAGGGCCTCCCAACTTTGGATGGGACCATGTGAGCCCAATAAAAGCACCATGTCAACAGTGACCCCGTGTGGCCCTATCAGAAATTGGTATGTGTTACAAGAAGTGGTCACATTGTTCACCCTTTCTCTCCGTTAAGTTGTGCTTGAGATCCGAAAATAATTTGGCATACCCAGACCTCGAGAAATCGAAAATGAGTCCTGAAAACTCACATAAGGAGGTCTAAGCCACTGCTTTAAATGATAAGGATGGCAGTCTCATTTGGATATGTATATATAAATAATAAACACGGCAGACAGACACACAGACAGATAGGTGATGCATAGATAGACAGGCAGGCAGATATAGACATACATACACACAGATGAGAGACAGACAGGCAGACACACAGTAGTCCCTCTTTACCCATAATTTCACTTTCTTTTTTTTCCAGTGACCCATAGTTGATCTCAGTCTGAAAATATTAAATGGAAAGTTCTAGAAGTAGAGAATTCATTAATTTAAACTCGTGTGTTACTCAGAAGCCTCATACCATTCTGCACCACCCACCATTCTCTTCTCTGGACACGAACCATCTGCTTTTCTGGAGTCTCCAGGCTCTGTACTCCACCCCATTAGTCACTCAGTACTCTCTCGAGATTGGATTTTTAAAACATTAGTTTTTGAGATTATAATTGCATCATTTTCCCTTCCCTTCCCTCTCTCTAAACCTGCTCATACCCCCTCCTTTCAAATCCGTGGCCTATTTTTCATTAATTATTATTGCATGTATATGTGCGTATCAGATGTTATGCATGGCATATATTATGCCAGATGACAAATACAGTTCATAAATTTTATTTCATAGCACACCATATACATTTTAAACAATTTCAGTATCTAATCTTGGGTTCTATATGTTCTTCTATATGTTCTTGGGTTTAACAAGAACAATAAAATATGACGTTTAAAACATTTCATGGTACAATTTGGGTGTCTGTCACTTGAAAAGCCTGGGGACATTGCTGGTTTGTATTTGCATTTATTTATTTTCATATTTGGAGAACTTGCATATATGAAATATTTTATCCAAATCTAAGGATAAAATTCATTCTGTTTTATGTATGTCTCATGCAAACAGCCTGAGAGTTATTTCATACAATATGTTCAATGCCTCTGCATCTTAACTGTGCCTCATCCTGTGAGCTCAGATGTGGAACTCTGGCTGTCTCACATCCACTGGCAAGCCACTTGCTTCATGTGTTCATGGTGCTCAGAGTGTTTACATCAAGTTTACCATGACAGCCTGGGCCTTCTGACTCCAGCATCAGCTCAAGCCATGAGAGCTTTCTGGAATGACATCTTGTGTTTTGCTATGCCAGTTCCAATAACTCACCAAAATTCCACATCTGCTCCCCCACTTGTGGTGTAACAATATCTCAGCAACTTCTATTCTCCTGTAGTAATTATCGTCTTGGAGGTTTACTGCCTTCACCTGCTAACGTAGGCCTGGAAGCTTCTAGCCTCTAATCTGGGCCTAGAATGTTTTCAGCTTCTGAGATTCACTGCTGAATATGCTCACCATTTCTAGCTCATTCTGAGCTTTGGCTTGCTGGACCAAAGTTCTCTCCTAGCTGACCAAGTCAACTGGGCTTCTCTCTGTATTGCTCTGCGTGGCCTCAAACCAACTTTGGCAATCTTCTGACTCCTCATTCTCTGGCTCATTCTGTCTTCACCTGTGTTTAGCTTGTTCTCTCTTTGATTTATATCTGTAAAACTCTTCTAGTAAAACTGCCTCCTTCCTCTCTCTGCACTGCTTTCTCTTGAGTAGCTAGCTTCCTATTCCTCTCTCTAATTTATGAGAGTTAGCTATATCCTACTCTGCCAAATCTTTCTCTGATTCGTCACTTTGTCTGCCACTCAATTAGACATCAAACATGGTGCTTCCTTCTACAAATTAACTTTACCTTCATTGTTTTGGATTTTATGATATGTACTAAGGGCATGTGTGTCTGTATTCCAGCCAGAGGGATTAACGGATGTGCTAAGGGCTGATCCCCACTACAACTAGAAACAAGTTTCTTCAGCCAGTAACACAGTTTCGGGATTCGCAGTGTGATCAAATATCCTGCAACAACACCAAAGGCCTGAAAGTCTCATATGTAGAATATTTCAGAATTCAGATTTTTGGGGTTTCATTGCTCAACCTGTACATGGATATCTAAAGCTAATAACGTCAAGTGGAAGTTTAAAATTTCAGGAGAAAATTCATAACCACAATATTAAAATAATGAAGCAACCTAAATACACAATTAAAAAGCTTTCAGGATTTCAACATGTAATTTGAGCACTTTATATCTATCTATCTATTTATTTATTTGCCTGCTTACTTTCTTAGTGTGAAATTGAACCCAGTGTACCACACATGATAATCATGTGCTGCTCTATCATTAAGCTATATCCCAAGCCTGGGAATATGAGTTCAGCCCTAGAAACTTTTCAAAGCTGATAGTGTTCACACATCTATAATCTCTGTGCTCCTATGGGAAGATGGGGGCAAAGACAGAAGAATTCTGTGAACATATGGACCAGGCTCTCTCTCTCTCTCTCTCTCTCTCTCTCTCTCTCTCTCTCTCTCTGTCTCTCTGTCTCTCTCTCTCTCTCTCTCTCTCTCTTTCTCTCTCTCTCTCTCTCTCTCTGTGTGTGTGTGTGTGTGTGTGTGTGTGTGTGTGTGTGTCTGTGGGTATGTGCAGGTGTGCGCATGCATGTTTTAGCACACTGTCTTCTGTAACAACTCATATGAGACCCCAAGATTAGGGCTGTTGCCATCTTTCATAGAGGAGGGGCTTTAAGTATTAGACATTCACCTGAGATTCCAGCCACCCCTTTCTATTACTTCCTCCCAGTAATATATAATATTGCCTGTGCTGCATGTGGCCTTGAGCCTCAGGAGGTTCTAGAGTATGTAATATGTATCAATAGAATGAAGAGGGACTATGGAGAACTCATCATCTATTCTACCATGAGGCTTCTGGGTGATATCACTGCTTTGGGTTCATCTATGCTCCTTGTAAGTGACTCTTCACACATCTCTGTAAGTCATAATAAACATATTGGGTCACTAAGACAGACTTGGATTAAATGGACCTTCAGTCTATTGGTGCCCTACCTAGCAGGAATGCATGTTTCTTTACATTTTCCCTGGTAAAGACCAGGCTAGAGAGAGAGTGTCTGTGTGTCTGCCCATCCATCCATCCACCCACCCACCCACCCATGCATCTATCTGTCTGTCTATATATCTATAGCAACCATGAGAATCCCATGATGTAGCTTCCACAAAATCATCATTCGTGATGGGTAAGACTTTGTGATGATTCAGCTGTTTGAGGGGCACCCATGCACCCAGCTTCTTGATATTCAGGGATATGACTGTCAACTTTCTCCCAGGAAGAATGGAAATGCCTGGATCCATCTTACAAGTTTTTGTATGGGGATGTGATGTTGTGATTTCAGCAATTCAGTCATTAAGAAAGCAAAAATGAAAGCTAGATGTAGTGGTACTTACCTTTAATCCCAGAACTTGGGAAGCAGAGGCAGGTGAATCTCTGTGAATTGTAGGCCAGACTGATCTATATAGTGAGTTCCAGGATAGCCAGAGCTGCATAGTAAGACACAGTCTCAAAAACAAAACAAAACAAAACAATAACAAAAATTAAATTAAATAATAAAGAAAGCAAAAACAGGAGCTGGGTAGGAGGGCTTTGTGGGTAAAGGCATTTGCTGCCTAGCCTGGTGATCTGAGTTCAATCTTTGGTACCCACATGGTGGAAGAAAAGAACAGACTCCTGCAAACTGTCACTTAACTTCCACATGTGCGCCACACACGTAATGAATTGGTTTTTTTTTTTAAGTGAAAACAACCACAAAATGGAATTAAATATTTACAAATCAAATATGAATCTCATGTTCACAACAAGAATCTTTTACCAGGAATATGTAAAGAATGCTTCAGGGGGAAAGTATAGCTGAATGTAGAGAACTTGCCTAATGTACAAATTCTCGGATGCCTGACCTTCATGGGAAAATATTCTCTCTCTCTCTCTCTCTCTCTCTCTCTCTCTCTCTCTCTCTCTCTCTCTCTCTCTCTCTCTCTCTCTTTCTCTCCTCTAACTCTTAAAAGCAAAGGGCCAACTCTATTACACACACACACACACACACAAATCCAGTTCTATAATGAAAGATAAAACAAGTTGTTTGTTTTTGTGTTTTGATTTTATTTTTAGAGTAAAGTATGGAAATTGGCCTTTCCCCAGAGGGAAAACACCAAGGCTGATAATTATATTAAAAGGTGCTTGGCCTTCATCAGGGAAATACAAATCAAAAACCCGTGGCAGTGCCTCACGTGCACTAGGATGGTGTGGCACTGCCTCACAGGCACTAGGATGGTCGATATCAAAACAAAACAAAACCACAAATAAACAGAACAAACAACAACAGAAACAATCTGCAGTTGTTTGATAGAGAATGTCGCCCATAGGCTTAGAGGTTTGAACATTTGACCCAGTTGGTGGAGCTGCTCTGGAGGGGGCGTGGCCTTTCAGGAGGAAACGTGTTCCTGGAGGTGGGCTCGAAGTCTAAAGACTTGAGCCATTTGCGGTGCTTTTTCTCTGCTTTGTGCGTGCAGTCCGAGATGTGAACTCTCAGCATCCTGCTCCAGGCGCTGTACCTATCCACTCTGCTCTGCCATTTGAGGGTCTAACTATCTGAAGCTGTATGTCCAAATAACTCTTCTATACGTTACCTTGGTCATGATGTTTGATCACAGCAGCAGAAGAGACATTATACCATAGATCAAAATTAGCAAATATTGTCGAGTGTGCAAAACATCAAAACCTCATGTATTTCTTGTGGCAATGAAAAAGATACTGCTCCTCTGGAGTACAGCATAGGAGTTCCACAAAAGATTAAAGCAGGACCTGGAGAGATTTGCTGTTCTTGCAGAGGACTCTAGTTTAATTGTTAATATCCACATTGGGTGGCTTGTGATTTCAGCTCCAGGAGATCCAAGGCCCTCTCTGGCCTCTGTGGGCATTCATATACATGTGCAAATACTCTGTCACACGTATATGCATACATTTCAAACTAAATATTATATATTTTTAGTGTTAAAACAGGGTCTGGGGTAATGGCTAGAGAGTTAAGAACACATACAGTTCTTGCAGAGAACTTAAGTTTAGTTCAATTGCACCAGGTGAAGAAAGGCAGAGGCAGGTAGATCTCAGAGGCTCACAATACAAAACTGTGAGGCACACTGTACCTAAAGATAAGATTGGAGAGCAATAGAGGAAGACACCTGATGTTGATATATGACCTCTAGATGCACACATTCACACACAAAACTATCACATGAATGTTCTTAGCTACTCAAATTATAACAGTAAAAGGGTAGAAACAGCCTACTGAGGTCTCAAAACTGATAAAGCACATTTGGCACACCATCTCTCTGAGAGTCTGGAAAGACAGCTCAGGAGTTAGAGGACACGTTGCTTTTGCAGAGGATCACAGTTTGGTTCCCAGCACCCACGTGATACCAGGATCACAGTCCCTGGTATCTTCACCCCTTCCAGAGCGCATGCCCTCTGGTGGCACTTTTGGGCATTGCACTCACAAGTACAAAGCTACATAAAGGACACATACTTTATAAATAAAGAAAACTGAAAACTTTCCTCTGTTGTGAGGTGGAATGCAAGAATATAGTTCAATTAGTAAAACTTACTTACAACAAATGTAGAAAGTTAGGGGGAATCTAATTAAATTTTGAATTAGTGAAAGGAACAACTCAATAGTCATACAAACTCAATAAAGTTAGTAGCATTTAGCACTTTTAAAAAGATATCTAACTAGGGATTTAAAACGTGCCTATTTAGGAACAAAACAATAACTTTGGTAGTCTGACTTGAGTCTGACTTCTGAGGCTCATTCATGTTCCTCTTCAACAAAATGTGAATAAAGCGTAACAAGTTAAACGCTGTATAATGGAGTAGCAACACTTCACCAGGGTTCAGTGAGGCACACAGAAAGTTAAATTCAGACCACGTAAGTATATGCAAACCTCAGCAATTTCCATTCTGGCCTTCGTATTTTGCTTTCTACCTGATAGTGACTTCCTAGTTTGACCTAATGGGCTTCCCGTTGTTGCAGTCTGTCGGCGCGCATGCTCAGAAGCCCGCTGACCTTTGGCGTTTACTTCCTGCTGCCCTGACAATGGCTGCTCGCGGCGTGGGGTTCTTGACCCGTTTGCCCGTGTGTTCCCAGAGAAGGAACCGAATCCCGCGCTCTTTTTCCAGGCACCTCAGTTGTCCAGGGACTATAGCGGCGAGCGTCGGGAGCGAAGAACAGCCTTCGGCGGTTGCGGAAACAGGTGACGGCGCTGGCCGGGGCGGGCGGAGGCCGAGCGGCCCAGTCTCCCTCCCGCCCGTCACTGGAGTACGACTGCCCTGTACAGCAGTGAAATTGTTTAGGGAAGGAACGCAGTTGGCGAGTGCTTTATAGTTCAACACAGAAACCGTTCGCGGTGCTTGTAACAGTCTTGCCCGCAGGGAGCGGGCCTTGCTTCATCCCTGACCTTAGCGCGTCTGCCTTTGGTAATCTTTGTTATTAGCGCTGTACTGAAAGACCATAACCAAAAGCAACCAGGGAAGGAAAGAATTTATTTGAGTTCCATATTTCGACCCACTGTTCACTGAGGAAAGCCAAGGCAGGAATTCCAACTGGTCAGAAATCTGGGGCAGAAGCTTGCTTAATCTGCTTTTTTATAATCCAGGAGCACAAAGCCAAGATGGTACCACCTACAATAGCTTGGTCCCATCAATACCAATCTCTCATTAAAGAAAATGCTTTACAGATTTGCCTGCAACACAATCTTGATAGAGCCATTTTCTCAGTTGAAGTTCCCTTGTTTCTGATAACGCTAAAACTAGCCAGTGTAATATTCATAAGATGTTGCGAGAGGCTGACTACACTCCAGGCTAATGAACAGCTGATTTTCCTGGTTCTCAGAACCCTTTGCCTATGAAATGTCTGTTTTATTATTTTGGAGTTTTCAGCACAATCCTATTGATAACAGACTTGCATATTGAGCCTTTCTTGTATCCCAGTAACCTGTGGATAGATTTCTAGAACAGTCGTGCAAGACATTTGATGTATGTTGAAATGACTGAATTGGATTTAGCAGAAGCAGCTTCTGTTGAAAATTCTTTAAATAACCCAGCAAATCCAAATACGGTTTCTGCCAGAGATTCTGTTGTAATTTAGCTTCTAGCGATTGCAGGTGAGCCTCCCTGCCTACCTGGTCTGACCTCTGGTCTTCAAAATTCTATGGCAGTCATTTTAACCAGTGAGCCATCCCCTCAGCCCTGTGACTCCATTTTAACCAGTGAGCCATCCCTCAGCCCTGTGATGCCATTTCATAGATAAACTCCCCAAAGCTGTTCTCTAACTTCTACATGTATGCCAATGCACAGCTGCATATGAGCACACAAAAATTAAAAATTTTAAATATTTGGTTAGGATAAAATGGTTTTAATTACATGTTTAATCTTCATAAACTTTATCAACATATGTTTTAAATTTTATGTGTATATTAGAAATGTTTTTGTCTTATTTGTAGGCATTGAAGACAAGACCCTCCAAAAGAAATTTTCTGAGGTGCAGAAAGAGAGAAGAGAACAGGCCCAGCGGACTGTTTTGATACATTGCCCAAATAATATCAATGAGAAAAAATTTCTAAAATATTTATCCCAGCATGGACCAGTCAATAATCATTTCTTCTACGAGAGCTTTGTATGTATCTAAACTTTTACCTCACCTGGTGGTGATGCTATGAAAGTAGTTGGCTGCTTTTGTAGTGTATTAGCCAGCATCTCTTGGCATTTCACCCATTCCTTCATTTCTTTAATGAGGGTTTTCTCCCCTGGGGTGTGAGAAAAGATACCCGTATTGCAGTGCTTCGGGATTACAGTTGAGGTCTAGCTCAGTCGTTATCTAGCACCTGAAGATCTTCTGTTCAATTTCCAGTATTGCAGAAAGAAAAAGAGTTGTCAGGACCTTATAATGGAGTGACTCTATAATCTGAAGATCTTAGAGCAGTGGTTCTCAACCCATGGGTTTCGACTCCATTGGCAAAGCTCTGTCTCCAAAAATATTTACATTATGATTCATAACAGTAGCAAAATTACAGTTATGGAGTAGCAAGAGAAATATTTTTATGGTTGGAGTCCCCAAAGCATTAGGACGGTTGAGAACCACTGACTTAGTCTAGTGCTGTAGATACTGGCAGAAAGAAATCTGAGCTATATTCAGTGCTGTACTGTTACACTGATCTTTTCAGGTTACTGTAAAGTTCTTTTCCTAATTTACTTGTAATGAGTTGTGTTAGAATGGCATCATTTAGCCAGGCGTGGTGGCGCACACCTTTAATCACAGCACTTGGGAGGCAGAGGCAGGTGGATTTCTGAGTTCGAGGCCAGCCTGGTCTACAGAGTGAGTTCCAGGACAGCCAGGGCTACACAGAGAAACCCTGTCTCGAAAAACCAAAAAAAAAAAAAAAAAAAAAAAAAAATAGTGGCATCATTTATAAAATTGAAAATGCAAAATTAATAACATGATAATTGTTTTGAGGATGCTATGTTAATGTGTTGAAAATGTCATTGTGAAGCATGATTTTCTTTTGTTTTTGTTTTTCTTATGCTTTTCATACAGGGTCTCTTTGCTGTTGTAGAATTTTGCCAAAAGGACAGTATAAACTCATTGCAGAATGGAACACATACTCCAACCCAGAGCACAGAGGCTGCAATTCCATTCAAGTCACGTTTCTTAAACTTAAGGCTGAAGAATCCATCTAGCCAAGTATCTGCACAGCCATTTGTGCGGACAACCAACCAGTCACCTCCTTCAAGCAAAAAGCTCTTTGAATTACTGAGTTATGCAGAAAGCGTGAGTTTACATGTGTATGTCAGATTTTTAAATGTATGTTTGTGCATTATAAAAGTTCTGGTACTCTGCTTCGTAACTGTTCAGTAGGTACAGGGTGTTATAAGATGAGAAGAGTTAGAAGTGCATGCATAGCAGTTTCTGCTAAGAATTGATAGATGCAGTCCCTTGGGTAGATGCTGCGATTAGTATGTGAGATTATCTTGATAATTGGTATATGATCTCAAAATTACTGTATGGTTTTCCTCCTAATTTCTTTTAGAGTAGTGAATTGTCATAAGGGTCCTGGTGGCAAAACATTCTTGTACTCATAGAATCTATCTGTTTCATCAAGGTGTACTTTTTAAATGTGTATTTGCTTGACTCATTTTTTAACAACTCAAAGTTTTATTAGTGAATGGAACTGGTTGAAGAAATTCTTTCTGCTTGGGGACTGGAGAGATTGCTAAATGGTCCTGAGCACTTTTGTCAGATGCTGGACAAGCACTGTGACTAACTCCCGGGCATCCGATCCCTCTTCTGGGGCAGTTTACTCTCATGTCTATACACCCAGACATGTAATTAAAAGAAACCTACACTACAGAAGTAGCTGAATGAAAAAATTAGTCTCCCTTCTCCAGTTAGAGACTCCCCATGCCGTGATGCCGAAGTTTGGGGTCCTTTTGAACAATGTAGACCTTTTTTCTCTTCTTAATGCAATAATTAAGTGTCTATAATGTATTATAATGTATTTCTAGTTTTGAATCTTTATCCTAGTATTTTTTTTTAATCCTGATTGATCAAACTTTTAGGTAGGTTAGTGATCTTTACAAAGAATCAGCTTATTTATCTAAATACTGTTTTGGGTTTGATTTTCTGAGTTCTAATATTTTGCTTCTAGTCTACATATTTCCTTCACTGCCATTGACTTATTTTTTAGTATCAGTCTTCTAAGGAGTCAGTGGGGCCTTTACTGCTTGAATTCTGTGTTTCTTACCCTTTGACACTGGGGTGCCCGCTCTGATCTTTATGCTTGTTCTGACCTCTTGTCAGATGCTTGCTTCCTTTCTTTTTGCTAAAACAATACTTCCTACTTACTGCTTATAATGAAAACTTGTTTTAATTCTAAGTTTTTTGTTTGGTTGTTTTTGTTTTTGTTTGTTTTGATTTTTTTTTTTTTTTTTTTTTTTTTTTTTTTTTGAGACAGGGTTTCTCTGTGTAGCCCTGGCTGTTCTGGAACTCACTCTGTAGACCAGGCTGGCCTCAAACTCAAAAATTCGCCTGCCTCTGCCTCCCAAGTGCTGAGATTAAAGGCGTGTGCCACCACACCCGGCCTAAGTTTTATTTCGCTAGCACTTTTAGTAGTAGTGTTAAGAATCAGCTTTTGCCAGTTGATGGTGGTACTTGCCTTTATTCTCAGTACTTGGGAGGCAAAGGCAGGGGATCTCTGAGCTTGACACCACCAGCCTGGTCTACAGAGATGGCTCAGTGGAAAAACTGCTTGCTGTGTAAATGTGAAGACCCATGTTTGGATCCCCAGCATCTACATGAAAACAGAGCCGTCATGGCATGAGCCTATAATCCCTACACTGGGATGGCAGTACAGAAACAGGTAGATCTCCATAGCTCCCTGTCCAGCAAATCTAACTTAAACAGTGATCTCTGGTTTCAAAAAGATACCCCATCTCAAAAAGTAAGGTAGACAGCAGCTGTGGAAGAAACTCAGTGTTAATCTTTGATCTCCATAAATACTCTTGTGTATACTAGTATATCACAGGAGCACATGTGGGTGTGTGTGTGTGTACACATGCAAATACATTTTAAATCTACTTTTAAGACTGAGAAAAAAAATTCTTTAAGGTAAATCTTGTTAGAATGAAAATTACCTTATTTTACAGAACCTAAACATGTGTGTATTCTGTCCCTGTCTTTGGCCAGCTAGATAGAGGAGCAGCTGAACACTCTGCTGCAGGCCTTCCAGCTCACAGAGGAGAATGTCAGGCTCCGACATCTCACCTGCTCTCTGATTGAGGACATTGCTGCTGCATATTTTCCCAGCTGTGTCATCCGGCCCTTTGGCTCCTCAGTGAACACATTTGGCAAATTAGGATGTGATTTGGACATGTTTTTAGATCTAGATGAAACTGGAAAACTTGATGTTCACAAGGTAATAAATATCTCTTTGCCCCACTATAAAAAGATAGAAGTCTTTGGACCTAATATAGTTATAGCTGTTGATTTTTAATTTTAGTGAACATGATTAAAGAATGCAATTTATCTGCTAGTGATTATTTGGAGTTGTAATGTCTTTCTCTGTGTTGGTCTGGTGTGGGGTCACTTACTGTGCTGCTTCTACATGTGCACAAAAGTTGGCTTCCTCGGGGTTTGGGGCACTGACGTTCATGTCCACACGCATAGGTGTGTTTCAGATATCAGTAGGTTTACATTTTCCCTGCAGTCTTCTTTTGTTTGAATTACCTCATGGCTTGAACCATTCTGTTTTCTACTTTTCCTAGGTGACACTTGGTGTTCCAGCTCTCAGCTGTCTGGCAGTTATCTTAGAGTGCGGTCTGGGTTTCTTGCAGTCTTAGAATTACTTTTTCTGTTCTAGAATAGTTCTTGTTAGCACAGCCTTGAAAAGATTTGTCTCTTAGAGTTAAGGCCTACTTCTGCCTCAGCCTTCTTGTAGCTGTCCTTTCTTTTTCCCCCACCCTGCTCAAAATTAATCACCCCACTATCTTTTTTGAACCTTTTGGATGCTTGTATCTTTTGAGTCTTCCTGTCCTATCTATGAGTGACTGATCTGCCAGTTCCCCCTGTGTCCTAAGCTAAGCAGGGCAAGTGTGTGTCTGTGCCTGTGGTGTCCTAAGCTGAGCAGGACAGGCATGTGCCTGTGGTGTCCTAAGCTGAGCAGGGCAGGCATGTGTCTGTGGTGTCCTAAGCTGAGCAGGGCAGGCATGTGTCTGTGGTGTCCTAAGCTGAGCAGGGCAGGCATGTTGTCTGTGCTTTACCTCTATTACAGCTCTAGCCTTGAAGCCAGCAAACATGTGTGTGTTCACATCACTGAAATTAGCAAGGGGTACAATGACATCAGAGCTAAACAAGTCAATTTCAGTAAGGTTAACATGTGTTGGAAATTGGTTTTCTCCAGTTTTGCTGTTTTGACAGGAAGTCTTAAGTATTCCAGGATTTAGGCAATAGAAGTAAAAATTAGTAACTATGTCCCGAGTAATGTTTCCTGTTGGGCTGTGTGCTATTTTTTTTTCTCATTAGAATTTCATCGACATGTAGTGCTATAGGAACAGCAAATATGAGAACCACTCATGGAGTTAGCTGTTTCTTCAGTTTTTCTGCCTATATATAATGCATGTGTACACATGGGGTGCATGCAAATGTGAGTGCTTGATAGAGGTCATGGTTCAACATGGGTGGTCATCCAGGCACATATATGTAATTATCTGTAGAGGCCAGGGTTCAACATGGGGTGTCTTCCCTATCTTTGAGACATCATCTCTATTGAATTCAGCATTCTGATTGGCTAGACAAGCTGTCCAGTAGCACTGGTTGTCTGCAGACACGTACCAGTGGAGCTGTTTCCTAGCCCTATTTTGTCAAAGTTTTGTTTATTTACTAGGCAAGCATCAGTGTATTCATCTGCGTCTTCCATAGTAACATTGTGTTATTTTGGTGCAGGGTTTATGATTAGCCTACATGTTCTCTTGCTTTTTATATCATTCATTCTAAGCTCAAGTATGCTTTGGTGGCAGTCACTTTCCCAGATCTCAGTGCCCCCTTACATATGACTATCTCTTGCTTAGACTGAATCCAGAGCAGCCTAATGTCAGCTTTCTGGTCATCCCTTTCTTTCCAGCAGCCAGGCTGACTCATTTGTCTCTGCCTGTGTCCTTCCTACCAATGAAAATGCTGACAAGACCATAGAGAGCTGAAGTGTGGCCCTTTATGGCTTGTTCTGATCCTAAGAATGATCTAGGAAGCCTGCTTACATACAAAGCATACCCACATGGGTGCAGCACCATACACACATTCACAGAGCAGCTTCACTCACTGTCCTTGAACTGGCCATCCTTCCCAGCTCCAGTTCTCCGCCTTGAAGTCCACTGCTCAGAACCTCAGAACTGGATTGTTTTTGTTTTTGTTTTTGTTTGTTTGTTTTGTGGCATCACCTGCACCTCTTCCATGTATTTTGTATCCTTTGCTTATGAGAGAACAAGTCTCACTCACTCCTCTACTGTCTGCTCTTCAGGTTAGTGACTTTTTTAAAAACCATCTTGGGATGAGTTAATTTCAAATATATTTATTACTAGTTGTCTTAAATGGATGATCTTTTTCTTTGTTTACTTTTCTGTTGACCTCTATGCCTCTGTGTCTTGTTTTTTTCTTGTTGATCTGCCATTCTTCTGCCTGTATCCTCCCCACCATTGTGTGTTAACAGGTCTGTTGGGGTGTTTGCTGGCTATGTGTGTAATAAGTGAGTCTGTGGGTATTAGTTTTTTATGTACGTACTCTACTGCAGTACATATGTTAATCTTAAGTCAGTGGTTTTGTAGGTTAGTGCTTGTATTTCACAAAACTCAAAGGCTACCAAATATCTTTAAGTCTATTTTTGGTATGATTGCATGTGTCTCAGTACTGCTTTGGTTTGGCCAGAAGTTATTTATACTCTTAATTTCTAAATCATTCTTTCTTTAAAGTTTAAAAAAAAATTCTCTTCTCAAAAATCTCCTCATAATTATCAGTGTTTTCATATTCAGAATACAGGGAATTTTTTAATGGAATTTAAAGTGAAAAACGTTCCTTCAGAAAGAATTGCAACCCAGAAGATCCTATCTGTAATAGGAGAGTGCCTTGACAATTTTGGCCCTGGCTGTGTGGGTGTTCAGAAGATACTCAATGCTCGATGTCCACTGGTGAGATTTTCCCATCAGGCCTCTGGATTCCAGTGTGATCTGACTGCTAACAATAGGTATGACCTGGTAAACGAACTCACTTAGCTGTGACTGTGTTCTTAGCTCAATTCTTGTTTACAAACAGTAGCTCAGAGCTCTTTTACACATACTTCAATACTGAATGGTTTCTTTGGTTTAATATGAACTCACTAAATGGGGTATAATGGCACATATCTATAATCCCCGTCCTGGAGAGTGTGAGTCAGGGGGATTGTGGTTTCACTGTTTTTAAGAATGTTGCATTGGCAGTGAATGTGTTTGATATTCAAGCATTTACATTGAATTGAATATTGGGAATGCATAGCTGGTTTGGCTTTTAGACAGGGTTTGATGTAACTCAGGATGGACTCCAGCTTACTTTATAGGTAGAGCTGTTGTTCAGCTCCTTGTCCCCATACCCCTACCTCCCATGTAGCCTGATTTGCAGGTGTTTGCCACCATGCCTGCCAGCATAATGCTTTGGATTAATCAAATGTAGGCAGAAGCAGTGAGATGTTTAGATCTGTTCCCCAATGTGTCTTTTATTTGACCCTTGTGTCTTAACTTGGGGTCTGCAGTTCTTATTTTTAACTTTTCTGTTTTAAAGTATTGCTTTGAAAAGTTCCGAACTCCTTTATATATATGGCTCCCTGGATTCGAGAGTAAGAGCTTTGGTGTTCAGTGTGCGATGCTGGGCTCGGGCACATTCGTTAACAAGCAGTATTCCTGGTGCTTGGATTACAAACTTCTCCTTAACAGTGATGGTCATCTTTTTCCTCCAGAGAAGATCACCTCCCATTCTTCCAACTCTAGATTCCCTAAAGTCCATAGCAGGTAAGACTAGAAGTGACTTTCTCTCTTTTTGACACTGGTTAGACATTTACCCTGTAGAGTCAAAGCACATATATTTGTAAGTCATGTCATTTATGTCTTTATTTTTAAATCTAAAGATACATGGATATAAATTTTAATTCTGATTCTAAATTGTAAGTGCTGTATGTGTATGTTTTCACCATCAGTCATAAAAACTGGTGCTGTCAAGCTAGGCCTTATTTGTGTCTATTGGCAACTTGTTTATCATAGCCTTCCAGGAGCTGGAGCATCTCACTTAGTTGACCTAGTCTGAGATGAAGTTGAAAACCAACTTAGGTCCAGCTCTGGATCTGATCACAGTTCCCAGACTTTCCAGCGTCTGCTCTCCAGACTGCACTGTGCTGTCTGAAACAGCTTCCTGATTTTGTAAAGATTCTCAGCGGACTTAGATTTGAGTTTAAAATTAGTCCTGGATATATAGTGTTTTAAATTCAGTGTGCTCTTTATGTTATGAATAAATTGAAATTTTAATAGCTTGCTAGAAGAGATGGAAAAATATTCTAATCTGTAAAAGGAAGATAATTTAGGGGGACATATGTCCCATTGTGCATGTTGCTCTAAGGTAATTCTTAAGTGTTTGTGGATGATCTTCTCTGTTTAAAATAACCCTGAAAGGAATTTTATTCCTATATAATGAGTTGTGAACTATGTGTTAGTGTTTAAAACCATCTGCTTTCTAAGCTACAATATCCTCTGCCAGTCTTCCCTATGTGTTCCCATGCCCACCTACACTATGATTGTTCTCATAAGATTTTTTTTTTTAATCTGCTCCTTTAGTCATAATTAAATGTTTGCCTGGAATGTGCTTTCTCTTCTCTCAGACTAAATTATCTCTCTCTGCTACCTTCCCTTAATTCAAATCAGAAGTTCCTGGAAATGCAACAGATATTAGTATAGTTCACAACTGAGCTAAGAAAAAGCTGAGTTGGTTGGTTGCCAGAGAGTTAGCAGGGTGGAGTGGGACTTGGTCTCAGGTCCTAAGCCTGAAACAGAAGGCAGCAGCCTTGCCTGTGGCCCCTCCTCCCTGGCATCCTTCATTCACAAAGTATTTAGTGACTGCATGTGTCAGATAGACAGTTTCCAATAGCTAACAAACTAGAAAGGTAAGACATAAGCAAAATGAAGGAAGATTCTCATCAATGAACAACTTGTAAACATTCCTTCTTATTCTGCTCCTGCTGGGTACACGGATGTTTTAAAACTGAGAAGTCATCTTGTCATGGAGCTCTTGGGATCTGGAAACTGGAAAACCAACAATAACAACACCAAAATGATGGAGTATATCATTGCTCTGTTTCAGTCTCAAAGTCCTCAGCCCCAGTCAGGCCTCCTCTGGCCTGCTGTGACCCCCTTCTCCCAGCATAGAGGACTCCCCTGGCATCATTCCCACAGTTTTCTTCCCTGCCCTTCAGCTCTTGAGTACTAATGGAGGTTTTTCATAAGCAGGTATCTGATGGTCTCATTCTCTTCCTTGGAGTTCTTCAACATCTTCCTGGTATCTGCCAGTAATTTTAATACAAGAGTATGGTTTATAAACAAACTAATATATGTGTGTTGAGAGATGGGACTCTAGCTCAGTAGTCCAGCACTTGAGAAGCAAATACAAGGCTCGAAGTTCATCTCCCCCACAACCTCCTTCCCCCAAAGTATGCTGTTTTCATTCTAAATCATTTAAAAATACCACAAGGGGTTATTTTAGGAATTCCTTAGTTTTCCACTTAAAGATATCCAACCATTGATTTGCAAACTGATTAGTAGTTCTCTATAACACATTGTAGGTATGGTTGTCAGTCAATTCAAAGTAGAATTTACTTTTTGGTTACTTTTTTTTTTTTTTTTGATTTTTTGAGACAGGGTTTCTCTGTGTAGCCCTGGCTGTCCTGGCACTCACTTTGCAGACCAGGCTGGCCTCGAACTCAGAAATCCGCCTGCCTCTGCCTCCGCCTCCCGAGTGCTGGGATTAAAGGCGTGCGCCACCACGCCCGGCTTTTGGTTACTTTTTAATTTTCGATTTTAAAATTGCCATGAAAGAACATTTCTTAAATGAATATCTGTTAAGTATGTGGTAGAAATCACTTTGAGGCGAACTTATCAAAATGTCTTTTTCCTGTTCACGTGTTTAAAGTTATTGCATTAGTACATGTTGATTTATATAAGGCTAGTATTAATGTTGATTAAAAAGTCCGTGGCTAAGAGAAAAAAAAACAATGTTAAACTCAAAGAATGTAAGACATTTTGGAAACTGTCATTAACTAGCTGAATGTCTTTCATATTTGATTTCTTCTGGGCCTCTTATTTAGAACACTGGATAGTCTTACCAGTATGTTCTCTTTAAAATAATTTTGTTTTCTTGCTTGTTTGTTTAATTCCTGCAGTACCCTTCAGAGCCTCTAGAACTTTGCAAACCACTGTTCAGTACCTAGGATAAGGTGAAAGCCGACATTCTCAGCATTGCCTATTTCTCTTTCTCCTGGGGCCTCTTCTCTTGCTCGTCTCGGGTAGTCGTGCTCTCTCTGTACCTGCTCATTCACCTCTCCCCACCCTTGCCTGCTGTGCTCTCTGTCATACCACGGTCTATGGAGAACTGCCACAAGATGAGTCAGGACAGCAAAAAGACAGACTCTGTACTGAGTGGCTCTCATTTGCCAGGCTTGCCTGGCCTTGCTTCCTGCCCTGCAGGAAGTGGTACTGTGTGTGCCTCCATGGGCTGGATGCATGTCTACTTCAGGAGTACAATGTTGTAAGCATATAATGTACTGCAGGAATTGCAGCTGTGTTATCTGGGGGTACTACCCTGCCAGCTCTTAATGGGATAGCTTGATTTTTACCTGTTTATTTCTTATGTAAAAGACATCATTACAGATCTGACATTTTCAGCGTTATCTTTGGGAGCAGCCACATTCGTAATAGTTTGTTTGTGAATTGCTCATTCCATTGAGAAGAGCAGCATAGGTAAGATGAAGAGAAATATGTAGTCAGGAAATTGAGAAAATACAAACATAACCCTAGAGGTTCTGTTGTGTGATTTGGAGAAATGAGGTGGTAGTTGAAGGAGGTCATTAACGAAAGGATAAATGTAAAAGATATTGGGGAGTAAGCAATATGAGAGGTATGTGTTTGTACATATAGCCAGTTAGAATAGTATTTTCACCTTTTCTCATTTGAGGCTGTCACATACTAGTTTGAGTGAACTAAAAGTGGGAAAATAGAAACAATAATAAGAGTTATTCATCATTCTCTTATTTTATTATATAATGTTGCAAGCCTTCACTCTGTCCATATCACCTTAGAACATGTTAAGACACCTTCTGTAGACCTGTGGGGTTTTCTGTGGGAAGGGGATATACACCTCCATTCCTCTAGCAAAGTCATGATGCATTCCACTGATCCCTGCTACCTTTATTTCTCCAAAGGAAAAACGTACAGTCTCATCTTCTTTAATAGAGAAAGTAAATGTGCCATTTCTAGTTCTCATATTGATGCCTTCCCTTCAGTCTCAGAGGAAATGCGCTCTCTGGTATTTTGGGGGCTATTCCATGTTCCTGTCTTATTTGTGACAACAGTTGTTCCATAGCATAGTCGTGAATCAGCTGTGTACCAAAATGTAGAACTGCCTAAAAACCACATTCTGAATGCCTCCCAGAGTATTGTCTGCATCAGGGACTCAGGCCCATCTCTACAAACATTGGACCTGCTGACTCCACTTTCTGAAAATCCCACTGATCCATAGCATTTGATTCTTCTGGGCTTTGCCCTTTAATTTCAATGAGTCTGAATAAATCAGTTTTTTCTTTTCTAGATTATACTTTTGAAATTCTGTAAACTTTGCCTAACTCCAGGTGATTAACGTGTTCTTAAAGTTTCTTTGGTAACTTTTATGTTTTACACTTTGTCCTGTTATCCATTTCAAGTTAGTTCTTTTTGGCATGTGAATAACCAGTTATTCTTTGCACTGTTTGCTTTTAAAACAAGGTACACTTTCTCCATCGAGTTATTTTTGTACCCTCACCAAAAATTAATGACAATAATTTGCCCATATTTGTGTGTACCTATTTCTGTACTGACATGTCTTCAGATGCTGTCTGTCTCCCCTTTGAGCAGTATTGCAGTACTTGGATTGCAGTAGCACTGTAATGCTTACTGTGGGTGGCATAATATGACTGCTGCAGGTTCATTCTGTTCAAGCCTGCCTATGCCTGTCTACAAAGAGTTATGCTAGGTACTCAGAAGATTTGATGACTTACTAGGTCTAGTCCAGTTATTTGTGCTTTTAATTAATTTAGTTGACAGTTTCATACATATGTAATATATTCTGGTCACATGTTTTCTTCCCTACTCCTCCACTACTAGTCTCCCTTTTTCCCCACCAGATTTTCACCCTACTTTCATTTTAGTAGTCAAAGGTAACTGTGTCTATCCTATCGGACAGTGTCCATGTTTGGGTGATACTTAAAGAAGGAAAAGAACAGGAAGAGAAGAGAGGAAAAGAATAGAAAACCAAACGGTTTATCAGGCTTCAATGCTAAGATGTGGAAAAAGCAAAGATGGTCTTACCTTAAATCAAATTGCCTTTGAGTTTCAGTATTTTCTATGAAATCTTTTTAGTGAAAAGGAACACTGTGCTGACTAGTCTTGTGTCAACTTAACACACAAACTAGAGTTATCTGAAAGGAGGGGTGCCTTAATTGAGAAAATACCTTCATAAGATCTATATTAAGGCATTTTCTTAAGTAGTGATTAATGAGGGAAAGCCCAGCTTATTGTTGGTAGTTCTATCTCTGGGCTGGTGGTCCTGTGTTCTATACATAAAAGCAGGCTGAACAAGCCAGTAAGCAGCACCCCTTCATGACTTTTGCATCACATCTTGCCTCCAAGATCTTCTGTCCTGACTTCCTTTGGTAATGAACAGCAGTATGGAAGTATAAGCTGGGTTTTGGTCATGGTGTTTCATCTCAGCAATAGAAACCCTAAGATATAAATACGTCAGTAGAGAAAGTCTCTGGGTTTTTAATTGAGTGTGTTTATAGAAATATTTTTAATGTGACTCTTATTTTTCTTTGTTAGTAATTTTTAAAATTGGAAACAGATTTTTTTATACTATATATTTTGATTATGGTTTTCCCTCCCCAACTCCTCCCAGATGCTCTCCACTTCCACACTAGCCCTTGTCCACAGCTTTTTTTTGTCTCAGAATACAAACAGGCAGCTTAAAAAATAAGATAAAGTAGAAGCATACATACAAATAGAAAAAGCAGCTGAAGAAAAAGCACAAGTAACACACACAAATGCCGAGACACACATTTGCACATGCAGAAAACACATAAAAACAAAATTGGAAAGCATAATATATAAGCAAAAGATCTGTAAGAAGAAAAAATTTCCAGACATTGTGAGACAAAAAACCTCCATAGATAACACTGAGTTTGTTTTATGTTAACCATCTACTACCAGGCTACTAGGTTTGTGTACTCAGTGAGACTGATTGGTCATCAATTGGAGATAGCTTCTGGTAGACTAGGAGTGGGGACTTGTGTCTCATTTCCCTCAGCCCTGGGTCCCCACCTAGCTTAGTTAGACCTGTGCAGGCCCTGTGCATGCTGCTATGGTCTCTGTGAGTTCTTATGTGATTCAGTCCTGCTGTGTCTGTCTATAAGGCTTTGTCTCCTTGCTGTCCTCCTTCTCTCTGTCTCTTAAGATGTTTCTGCCTCCTCTTTGGAGGAGTTCCCTGAGCCCTGAGGGGAGGAATTTGATGAAGCTATGTAGATGATGTCTTCAGGAATAGGCCTTATTATCAGTTTGTAGAGAGCAACCAATAGCCTTGGCAGTAGCCTGGGTTGTTTAGGGGTTTCCATGGGGCCCCTTTGTTAGTAATGTTATAAATCAGAGACACATTCCTGGGGGTCGGGGCACAGCTGCTAAAAGACAGTGAATTGCCATGGGCTGGCCTCAGTTGGTCCCTCAACCCTGCAGGAGAAATCAGGGTCCCGGTACTCAAGCGGGCAAAGAGTTGGAGAATGACAGACATGAACATCAGAGAGTGCTAGATCTGAACGTAATTTCTCAACGTGAGCATCAGACTTATAATATAGAAGAAAAAAGGAAGTTAGGCGAATACATCAGTCAAGGTACATCGATATGCAAAATGACTCTTTACACAAAACAGAGAAGTGTATACATAAAGGCTGACAGGAACCAGGCAGTATTTACAACTGAGATAAGATCAGCCCTATCTAAAGTCAGTTATTCACAGGAGCCAGATGAAAGGGCTAATATGCCCAGGTGCAATTCTAGTCTATTGTTTAACCCACCACCGGGGGTCTCTTAGTAAATACTTAATTATGCTATTCCTCTATGCCTAGTGAAAATCATCCACCAGGGGAGTTCCATGCTACTAACCCTTTCATGGGTGGTAATGTGTTGACTTTGTGTTGTTATAGCTTTGGGCATGTGGTAAGGTTGCACACAGTAGTGGAGGATGCACGGGAATTTTATAGGATATAGACATGTGCCTGGTCCTGCAGGATGTAAGCAACAGGGGTCTCAGGGAAGGGAGCAACAACAACAAATTTGGGATCAGGAGACTGGAAGGAAGGAGACAAGACAAAAAATTCTGTTCAAGTCTCAGTTTACTCTAGGGAAACAAAGGGTTTAAAAAGCTACAAACCACAAAGGTGTTTGCCCAGGTGCACGGGCTAAACCAATATTATTACTTGGTTACATAATAATGTAAGTGGAATGTCCCATTGTAAAAAGTCCAGAAAGGAATGTCCTCATTATAAAAGGTCCAGAAAGCTTCCTATCATAAAATGTCCCAGGTCCATTGCGGGAACGAAGGCAAGATAGAAGAAGAAATCAAAGAGTGTTAGTTAATAGATGACGGCCCAGGGACAAGATGGAGGCTGAGATGCCAGGGGCATTTGGGCCCCAACAGACATGAGCAGAAGAGGAAGAGGTGGGTCCCTCTGTTTCTTCCCTTCAAGGGCATGTATGTCCTCAATATGTGTTTACCACCTCCCAAGATCACCAAGCTGAGAATAAGTCTCTAACACATGGGCCTTTGGGGGACACTCCAGATTCAAATGGGAACAGTAGAACACATAACATTGCAAGGGAAATAATGTCGATTTTATTTTGTTAAAAAAAAAATGTAAAAATAACATAAAAGAGAGAGAGGATTGAAGGAACCTTATCTCTTTCTAGTTTTCCCCTGGGAATTATAGACATCCACAGTCATTCAGATTATAAAGTGTCTGCTACAGAATAGATATGGTTGTAGGTCAAACTAGGAGAGGGATAATCACAGGAGAGTGGTCTTTTTATTCCTAGACTGGGGCAGTCTGGTGAGAGACATCATGCCTATAATCAAAATGCAGTCAGGTAAGTTTCAGTAGAGGATGGCTTATATTAGGAAATAGTCAAACAGGAGGCAGCTGCTGATCAGCCTTGTGAGATTGGAGTTGTTTTTGAGAAACATCATGTAGGGTACCTGGTAGATTTCATGGTACTTGTGGACTTAGCAAAAATAAGGAAAATTACTCCATCTTAAGATAAATAATATTAGGAAAGTGAATGCCTGGTTTAATATATTCTTACTTAGTTTGTTTCCCGAATTACGAAATTCTAATCACTCTGGATTTCCTCATTTGATAAATTAACAGTTTTAAATCCTTTTAGAACCACTAGTTTTAATCATTGAAAACTGCCTGTTTTCATTTATAACTAGAAAACTCATTACTTCAAAAGATGAGTTAAAATCTTTGAGTTGCTAGACTCTAACTTTAGTACAGTGAAAGAACTGTAGCATTGTGTCCACTGTTGTGTAATCATTTCAAATCCTTTGTAAGTGGAGTTGTAAAACCTATGAACTAAATACATATAACACAACGAATGATAGTACGTTGGAATTTAACTGGTATATTCATAGTTCTGAAGGAGGAAATACTTTACAGGATGAAAATCTCTCTCTGTGTATTTAAGATGCTGAAGATAGATGTATTCTAGAGGGGAACAACTGTACATTCATCCAGGATGTGAATAAAATTCAACCTTCTGGAAACACAGAAACATTAGGTAAGTCTTTCTCCTTTTTTTTCTTGTTCCTTTTTTAGGTTCTGACAGATTTTCTTCTAATTTTCTTTATCTTTTTTTTTTTTTTTTTTTTTGCAGAATTACTAATAAAGGAATTTTTTGAGTATTTTGGCAATTTCGCTTTCAATAAAAATTCCATAAACATTCGACAGGTAAAGACTGTGTCATTTGTTATCAACTGGTTGCTGCTGTACTAGTGTTCTCATTTGATTCATTTTTAAAGCATTTTAATGAACGCTTAGATCTTAGTAACAGCCATGAGGTAGAACTGAGATGGGCTGTGGCACTTGACTGAGCTCAGCATCCATGGAGCTGCAAGAATAGAGGCAACTCTGGCATCTGGTGTTGTCACCGTACATGGTCTATTCTTAATGCTAAGACTGTATCCTTTAAGATGTGGGATAGCAACGCTGCAGTTTACATAGACTTGTTTAAAGAAACGCAGGATGTGCCCAGTGGAAGAACTTGTCTTATTTTTGAGACAAGTTTTGTCATGTACACCCAGATTGGCCTTGGACTTGGGGTACTTTTGCTTCCACAACCCAGTGCTGGGATTGCAGGCATGTGCTACTACCCTGATTCCAAGTCTCAAGGACAGATAGATCTGACTGCTTCCCTCAGGTTCAGCAGTTGAGGCTTAATTTAGTACATGCCACTTAACAAAGATTGACTTCATTTATATTCTCTCTCACTCTCCCTCCCTCCCTCTTCCATCTCTTGATTCAGACCCTTTTCTTTTTAAGTAGAAGTTGTGTTATATAAAGAGGGTTTTTTTATCATGACTTAGTCCAGATACCTGTCATCTCAGCATTGACATCATCATTCATAGATCATTAATCTAAGTAATTGTCTTCAGAGAATACTTGTAAACTATGTGGGATAAGGAACAGCCTGATCATATCTGCACTGATATAAATGCATATGTACCTAAAACGATTGGGAAATTAAGTTCTTTACTCTGTGACTTATGTTGGCCTTGTGTGTTCCTGGCAGCTAAGTCCTTACATATGTGTGTCTTCTCTGTTGTGGTCTGTAGGGAAGGGAACAAAACAAGCCTGATTCCTCTCCTCTATACATCCAGAATCCTTTTGAAACATCTCTCAACATAAGCAAAAATGTGAGTCAGAACCAGCTACAAAAATTTGTGGAATTGGCAAGAGACAGTGCCTGGATTTTGGAACAGGAAGATAAGAATCAGCCTTTTTCTTCGAGTAGGCAACCCTGGGGACTGGCTGCCCTCCTGCTGCCACCTGGGTCAGGCCACACTTCTCTCTCCCGGCAGAAGAAGAAAAAGCCGATGAGTGAAAAAGTCAAAGGCTTGTTAGCATCCATAAAAAGTAACAGCCCTGACAGGTCCACAGATACCAGTGGAAAGAGAACAATTAGTACACAGGCATGATGGCAACCTTGTGAACTTCTGGGAAGAACTGCCACTGAATGTTCATAGGCCTTAACATTTATATATCTGATGTCATCATGCTTTTACTTGATCTGAAGTTCTGGATATTTTCCTTCTGATCAGATGGAGTTTATTAAAATATCAGTGGCAAAAAATTTGCAAAAGGCATATTTGAACTCTGCAAAGTGAATCGTAAAAAGGAATTTTATCAGCAACCTGGTTGATACTTTTGTTACTCTCTAGTTGAAAATCATTTCAAAACCCTTTCAGTTATCTTCATATATAGGTGATGAATGCAATAAAGCTCAAAATTTGATAGTACTCTTTAGTATCTATTTTCTATTTTTCAATCAAAGTTCTCTTATTAGATGTTTTGTCTTTCAATTAGTATATAAAGCATTGTGCTTGTATCCCATCAGGCTTTTTATGCTTTGTCTTTGTTGATTTTGATTTTCCTGCCCTTTCCATACCCTCTCTCACTTTTCTTCCCCACTAGCCCTCAGTTGGATTCTGCTTCATGTATGAGTGACTGTTCTGCTGCTTCTTCCCTTCCCCCAAAAGGTCCCCAGAGTTTCATACATGCTTCACACATAATATCAAAAGGGAACCCAACTTTCACACAGGAGAGGAAATGTACAGCTCTATCCTCCCGGATCTGAGGTACTTCAAGTAAAGTTCCCCGTTCCCAGTTAGACAGGTTGGGTTTGATTTCCCAAACTGTGTCTCTGATACATAAAAGTGCAGACACTTAAGTCAATGTATTCTGTGTTCCGATCAGATATGTAGAATTGTGGATATATTGTACTTTCAAGTCAAATTTTATTTTTGTTTTCAAGAATAAAACCCTGTTTCTACTGAATTGTGATAACAGTATTTCTAATATTTCTTCACTTCTGCTTTTGAGATCTCTCTGTGTAAGAAACGGTACATACACGGAGAAATATATTTTACATTGTATTCTGTAGCTTTCCTTGTGAGATAGAGATGGTGCAGTTTAGAAATGTATAATGGTTAGCTGAGGTACAAGGAAGGTGTTGGCCAAAATCTGTCACACAGTCAGTGTTTAATGACAAACCTTGGAGCAGGGACAAGCACTATATTCACTCCTATTCTCTAAGATCTGTGCATATGCAGCATGCAGTTATCCATGAATATGCTTTGTGCTGTGCCATTTTACACTCCTGAGGTCCATGTTAGTCCCTGGAGTCTTAGCACTTAGAGGGATGCTCAGCTTATTCTCAGCAATGCTCCTGCTCTTGCTTTTGACTGGGGACATTGGAGGCAGAACACCAGGTCTTGTGTGTCCTGGGCAAGCACTTGTCACAAGATAAATCTTAGCCCCTACTACTCATTAGAGTTCATAGTCTAATATTTTTCCTGCTATTCAAAATTTACCCTTAGAGCTTATAGTGGTAAACTTAAAGTTTTTGGACAGAATTCTAATGAATTGGACTATTTCGGGAAAGTACGTTTTTGAAGGGAGTCGGTCCACAGAGCTGTGATCTCACATCTGAAGGCAGGCCAGTGGCAGTTTTCTCCTACAGGTATTCAGCAAAGGCTGCTTTCATTTGTTCTTGAAGCTCATTTAGTTGATAGGCTGTTTTGAACTCCTAGCCTAGGTTTGGCAGTAGACGAAGGCTGTGTTTGCATGTCTGAATAAGAAGAGCAGAGACATCTGTAGCAAAGCCACAGGAAGGTACAGTAGCTCCACTGTGAGTTCTCTGCTTCCCAGAGCTTGGCATCGGATGGGTGAGTAGCTGTTAGTGTTCAGTCTCTGCTAACTGATAAGAGATTACTCAAAATGTTATAGGTAGAATTTCTGTTTGACATGATTGGATCACTGGGGTCGATACATGGAGAGGGGATTATCCCAGGAAAGGAAAGGAGTCAGGAGTGAGTGTTAGAAACCAGGAGATCTACATTGCTGCTTAAGAGCTGAGCAAGGCTGTTGTGCTGCTTTGTTTGTTTTTTGCTTGTTTGTTTCCTTTTTTGTTTGTTTTGTTTTGTCCAATTTGATTAGAACCTAGACATATCTGGGAAGAGGGAATTTTCATTGAGAAAATGCTTCTATAAGATTGGCCTGTAAACAGGTCTGTGTGACATTTTCTTGATTAACTGCTAATGTGGAATTGCCCAGTCCTTTGGGCAGTGCCACGGTGGGCCAGTGGTCCTGGATGTATAAGAAAGCAAACTGAACAAGACACAAGCATGCCAGTAAGCAGCAGTCTCTTGACATCTGCTTCAGTCCTGCCTTCAGGTTCCTGCTCAAGTTCCTGCCCTGACTTCCCTCACCTGTTGTATAAGATGAAATAAACCTTTCCTCCCAATGTTGACTTTGGTTATGGTGTTTAGTAGAGCAATAGACATAACTAAGACAGTTTTGAAAGGCTGCGAACTGCATAATGGTGTTTTCCATGGTAACAACTCTGTGCCAGGGCATAATTAGTGTTTGCAGCTGATCATTAGATCCAGCCAACTAGACTTAGTAGTAAATTGAATGCCATAGGCTCCATCACTAACTTAGATGAAGGTTGGCCTTCACCTTTGCATGACTCTTTCTCCTTCATGTGTTGCTGAAGAGACGACCCTCAGCAGGAAGTGCAGGGATCATAGGATTTCATGCGAACTCTTGATAACAAGGACTTCTTAGTAGTACATACTTGGAAGAGATTAAACCAACCAGAAGTCATTTTCACCTTGGTATAGCATTGGGATGTTTATTTGAAATGTTTAGGTTTATTTTGGTTTCCATCCTGAATCGAGTTATTTGCAGATACAGATTGCAGAAGATACAAACATGATAGTGATCCTCAAAAATTCCCATGAAATAGCTCTTAGAAAGTGTCTGCTGCAAAGAACATTCTTCATCTGTAGTATCTTTGACTCAAGATACATAAAATCCCCCAATTATTTACTTTGCCTTTTAAACGTGATGTAACCGCTCTATGGTGTATCCACCCACCTTTACTTACTCACTGGCTCTAAAGGTGAAATTTGCTTTTTTTTTTTTTAAATGTCCATTACATGAGAATTATGTTAAAACATTTTCCTTCTACAACAAAACGTAAGTTATTTTGATCTTATGATAGCTCTGGAAGAAGGCAGTGTTTCAGAAGCCATGTGGCTGTAGGATGGAAGTTGTGTAAGTGATACTGAATGTAAATGTCTCATCATGTCTCATTGTTCTAAAGCCTTTTGTAGTTGCTATTTCTTGCTTGAGAATCCCCAGCCCATAAAGCCGTAGAGGAGCAAAGACAGGCAGATCCTGGAGATTGGCTGCCAGCCAGTCGAACTTGAGAGCTCCAGGTCCAGTGGCATCCGATCTGAAGGGACTAAGGAGAGTGGGAGAAGAAGACAGTGACATTGACCTCTGGCCAGCACACAGGTTTGTGCACCCATATGCTTGGGCACAAATACCCACATGTAATTCTAAAAGAAATTAAAATGCATACTTGAGAGTTGGGAGTGGTGCCTAGCCCTGCAGTCCCGCACTTGGGAGGCAGTGGTGGGAGGATTGAGAATTCAAAGCCAACCAGGACTCCATTGAGATCCAGTCTCAAAAACAAAATAACAGTGAAAGTGTCACATGTAAGTTGATCTTCTGTATGTACAGGGATGGTTATGTGTTGTCTACAGGTTGAACATCAAATCACATCAGTGCTCTGAAAGCTTTTCACTGCAGAGCATGTCTAGTTTTGATTTTTGGATTAGGGATGTTCTCTGCAGTCACCCCCATCCAAGTACCTAAAATCTGAAGCACTCTGGCCCCAGCGTTTTGGATTAGCAATGCTCAGCCTGTACCATATCTGGAGCTCACCAAGTCGAAATTAATGAACAGTAGGTGGTGGTTTTCTCTGGCTTCATTTTGCAGTGTTCAGCATTGAGCACTTCCCATGATGCATGCTCTTTACTCAGATGAGCACATTGTCAGTCTAATGTGCACTGTGTCCTCTGCTGCCAACACTTTACTGTGTCACTTGGTAAGGCCCAATCACAAAACTTCTCCTGTGACAGTTTCTGGATCTGGGCTCAGAGGACTGCATCTGCGGATGTCATTAAGCTTGGCTGTGTTTATCCTGCCTGGGCTGAGCAAGAAGGCAGGTTTTTATTCTGCTCTCTTAAACCTGACCGCAGAAGGTAGTTCTCAAAGCTGGCTGCTGTCTCACAGGGAAGCAAGCTCACCGGTAATCATATTGACCATTATGTTGATAATTATGAACATAGTGAAAGTAGATTGAAAAGTATAATGGGCCTGCAGAGATCCTTTATGCGTTTGGACAATTAACTCATGGCAAAGGGTTTTAAGTCTATAACTGACTGGCTTGCCACCTCTGCTTCATTCTAAACGAATTCCATCTGTTCTCTTTTATTTCATAGCATGCCAGTATCACTGAAATGTAGGACCTTCTTAATCATTGATCACCCCTGAGGAACAGACCCTAAGGTTGACTAATACCAGTCTTCTGGTATTAGTGGCTCCCCAAGTGCCTTTACTTGGGTAGGACCCATTTACTTATGGATTTTATTTTCAAATATTGCCCTGGCTCCATTCACCTTTATTCTAAGCATCCAGCTACATCTGTTAAACCTTTTTGTTTGCTTCCCTTCTAAGTCTCTCCTTTTATCTCAGTTTACTTCTGACCTATATTACAATATATCATTTTTTACATTTAACTTAAAATCTATTAAACTATATTTTAATTGAGGGTTTGTTTTTTTTGTTTTTTGTTTTTTTCCTCCTGTTTTCTTTCTCAGTTCTACACTTTTGCCAAAAACTTCCAATTTGGTTGGAATTCTCAACTCAAGTACCTGGTCTTCTCTTCCTGTATACAGCAGCTTGGGAAGTACCTGGTGACTTGTCCCTCCATGGCTCTGCTTGTTCTTGTGGTACTGATTCCTGCTGAGCAGAGCAGAAACCAGTGATATTGATTCCTGCTGAGCAGAGCAAAAGCTAGTGGTCCTGGGGGATTGGGGGGGGGGAGTGACATGCTTCATGCAAAAGGCTTTCTTTTGTGTCTAGAAGGTGGGTGAGAATCTTGGGTTCCCTTGTTACAGAAAGGGCATGATATTTTGAGGATAGATTCAGTATAGAGTTTTGTGTTTACTCTAAGTTGTAGCACTGGCAGGAAAAATCAAATCCCAGGCAGGTATGCTCAGCATATGTCCACACTGCTGTCTGGCCCTCTCAGTTGTGAACTACTGCTTCAGTACATGTCTCCCACACCTGTTCCCCTGAAAGGATTGGGCTTCCCTGCAGTTTACTTCTCATCAGACTTGTAGTGTTTCACCCCTTGAGCACTCTGATGTATTCAAGCTGCTGGCCTTTTTATCCCTCTACTTTTTTGTCATTTGTAGCAGTGGCTCCTACCTATTTGCTCTGCTTTTACTAGAAACCCATGAGGTCTGTTGACCCTAACCCCTGGCCCCTGTATAGGAGTGTGTATTGCTCAGGGACTTTCAGTCAGTGCTCTCTCACTACCAGCTTGTTAGAATGGGATTCTGTGCAATCATCCAACTGGAGCCACACCCATCTATCACCATGAAAGCAGAGAGCATGCCTTCCTTTGACATCCAGCCTGTGGTTTTTCTCAGAGGATTCTGTCCATGCGAATTCAAGGTTGAATATGTCCCATGTATGAATGTGTACAAATGCCATGTATGTGTACCATGTGTGTGTACCATGTATGATAAATGTGTACAGATGAATGTATACATTGAGACACTTAACCGAGAAGTAGAAAAGTTTTCAAAATACTTGTCTTGGCAAAGATAAAGAATGAAGCATTCTAGGCCGAAAATCTTCTTTTAAAAATATTCTTATTTATAAAAGAAGTTAAAAGCTAGAGAGATGGCCGTTAGGAACACTTTCTGCTCTGTGGGTTTGGTTCCCAGCACCCACATGGCCTCTCACAATCATCTCTACTCCAGTCCTAGAGATCCAATGGCCTCTTCTGGCCTCTGTGGACATTGGACACATGCATGTGGTGCGCTTACATGCATGCATGCAAACACACACACATTGAAAAAGAAAGACATCTGTAAAAAGGGACATTAGAAAATGTCTTTTCAAATTTTAGCATAAGTTCTTGGGAATGTTTTTATTATTTGTTTTACTGGGGGAGGAGATGTGCTCTATGTGGCATGTGGAGGCCATAGGAGGATGGCGAGTGTCTCCCACTACCTTCTACCTTACTTACTCACTGAATATAGAGCGTATTTTGACGCCTAGGGTCCATCTGTCTCTGTTCCCCACAATGTGGTTGCAAGGGTACACAGCCATGGCAATGTTTATGTGGATGCTGAGGATGCAGAGTCAGGCCCTTTCACTTGCACAGCATTCTTGTACTTTGAACCATCTTCGTCCTATTATAATATCCTACAATGAAGATTTAAATGCATGTGTACACAGGTGAAATACCTGAGGTGAAATATAACTAACTCATGTGTCTTATTTTCAGTTATGTAAACAGTCTACATTTGCTGTGGCAACAATAAAAATTGATGTCTTTATTTTATAGTTTTCCATATATAATTATAATGTGTTACATATATTTTAGCACTGTTGGATTGCCAGAGACCAAGCAAGTCTACATATTTAATAAAACCATGTGAAAGCTGGAGTTACTTTGTTCTTATCTTCATAGCTTTGGAAAGCAGTGCTTCAAAGGCCGTGTGGCTGTCGGATGGAAGTTTCATTAGGTGATGTTGAGTGTAAAGGTTGCATTGTTTAAAGCCTTTTGTAGTTCCCATTTCTAAGCCATATTAGCTGTATTTAGTCTTCTAGATGAAGAAAGATTTGACTATGATTAAGTAAGTGCAGTATCATCCAGGAATAAATTTTATTCATAATAAAATATATGGATTCAAGAGGAAATACTTTCGGCCTTAAATGCAGTTACATATCTACAGTCTGTTTAAACCCTGTGCAGCTGAAATCTGTTTTGCTTTTAAAATTAAAAGTTCAGATAGCATCAGAAGATACAAAGGACATGTAGGTGGAGGTGTCTTTTCCTTAATTGGTTCTTGATTGTGTCAATAAAGACAGCAGAAGCCAGTCACTGGGTGAAAGAAAAGGGGTAGGATTTCCAAGTCCCAGGAAGAAGAGAAGGGGACAAGAATAGGTGAATTTCCACTAGACTTTGGGGAGAGGAGCATGAATGGACACCATATAAGGCCTCAGGGCAACTAGAACCAGTGGTGGCCTCTGCCACCTGCAAAATTCTGACATAGGATAACTAATGAGTTTAAGGCTATAGATTCTGTGCCCAGCAGTTGTGTTACCTGGTTGGTTTTAAAATATTAAGGCTGTCTGGTGTTTTCCATTGCTGCATTAAAATGGGCTGAAAGAGAAAGAGCACAGCCAGGACAGAATTTGTCAGGCTTTGGAACAGGAGGATCCAGTGAAGGACAAAGCTCCAGGGAAGAGGTAACCAGGTGGAGGGCAGGCTGGCGGAAGAGTGATCTTCAGCTCTGGCTTGGCAAAGCTAGCTAGGATGAAGAGATAACTAGGTGGAGCTTGGGCTGGTGAGAGTGTGGCCCCAGGCAAAGGAGCAAGAGTGATTTTAAAATTATATGCAACAAGGACATATTTTCTAAGACCATCAGAAGCATGTCTAGTCACACATGGAGGACCAACAGCTCCAGCCTTTCTATATAAGGTCAAATGTTCTAATCAGCAAGTGCACTCAGCTTGGATTCCACGTTCCTCAGCACCTCCTTGCTTCCTTTCTAAGGCTTGGAGACTTAGACAAAGGCCATGTGTGTGGTACCCAATAAAACCTGCTGTCTTTTTCTCACCCTTTCACAATCATTGTGATTTTTATTGAGGTTTAGTCTTTTGCTATGTATTGAAATGCTGAATACTGGCTTTCAAGGCCTGGTTGCCCCCCCACCCCCACCCCAATGAGACAATCAGCATGCACACAGAGTAATGCTATGTGACCTTGCTTTGTAATTTAAAACTATTGGTTGAATAAAGATGCCAACAGCCTGTAGCTGGGCAGAAGAGAAACAGGCAGAGTTTGGGTTCCTGGGCTGGGGGTTGGAGGAAGAATACAAGAAAGAGAAGGAGGAAGGTGGAGAGAGGACAACACACCTTGAGGTAGGTGAGTTATGAAGTCATGGCATGAGGGCTGGCCAGTTGGAGTTAAGAGCAGCCCACATGGAACATGGCAAGTTATAACTAGGAGGTTTTTTGTTTTTTGGGTTTTTTTTTGGGGGGGGGGGGCGTTCGAGACAGGATTTCTCTGTGTAGTCCTGACTGGCCTCGAACTCAGAAATTCCCCTGCCTCTGCCTCCTAAGTGCTGGGATTAAAGGTGTGTGCCACCACGCCCGACCTAGGAGTTATTGATGGGGAAGTAGACATAATAGCAAGGAAAGTAGATTCTAATAATACCTTAGAGGGTAGGTATCTGCCCAGATCTAGTGTATTAAAGGCTTATTATAAATATGAAAGTTGTGTGTCTTATCTGGGAACAGAATGATCAAAGGTGAGGTAGAAAACCCATATGAGAGTAGGTATCAACTACAACTGATTTCAATATTACTGAGAAATGGTGGCAAAGAAAGTTTTCAAAGCTCTGAGATTTAGTCTTTAAGCCCTTGTGGGCCCAGGTTAGTTGATTTTGTAGGTGGTCTTGTAGTTTCCTTGACCTCTCTGGCTCCTTAATTCTTCCCCTCTTCCACAGGATTCTCCAAGCTCCATCTAATGTTTCACTGTGAGTCTCTGCTTCTGTTTCCATCAATTGCTGGGTGAAGCCTCTCTGATGACAGTTATGCTAGGCTCTTGTCTGCAAGTGTAGCAGAATATAGTTAACAGTATCAGGGGTAGGCACCCTCTCATGGCATGAGTCTCAAGATGAACCAGCCAATGGTTGGCTGTTCCCTCAGTTTCTGCCCCATGTTTATTCCCACACATCTTATAGGCAGGACGAGTGTAGGCAGAAGGTTTTGTGCCTGGATTAGTGGTCCAGTCCTTCCACTGGAAAATCTTGCCTGATCACAGGAGATGGTCAGTTCAGGCTCCATATCCCCCATTGTTAGGAGTCTTGGCTAGGGTCACCTTCATAGATTCCAGAGTTTCCATTGGCCTAGGTTTCTAGTTCATCCCAGAGATATTTTCCCACACCAGTTGTCTCTCCCAGTACTCTTTCCCTCCATCCTTACCCCACCTGATCCCTCCTGTTCCTATTTGAACCCCACCTCCTTCCTATACACCCACAATGTAACTCTAAGCAAGTGAAAGACATATTCCTATACCTCTATCATATATGAGGTTGGTGAAGATTTTTTTCCCATTCTATAGGCTGCCATTTTGTCCTTTTGATGGTGCCCTTTGCCTTACAGCTTTTCAGTTTCATGAAGTCCCATTTATTAATTGTTGATCTTAGAGCCTGAGCTGTTGGTGTTCTGTTCAGGGACTTGTCTCTTGTGTCAGTGCACTCAAGGTTGTTTCCCCACATTATCTTCTATCAGGTTAAGTGTGGCTGTTTTTTTATTGAGGTCTTTTATCCACTTGGACTTGAGTTTTGTGCTGGGTGATTGTTGTAATTGCCCTGGTGCTGTTTGTATTTTGATGCTAATTCCGCTTCTCCAAGAGGGGCTGCCTGGGACAAGGAGTGAATCAGTCGGGTGACTTCATGTGAACCTTCTCCCCCTTTTCAACTGCTTGGAAAATCTTTTTCCAGGCCTCTACTCTTGAGTTAATGCCTATTTTTGATGTTGAGGTGTATTTTTCCCATCGATTCTGTTAGCCTGTGCCTTTTTACTGAGGTATTGAGTCCATTTATATTGAGAGATATTAATGACCAGTGATTGTTAATTATTGCTATTTTGTTGTTGGTGGTGGTGGTGATGACGTGTGTGTGTGTGTGTGTGTGTGTGTGTGTGTGTGTGTGTGTGTGTGTGTGAATGTGTGCACTTCCACTCTCTTATTGTGTGAAATTATTCCCTGTATTTTCTTGGGTTTAGCTAAACTCCTTGGGTTGGAGTTTTCCTTCTAGTTCTTCTGTAGGGCTGAATTTGTGTATAGACATTGTTCAAATTTGGTTTTGTCATGGAATATTCTATTTTCTCCATTCACAGGGATTAAAAGCTTTGCTGGGTATAGTAGCCTGGGCTGATATCCATGGTTCCTCAGAGTCTAGAAGGTAGCTCAGGCCCTTCTGGCTTTTAGAGTCTTTGTTGAGAAGTCAACTATAATTCCAGTAGGTCTGCCTTTATATGTTACATGGCCTTTTCCTCTTGCAGCTATTAGTATTCTTTCTTTGTTCTGTTCATTTAGTGTTTTGATCATCATGTGGTAGGGAGGAATTTTCTTTTCTGGTTCAATCTATTTGATGTTCCTTAAGCTTTTTATATGTTTGTATGCATTTCTTTCTGTAGGTTAGGAAAATTTGCTTCTATGATTTTGCTGAAAGTATTTTCTGGGCCTTTGATCTGGTAATTTTATGTTTTCTCTATTTCTATTATTTTGAGGGTTAGTTGTTGTTGTTGTTGTTGTTTTCTTTTTTCACAGTGTCCCAGATTTCCTCCATGTTTTGTGTCAGAAACTTGTTAGATTTAACATTTTCTTTAACTAATGTATCAATTTCTTCTACCATATCTTCTATGCCTGACAATCTCTTGTATTCTGTTGGTGCTCCTGTGTCTGTAGTTCCTGTTTGATTGCCTAGATTTTCTGTCTCCTGAATTCCCCCAGTTTGTGTTTTTGTTTTTTTTTAATTGATTCTATTTCCATGGTTTTGAACAGTTTCATTCATTTTCTTCACCTGTTTGGTTGCATTTTACTGTATTTCTTTAAGATATTTATTCATTTCTTCTTTAAAGGCATCTATCATCTTTACAAGATTGGAGTCAAGTGTTTTGGTGCGTGTGCACATGCACATGCACATGCCTGTGCCTGCCTCAGCTGTCTTGGAATATCCAGGACTTGAAGTATTAGGATATCTGGGTTCTGGTGGTGCCATACTGCCCTGCTGTTGATTGTATGCTGGCCTCTCGTCAACTGGACTTGGGGTTATTATAGGTTTAGGTGCTGATTTCTTATTTTATCTTCGTTGGATGAGAGTTTTTTGGATGTTATTTTCCCTTGCTTTACTCTTTTGCTCTGGTCTTCTTGCCTGAGTAGCCTGGGGTTCTAGTGACCAGTGAGTTTTCAGATCCAGTAGGGTGTCTGCTGGGATTTTTGTGGCATCTGGGGCTTGGGGTGCCAAGATTCCTCTGGGGTTCCTAAAACCAGTGTGGCCTTTGCGAAAGCAGGGGTCTTCTACTGAATTTGTGGGCAGTTTATGGTTGTGGTATGTTTTAAGGGGTGTTGGCAGGCATAGGGTAAGTTCTTACCTGGGGTTCCTGGGTCCTGTGTGGCTTCCAGAAAGCAGGCAGACTAGTGAGTCAAAAAATGTAGCTCTTGTAGATTTTTTTAAATCATAATGTAAAACAAAATAGCTTTACACTGATTGTAATGAGTCAGGACATCTTTTGTCTTTTCTCCATGAATGGGGTTCGCTGGGTATTTAAATGCCAGAGGTGATATAACTAGGTCATAAGATAGATCTGTTGTTAGGTGTTTGAAATATTTCCATATTGATTTACAGAGTGACTAAACTTTTTCCTGTTCCCATCAGCATTATATAATTCCCTCTCTCCACATCCAGAGCAGTGTTTTTTGTTGTATTCTTTCTTTCTTTTTCTTTTCTTTTGTTTTTTGTATTACCTTTTTCTCCTAACATAATAATTATAATATTTATGTTGATTACTTGGGAATTTCACATAAGGCACTCCTATCACCTCACTTCCCAGTCCTTTCAGGTCCACTCCTCTATGCTTATGACTTCCTGTAGCAAATCAGCAGCAGCAGCAGCAGCAGCAGGAGACAGCAAGTCCAGTTTCCGTTGTCCATATACTCACTGGAACGTGCTCAAACCCCCAAGTGGCCAGTCCCTTTGCTGTTGTTTTCTGAATGACTGATATTCAGACTGGGGTGAGCTTGAATCAATGTAGTTTCAGTTTGCAATGCTCTGATTGTAGTGGGGGGAAAGTTTGTTACTTACTGTTTCTCCCTTTGAGAACTATTTCTTCATTTCATTAGCCCATTTATTTATTAAGTCACATGAGTTCTTAGTTCTTGGAGTTTCTTTTTGTATTACACATATTAATCTTCTGTCAGATAGATAGCAAAGATTTTCTCCTAGTTTGTAGAATACCCCATCTTTATTGTTTCCTTTGCTATGCCAAAACTTTCTAATTCCATGAAGTTACAGTTTTCAGTTTTTAGTACTATTTCTGGAGTGACTAGAGTCCTATTCAGAAAGTCTTTGTCTGCATCTCTACCTTGAAGTATCCCTCCCCTACCTTTTCCTCCAATAGCATCAGAGTTTCAGATCGTTGATCTTTAGAGTTGATTTTTATATAGTGTGAAAGAGGAAGGCCTGTTTTCATTCTTCTGCATACCATAAATTTTTAATTTTTAATAATATTGTTGGTACCTTCAACAGTGCTGTGGCATTTTCTAGATGCCACAGAATTCTCCTATGTCACCTGCAAATAACTATACTGTTTCTTCAGCCTTTGATCTTTTGCTTTCCATTTCTCTCTGCTTAGAGTGGCCATGGCTTCCTGTAAAGCAGAATAGAATGGTAACATTGACCTTGACTTCACAGGGACAGATTTATGCCTTTATCATTGTGTGTGTGACCCCTGGAGCTCTTGTAGATAATGTGTATGAACTATGGGTCATACTTTTTTACTGTATTAAGATTAAATTTTACTAGTTTGCCCTGTTTTTTAATCAATTATTTTATAATACAAACTGATATTTGTAGGGCAGGTCTGATGCTAAGGTCCTGTTCCCCAGTTGGTTATTAATCTGTCATTAAAGAAAGCCATGTACCAATTGCTGCATGAAAGTACAGGCAGGACTTCTGGGTCCCTGGAGGAAAAGGGAGACACACAAGGAAAGAGAGACAGAGTTCACCAGGCTTCTGATGGAGAAGGGTTGAAGAGCCATGTGAGATCTCAAAACAGAGTGGCCACACAGGCTGCCCCTCCAGGCAGGTGGTCAGCGATGTAATTAGCAACCGCAAGTGGGAGGTGTAGAGGTAAAAATATTGTTTTAAGGGTGTGCTTTTCTAGGTGGGAGATAGTAGCACCCAGCAATAGTGTCCAAAAGCAAGTTGAGGAACAATTTTGTGTGTTTGTGTGTGTGTGTGTGTGTGTGTGTGTGTGTTTTATCAGTGGATTCAAGGGTAGCTGAGAGGGCTGGTAGCACAGCCAGATCCCAGAGCTAAGGCCGGGGAGCAAAAGGCTATATGCAACAGATATTCTTAAACTTATAACTGAGAAAATGGGACATAACTTTTACTTAAAATAATTTTAATAATAAAAACAATATTTGAAGAAGCAGTCTATTTTTTAGTATAATGTAAAATAAAAATAGCTCTATACTGATTGTAATGAGTCAGGTCTTTTGTTTTTCCTCCACCTAAAGGCAAGAATGGAAAAGCTACTTTTGAATATGTTAATAAATGTCCACTTCTAGTAAGCTACCTATGGTGCCTCAAGGAAATAATTGTGTTGTGCTAGGTTATTGTGGATTTCTTGTTATGGGTACAATGGCAAAGAAAGAAATTTGAGCAGCATTCTAAATGCTAACCAAACAAAGCAAATGAAAATGTAGTTGGAAGGATTTGGAGTCGCTTTACTTTTGTTATTGTTGTTTAATTATTATTTTGAATCACTTTATGTGCATGAGTGTTCTGTCTTCATGTATGTCTGTGTACCATGTGCATACCTGGTAACTGCTGAGATCAGAAGAATGTATGGAATCCCTGAAACAGAAGTTTATAGATGGTTCTGGACTACCATGTGGATGCTGTGAATCAATATCAGATTCTCTGCAAGAGCAACAAATGCTCTTGGCCATTGAGCCATCTCTTGAGCCCTCGTTCATATTAATTTTTAAATAATCTCTAAGCTAGAGAGATGTTTCAGCAATTAGGAGCACTCAGAGAGGACTAATTTCCCAGCTCCCATGTCAGGTAGCCCACAACTACCTGTAACCCCAGATCCAGGTGATCTTACACCCTCTTTTGGCTTACACACACACACACACACACACACACACACAGACACACACCCCTAAATAAATAAAATCTTATAAAATAGTTTTTGATATAAAAAATTCCAATTGAGATAGCAAGAAGCCTCCAGTTTGGATATTTTACATATCAGTTTCTTCTTCCTCCTCAGAAAGCTGCTTTAGATGGAAACGCTCTGCTCACTTTTTTTTTTTTTTTAATTTTTGATGTTCTGGGGACAAAACTTAGGGTCTGATGTATACCATGTACTGAGAGATCTGTATAGGCCCAGAAATATAAGTTTAAACAAACAATCAGGCCGCAAGATGAAACATATCTGGCCAGCTGCAGCTGCTGGGAGTTCCTGGTCCTGCTGCATTCTTTTCTGCACTCAGGAGATACTCTGAGGGGAAAAAAAAAATCCAACTGAATCAGGGGTAGCAGAAGCCTTGTTCTAACGCAGTTTGTTTCCTCCCTTTTTTTTTCAAACAATTTTTTATTAGATATTTTCTCCATTACAAGTATTGGGGTTGAGCCCTCAAAAGTAGACTACTCAATAATGCAATCCCCAAAGGCAACCAGGAGGGATGGCCAAACCAATAGCTGTGTGAACCATGTCATAAGAAAATGTGAAAAAACAAGACTGTGATTCCACCAAAGATCTTATATTCAAAGGTTCTTATATTTAAAGATACAGAAATGGTTAAAATGCCCGTATTTATCCCTTTTTCATTGTTGTAACAAAATACCAGGCAAAAGCAACATTTTTAGGATGACCTTATTCACATTGTATTAAGGTATGTCTTTTCTTTCAGTTATTGATTAGAGTGTCAACAGAGTGTTGGCAGGATTTTGGTGTTGTCATTTCTATGGCCTATCACCAGCTTTATATTTATAAATGCTTACCACACCTACCCAAAACATGAAGGTCAGGCTTTTCTCAATGCCTTAGTCAAGCTAAGAGATGTTCTGGTGCTGTCTTACTGCTGATTGGTTATAGTAAAGAGCTGACAGCCAATAGCTGGGGCAGAAACTATGAGGGTGGAACTTCTGGGCAGGGAGAATGACTTGGGAAGAAGAAAGCAGATCCAGGAAATTCAGAGGCAGATACAAAACAGAACAGAAGGGAGACCAGAGCAGAGCAGAAAGGGAAAGAGTTAGCATGTGGTGGGACACGGTGCTGGGAAGTTGGATTAAGTTAGAAAGTAGCTGGGAAGAAGATGGCCTAGTCGGCCATCATTGGGAGGAGAGACCCTTGGTCTTTGAAAGATTATATGCCCCAGTACAGGGGAATGCCAGGACCAGGAAGCGGGAGTGGGTCGGTTGGGGAGCTGGGCAGGGGGAGGGTATAGGGGGCTTTTAGGATAGCATTTGTCTTAGTCAGGGTTTCTATTCCTGCACAAACATCATGACCAAGAAGCAAGTTGGGGAGGAAAGGGTTTATTCAGCTTACACTTGCATGCTGCTGTTCATCACCAAAGGAAGTCAGGACTGGAACTCAAGCAGGTCAGGGAGCAGGAGCTGATGCAGAGGCCATGGAGGGACGTTCTTTACTGGCTTGCCTCCCCTGGCTTGCTCAGCCTGCTCTCTTATAGAACCCAAGACTACCAGCCCAGGGATGGTCCCACCCACAAGGGGCCTTTCCCCCTTGATCACTAATTGAGAAAATGCCTTACAGTTGGATCTCATGGAGGCATTTCCTCAACTGAAGCTCCTTTCTCTGTGATAACTCCAGCTGTGTCAAGTTGACACAAAAATAGCCAGTACAATTGACCCCTTGTCAACTTGACACACAAACACATCACTAGTAAGCCTCAACCCTTACATTCTTACTCATCCCCAAGATCTAAATAACTTTAAAAGTCCCACAGTCTTTACATATTCTTAAAATTTCAATCTCTTTAAAATATACATCTCTTTTAAAATCCAAAGTCTTTTTACAATTAAAAGTCTCTTAACTGTGGGTTCCACTAAAACAGTTTCTTCCTTCAAGGGGGAAAATATCAGGGCACAGTCACAATCAAAGCAAAAATCAATCTCTAACCGTCCAACGTCTGGGATCCAACTCACGATCTTCTGGGCTCCTCCAAGGGCTTGGGTCACTTCTCCAGCCATGCCCTTTGTAGCACACACGTCGTCCTCTGGGCTCCAGATGCCTGTACTCCACTGCTGCTGCTGCTCTTGGTGGTCATCTCGTGGTACTGGCATCTCCAAAACACTGCATGACCCCTTCAGTCCTGGGCCTTCAATTGCAACTGAGGCTGCACCTTCACCAATGGCCTTCCATGGCCTCTCACAGTGCCGAGCCTCAGCTCCTCTGCATGGCCCCTTCATGCCTTCAAAACCAGTACCACCTGGGTGACCCTTACACATTACCAAGTCCCACTGCAGAAGGAGTACAACCTTGCCTATCTCTGGAACACAGCCTCTTTGTGCTTTCAGAAAACACTTCCCAGAAGATGTCACCTCAACGATGCTGGTCTCTTCTTAATCACCGCTAATTTCTTAGCTCCAGCTAACCAGCATCAATAGTCCCAGTAATGCAAAGTTTTTGCTTTAGTAGTTCTGGTATCTTGTTAATCACAGCTGATTCTTCAGCCCCAGCTAACCAGAACTACAAAATCTTCACAATAAAAACAGCAATGGCCCTGAAGAGAGTCTTTAATTTTCCCTCTGAAATTTCACAAACCAGGCCTCCATCTTCTGCACTGTTCTAAGCATTATCTTCCAAGCTCCTACACAACATCTGACAGAGCTCTTAACAACGAATGGATCTTCAAGCCCAAAGTTCCAAAGTCCTTCCACAGTCCTCCCCAAAACATGGTCAGGTTGTCACAGGAATACCCCACTCTGCTGGTACCAATTTGTCTTAGTCAGGGTTTCTATTCCTGCACAAACATCATGACCAAGAAGCAAGTTGGGGAGGAAAGGGTTTATTCAGCTTACACTTGCATGCTGCTGTTCATCACCAAAGGAAGTCAGGACTGGAACTCAAGCAGGTCAGGGAGCAGGAGCTGATGCAGAGGCCATGGAGGGACGTTCTTTACTGGCTTGCCTCCCCTGGCTTGCTCAGCCTGCTCTCTTATAGAACCCAAGACTACCAGCCCAGGGATGGTCCCACCCACAAGGGGCCTTTCCCCCTTGATCACTAATTGAGAAAATGCCTTACAGTTGGATCTCATGGAGGCATTTCCTCAACTGAAGCTCCTTTCTCTGTGATAACTCCAGCTGTGTCAAGTTGACACAAAAATAGCCAGTACAGCATTTGAAATGTAAATGAAGAAAATATCTAATAAAATATTGTTTGAAAAAAAAAGTAGCTGGGGGACTGCCCCAGTAAAAGGCCTAAGCTTTAAACTATATTAGATGTCTCCATGTCAATATTGAACTACTGGCACATCCAAGAAAGTCCCACAATACAACTTAAAAAGGAAAGGACTTTTTTTTCCTGAGGGGGTGGGGGGAGGTGCTCAATGTTTGAGAGCATAATCCATTGGGAAGTCATGATGGTAGTTAATGAGGCTGCTGGTCTTACCGTGTCTGCAGCCAGACAGCAAAGAAAGATAAGCCCTGGTGCTCAGCTTGCTTTCTACTTTGGTTCAGACCCCAGCCCATCGAATGGGCATACTTAGGGTGGTTTGTCCCACCTCAATTAACTGAATCTAGAAAACCCCTTTACAGACATGCCCTAGATTTGTCTCCTAGATGATTTAAGTCCTGTCTGGGAGACAATCCTTGTGATGCCTTGTGAAGATTTCCAATGTTTACCCGTGAAAATTGTCAGTGATGAATCCCCTAGAAAGGGAAGTCAGGAATAGAGAGTCAGAAAACCGGGTGGGAAAATCAGTGTGGGGGAAATGCCAGCAACACAGTAGAGAAAGTTTGTGAGGAAACTGAGATTTGGGGGGAAATGTTGGAAATAAAAATTGTAATGAATCAAAAACAAAACAAAAAACCAAGAGAAGAAAGCATATCCAACACTGAAGACAAAGTTCCTACGCCAGTAAAGACAGAAAGCGGGCAAGTTAAACAACTCGAGAATCTGACTAAGCTTCCTAATGACCCTCAGAATCCAAAGACAGAAGAAGGCTCTAAAATAATAACTAATGGCATATGAATCCATCCAGTTAAATAATAGCAGAAAATTTCCTTGATGGCTCTTCTACACAAGAGGCTTTCTACCCATGGAGTGGCCCAGTTTGGTGGTTCTATTGTATCCTCGCTTCAATCAAATAATGATTCATCTTAGAAGGATGAAATTATGACATTTGAGGGAGCTGTGTGGGGCTGGAAAATAAGTCACGCAAGAAAAACACGTTTTCTCTCATGGCATGTCTAGATTTAAGGTGTGTGTGTCTGTGTGTAGGAACAAGATGGAGAGCAAGATAGAGTGAGCAACTGAGGCGGACTGGGAAGAGAGGACGCTTTACAGTAGAGTGAACAGGTTAGCATAATGGAGCACATGTGCCGTGAAGGCAGGAGGGACTATTCTTGGGGAGAAAGCTGGACATGAAAGGGCAATAGGGCAAATAAGAACAATGCATGATAAATATGTATGAAAATGTCATATTGAAGCTTATTATTTGTATACTAACTGAAATTTAGAAAAAACTAGAATCATAATGTCATCATACTAATGGAAATGCAAGTTCTGTGATTATGTGAATCATAAAAGCATGCTAGAGCTGAGTGGATGAAACTAGAGCCATACCAGACAAGTTTCAAAGGTCTGGAGTTCCTCATTTAGGGGAATTCTCCCAGTCTCACAGTGGTCTGTGTCTGCTACAGTCCTCATGAGGGGGACTTTTCTCTGGGCAGAGAAAGCTGGCCAGCTCAGAAGGCAGCTGAAGGGTTAGCTATATGGTATCTCTGTTATAAATCTACCTAGAATGTCCAAGACAAAGCTGCATTGGGAATATTTAATCTCTAAAAAGAAGTTACCCCTATTTTCTATGCCAGGCTTCTCTTCTGGAAATCTGCTGGAAGAGAGAGGGTTGATGTACTCTGAAAACAAGGCAGAGGTACAGCTGCAATTTGACTCACAGATAATTTGACTCTCACGGAGCTTTCAAGAAGCTCGTTCAACTGATTTTTTTTCATGTGTGTATAATGATTTTTGAGCAATATTGACTGTTGCATAGTCCGAATGTAAGAAGCCCTGTTCAATGACTTCAGCAGGTGGCTCTGTCTTAAAAGGTTGTGGATGCTACAGATGGTAGGGTCTAGCTGACAAAAAGGTTTTGGGTGGGCATCGAGGTTAAAAACCTGTAAGAATTATCAAATGTGAGTCTTTTCTATCAAATATTGAAAACCTTGTGTCTAAGATGAGGAACTAAAATATTATTTTCCCCAACTTGTAAGAGTTTTCATGCAATTTTTTTTGCATATGATATACATATGCACATTTGACATACATTTTGGGAATTTGATGGCCTGGAGAAGTGACCCTTTTCCCCTTGGAACAGTTTACCTTTTTCCCTTCTTCATTTCCTGTGTGCCAATACTTTTCAGCCCATCCAACTGAATGAGACTGAGGTTGGATGCTAGCCAATGGGGAAGAGACACAGCCACCACCTGAGTTAGAATAAAAGCCAAATGTATATCTTATCTCAGAGCGTTTGCACCTCCCCAGCATACCTTGTTGGTCAAGCATATAGTTTCCTTTGCCTAGACCTTTAGTTGGGGTGGGGTTTTTTGTTTGTTTGTTTGTTTGTTTGTTTGTTTTGTTACCCCAACCCATCTCTACTATTGCCCAACCCAGCTTCTTTTAAAACTCAGTTGTTTATTTGTGTTGTTTCAAACCCAGGACAAACGGCTGCTAGGTTCTCTGGCATCCCTCACTCTCTACCTGTTACAGGGTATGGCTGGCATACTTTGCCCCCTATGCTAAACTTTCTAGCCAAGGATCTTAGCTGACCTTTCCCCAGAGGGTCTTCCCTATGACATTTTAGTTACCCAACCCTTTTGTGCTGCATCTGGTTCTCTTCTCTCTTTCCCTCTCCCTTTCACACATAGTTCAGGATCATGACTATACTGGACTCTTCCAGATGTGTCCGTCTCTGGCTATGCTCTCCCTTATATTTATAATAAACATTCTACTCCACCATACATAGGAGCAGTCCTGTCCTTTCCCTTCCTTTTTATGTATTTATTTTTATTCTGTTTGTTTGTTTGTATCTGTGTGTCTATGTACCCACTCATGTGCAGTCAGAGAACACCTTTCCGGGGCTGGTTAAGTCAGGTCTCTCTTGATTGTGCTTCCATGTTGCATATTCCATACTGTCCAGCCAACAAGCCACTAGGCAGTCCTCCTGCCCTGACTCCTTCCCTGCAGTAGGGGCACTGGGATTAGAGTCACAGGCTACCACATCTGGCTTTTCTATGTTGGTTTCAGGGATTGAACTCAAATTGTCAAGCTTGCACAGCATTCCTGGTTGCATCACCTCCCTAACTCCTAGCCCCACCATCTTTCCTGCCTCTGCCTCCACAAGGATAAGCATGGGCATCAGCCACATGGTGGACAAGTAGCCACATGGCAGGGAGGGATGCTTGAGAGAAAGAGTGAAAGCGTCCAAACCCAGACACTATTGCACAATGCCAGAAAGATTTTGCTGAAGGGACCCTGTTATAGCTGTCTCGTATGAGGCTATGCCAGTGCCTGGCAAATACAGAAGTGGATGCTCACAATCATCTATAAGATGGAACACAGGGCCCCCAATGGAGAAGCTAGAGAAAGCACCCAAGGAGCTGAAGGGGTCTGCAACCCTATAGGTGGAACAACAATGTGAACTAACCAGTACCCCCAGAGCTCGTATCTCTAGCTGCATATGTAGCAGAAGATGGCCTAGTTGGCCATCATTGGGAAGAGAGGCCCCTTGGTATTGCCAACTTTATATGCCCCAATACAGGGGAATGCCAGGGCCAAGAAGCGGGAGTGGGTGGGTAGGGGAGCAGGGTGGAGGGAGGTATAAGGAACTTTCGGGATAGCTTTTGAAATGTATATAAAGAAAATCTCTAATAAAAAATAAATAAATAAATTGATATTCAAGTTCAAAAATAAAAAAGAGTGAAAGCGCTTGAGTGAGACACTCAAGGCTCTGATTAGTGTCTGAAAGGAAAAGAAATAAAAAGTAGAAGAGAAGAAAGAACAAGAGTTATTTCTTAGCCGGGCATGGTGGCGCACACCTTTAATCCCAGCACTTGGGAGGCAGAGGCAGGCAGATTTCTGAGTTCGAGGCCAGCCTGGTCTATAGAGTGAGTTCCAGGACAGCCAGGGCTATACACAGAAACCCTGTCTCGAAAAAAACCACACACATACACACAAAAAGAGTTATTCATTTCTGAGTCTCAACATGAAAGACAGACTGTACCAAGGAACTGCACTGCATCCTGGAGAGGAAAAATACATGATCTCATTAAAGAGATCATTAGCATGGCTTACTGTGAACCTGCCTTCCTGAAGGCGATTCCTTGGCTGGATGAGTGACTGGCAAAATGGGGTTAACCCTTAGGAAGGAAACAGAGGCATGTCTTCACCTGGAGGTAGATGCCATTCTTTACTAAAAATCTTCCCGACACCATCAGAAGAGGTATCCCTAAAATCACTTAGGAAATGGGGAAGTAGATACAACCCATTTCTACCACAAAAACCTATGGATCCATTTCCAAAGCTGTGGTTTTAGTTTCTACTCTAACACATACTCCCAACTCCCTTTGCTTTAACATGCAGTGGTCAGAAATTACTCTGTTCACTGCCATAACTTAATGTAAAGACTGGGAGCTTACACAAAGTATGGGTGTTGGAGGCCAACGTTGGATTCCAAGCAATCAGACCCAGTTACATTTTTCTCCCAATTCTTAGTATGGTGGCTCAGTTTGGGTTTCTATTCTGTGAAGAGACACCATGACCACAGAAATTCTTATAAAGGAACACATTTAACTGGGACTGGCTTACAGCTCAAAGGTTTAGTTCATTATCATCATGGTTGGAAGCATACAAGCAGACATGGTGCTGGAGAACTGTGTCTGAGTTATCAGGCTTGGGGATAAGCCTTTATCTGTTGAGCCATCTCAATAGCTCCCAAAGTCAAAACAAGCCTTTTAAGTACTTAATGACTTTCTAAACGTTTCAGGTTTAGAGCACTTTATATTTCAAATTTGATAATTATGGATACTTAACTGATAAAGTCTATGCTGTTATCACATTGTACATAAATGGTATTTATTCTAGAAATATGACTTTATACATTTTAAAGTCAGAGTAAAACAGAAATGAATTATGCATCCATCCACCTACTCATTATGGAAAATGTCAGCTGACTAGAGGGAATATAATCTGGTAAATGCTATGTGTGATGAGTCCCAAGCACAGCTAACATTTGGCTCAGAAATACTGAGTGTCTTTTTTTTTTTTTGGTTTTTCGAGACAGGGTTTCTCTGTGTAGCCCTGGCTGTCCTGGAACTCACTTTGTAGACCAGGCTGGCCTCGAACTCAGAAATCTGCCTGCCTCTGCCTCCCGAGTGCTGGGATTAAAGGCATGCGCCACCACGCCCGGCTTCTGAGTGTCTTTCTTAAACTAGACTAAGACCAGGATGTCTGCTCTTAGGTCTTCTGTAGACCATGACCCCTGAAGTTCTAGCCAAGGAAATCAAGCAAGCAAAGGAAAGCTTGGAAACGCTGCAGAGAACTAAGAAAACAGTGCTTTAAATATTAAATATGGAAGAGATTTGCAAACTCAAGAAGAATTGTTATCAAGTGTGGCCCAGTTTTGCTAGATGAACAGCTTCTGAGGTAGAGGTATGTACAAGGAACAAGGAAATTAGAGCAGTGTGTTCGAGCCTAGAGATAACTGATGCTCGAAGCCTTGGCTGGAGAAGCTGCGTTCTACAGCAGGCAGCAGCTAATGTAGAGACTTACAACTGGCCAAAGTGCTGAGAATAAGTGAATATCAAGAGCTTAGCACGGAACAAGAGACACCTCCTCCGGGCTCAGGAAACACCCTGGAAGAAAGGCAGGAAGAATGTAAGAGCCACAGGTTGGGAAGACTGCTATGAAACTCAGCATTTGAGACATGGTGTGGCTGTTATGCTCATGAATGCACAGCTGTTATGAGTATGTGTCCAAGACCTCTGCAAGATGGGGCCCATTAGGCTGGGCGTGGTGATGCACGCCTTTAACCGCAGCACTTGGGAGGCAGAAGCAAGCGAATTTCTGAGTTCAAGGGCAGCCTGGTCTACAGAGTGAGTTCCAGGACAGCCAGGGCTGTTGGGGCCAGCCAGCGGCTCACATGTCTGGGTTCGAGCCTGGAAGGCACCTTGGAATCTGGAAGAAAAGAGGGAATCTAGGCGATGAGAGAAAGGATGGAACCAAGACAATAGTCTGATCAAGGTTTAATTTTAATATTGGGGAACATGCGCTTATAAAGAAGGGGGGGAGGCATTCCCGCCAAATCATCCTTGGAGTCCAGCTGCAGGTGACCACGTGTAGGCTCCAGAAGATCTTGGAGAACCAGTTAGGCCTCAGGCAGGTGGTAGGTAGTGGCATATCAAAGGAGAGGAATGAGAAGCAGCACAGCAGGTGGCTCCGCCTCAGTGGCGGATGGTCTGAAGCCAGCCTAGCTAGGCTGGAAGGAGGTAACACAGGGCTACACAGAGAAACCCTGTCTCGAAAAAAAATGAAAAAAAAAAAAAAGTTGGGGCCCATTAACATACCATTATGGATGGCTGTCTCTTGGCTCAAGGAGCTATTGGCAGCTAATGGTTACTGGGGTGTTGGGGGCTACGCTTTTCTTCAGTAGTGTGGCCACTAATAAATTACTAATATGCCATACCAATGCTTACGTAAGAACCCCTTACTAAACTTAGGTGGGGGCCTGAGTAGATGGCACAGTGAGTAAATCACTTGCTGTGCAAGAGTGACTATTGGGAGTTCAGACCTCCAGAGCCCATTAAAAACCATGTAAATGTCAAGCAGCTATTATGGCTCACTTTATAATTTCAGCACCCAGGAGACAGAGACAGGGGTCCCTGGGGCAAGCAATCTAGCTAGACCAACTAAGCTAGCAAGCTCTAGGTGAGAGAGAGAGAGAGAGAGAGAGAGAGAGAGAGAGAGAGAGAGAGAGAGACTCAGCCTCAATATGAAAGGTAAACAGGTAAGAAAGACACCTGATAACAAGCTCTATTCTCTACATGCATATACTCACACTTGTGGGCATATCCCATCATGTATGCATCCCATATACATGAAAACATGCTTATACATATAACAGCACAATCTGTACTCATATGCAAAAAAATTTTAAATTACCTTGTTGATATTAGAAAGAAAAACTCGAAAATAGGAGGGAGACATATTAGAACGAGTAAGAAGTTCAGAGGGAGTAGAAAGAGTATGAGCAATGGGGGCAAACAGGACAAAAATACATATATTTGTGTATAATTTTGAAATAATAAATAAACTTGTTTTTAAAAATAGCATATACACTATGCATGCCTGTGCAGAAACTATAAGAACTCAGCTGTAGGAATGAATAATTTTCTTCATGGCTCATAGAAGCTTTCCTGGACAAGGGATGTTGAATGCTTGGTCCCCAGTTGGTGGACCTGTTTGAGAAGGATTAGGATTGTTGGAGGAGGTGTGTCACAGAGAGTGAGCTTGAGGTTTCTAAAGCCCATGCCAGTCTCCTGATCTCTTCCTCCCACTCTCTGCTATGGTTTTAACTGCTGCTCCAGCACCATGCCTGCCTGCCACCATGTCTGTCACCACCATCTGTCATGATGATCCAAACTAAACTTTCTGAAACTGAAAGGAAGGCCCCAACTGGATGCTTTATTTTATAGACTGCCTTGGTCATGGTGTTTCTTCACAGCAATAGAATAGTAACCAGGACACTAACCAAATCATATAACAAATATTAACATCTCAAACACATGGTTATCACAAAAACATCAATGATTTGCACATAGTTTTTTTTTCTTTTTTTTTTTTATAGTTATTGAGATCTGGTATGTGTTTTACTCTTCTATAACTTCACAGTGCAGGCTGACTGCATTTTGGGTGTCCCATAGCAACTGTGGTGAGTGGCTGCAGTCTTTGGTATAGTGTTTCTGAATAGATGAAAATAGGAATGAAATCCAGGCTCCTCAGGGGTTGGTGAGTCAGCTTAATGATTAAGAACATGTACTGCTTTGCAGAGGACCAAGACTCTATTCCAAGCACCCATATGGTGGTTCAAGCATCTATACCTCTAGTTCCACAGGATCTAATACCTTCTCTTGACCTCTGCAAGCACAAAGCACACACATGGTCCACATGCATGCATTCAGTAAAACACTCATACATATAACATAACAAAAACAAAACAAAAATGACTTCCCACTCCCTCACGCCCCAAAAAAACCTCACACACAAAACAAAACCCAGACATCAGACATCTCAGGTGACCATGACAGCACAGCACATGTAATAGCACCAGAAAGTCTGAAGTAGGAGAATTATGGAGTCCATGACAACTGGAGAGGCATAGTGAGTATGAAGCCAGCCTGAGATGTCATATATGTCATGAGTTGACATATGTTACATGTGTCATATAACATAACCCAGTCTCAGAAAACTACCATCACTACCATCACAAATAAAACAAAACAAAATAGTATGCCCAAGTTATCTCTGGAGAAGAACAGTATTTTTGTTTTCGTTTTTTAAGTTTCTAGTTTGCTTTGGGTGGATGACATTATACAGTGAAATAAAAAATACTAAAAATGAAATAAAAATGAAAAAAATTAAACCCTTTCTGCAGCCCACAAAGTATTAATCTACTGAACTCACTACAGCTGTCTTAGTTAATTCAATGCTATAAATATTTTAAGTATGAAATAAACATTTCTAAAATGAAATGCAAAATGAAAGCTTAATTTTTATAATACCACCTGCAACAACAACAACAAAATTGTACACTCTTCCTTTAAATTTATTTACTTACCTTGCTTTTGGGTCAGGTCTCCTCCACAGAAACTATACTGTGGTGGGGCTCAGTTGACTACTAGCCAGTCTTGATGATTCCTACCTTAATTTCAGTTGAATATTTCTTCTGCTTCAAAGATCAGAATCCCAAGACCGGTTGTGGGTGGCACCTCTGCCTGGAAATGAGGACAGTGCAGTCCATCATTTGCCCAAAGTGCAGATTCTATTGACACATTCTCCAGGATTGTTGTTGTTTTCTGTGCTTTAGAGCAACTTGATGTCTCTCCCATCATTGGGCAGGGTGAGGAGGCGGGGAGTAGTGGGGGGGGGCAAAATTTATGAAAACAGATTTTTCAATGGTTTCTTTCCAAATAAAATTCTAGCTGAGTTTGTTTCCAAGTTGTGTTTAATGGAAGATTTAAATATATGAGAAGCAGAATGATGGGGCCAGGCAAGTTGAGTGTCTGAGTGATGGGGAGCCATGGTACTGCCATAGGACACGGGATCCTCCTTCCAGAGGGCAGTGCTTGCCCATTGTGCAATAACCCATTGTAGACTGTTTCTGGTGTGTAATCTGTGTATCACAATTGCCGTTGATCCCTCTCCTGAACCAGCTTGCTCATATATGCATACCCATGTAATAAAATTTAACTTTTTAGAGGCATTACACAGATCAAAATTCAAAATTTACAAAAATACCTAAATGAAAAGATTCCCTGTTCCTTGAAGGCAACTCCATAAGAAAGTATTTTCCAAAGTCAGCTCATAGTAGCTGATACAGCTGTAGGTCAAGGAGGTATGACAGCAGAACTTAGAAGCATTGTCTATGCACTTCTTGCCTATATACTACTGCCTATTCCACAGGCATGAAAATGCAAGGTTGAATGGGTCATGGAGTATTGTTCCACAGTTTCAGAAACCAAGTAAGACTAAGGAAAGTCTATTAAGGAGTGTTGCAGCCATGGGACACACCCTACCCATGATAGGATCTATGAGTCCTGCAGTCAGTACACCCAGAATCCAGGAGGCTACCCAAGACTTTTGGAGACCAGTTGATTACATGATGAGTTCTAGATTCTGAGCTGCAATATTTGTTGTTTTTCCTGCTTGGCTTTAGTTTTGCTTTGGTGTGGCTATTCCTTGCGGTACTGCAATTCTACCATTTTAGAATAAGAACATTTACTCTGGCTATTATATGTTGGAAGTATGTAACTTGGTTTTGATTTCATAGGCGCCCACAGTTACGATACTATAGATTTGTGAAGTTTTGGGACCATTATAGAAACTTTTGGTTTGGAATAGAATGCACTTTGCATTATAACACTGTCATTGGCCTTTGGAAACAATGGGTGGAATTTGTGTTTTAAGGGGGAAATATTTGTGTGTCAGAATGAGAAAAGGTAGAATTGTGGTGGTTGGTGTTATCAACTTGGCAATCTAGAGTCATAAGGAAGATAGCCTTCTAGGTACACCTCTGAGAATTATCTTGATTCCATTCATTGGGGTGTGAAGGCTCTCCCTGTAGATGGCTACTACATTCTTTGCCTGAGATCATGATCTGTGTGAGTGGAAAAAGAAGCTGATCACCAGCATGAATTCTAGCCCCTGCAGCCTTGACTTCCCCATCATGATGGACTGTACCTTTGAACTGTGAGCCAAAATAAATTCTTTCTCCCTTAAACTGCTTTTGTCAGAGTATTTTATCATGGCTAGAGGGAAAGAAGCTAAGACAGTCAGATAAGCTTTTCCTCATTCTTCCTTGAACCACACATCTCTTTTGTAGAAAATGCTGTAAACCATGTCTTTATAGCATTATCATCTCTCTCCATATTAATGTATCTGCAGGATAATTTTCCAGAAGAAGATTTCCTCAGTCCTTTGTAAGGTTGGGAGTTTATCTAGACTCCCCTCGGGGCAGAGTGTTATTTGTAATCTTAAACACTCACCTTGTTTTTCTTTGCTAATATAAATTTAAAATAATGCCCTAGTCCTGCCTTGCTCTTTGCCTGGGTGGGACTTAGTACCTTTTTAAGTCTTAGGTGCATTTGACCTTATTAGTCAGGGAACTATTTCCCTATATCAACATTTCTATAATTTTTTTACTGCTTTCCAAAAATTCATGAGGTCTCTTTTGAAAAACCTTATGAACAGGAGGAGGGCTTTCTACCCTGGAAGCAGAAACAACCCTTGCCTGGCTTTCCTTTTTCAGTGTTGGGAAATGAACCCAGAGTGCTGTACACAAGCATATATTCTGCCTTTAGCTCCATCCCTTTAGAAAGAGCTTTCCTTTCTAATCTATAGTAGTATTTTGCTTCCCTCTTCCGGTGACTCTCTCTAGGAAGCTGAAATCACAAGGACTGTATCTGTTTTACATAGTTGTTCGAAATTCTGCATTGTGCTTGACTCTCATAGAACATGCACCAGGAAGATTTTTTTTCCTCTTTTGCCTTGGTGTATTTCATTTTTAAATAAATGTGGCTTTAATTAAAGCCTTGGATGCCTTCAAGAAAGATGAGAGTGGAAAAGTGAGGAGAGGGAGGGAGCTCAGTGGCTTTCATTTTTTCCCCTCCTGGGTCGCTGAACTATTGGCTGATGTGGGAGAACAAAAAGCTACATCCCATCACAGGATAGCTTATGAACTATTACTGGAGAGTTTGGGTCACTGACTCTTCTTATGTACTATGTAAAGGAGCTAGGACAAAAAGATAATGAGTTTAAGACTCAGTTACAAAGGAACAAATACAGCATGTACTCACTGATAAGGGGATATTAACCCAAAAGTTCAGAATACCCAAGATTCAATTCACAGACCATATGAAACCCAAGAAGAAGGAAGACCAAAATGTGGAAATACTCACAGGAGGAAATATAGAGACAAAGTGTGTAGCAGAGTCTGAGGGAAGACCATTCAGACACTGCCCCACATGGGAATACATCCCATATATAGCCACCAAGCTCAGATTTTATGGTGGATGCCGGGAAGTACTTGCTGCAGGGAACCTGATATGGCTGTCTCCTGAGAGGCTCTGCCAGAGCTCACAGCTAACCATTGGACTGAGTGTAGAATCCCAGATGGAGGAGTTGGAGAAGGAATTGAAGGAGCTGAGGGGGGTTGCAGTCCCATGCAGGGAGCAACAGTGTCAACAGTCCAGACCCCCAGCAGTTCCCAGGGACTGGACCACCAACCAAAGAATACACATGGAGCAACCCATATCGCTGGCCACATATGTGGCAGAGGATGGCCTTGTGGGTGGAGAGGCCCTTGGGCCTGAGGGTGTTCAATGCCCCAGTGTAGGGGAATGCCAGAGTAAGAGGACAGGAGTGGGTGGATGGGTGATCATCCCCGTAGAGGCATGGGGAGGGGGGCTGGGATAGGGAACTTCCGAAGGGGAGACCTGGAAAGGGGAAAATATTTGAAATGTAAATAAAGAAAATATCCAATCCAAAAAAAAAGCAGGAACAAATTTGTACATTTATGAGATAGATGTGCTTGTTATCTGTGCATAAAGAATTAAATCTTAGTTGAATATTTTTTTTTTTAAAATGCAGACCTAGAATGTGCCAAAACCCAGGTTCTTTCCCAAAAATTTCTGCAAATTTGTGTCCTGCCCTTTAATGATTTGATCCAGTTAAATACTATGCTACTATGCGGGACTTTTATTTTTCTCAGTCTTTGCTGTATAAGAAAAATATTAATTTTTTATTAAAAATTCTTTTAGAAATTGAATCTATTTCATATAAATCATTAATGAATATAGAGCTATATATCTGCCTGATGAGTAGTCTGACTCAGGCTTTAGTTAAGTTGCTTTAGACAGGAGTTTGGAACCTAAGGACAACTTGCATGCCTACATGCTTTATAAATAAAAAAAAAGCAAAATGGGCATGGTGGCACACGCCTTTAATCCCAGCACTTGGGAAGCAGAGGCAGGTGGATTTCTGAGTTCGAGGCCAGCCTGGTCTACAAAGTGAGTTCCAGGACAGCCAGGGCTATACAGAGAAACCCTGTCTCAAAAAACAAACAAACAAAAAAAACAACAACAACAAAAGCAAAATAATAAGTAAAAATAAGCAAATTAAATGTGAAGCCAGGGCAAGGGAAAAAAAATCTTGTTTGCATTTTTCAGGTTCATTTCTTCTTGATAAAAATGTTTGCTGCTTAGTTGAGCAAGGTATCTCTTGCATATCAACAGCTAGGTGGGAAGAACTCAAAGTTAAAAGCCTAAAACCCATTTTAAGAGTGGCATTTTAACTCAAGGTATACAGTCATTGAAATATTTTCTGGATAGCTGCTAACCTACACACTGTTTTTGTGAGCGGTGTTGAGGAGCCCTGGAATATCTCATGGCAGGAAGAAAGAGAGCACTCTGAGGAACCCCCTCAGATGTGCATGCAAACAGGCCAGGCTATTTTCTGAAGGTGCCTGAAAGGGTACAAATCCCTACCCTGACCACCCAACCACCCACGCAGAACTGAAGTTTCTGAGCTAGACAATTAGAAAAAAAGTCCTCTCAGCAGGACACACAGAGAACTTACTCAAGACATGCCCAGTCAGGAAAGAGTCCACTTACTGAGACAAGAGAATTGCCATAAGTTCAAGGCTGGCCTGGGCAACATAGTGACCTCCTAACTATAAAAAGTAAAGAATAAATTCATGAATTGAGGCATTCAGTGAAGGCTCCAGTTAAGTTGCAGTGAAGAAATTCATTTGATGCTTCAGTGCTTGTAGCTGGATGGGGTACTTGTGTACACAGGGTGTTTATGATCTATCCAGAAGATGGGGTGGTGGCTTTTTATCTATGTCAAGGCAGTTATAACATTGGCATCTTTATAAAGCACTAGGGAGGTATAAGGAAGAGGTGGTGAAGTGCCTGAGTTAATATCCTTGAATTAAAGATTGCTTTACCTAACAGTGCAGCCTGTTTGTTGTGTGGTAGGCACTCAGTAAACATTTGCTGAATCCATTTATGAGGAAACATTGTCTTTCCTCATGGACAGCCCACCTGGCCTCATTTCCTCAGATGACTTAAGGAAAATATCTATAAAAATACTCCATAAATAATTTCACATCTTCTTGGACTGAACTGAGAACAAAGGGTATGCAGACTTTCCCACCCCCATCCAGTGGCTTCAAAAGCAGCCAAAGTGAAGCAGTTTGAGAGAAAGACCTGTTCAGGCTGGGATGCTGGAGAGATGTGGTTTCCTGCTGTGCTGGCCTCCTTTCTTTTAAAAATTAATCACTTAGTGTTATTAAGCTTTAATTAACAATGTATGTATACTTAAGATGTATATGGTGGTGTTTAGAGATAGTTATACACTGTGAAGTGATTAAATGGATCTAAGGTTGATTTAGGGGTGTGTGTGTGTGTGTGTGTGTGTGTGTGTGTGTGTGTGTGGTCACCATGCTGTGGAGTTCTCCTTCTGTATTTCCTTCTATATCTCACGCAGAGACTGTGTATCCTCTGAAGACATCTCCTCATACCCTTCCATCTTCTCTCCCACCTTGACTTTCAACTTCCTTCCTTCCTTCCTTCCTTCCTTCCTTCCTTCCTTCCTTCCTTCCTTCCTTCCTTCCTTCCTTCCTTTTTCTTTTCTTTCTTTTTTCCCTTTTCTCTTTGACAATCCTGGGGATTGAACCCGTGGCATAAATGCATGTGAATCAAACATGCTCTATTGCTACAGTACAGCCCCAGCCCTCCATTCTTTACTTTTGAAGTCACCTGTTCTGAAGTCACTAAAATAGGAATATACCCATATGTATTCCTGTGTAGAAATTGAAAGGTACAGCCAGCAGAAAGAAGTGCTGTCCTTGATGTTGTTTAAGTGCAGCAGCTTGAAGGACACTGAGGAACCTCCCCCATCAGCAACAGTTCACAAAACTAGAAGCTGAAACTCCAGGATTTGGTTGTTGATTAAAAAAAAAAATAATGGGATCTGAACTTGACTGAGAGACCATGAGTTTACAATTTAGCTGAGTTTTCCAGGCACATGGGCAGGAAAACAACACTATGGAAAGCAGTCTATTCTAGAGAATAAGAAGCAGTACAAAGCCTACCTAATAGTGTGTTTACACAATGGTCTCTACATTGTCTGTGCTCCTGCTGTGGTTTCTTCCTCATGGGTCTCTCTGGCCACATTGCCCACCCTCATCCTTGAGAGGGTTTTGCAACTTCTGTTGTAGATCTTACTGTTATCTACCCTGGGCTCTGTAGAGCTTCAGGCAAGTTAATAAATCCTGTGCACTCAAATCAAGAAGATACTATAGCCTTATACACTACTAAAGGAAAGTATGCTAATTTGTAAAATGTCAGCACATAATAGATTTGATTGACATTTTTTATTATTGTTGTAATTATTAGTAGAAGTACTAATAGTAATTGGACACTTAGATATCAAGTTTCTTTATACTATAATTTGATATATTTAATAGATAATTGTATAGATACATTTTTGTGTATGTCTTTTATTATTTTCTCAGATTGTATTTGTTTACTGTACATATTTTGGATATTTTTAAATCTATTTTCTTTCCTTTTATATTTCCAAAGTGTGGGTGTGTGTGCACATGTACCATGTGTATGTGAAGGTCAGAGGACATGTTGAAGGAGTCAGTTCTCTCCATCCCTTGAACCAGTCCCAGGCATTGTACTTGGGTCTCCAGGTTTGCTGGCAAGTGTTTTTACCTGCTGACCATCTTTCCAGCCCTTGTGATCTATTTTCCAAACTGTATCCCAGAAAATGTATATGAATTAGCTTTTAAATCAATATTTGAAAAAGAATGCCTGTTCACTCCACTCTCTTCAGCACTATTGGTTGCCATTCTCTTTGATCTTCTTGGGGCTGTTAGAGGTAGTCTGCCACTCTCTTAACCAAGCTCTTGTCTACTTCTATGGTCTTCTTCTTGCCTTGGTTTCCAAACAAACATGATTTGTTTCCTGTGGGTCTTTAAAAAGTGTACTCTACATACACATCTCTTTAATAAGTTCTAGAAAACTTTTTCTATGAATATTGATAACACCTATAATTATTAACAATATTTAATATTTATAATTATTAACAATATTTAAAGCTGGGCATGGTGGTGCACGTCTTTAATTGCAGCACTTTGGAGGCAGAGGCAGACGGATTTCTGAGTTCGAGGCCAGTCTGGTCTACAGAGTGAGTTCCAGGACAGCCAGGACTTCACAGAGAAACCCTGTCTCTGTGAAGCAACCAACCAACAACAACAACAAAAAACAACCAACAACCAAAAAAGCAAAAACAAAACAATATTTAATAATTATTATAATTAATAGTATCTATAATTTCTCCTTCTCTGTGAGTATCGATTTTCCTCATTCTTTCCACACTTCTTTTCCTTTATATGTGACTAGGTATATCTGGACATTCTCATTTAACCTATATACCTGCGCATCTGTAACTTCTCTTTATATGTTCTAGCTATTTGAACTTTGTGATGCTTCCTAGAGAATTTCCTCATCTCTGCTTTCAGATCATTGCTTTTCTGATCATCTATGTCTAGTTACATAAAACCTATCCACTAAGTTTTTAATTTCAAACACATACATAGTAGATTTCTGTTTCTAAAAAAAAGTTTGGATTATTTTTATTTTTTTCTGGTTTTAGTTTAATAATGTTACATTGTTTTTTGGTTGGATATTTCCCTTTCTGGCATTAGTCATATCAAATATTCTTATTTCATAACCTATAAAATTAACTAGTTTTCTGAAATTCTTGGGTTACAATGCCATTGATTATTTCATCCTCTGTTTCTGTGTGTGCCTGTGCATGTGTGCACATTTATGCATGCATACATGCTTACATGAGCACATGAATGGTGTGATACACACTTGGAAGTCAGAGGACAACCTCCATTCTCTGGGTCCTGAGGACAGATAACACATAGGTTGTCAAGCTTGGTGAGAAGCACCCACCTTTGAGGTAGGCTTTCCTGAAACGTCATGAAAGTAGGAATTTGAAGTAGAAATTTTAATGAGATACAACTATAAATTCCCAGGAAAACATTTCCCTGAGTTCCAGTATAGTAAGAAAAATAATAGATACTTTCTCTCTCCCTTTGCTTTTGAGGGAGGGAATCAAGCTCAGAATGGCCTCTCAAACTCACTATATAGCCAAAGCTGACCTTGAACTCCTGATCCCTTGCCTCTACTTCCCCAGTTCTAGGACTACAAACATGCACAACATGCCAAGCTTGCATTGCTTTCCTGCCATGTATCTGGGGGAGAGCAAGCGCACATCTATTCTAGTTTAATCTTTGGCGTTGAAGGATTCCGATTTGCTATGAAGGTATATGCTTCCTTTCTTTTGCAAGACCACAATTCTGCCTCCTGCTTTAGCAGAATTATTTAACCTAATACTCAGAATTAATGAGGCTGTATTTACTTCTGGGTCTTTGATTGGATTCCATTGATCAACCTGTCTGTTTTTACACCAATATCATATGGTTTTTATTACTATTGCTTGGTAGTACAGCTTGAAATCAGGGATGATGACTCCTCCAGAAGTTCTTTTTGGGGGCAGAAGTTCTTATTTTGGCTATCTTGGGCTTCTTGTTTTTCCATATGAAGTTGAATATTATTCTTTCAAAGTCTATAAAAAATTGTGTTGGAATTTTGATGAGCATTACATTGAATCTGTAGGTTGGTTTGGTAAGATGTCCATTTTTACTATCCTACCAATCATGAGCTTAGGAAATCTCTCCATCTTCTGATATCTTCTTCAATTTCTTTCTTCAGAGACTTGAACTTTTTGTCATACAGGTCTTTTGTTGGACCATGAAAGGCAGTCTGTGTTCTGGTTGAGTGAGGCTTACTCCGGATACCCAGTAGAAAATTCTACAAGGGACAGAACTTAGACAATGCCCCAAGCTCCTGGTTTTCTGTCTGGACTCCACCCCCACAGTCACCTGGCAACAGCAAGGTAGCCCACCCAGCCCATTATAAAAGGGGCTGCTTGGCCCCTCCCCTCTCTCTTAAGCTCTTGCCTCTCTTACTCTCACCTCTTGTTCCCCTCTCTCCTCTCCCTTCCCCCCTCTCTCCACGTGGTCATGGCCACCCTCTGCTTCTTTACTTTTCTTCCCCTCTCTGCCTTTCTACAATAAACAACTTAAAACCATGGACCATCTCTGTTCATCAAGATCCACCATGCCTGAGCAATGGAGCAGGCTTTCCTCTAACTAGCCAATGTCTTTCCAGCTACCAGACTGGACCAAAGGCCCTCGCCCATGCAGAAACCACCCAGCGCCTTCTCTCCCTGCCCCCTTCTTCCTTCTGCCCCAGGGTTGACTGAGTCACACCCTGGGACCCCCACTTGGTTCTCAGCTCTTCTGAGACATCCAGTGGCATCTAAGATGTTTGAAACGGAGAACCTGTCATCTCTGGCTTCCAGGTGGCCCAGGGACCTCTTCCACATTACCCAGGGGTCTGTGGTACCCAAGGGTCCGAGCCAAGACTGCACCTTCTCCACCCCCATGAGCAGGGTCTGGTGACCTAATACAGCCTGATACCCATCCTGTGGCTGTTCCATGGGGTCCCGCAGCAGTCTCCTGTGTCTGCCCATCCAGTCTCCCTGAGCTCTGGTGGGACTCAGGTCTCTCCCACCCCTTTATTTCCCCACATCTGGTGCCCGACAGTCTTTCACTAGCTTGTTTAGAGTTGTACCAAGATATTTTATGGTCGATGTGAAGGATATTGTTGTCCTGATTCCTTTCTCAGGCCATTTATTGTTTGTATATAGGAGGGCTTCTATTGTGGTTGTTGTGGTTGTTAATTTTGAAGCCAGCCACTTCACTAAAGGTGTTTATCAGCTGTAGGAATTCTCTGATAGAATTTTTGGGGTTGCTTATATATACTATTGTATCATTTGCATATTTAGCTTCTTCCTTTCCATTTTGTTTCCCCTTGATCTTCTTTAGTTGTCTTTGTTCTAGCTAAAACTTCAAGTATTATATTGAATAGATGCAGAAAGAGTGGACAACCTTGCCTTGTCCCTGATTTTAGGAGAATTGCTTTATGGTTCTCTCCATTTAATCTGATGTTGGCCATCAGCTTACTGTATATTGCCTTTATCATGTGTGCATATGTAGTATATCACCTCTCTCGTGTATGGATATGTAGTATATTGCCTTTATCATGTGTGGGTATGTACTTTGTATCCCTGGTCTCTCTAAGACTTTTATCATGAAGGGGTGTTGGATTTTTGTCAAAAGCTTTTTCAGCATCTAATGAGATGACCATGTGGTTTATAGGCTGGATTACATTGACAGATTTTCATATGAACACTTGATATTTTTTTTATAAAGAAGCCAGAAATATACAATGGGGGATAAAAAGCATGTTCAAATGTGCTGGACAAACTGGATGTCTGCATGTAGAAGAATGCAAATAGATCCACATCTATTGCCTTAAACAAAACTCAAGACACACCTATAATAATACTCTTGGGCATATACCCAAAAGGCTCTCCATTATCCCAGAAGGATACTTGCTTAAGTATGTTCATATCAGCTTTATTTGTAATAGTCAAAAACTGAAACATCCTAGATGTTCCTCAACAGAAGAATGGATAAAGAAAATATAGTACATTTACACAATAGAGTATTACTCAGATGTTAAAAACAATGATTGGGTCTTTCCTTCTTCATGGGGGTCACTGACCACTGGTCACAAGGGCAATAGGAGCAGAGTCAACAAACAGGGTTTCAGAAGGCCCATGAGTACAAATGGTAATAATGACGTATTAGGACCAGCTTCAGTGAGACAACTCAACTTTATTTGGGGTGAATCAAGAGTTATATAGTTTTGGGGAAAGGGAGTAGGAATATCCAGGGTAAGCATAGGTCATTGGCTGAAAGCTACAGTACTGAGATGCCTCAGTAGCATGGGGAGGCATTTCTGGAATCCCAGGTGCTAGCTGAATGAGTTCTTATCAGGAGCAAGGAACCTTAACTAAGGCTCTGTGACTTTCCACAGGTATGGAGTGTGTGCTCTGGGATCTCTCAGGCTGAGAAGAAGCAGCCTCACTGACAAAGGGAATCTGCCATTTTACACATAGCTCAGGGCTTTCCAGTAAGGTCAAACTTTGACCTTTGCAGCAGGGCAGCACAATGGCATCATGAAATTTGGCAGATGTATGTAACTGTAAAAGATTATCCTGAGTGAGATAACCCAAACCCAAAAAGACAAACATGATATGTACTCACTTATATGCGGATATGAGCTGTAAAGCACAGGATAACCACCATGCTACAATCCACAGACCCAAAGAATCTAAGTAATAAAGAAGACAGGGCGGGGGGGGGGGATGTGAATCTCACAGTGAAGGGGAAAAAAATAGACATCATGACAGATGGGGAGAGGGGACTGGATTGGGGTGGAGATAGAGATAGGAACAGGAGAGATCAAGTGTGGGGAGAGTAGTGGGAAAAACAATTGGAATCAGGGGTCGTCTCTGGGATGAGCTAGAAACCTAGGGCAATGAAAACTCTCAGGAATCTATGGGGGCAACCTTAGCTAAAATTCCTGGCAATGAGGGACACAGAACCTGAACTGCCTATACCCTTGTAAGTATTGGGACACAAGACAAACTAGAAAACATTTAATCTATACTTTGTTCTGCCTACAAGATGTGCTGAGGTAAAAGTAGTGCAGAAATTGAGGGAGTAGCCAACCAATACTGTCCCAGCTTGAGATGCATGCTATGAGAGGGAGTCCACCCCGGCACTGCCAGGAGATCCAGGAGCCAGAGGCTGGACAGTCCACAATAGAACCAAAGACAAATGGCAGGAAACAAAGTTAATGAAATGATTCCTAATGATGTTCTGCTATACTCGTAGCTTGGCATCTAGTCCATTTGTCATCAGAGAGGCTTCACACAGCAGCTGATGGAAACACATGCAGAGACCCACAGCCAAAAATTAGGCAGAGCTTGGGAAATCCTAGGAAGATGGGGAAGAAGCATTGTAGAAGCCAGAAGGGTCAAGGATACCACAAGAAAAACCACAGATTCAATCAACCTGAGCTCACAGGGACCCATAAAGACTGAACCACCAACCAGGGAGCCTGCATGTGTCTGATGTAGGCCCTCTGCACATAGGTTACAGTTATGTAGCTTGCTCTTCTGGTGGGTCTGCTAACAATGGGAACAGGAGCTAAATCTGACTCTTGCCTGCTTTGAGACCCTTTTCTCCTACTGGTCTGCCTTGTCTAGCCTTAATAGGAGGGGAGGTGCCTAATCTGACTGCAACTTGATACACCAGGGCTGGTTGATATTTGTTGAAGCTGCCTTTTATCTGGGAGGTGAGAAGGGAAGGGAAACTATAGTTAGAAAGTAAAATAAGTAAAATAAAAATAAAAAATAATGAGGTTGACCTGGGTGGTATAGTTCAGGCATATAGAACTCCATGCTCAGTGTGTACTAAGGCCCCATCCCTTAGGCGCAGTCCGCAGTACCATGGAAAACTGTACTGTGACTAGGCCAGCAGCAGCCCACCTATTCTCTTGCTTCTTTTCCAGCTCATTCTTAGTCTTAGATTGTGGAATTCTCTTTACTTTCCTGCAAGTTGCACCTGAGACCACTCTGATTTCATCTGCCTTGGCCATATGTTTATAATGGTTGGGTTTCCAAACCTTTACACACACAAAAAAAATGGAAGCCCACATTTTGTTTCAGTTGCCCTTGGCAATTATTGAATATAACTAAATAATGATTGTCTAGCTTCCTTAGTTCTGATGGTTGGAGGACCTTCTCCTTGCACAGTGAAGGTTGCACAGCACAGTGGCCTTATGTGAAAGTAAAAAGGGGAACTCTGAAAAAGAAACACACATGAACTCCACATGGTACTGACAAGTTAGGTAAAGGAAGGAAAAAGCCACGGCAGGCAGACTCAACTGGCTCCATGCTTTGTAAGTCTTATTCTGCAGACAGAAATCCATCCCAGGTGACTTGTAGTCTTCGGAAGGGGAGCTAACCACTCTGTGACCCACTTGTCTGTTGGTACTTGCTGAGAAATGCAATTGAGTCATTTAGCTTCCAGTGAGAAACTACCAGGAAAATAGTTCTAGTAGCTCTGGTGGTTTGAATGAAAAATGTCCCCATAGGTTCCAGTACTTGAACATTTGCTTCCTGGTGGGTGGCACTATTTGAGACGTTTAGGGGTGTGTGGCCTTGCTGGAGGAAGATGTGTGATGGAGTATGAGAGTCTTCCAGTTAAATTCTCTCTGCTTTGTGTTTGAAGTTACGGATGTGATCTCTTAGCTTCCTGCACCTGCCACCATGCTTGTTCCTCCACTTCCCCACCGTGATGGACTGTCATCCCTCTGGAACCATAATCCCAAGAAAATCCTCTCTTCTCTATGTCGTCTTGGTCCTGGTATTTATCACAGTGACAGAACCAAACTAAGGCAATAATCCTGGCTTTGTGTCTCAGCAGAAAATGTCTTGGTTTAGAAGACCAATCATAAAAATACAGCATTCTAGATGGCAAAAGACGATTCTTCAGACTCACAAAAGTACAAACCCATCTGTGCATGAAGATAGGAAGCTGAACAGCGGGAGAAAGCCCAGGTGCTAAAGACTGTTACTGTTTATTATTTGGAAATAGTGATTTCACACATCCTCTATTACAGAGAAGTTAGAGAAATGGTTTTTATCTAATTTTCTTCTTGCCATTCTATGACAATGTTTTCTTCAGTTCAGTCCAGAACAGCAAAAGACACAGAGCATGAACTAGCTCAAATCCAAACAACACAGCAGATTGTTTCCACTCTACCAGGAGATGTAGAAGCACTTCATCTTCAAAGACTGGAGGGAAGACAGTTGTTAAAATAGAGTTTGGGGGGAGAAAATGGAGATCTCTAGACCACTTATTCATTGTAGGTTGTAAACTCCAAAGACTGGAACATATTTTTGATTACATCTAGTATACAGGCTCTGGAATTTGAGTAGATCAAACTTAAGAGAGGGTTGCTCAGGAGTAGTTCCAACAAACTTTCCACAGTTCATTGTAGGAATCTATTATATAATTAGACCCTTATCAAGGACTGAGGATCCCCACTCCCAAAAAACATGTTGGTGACCCTGTGACAGATTCCTAGACCTTAGTACAACTGACAACATGACATATACCATTTAGGCCTTAAAACCCAGCAGGCAGGCAGCACTACCTGACCAAATGAGAACAGAGTGAATCTATCAAATCCAAATGTTTCAACCTTGCTTTTTGGCTTCTGTAGTTCCACTTCTGGCTAACTGCTCAACTGAGGTGTGTCAACACAGGATGTGTTGTTTGTGCTTAGAACTCCATCCTGAGGAAGGCTTGGGATTGCACTGGGGTCCTGAACACCCAGTGTTCTCCAGCCGACTGATGAAGACTTTCTATTGGCTTGAACCTGTGTCTTCTCTGGTGGGTACCCCACAAGAGCCCAAAGCAGAGGCTTTCCCCTGAGTGAATTTATCTTAGACTCACGAATACTGCTCTGTGGGATTTTCAGGCTTTGGTTATCATTGCAAACAGACTGATGCTTAGAACTGCTGTGTCCTTTCCTGAGCACACAGCTAGACTTCCTGTCCTAGACTTCCTGTCAGTCAAGAGGCCAATGTCACTGAGGGCTCACAAGTGGAATGTGAACAGTATGGATGCCCCACTTCCAGATCTGGCCTATAAAAATTTCACATGCATGCTCTGACAAGCTCATTTCCTCTCCTGATTAGGAAGGCCTCTGTGCAGCCTAGGGGAATGCATGCTGAAGATAGCAGAGCTGCCATGAGCCTGGATTTTCCTATGACTATGGGGTTAGAGAACAGCCACCTACCTGAATTTTCATTCACTGCTGCAGTGCACAATCATTGCACATTTAGGTTATTTTGGTAATATAGCTGAGCCCCAGAACTAATGGAGGGTGTGTGAGGTACAGGGAGGGAATGAATAGCCCCAAGAGACACCAGTGTGACCCAAATAGAGTTGTTTTTCTTAGTGCAACTATTAACACACATCTGCATTGTCTCTGGCTGTCACCCAGGGCCTGGGATCTTTGTTGTGTATCTCTGTCCTCCATGGCAGCCCCAGAGCCAGTCAGATTTGTCTAAATGCTTCCAATAGTGCTCAGTACCTGGTTATTCAAATCCAATACAGCTGTGCCTAGGCTGCACATTTCCATGTCATGCCTCCCTGAAACATTGGATTCAATGTGCAGAAGAAAGAGCAATATTTTCACAATAAAATAAATATTAATGGGCAGAGTGCAAAACTGGATGAATTTCAAACTCCAGGCTTGCCACTTCAAAGAGATTCCAGCCTGCGTTTGCAGTCCTGGAGGAATGCCTTGGACTCCCGTGGGCTGCTGGCTAACTGTGCTGAGCACTCAGTGCTCCAGTCTCTCGTTGTTTCTCTAAGGGTTTTAGGTTTGAATTGAGTAGATAAATATTTTCTCCCAATACAGCGCAGACACCCAATTCAAGGGCTGTTAAATATTTCTAGAACACTGGATTGTTTGTTACTGGCCTCTCTTCTCTTCCTTGTGAGGAGAAGAGGCCTGGGCCACCCACAGATGTCAGCTCGGTGATAGACTGTGATAGATATGGGATGTGAGTCTTGTGGATAGCTCTGCTTAAGGAGGAACTCCTTTTTTGCCTATGGCCCCAAAAGACCCCTTCCCAGCTTTCCCAGCTGCCCACACCCCATTGCAAGCCTTCATTCGGAACCCCAGTGTGTCCTGAGTGGAGAAGTTGGAAGTACTAACCCTCTGCTCAGTGTGGATGGAATGGAAGCTTTGGCCCTGCGCAGCCTTGCAGCTCTGTGCCTGATAACCACACTAAGCATATCTTCCCTTCCTGCCTTAACGCCTGTATCTTACTGAGTGTCATAGTTAGGTCTCTATTACATGATAAATACCATAACCAAAAGCTTCTTGGAGAAAACAAGTTTTATCTCCCCTGGGAGCTCACAGTCTTCCATGATGGAAGGCAGGGCAGGAATTTAGGTCCCCCAGTGACTGTGGGGGACAGTGCTTACTGGCTTGCTCTCCCTGACTTAGCTTACTTTCGTTTTGTTTTGTTTCCTTTTAAAGATTTATTCAACTTATGTATGTGAGTACTCTGTTGCTCTCTTTAGAGAACTCATCAAAGAGGATATTGAATCGCATTACAGATGGTTGTGAGCCACCATATGGTTGCTGGGAAAGAACTCAGGACCTCTGGAGGGCAGTCAGTGCTCTTAACCACTGAGCCATCTCTCCAGCCCTAGTTTACTTTCTAATACATCTCAAGACCACATGCCCGGGGGTGGCACTACCCACAGTGGACTGGGCTCCTCCTACCATCAATCATTAATGAAGAAAATGCCTTACAGATTTGTCTACAGGCAATTTGATGGAGGCATTTTCTCAGTTGAGGTTGCTTGTCCCAGATAAGTATAGCTGTGTCAAGTTGATAAAACAAAGCAAACAAACAATGAAACAACCAAGGCACTGGATATGGTGGCATATACTGGCAATCCTGCTCAGGAGGAGCAGGACTCAGGAATACAAGTCCAAGGCCAGCCTGGGCTAAACAGTAAGACCCCCTCTCCCCTCCCCTCCCCTTCCCTCCCCTCTCCTTCCCTCTGCCTCTCTCTCTCTCTCTCTCTCTCTCTCTCTCTCTCTCTCTCTCTCTCTCCCTCTCTCTCTTCTCTCTCCCCCTCTCTCTCTTTCACACACACACACACACACACACACACACACACACACACACACACACGCACACACACACTCCTTCCTGGGCACAGTTGCTCAGTGTGGACTTGTCACTTGTATTTTTTTGCTTCCCTTGCCATTCTGCCTCCTGACATCCTTTTGAGTTACTAGGCATGTATTGATTCAACTCAGATCCACAGCCTTCTGAGTGTGGGGGCCTGGGCAAGCCCAGGGTGAGGCAAATTTCATCTCACCACAAAGGGGGGCGGGGAGGATGAGCAGCACCAAGGAAAGCCATGGAGGTAGCACTGGTCTGGCATTTACAGAGGGCTATGGGGCTGCGGAGCCACCAGTGCCAGGAATCACAGGAGTGAGCTCAGGAGTCTATTAGGCTAGATCCTGGACTGTGACTGTTTTGCTTAGAAGATAAAAGTTGGAAGGTAGGAGATGGGATCAAAAGAGAGCTCAAGGGACACAGTCTGAGAGAACAAGCCTTGGGAGATGAGGGGGATGGCAGACGCCTGCAGGGAGCAGAGCAGTTGCACTTGCACAGGACAGTGGCCTCATTTGACAGGTTCTAATTTCTAATCTGTTGCTGTTTGTTGTATGATGCTGGGGGTTGAACTCAGGGCCTTGTGACTGCTAGGCAAGTACTCTAACACTGAGCTATATCTCCAGTCCTGAGAAATGCTGGCTCTAAGTCAGTAGACTATGTAGGAGATTACTTTCCTGAGTGGACAGTCTACTTTGACTTGTCCTAACTCCAGTTCTCTAGTTTCCCATTGACTGTTCAAGTATTTGTGCATGCACAAGCGACAGCCATTTGTATTGGTGTCTGTTTATATTTCACAAGTGGGTTGTTGTGCAAAACTCTTAGTTCCTATGCTTCTGGCTGTAAGTTCAAGGTCCTTATTACAGTAAATGCAACACTAATAAGTTCACAATAGGTGGTTTCAATGAGTTCCAGGGGGCTGCAGGATGTTTTCAAACACTCCATGCAGAACAAAGCTGGCTATGCTTCCCTTGGCCTCCAGTCACAGCCCTCTGGGTACACACAGTGATCTCTGTGCCAGGTCACTCTCTGAGATGTAGGGAGCAAAGCTGGAGGCAGCAGCTCACCCCAGTCAGTTCTGAGAAGCTGAGATTAGATTCTCCAGTGTGATTGCTGGATGAGTCCTTTCTGTGTTATAGCTCCGGGTAGGGTGAGTTCTTTGTGGTTCATATAGTTCTAGAAAGATAGGGGCCTGTTCCAGGCCAATAGAAACACCTTAGCTTAGATAGAGTTTATATGGGTTCTTCCTGAATAATTCTTGGGTGCACCCCTGATCATACCAGTTTCCCTCTTTTGCCTCCTCCAAACCCAGTCTGAGTTAAGTTGAGGAAATGTGGCAGCTGCCCTCTGGTGGGGCCGTGCTCCTTGGGAATTGGCTCCTAGCTTAGAGAAGCTCAGCTGCCATCTTGGTTGGGAATCCATGTTCCATGGTGCCCTTCAGAGAGTCATGCCTCTCTCAGACTTTTGCTGTTCTGGGTAGTACTTCCTCCTATAAGACTCTAATGAGCCTTAGCTTACTGGAGACCCCCCCTGAGTGAACAATGAGAAGCTGAGGATCAATGCAAAAGCAAGAGGAATGTATTGTTCCAGCATGCTGGGGTCATCATCCTGTACCCTAAGAAGAGGCGGCATACCTCTCATGCAGCCTGTTTGGTGAGCTTTATACAATTTTCAGAGCAGCAATTTTTAGACACAATGTGATTGGTAGAACAATGTGACTTTTAAACTGATTGGTCTTTAGAGAATGAGGTGGCAAGGACTTCCCTTGTCTGTAGGTGGCCAATGGTTGGTCTGCTCTGTGGAATGTGTCTCTTCTCTGGGCCTCCCCACCAGCAGGTGGCTGATGGTCAGTACCCTTCATCCCCTGTGGTCTGAGGAATGTAGTTAAGGCTCTCCCTCTCAGAGGGGAAGGGTGGTTAAGTGCTCCAAGACCTTTCTTTTCCAGGAGGGGAGGAGTCTGGTGAAAATTTTCAAAGATCCTAAGCTGACCTCTTCATTTTCCCCTTTTCTTTGTTCATGTTTCAATCCTGAAGCTATTGCTGGTATTCTGATAGCTCACACTCCTGCTCTTCTGTATCTAGTTCTTTATATCTCTGCCTTAAGATCATTAGCTGCACTGTACCTATGCATTCTTTAACAAAAGCAACCAAGAAGATCAAAGTGCAGGGGCCAAAAGCCAACAATAGCAGGAGAACAATTAGGGGTCCCAACAGGGTGGATATGAGGGTGGTTAACCAAGGGGAGAAGTTAAACCAAGACTTCAACCACCTCTCTTCTCTTCTTCTCTTCTCTTCTCTTCTCTTCTCTTCTCTTCTCTTCTCTTCTCTTCTCTTCTCTTCTCTTCTCTTCTCTTCTCTTCTCTTCTCTTCTCTTCTCTTCTCTTCTCTTCTCTTCTCTCTCTCTCTCTCTCTCTCTCTCTCTCTCTCTCTCTCTCTCTCTCTCTCTCTCTCCTGCTTGGCTAATCCTTCTCCCTTCTCTCACCTTGGCCATTGAATCTTTACCCCTGGAATGGTCTCCAATATGTGCTTCCCGATGTTTCACACTCCAGGTAGCATAGAAGATATGGTTGGCTCCCTAACACTGATGGGTCTGCTGCTGGTTTCTCCCGTCTCAGGGGCACACACATATGGGGGTTTCTTGCAGGACACTTCTCAACATTGGGTGTCTGCACCCTAAGCCCTATCCTCTAAGTCTGCTTCTGGGACATGGTTTAGATTTACAAGTCCCTTGTGTCCTACATTCAGGCAATCCCTCCCCCTGTGGCTCCAGGGCAGCGACACTTCAGAAGTCAAGGTCCACTGCTAAACCACAGAGATCAAAGACAGGGTCTAGCCACTAGATACTATGCAGGTAGTGGATCAAGCCACACACCCCCACTGGCTGAGAGCATCTGCCAAGTCACCCTGGTAGGATTGTGGGGGCTGCAGAGGCTCAGAGCTGGAAGATACACCATAGCTGTCTTATGGTTTCTCTGACCTTGCAGAAGGATGTTGCTTGGGTGTTTGGCTGCTATCTAGTTGGTGTCAGGTGCAGGCGCTGGTCTGGCGTGAACCCAGGCAGTTCCAAAGATAACAGGTTCTCAGTCTCGAGCATCCCAGACACCACTGGACACCTCGGAAGAGCTGAGAACAAAATGGGGGCTTGGGGGCAGCTCAGTCATCCCCGGTGCTGAAGGGAAGAGAGGACAGGGAGAGAGGGGGCGCTGGGTGGTTCCCACATGTGTGAGAGTCCTTGGTCCGGTCCGGTCTCTGGTTGGAGCACAAGAAGGCCTTCCAGCGGTAGGTTAGACACGGCTCTTTAGGGGAAAACCTATCCCATCGTTCAGCTCCCCGCCATTACTGTCTTACTGTTTCCAAAAGGAATGGAGTCCTCTCAGCCCCCTGCAGTTGTGATGGTAAGGCACACCTGTCTGCTGAATTTGACTGCACTAGACACCGTAGGCTTTCCGAGGCCCTGATGCTTGCAAATCATATATAAGGAACCAGCATTCTCTGGCCTTGCAGGAGGCACCCATATTAGAGAGAGTAGAAGAGGTCTATATGCGGGGGATCTGAATCTACTGCAATTCTGGCCTAGGCTTTTAATCAATCTAAGAATGACTAAACCAGCCACCTTGGGATCAGGGAGCTGTGTTTAGGATGACGTAGGTCCCATCTCCATGTCAAAACTGTTTCTACTTTCTTTGGGGAACAAGCTGGTGATTTTCATAAGCAATTCATCAGGGTAATTCTGAGAGATCAGCCGCCTGATCAGGGCCACACAAGAGCAATCCCAACTGCACCTGTTGTTCTTTTGAGCTCTGGTTCTGTGGTCCATCAGGGCTTTATATTGTGCTGTGAATGAGTAGACAGACAGGATATTCAGGGAGCCCTGCTTTAATATGCACCTGTCATGTAGGGGTTTGAGTTGACATGGAGTGGAATTAGCCTCAGGTTTCCAATGGCAACTTGATTATGAAATGATACATTGAGGTGGTCCATGGATATAGTGATAGCTGAGAGCTCTTGCCATAAACGATGCATACCCAGGGCCACCCCAGAATCTAAACCATGCTGGATGATGAAATGGAAGTTTTGGTTGTGTCATATGATGCAGACTCAAATGGTATTTTGCTGAGGCAAGACCTGTGGGAGGACACGTGATGTTTAAAGAGAGTATAAACAGGACTCAATGGACAGCGATGAGGTGCTTGCATAGCTAGCTTCACCATGCTTTGTTGCTCTTGCATCTTCACTGATCTTTACTTTGTTTAGAGAGACATAGTAGAGAACATTTCCTGGCATCCCAACTGCTTCTTTTCTCTCCTGCTGACTGCTGCTGATTCAGTGGAGGTCTGTTTCTACTGGATTGTGCCACGACTGCTGATTCATGTTTGGTATTCTGACACTACTGAACTGGACTGCTAGTATCCTGACAGAGATTGGAATCATCCCAAAAGAACTACTTCTAAACAGGTCCACATCCCCTTGTCCTATTTACCATCTTTTCTCCCTACCTTTGGAGTAGGCTAGAAGGGGGATCCAAGTATTTGAAAACCTTTATTTTTTATTAGATATTTTCTTTATTTACATTTCAAACTTTATTGCCTTTCCTAGTTTCCCCTCCAAAAATCCACTATCCTCCCCCCCCCCCCCCCGCTCCCCAACCCACCCACTCCCGCTTCCTGGCCCTGGCAGTTCCCTATACTGGAGCATAGAACCTTCACAGGACCAAGGACCTCTCCTCCCATTGATGACTGACTAGGCCATCCTCTGCTACATACGCAGCTAGAACCAGTCTGTCCCACCATGTGTTTTCTTTGACTGGTGGTTTAGTCCCAGGGATCTCTGGGGTTACTGATGAGTTCATATTGTTGTTCCTCCCATGGGAGCTGCAAACCCCTTCGGCTCCTTAGGTACTTTCTCTAGCTCCTTCATTGGGGACCCTATGCTCCATCTAATGGATGACTGTGAGCATCCACTTCTGTATTAGTCAGGCACTAACAGAGCCTCTCAGGAGACAGCCATATCAGGCTCCTGTCAGCAAGCTCTTGTTGGCATCTGCAATAGTGTCTGGATTTGGTGGTTGTTTATGGGATGAATCCCCAGGTGGGGCAGTCTCTGGATGGTCATTCCTTCAGTCTCAGCACAGAACTTTGTCTCTGTAAACCCTTCCATGGGTATTTTGTTTCCCCTTCTAAGAAGGATTGAAGTATCCACACTTTGGTCTTCCTTCTACTTGCGTTTCATGAGTTTTGCAAATTGTATCTTGGGCATTCTGAGCTTCTGGGCTAATAGCCACTTATCAGTGAGTGCATATCATGTGTGTTCTTTGTGATTGGGTTACCTCACTTAGGGTGATGTGATGGTTTGCATATTCTTGGACCAAGGAGTGACACCATTTGGAGGTGTGGCCTTGTTGGAATAGGTGTGACCTGGTTGAAGTAGGTGTGTTACTGTAGGTTTGGGCTTAATACTCTCACCCTAGGTGCCTGGAAGTCAGTCTTCCACTAGCAGCCTTTGGATGAACATTGTTGAGACTGCTATAGACTATGAGGACTTTGAAAGTTGGTACTGGAAGTGGTTCTAGAGTAGCAGAAGTATAAGGACGAATCTTTTAAAATACTGGAGTTGACTTGTTGATCCACCAGCACCTTCAACTACTGAAACCTCTCCAGATTCTTTCTCTCTCTCTCTTTTGACTGTTTGCTGTATGGGACTGAGCAACTGCTAGATCCTTGGACTTTCATTCACAGCTGCTGCTGACTATTGTTAGGAGTTGGATTGAAGACTGTAAGTCATCAACAAATTCCTTTACTATATAGAGACAACCCATAAGTACTGTGACTCTAGAAAACCCAGAATAATACAGATGATATCCTCCAGATCCATCCATTTGTCTAAGGATTTCATGAATACATTGTTCTTAATAGCTGAGTGGTACTCCATTGTGTAAAAGTACCACATTTTCTGTATTCATTCCTCTGTTGAGGGACATCTGGGTTCTTTCCAGCTTCTTACTATTATAAATAAGGCTGCTATGAACATAGTGGAGCATGTGTCCTTACTACAAGTTGGAGCATCTTCTGGGTATATGCTCAGGAGTGGTATTGCTGGATCCTCTGGTAGTGTTATGTCTAATTTTCTGAGGAACTGCCAAACTGATTTCCAGAGTGGTTGTATCAGCTTGCAATCCCACCAGCAATGGAGGGGTGTTTCTCTTTCTCCACATGCTCACCAGCATCTGCTGTCATCTGAATTTTTTATCTTAGCCATTCTGACTGGTGTGAGGTGGAATCTCAGGGTTGTTTTGATTTGCATTTTCCTGATGGTTAAGGATGTTGAACATTTTTAGGTGCTTCTCAGCCATTTGATATTCCTCAGTTGAGAATTCTTTGTTTAGCTCTGTACCCATTTTTAATAGGGTTATTTGGTTTTCTGGAGTCTAACTTCTTGAGTTCTTTATATATATTGGATATTAGCCCTCTATCAGATTTAGGATTGGTAAAGATCCTTTCCCAATCTGTTGGTGGTCTTTTGTCTTCTTGACAGTGTCCTTTGGCTTACAGAAGCTTTGCAATTTTATGAGGAAAAATCTAAGCCTACAGGATGTCTCACTTTGGTACAGAATTTATTTTGATGCAAAATCAAGGTTTTCATTGGTATAAATTTCTTCTATTAATACTAAAAATTTTAAAGTACAGGACTTAGACCCAGTCCTTCTATTACTGTTATTATAAACTGATCTGAGATGTTTAAGCCTGTGAGTTTAGGGCCAAATATCAGATTCATGGCTCTGAGTTTATTGTTAGGGTGTTTTCAAGATTTTAATTAGAAATAGCTGAGAGTAGTTAACGGACAACATTCCAGATTACATAGATAGTTGGTTTTCAAAAATGTCATAAATCCACAGAATGTGACATTTAATATTATTTATTCAAATAAGTTAATTAATATCTGCTCCTGACAGCTTCCCCTGTTTTGGATTCAAAGAAGAACTTGAGCATCTATGAGTTACTCCTGTTGTGGCAAGACAGCCACTAGGCAAGAATTGCCTCATTTCACCTATAGTCATAATACTGTCAAAAGAAAGGATACAATTACAGGTTTAGGACAGTTTGGTTCTGCTGAGACAGAGTAGGCTAGTCCTTAATATAAGTCCCATTTCTATAAGGTCTGTCAGATGATCCTGTCCAGAAGGCTGAAGACTGATGCTCCAACATTTTGAAGAAAGGGACTGTCCAGGTGATCAGTGGTCTCTATAAATTGGCTAAGTTTTGGAAGCTGTGTTAGGCTTCCCATATATTTTCAGTTAATATCAGTTGTTCTTGGATTTCTGACAGGGTTGAAGACTTATAGTCTCCTAGCCAAACCAGGCTATTTACTTTGAGAGGAACAGATTTGAGAGGATAGTTTTCAGATAGCATTCAGTCTGAGGCCAAGACATAGCCAGGTGCAGAGCTATAGTCTTTTAAGTTGGGATAGAGGACAGTGTTCAATTTTATTGGCAAAAATGTTGGACTGGGTGTTAGGTCTATCTTATACCATATAAATTGCAAAATGGTAATGGTTGTGCTCAAATTATATTTTGAGAGAAAGGTTTTTTTTTTTTTTTAAATTAAACAGAAAGGGTGAAATGTTGCAGGATTTTCCCTGTCCAATCATATTAGGGCAGTGGGAGGCCTGTGATTGGACAGGGAAAAGGAAAGCAGAGCTAAGAGGAGAGAGAGAGAGAGAGAGAGAGAGAGAGAGAGAGAGAGAGAGAGAGAGAGAGAGAGAGAGAGAGAGAGAGAGAGAAAGAGAGAGAGAGAGAGAGAGAGAGAGAGAAAGAGAGAGAGAGAGAGAGAGAGAGAGAGAGAGAGAGAAAGAGAGAGAGAGAGAGACTCAGAGGAGAGAAAGGAAGATGGCTGCAGACGTGTACCCACGTGGCATTTACCAGCCACAAGTAACTATGATTTCCCAAGGCTAGAAATATTGGGATAAAGCTTTTATCATTATCAATTGGCTCTGAAATTATTGTATTGGCATCTTGTAAATTGTAATTCTATTGATACATAAATCTGATTGGTTAATTAAGCTTTAAGAGTCTTGATTCTACCTGGGTACTGGGTATTGTGATGTGATGGCTGACTGTGGGGTGTGGGGTGTTACATGGTAGCGAGAGGAACTCGGGGGCCCCCATCAGAGAGATCGCGAGCAGAGGTAACCTCTGGAGAGATGGTCCAGTGGTCTGGTGTGACCAGAGAGTTGACAGGCCAAAAGGAGCATGGAAGTATGGCCTGGCCCATGGAGAGTTGACAGGTTCATTTTTAAATATTTCTTGCAACACTTTTCCCCTTAGAGGGAAAGAAGTTTTAGACCATAATGCTGTTGATTGCTCTGATGTGAAGGTATGCTTTCTGAAGTGGCAAGGTGTTCCCAAGGGAACTTAGAGTGTTGTGTGTGCTCCTGGTGACACTGTTTAGTTGCTCAAGTGTCAGCAGTCCCAGCAGATGTCTGAACAGAAACCAGGTGATTCAGGGAGAGCTCTCACTCTCCTGCTTTTGTACCTGTTCATAGGGGTCCTTTCTCAGTATGTCCACCATGCTGGCCAGACCCAGAGTAGCATTTAAATATTGGAATTACAAATGTTTCACATAGGCTGATAGACTTCTCCAGGCATTTCCACAAGCTTTGTGACATTCATGGGTACCTCTCTGGTGCAAGGTGTCTTCTCTGACATTTGAACCCTGAATCCAATTGGCCAGTTGTCTAGTGAGTCTTTTACTTTATTCCATGTGGCTTTATGTTTTTGAGGCTCTTCTCCTATGAAGAATTAAAGTGTTTTGTAGACCATGTAGTACTTTGACCTGAGGGAAAAAAAGACAATGACAACTAGGTATAGGATACATGGAAAAACAGAGGTGTGGATCGTCAGTGGGCATGGCCAACAGTAAGCGAGGAACCTGGAATCCAGTGCCTTATGACATTAACTCATCCTTAACTATGGCCACTTGACTACAGGCAACTTACTCATGTAAGAATGGAACAATGGGGCTATGCAATGTAGTCAGTGTAGTGCTGAGAATCTGAGTTCAATTTCCCCTTTAAAAGGCATGGTGATGGATTCTTACAACCCCAATCTGGCAGAAACAATCAGGAGAATCCCAGGGGTTCACTAGCCAGTCTTACTAGCCCAATTGGAGAGTTCCAAGGCAAGAGAGACCATGCCGTAGAAGACAAGATGGCTGGCTCCTGAGGAATGGCACTCAAGGTTGACCAAGGTTGGTTTCCATATGTATAAGCACAAATCTGCACATGTACTTTATGTTTTTGTACACATGTAAACCCACACACATGGAATAGAGAAATGTGGGATAGTGGAGTCTATTGCAAAATTGTCATAGACTATGATATCTGGTACAGCAGATCTACAATGCAGTTCCCATTTTTCCCAGGTCTTGTGGTGCAATTTATGTGTCATCAAGTCATGCAGGTGTGACACTTTGGGGTGGTAGAGCATTGCAGCAGTACACTCTTCCTTCATAGCATCTGCACATCACAAAATACCCATCTGACAGCTCCATTGTATTGCTCTTGACAGTTAAGAGCACTGGATGAAACTTTGCCTTTCTTACATTGAATGTGGACTCAGGTCAGGTGCTGGCTGCAGCACATGTGTTCCAGAAGTTGCCTGGATTCTGCTGGCACATATGCAGCCTGAAAACAGCCTGCTGGAGGAATAGCCTGCTGGAGGAACAGCCTGCTGGAGGAACAGCCTGCTGGAGGAACAGCCTGCTGGAGGAACAGCCTGCTGGAGGAACAGCCTGCTGGAGGAACAGCCTGCTGGAGGAACAGCCTGCTGGAGGAACAGCCTGCTGGAGGAACAGCCTGCTGGAGGAATAGCCTGCTAGTGGAGCAGCCTTGAGGTATTTCAGGTTCAGCTACTGCTCTTTTCCTGATTTCCACACCTCCTCATCCTGAGATGTCAAAGTGACTTACACAATGACAGCTGGAATAAAATAAGAAGTCGAAAGCATCTCTGGGCATGGTGGAACACCCTTGTCATCCCAGCAAGTGGGAGATGGAGGCAGGAGAACCAGAACTTCAAGGTCTTTCTTGGCTAAAGAGCAAGCTTGAGGCCAACCTGGGCTACAAGGATGCAAAGGCAGCCAGGGCACATGGCTTTGATCACAGATGGGAATCTGATGTGATTCTGAACCTCTTAACAGCCAGGGTTAAGAATTAGCACAATTATCCAGCCCATGATACCATTCAGCAACACCAGTCATGTCCCCAGAACAGAAGCATAAAGCTTCTTAGGCTGAATCAGTCTTTCTATGCCCTTCTGGAGAAAGTACTTGCTGGACTATAGAAAAGCAACAATGCTGTCCCTCAATGGCCTTTACAATCAGACTTTGCAAGAAAGTTTATTTTGGAAAAGCCACAATTGATATTTGTGACAGGTTTCATGGAAAGAAATGAAGTTTCAGGGTACCCAGGTCCAGGCCTTCTATTTCCAGATTGTTCTCTCTGCTCGACTGGTATCAGTTCATACCAGATCACAGACTGAATGCAGCTATTTCTACCTTGAGAGCATGGGTACGTGTGTATATCACTTGTGATGGTTTGTATATGCTTGGCCCAGGGAGTGGCACTATTAGAAGGTGTAGCCCTGTTGAAGTAGGTGTGACTTTGTTGGAGTAGGTGTGTCACTGTGGGTGTGGGCTTTAAGATCCTCATCCTAGCTGCCTGGAAGCCAGTATTCTGTTAGCAGCCTTCAGATGAAGATGTAGAACTCTCAGCTCTGACTGAACCATGCATGGCTAGATGCTGCCCTGCTCCCACCTTGATGATGATGGACTGAACCTGCAAGCCAGCCCCAATTTAGTGGTGTCTTTTATAAGACTTGCCTTGGTCATGGTATTTGCTCACAGCAGTAAAACCCTAACTAAGACATTACTTAAACAATCAGTTTTGATCCTATACTTTCAAAAAGTTATTGAGGATTTTTTGTTTTTGTTTTTTTGATTGTTTGTTTCTTGTAACAAGTTAAAATATGACCTGACAGAAAACTTGAAAAGGATGTAATTTGGTTCATGCTACAAAATTATGATTATGAGTAGATGTCTTGGGGATACTGAATAATAGTGATAGATGCAGGAGCCAGAATGGACTGAGAGCCATGGAGGGTCTTCTACCAATGGTCAAGGTATAAATGGGAGCTGGGAAACAGTGCTGGCACACGTACAGTTAGACACAGGCTCCTTGTCCTCTGGTTGTGAGCTCCTATGCCTCTACTCTCTTTGCTTGGTGACTAGCATTTGTTCTTTCTACCTGGCAAAGCCCAAGGTAAGGGGAGATCCCTCATGCCTCAAGCTTGGGCACTAGTGTAATGACCACCTGGGTGAGCTCAGGCAGAGTTTTACACACTTTGAATTACAGTCCTCTGCAGTGGCAGGCACCTTTTTCCAGCTCAGGAGAACATTGCTATTCTCATCTCTCACTTGGAATCAATCATCACCCACATGTCCCTAAGTATCATCAACCCTGACTCCAAATTCCTATTTTGGTAATTTTCAAACATGCAAAAGAAGGAATTATTCATAAGATGAAACTTGTATTCTCTGCTAAAATCATTACTTTTTTCCCTCTGTGTTGGTTTTCTCTCCTCTTCACTCTTGTATCTCTGTCTCCTTTCTGTATTCTTTTTCATGTGAGTGTGTGTGTGTGATTCTATGTGTGCGTGCAAATGTGTGTGTTTCTATGTGTGCATGAGTGAGCCTGTGTACATGTGTGTGTGTCTGTGTGTGTGAGCATGAGTGTGTGTGTGTGTGTGTCTGTGTGTGTGTGTGCTGGGAGGTCGAAGCAGTAAGATCATGTTTAAGGTCACTTTGGGCTACAGAGTCAAGAAAAGAATGTTCTCTTATACAATAAACACCACATCCACAGTCAATGTCACTAATCACAGTCCAATTACTTCGTCTTCACAGTCCACATTCTTTCATTAGCTCAGGATCCTATTAAGGTTAGAGTATTGCAAATGGCTGGCAGCACTCATTAGTTTATTATAGAACAATCCATGATTCCATTACTGATGCCTTTCATGACTGTCTTAGTTAGGGTTTCATTGCTGTGAACAGACACCATGACCAAAGCAAGGCTTATAAGGGCAACATTTAATAGGGGCTGGCTTACAGGTTAAGAGGTCCATTATCATCAAGGTGGGAGTGTGGCAGTGTCCAGGCAGGATGGAGCTGAGAATTCTATATCTTCATTTGAAGGCTGCTAGGGGACTTGCATGTGGTTAGGTGGAGGGTCTCATTACCCACACCCACAGTGACACACTTTCTCCAACAAGGCCACAGTTATTCCAACAAGGCCATACCTCCTAATAGTGCCATTCCTGGACCAAGCACATTCAAACTACCACAAAGACATTGTATTTACTCATAATTGTCTTGTTCCATTTGCCCACCAGACATCATCCATCTCCTCTGTCCACTGTATATGTACTACCCAGTGTATGTACTACCAGGTTCTCAGTTACCTAGTATCTATCTCAGTTATCAGAATGTCTGTTGTGGCATCATGATGCTTGTGTTCTAGTACCCTTAGTTAGTGCCCTAATGTGATATCACAGAGAACATTGCCCATCTCCATTTTGCCAAGTAGGTGTCTCCTGCTACCATAGGAAAATTGAGTTCAGTACAGTCAAATACTCTGAGAGAGACCATGATCACTTAACTTCTTTTATAGTATGTTATAATTTCCTACTTTATTATTGTTGTTGTTGTTTGATAGTGTCATAGTTATGTATAGATAGGAAGCAAACATTTGTATAGAACCTAGCATCTTTCATGATTTCAGATATCCAAGGGGATGAGGCTTACCCTGTGGATAAGGAAGGACCACTGTAATTTGAGGATTCTGACTTCACTCGCAACTCCTATGCTGTTTGTTCTCACCTAAGAATCTCAAACTTATCAACCATGCAGTCCACTGTTCAAAAGTAAGAAAATGCACTGTGTCCTCATCAGCAGAGGCCTGTCCTCATCAGAGCTTCTCCATTCTCAATCACTAAATCACACAGCTTCACAAACATGGTTCCCAAAGATGCAGAAAATGTTACTCTATGCACAGGCTACTCATCAAATTCATAAAATAGCTGAGCTGAATGTGCACACGAATATGCTTAGCTTTAGATCACCAGAACTTGTTTAAAATCCCTGTATGCACCTTGTTATTTTGGCTTACACTATTTCATATTTTTCCTACTTTAGGAAACATACTTCCTCTTGAAGCTGAGCCCTTCTGAGAATGATACCCTGGAGGACGGATGAAGGAAGTCAGGAGGACCTTCCTTGATCTACTTAACAGAAAAAGAGGCTTTGTTACAGTCATAGTTGCAGCACCAGTCCCAGCCACACCCTTGCCACACCCTGCTCCAGCAGGTGCCTTGTCTGTCTGTGTTTGAATGTCCATCTGTAAGTCAAGATGTGCTTTGACAGGACTCTTGCAGAGGGCAGTGATGCAGACATGGCCTTCTACAGCATCTGTGCCCTGCCTTTGCTTGCTGGCATGTGCCCCCTCAGCCACTCATATTTCTCAGGATAAATATGACAGACAACCTGTTGGAATGTGAAACCGACAAATGTTTCATAACCACATGGTCACCCAGTTTTAGAAAAGTACAAAATTCAAATGATCCATTCTGCTTGTCCAGTATGATGAAAACAAATGTGGCCCAGCTACAGGCTGCTTCACACAGTGGCTCTGGCATGAGGTGGCTAAGTTCAGATCTCAGTCTCACTGCCTCCTCCAGGCCAGCTTCTCACTTTCTAAGCCTGAGTCTCCTGGCTTATAGGGAAGCGGAGGGAGAGCTGCTCTGTCTTCCCCACAGGACCAAGAAAGTGACCAGAGCAGCAAGCCCTTGTCACCATCATCTAGAAGACAGCTGTTTCAGTACAACTCTCCACACACAGATTACTGGCAGTTTCCACACATGTGGGAATGCCTGGATGCTTCGAGGTTTGGGAATACTTCTTAGGAACATCCAAAATTCTTTATCTCAGCTTCGACTGGTGGCACGCATTTCGGTCTTGGCAGTAGGGCAGCTTATTCTATATAGTGAGTTCTAGACCCACCAGGGCCATAAAGATGAAACATTTTCTCTTAATTAAAACAAAACAGAAATCTTTTATCTAACTGTTCACCCCATCCTTTGTCCCTGCTCCTTTGAGCTAGTTAGCTGGGGTTTATTTTCAAGAAATGTCAAGGTCAGATGCAAGGAATGGGTAAGAGTTCAAGTGGGTTTTGTTGGAATAGTTAGCACTCTGTGAAAGTTTTTCATCCCGTTGAGTACCAGGAGCTAAGTGATATTAAGAGCTTCACAAAGCAGTGTTAGGGTATCTTGGGAACAGTAGGAACATGGGCTCTTTCCTGACTTTGATCATTTGGCCTTGTGACTGGAAAAACAGTGCCTGCCCAGGTTCTTGCTGAAAGAACAGTAATGAACCAAAGAGAGCAGCGCAGCAAGAGCACAGCTTTAAGGTGTCTGGGGCTTAGACTAAGTTGTCTTCCCTTGTTTCACCCTGAAGCTCACTGCAGCCAGGGAAACTGGATGATCAGGAAGTATTAGCCTTCCCAGGAAGCCTTGCTCCTCTCATCTGACTTCTGGGCCTTTCCGTAATCCCCTTCCTGCTTCTCTGGTACACTTTAGTTCTCCAGCAGCTGAGTCGGCCATAGCCCCACTCCACTGCTCTTCATTTTGCCAGTGCAACCTCTGCACATGCGCTGTGCTCTGGCCTTTACAATCCAGGTTTACAGCCCCCTTGATTTAGTCATCAGTCAGGATAATCCTATAGGAATCAGAGCCACTGGATGCCCGTTCACCCAGTCTCCGGGAGTTCCATGGCATTCCTTTTGCTCTCTATGTCTGCCCACTAGGCTGTTTTCTCTCTTTTTGGTCCAATCTCCTCTCCCAAGTGGGATTATGTAAACATAACGGCCATTTGTCAAGAGCCCCCTTTTCCTCCTTTTCTCTAGATATATTCCCTCATCCTTCTTTGGTGATATTATCCTCTCTCATGTCCAGATCTGAGTCAAGTCTGTGAATTTAGAGTTTATCTCTGGAGATTTGAGGCTCTATTTTCAACTATCCATGTAGATGCTTTTAGAGTGTAAAAAGCCAGTATTTGCGAAAGCCACCTATCTGCCCACTAGAGGTCAGTTATGTAACTGTGTCCCAGGCTAACCCTTTCTGACGAACCTTTCTACCTTTCTTTTATGTCTTCACCCCTTTCTGTTCAACTACTATGATCCAGTATCTAGTTTATGCAATTCCAGTTGAGTACCTCCAATAAACTCTCCTCCCTTCTCCTCCCCTCCCCCCTCCCCTCTCCTCCTTTCCTCTCTTTTGTCTTCTCCTCTCTTTCCCTCTCCTCACTTCTCCCTTTCTCTTTCTCTTCCTTTTTCTTCTCCTCTTTTCTTCTCTCATTTTCTCTCCCCTTTTCTCATCCCCTGTCCTCTCCTTCCTCCTTCTTTCCTCTCCTTTTCTCTCTTCCTCTCCCCTTTCCTCTCCTCTCCTTCTTCTCCCCCTCTCCTTCTCTCCCCTTTTCTCCTCTCCTCTGTTGTCCCCTCCCTTCTCCTTTCCCCTCCTCCTCTCTTCTCTTCTCTCCTTCCCCTTCCTCCTCCCCTCCCCTCCCCTCCCCTCCCCTCCCCTCCCCTCCCCTTCCTCCTCCCCTCCCCTCCCCTCCCCTCCCCTCCCCTCCCCTCCCCTCCCCTCCCCTCCCCTCCCCTCCCCTCCCCTCCCCTCCCCTCCCCTCTCCTCTCCTCTCCTCTCCTCTCCTCTCCTCTCCTCTCCTCTCCTCTCCTCTCCTCTCCTCTCCTCTCCTCTCCTCTTTTCCCTTTCCCTTCCTTTCCCTCTGCTTCTTTCCCCTTTCTTCCCTCTCTCCCCTGTTCTTCAGAGTGGTCTCCTCTGTAGCCCAGGGACCTCAAACCTTTACCTTCCTCCCTTCCTACTACTGAGATTACAGTCATTCCCTGATTGGTCTTAAAGTCTTACACCAGTCCTGTTACTTGTCTGCTCCTAACTCTGATTCCTAACTAACCCAAGTGTGATTGCCTGGGCTTAGAGAGGGCCTCAAAACCTCACCAGTCTGTCTCCATCACAGCCATGGTTAACTCTGATTGCTAGTCAACCTGCTCCTTTCTCATCCACCAGCTTGCTCCCTTACAGTTATTCCTTAAGGAACAGTGAGTAATTGAGTACCACATATGGACCACAGACTGTTTTAGAGGTGGGGGTTGTGCAGGAAAGAAGTGGGGGAACAAGACAGAAGATCACTGCAGTGGTGGGTTTAATGTGTTAGCAGGCTTCAAATTGTGTAGGAAATTTTTGATTTTTTTTTTCCTTTTTGAGACAAGGTTTCATGAGCTCAGGTTGGCAACGAGTTTGCAGGCTAGCTTAAGGTTGACTTCAAACTTCTGCTCTTCCTGCCTCCATCTCTTGAGTGATCACAGCATGAGCCGTTGAGCCTGGCCAGACTGATCCAGAGAGCTGTGTGTCAGGTACTGGATCTCCCTACATTTCATACCCACTCTTAGGCCCATTTTCAAATCCTAACGTATTAGCTAACTCTTGCTAATATGTTGCACAAGTAGCCATAAACATTCAGGGTTCTAAAACAGGAAGCTTCCTGTGGCCGAGGCAGTTGGACAGGTTATTCTCACATGGAAGGGCAGAACCTCCCAGGGTGATGTATAGAAACATGGGAAATGACAGTAGCTTTTCTGGGGATTCCACTAATGAAGAGAGTCATATGATCAAGACCAACACTGCTGTATCTCAATAGAGCTGCTCAATGTCAAGCTCAAAGCCAATATTTCTTATTTACATTCTGGAAGTTGTTTCCAGGGTGCCACTGTGAAACTTGGTATGCCCATATTCTTGTTAAAGTCAATATTGTACCAGTTTACAAACTAAAGAGTCTGTTGACCATATCCTGGCCTCACCCATGTGCTCTGTTGTCATATGTGAGAATCATGTCTACTACACACCTCAAATTACAATGTTTCTGTTTTCTTTCTGAGATGGGAGACTCATGTACCACCCCAGACTGGCCTTGAACTCACTACGTAGTCAGAGGCTGGCTTTTTATTCCTTCTGCTTCTACCTTCCAAATGCTAGGATTACAGATGTACATCAACGTGTCTGGTGAAAATGTTTGTTTTACTAACGATCATGCAAACTTACAGAGTAAGAGGAAAGGACTTGTCAATAGTTACCATTTCTATTGTTGCTCATCATCTCCTGTAGTTCCAGGTTTCTGTCTGTCGTGGTTGTTAGTGTTGATTGCCACCTTGACAGAATCTAGAATGGTCTGAGAGATAAGCCTCTGGGCTCTCTTGTAAGGGATTATCTTGATGGGAATACTTTCCTAAGGGCAGGAAGAAGATGCTGGCTGGGCAAGATGGGAAGGTTTAGCACCATAATTGAAGTCATTTTCTCTGCTTCCCAATGGTGGATGCAGTACAATCGGATGCTTCAAGCTACCAACACCTGCTCTTCACCAAGATGGACTGCACCCTGGAATAAATTCTTTCTCTCTTAAGATGCTTTTGCCTCGTGGTACTTTATTGCAGCAGCAGGGAAAGAAACGGACACTGCGTGCTACTGTTTCTCTGTATCCTGAAGAAGAAGCATTGTTCAGTTAGCATTGACTATCTATCACCAATATCTCCCACTGCTCCGACTCTGGCTTCTGATTGTCTGAAAGTGTCTTTATTTTGCTTTCACTTTTGAAGTAAAGTTGAACCTAATAAAAAAATTGATAGTGACAAACTTTCTTAAATAATCTGTTTTCCTTCACTCTTATGCTGAGAACCCTGTGGTAGTTTAAATAAGAACATACTTATTTACATGCTTAGTCCCCAGTTAATGAACTGTTTGGAAAGGACAAGATGTGTCACTAGGAAGGAACTTTGAGGTTTTAAAAAAGCCCACACAACGGGAGGTGGTGGCGCATGCCTTTAATCCCAGCACTTGGGAGGCAGAGGCAGAGGCAGGCAGATTTCTGAGTTCGAGGCCAGCCTGGTCTACAAAGTGAGTTCCAGGACAGCCAGGGCTATACAGAGAAAACCCTGTCTCAAAAAACAAACAAACAAACAAAAAAACAAAAAGCCCACACAAGGTGCTCTTGTGCTCTTTCCCTCTCTCTCTTTCTCTCCCTCCCTCTCCTCACTCTCTCCTCTGCCTTATGCCTGCAGATCAGGATGCAAAGCTCTCAGCTTTTGCTCCAGCACCATGCATGTCTGCTTGCTGCCATGATGATCACTGAATAACTCTCTGAAACTGTAATCAAGCTCTCAATTAAATCCTTTCTTTTTCAAGTTATATTAGTCATGGTGTCTCTTCACAGCAACAGAACAGTAACAAAGACAGCAGTTGTTACCATGAAGCAGCATATTGCTGTAACAGGCCTGACTGTGTGCTGTTTGTTGGTGACATGTGAAAGGCTTTGGACTTGTACTATAAAAGGTTTAGGGAATATGGAGGTCTTTGTACTCACAGACATGCACTAAAGAAACCTAGAATGTAAAGCAGGCAGGGTTGTTCCTTCAAGGGAAGGAATGCAAAACCTGTGTCCCTTCCAGAAAGCTAGAGAGGATGTGCTGTTTTGCCTGGCAACCTTTGTACACTATGTATGGCCAAAGACTTTTTTGGCAGCAGACCTTCTTCTGGGCCCTTCTTAAAACCTTGTTTTTCTCAGTTAGTCTGTTCTGTAGAGCCTATTTTTATGAAAGGTGACATATGTACCTTATGACATATGTAAGCTTTGTACATTTAGGATAGAGTTAATCATTGTAAGAATAGTTTCCATCAGATTGTGCTGTGTTTAAATAAAACAATCCAGGGTCAGACTCCCAGAGTTTAAACCAATGCTGGCTACTGAGTTGTGTTGTGCTAAAACTGCATTCTCTAGTTTCTCACGCTGCCTGTGAAGGTCACAAAGACACCCCTGCCCAGAAAAAAGCAGTCAAATGCTTTAAGCAAGGCTTACTGGGCCAATCTAGTAGGAACATGGAAGACAGTGGTTTTAAAAATAGTGGATTACAGGTTTCAGAGGGAAAGAATATTAGCAAGTGGTTTAGACCACTCTTGTGGACTTTTGGCCAAGAATATGGCTGGCTGCTTTTTACACTAGTCCTAAAAATTTGCCAGGAGCTAAATTGAAGAGTTTTTGGATAATGGCATTATCAAAGCAGTTTCAAGACAGTCTAGTATTGACTGTATTATGTAGTTACTAGTTATCATTCTTATACAGATCTACAATTGAAAAGGAGCAATCTAAACAAAGAAAAGTACAAAATATACAGTTTGAGGAGAAAAGAAACACCAGTAACTGCATTGTTGGAGTCTAGTCCTGTGTTCAAGGAGATAGAAAGCTTAAGAAAAGGTCTGAATGAAAAGAAAAGCTAAATGGAATAAAGTGGTGTCTTCATACCCCCACCCAGTTAAGCTTCCAACTTGTAAAAGAGTATTTAAAAAAAGCTTAGCCTGTAAAGGATATCATCTCACCAGAAAGCTTATGTAAATGTAATTCAATGAAGGACCCAGATTCCAGCCCCATAGAGCAGAAAAACTTGTAAGCTTCTGTCATATGGCTCTGGCTTTAAAGTCAACATATACAGGAAAGGGTTATGGAATCTTCCTCTACAGTTAAGGAAAACATTTAAGTGCCTTTGCAGCTGGGCGTGGTGGTGCACGCCTTTAATCCCAGCACTTGGGAGGCAGAGGCAGGCAGATTTCTGAGTTCGAGGCCAGCCTAGTCTACAAAGTGAGTTCCAGGACAGCCAGGGCTACACAGAGAAACCCTGTCTCGAAACCCTCCCCACCCAAAAGAAGAAGAAGAAGAAGAGGGCTGGAGAGGCCATTGCATGAAGCTATGAAGATGAAGCCTGAATTATGTTGTAGACCCTAAGATATAAGAAATACCAGAGTTGTGGGATATCTGACAAGGAGATCTGCTAACAGGGTGTGGAACCAGCCCCAAAGAAAGAAGTGGGTTGTAGTCAACAAAGCTAAAAGGAGTGGGAGATCGAAAGAGAACTTTGACATCAGACATGGAGATGCAGAGTTTGGACTATGCCCAGCAGGTTTTCAGTCTTGTATTATTCAGTATTTCTTTATTATGTACCTTCCCTCCCCTTTCAAATAGCAATGTATAGTGAGAATTTTGGTTTCTTTAAAATAAAAGCCACAGAAATATTATGAGAATATATTTTTGTTTTAATCTCTGATGTGGGATATGGGGCTGCTTCAGGTTGTCCACAGCAGCTGACTATGATTTGCCTCATGCTCTAGCAGGGTATGGTTTTTCTACCTGCAGATAGTTTCTGCAAGTGTGTGAATTTGGAATTCTAGGGACTTTTCAGACAATGTATAAATGCTAGAGCCCTGATAGAAAGGGCCATTTGGCCTGTTGGTGGTTGAATGCTGTTGGTCACAGTTGGTTGCAGTTTGTCAAGAAGTCATGTGAAGAAATGAAAAGAAGAAATTAGATCCCCTAACTGCGAAGATCAAGCTTGACCCAAGGAACTCCATGTTCAAAATCAGCAGGAAGTAGCCTAATGATAACATCACCACCTTCTCCTCTATTCTTTTTTATCTCCCACCTAGTGTTGTGAGGCTGAAATAATGGAAGAAGAGGAGTGCAGAAGGGTAAAAGAAAAAAATTCTACAAAGTTGCTATAGGTCCAGCTACAGTGATGTATATTCTGTGCCAATTTATGTTGGAAATGTGTGATATGCTTTCTTATTTTGATTTGCAAGGGGTAACAGTTAAGACATTACCTTAAGACTCAGAAGAGACTTGGGACTTTTAAACAATGTTGAGACCGTAGAAGACTATGGGACTTTTGGAGTTGAACTAAATGCAGTTTTTTATTATGATATAGCTATAAGCATATGGAGACAAGTGAGTGGAAAGAGGTGGTTTGAATGAGAATACTCCCATAGGCTCATGTATTTGTATACTTGATTTTGAAAAGAATTAGGTCACTGGGTGTGGGATTTGAGGCTTTAAAAGCCCAACTACAGGTCCAGTCTCTCTCTCTCTCTCTCTCTCTCTCTCTCTCTCTCTCTCTCTCTCTCTCTCTCTCTCTCTCTCTCCTTGCTGTTTGAAGGTCAGATTGTAAATATCTCAACTTCTGCTCCAGCACCATGCATGTCTGTACCCCACCTTGATGATTGTGAACTAACCCTCTGAAACTTTAAGCAAACCCTTTTTAATTTCTTTTTATATAAATAAGAATTGCCTTAGTTATAATGTCTCTCCACAGCAATAAAACATCAACTATAATAAACCTCTTTCTGTGAAACCCTTCATTCCTCAGAAGCTGTACCAATTCTGTTTAGAGATTTATTTTCTGGCCATTGTACTGTAAGAGGGAACATTCTGAAAGGATTTGAGTTTAACTGGCTTTAGCTCTGGAGCAGAAGGAACAACTGTATCTAATTTCAGAGGCTTTATCACACATCCAGAGAAGCAGAACATGCTATTATGTAACAATTATAAAATGTTATAAGACAGTTAAACGGATGAAAACTTATAAATAAAATAAATATTGTTTCTTCAAGTTGTCCTCTTGCCTCCCCATGTGCACTCACACATCCACACACAGAATGAATAAATTAAGAAAAATGTCTAAAATGTCAACTTCATTGATATATGAAAAATTTAACATATAGTAAGAAAGGAATTTATCAAAATGTTCATCATACTTATGACTATAACTGTTAAATATACTTAATATGGAAGATCACGAGTGAATGGAAAAATGGTCTATGCTCTTAGAGCTGAATATAAATAACATTGTATAACTTATGTAGAAAAGTAAATGTTTAAAAATCAATGGATGAAAATGGAGTTTAAATTAGATTCATGAATATCTGGAAACCTACAGACAACATATAAACAGTGGCCTTGCAAATCAGCTCAGAAAAGGTAGCTTGTTTAATAAGCAGTGATGTCCAGGAACTGTCCAAGTAGAGGAAAACAAACCTAGAATTTAATCAGCATAACATCAAAAACAAAATTCAGGTTGATTAAGGTGTAGAAAGTTAAATAATAGAAATTCCACAAAGGGAGGGGTCTTGGAGGCCAGAGGACTCAGGTGAAGATGGTGTCAGTCAAGTCCACGTGAACTGCATCATGGAGGATTCCTGTGGCCAAGCAAAAAGTAGTGAGAAGCCTAATGCTGAGGACATGACATCCAAACACTACTACTTTGACTCCTATGCCCACTTTGGCATCCACAAGGAGATGCTGAAGGATGAGGTACACAGCCTCACATACTGCAACTCCATGTTTCACAACCAGGATCTCTTCAAAGACCAGGTGGTGCTGGATGTGGGCTCAGGCACTGGCATCCTTTGCATGTTGGCTGCCAAAGCAGGAGCCGTAAGATTATTGGGATTGAGTGTTCCAGTATCTCTGATTATGCTGTGAAGATTGTCAAAGCCAACAATTTAGACCATGTGGCAATCATCATCAAGGGCAAGGTGGAGGAGGTAGAGCTGCCCATGGAGAAAGTGGATATCATCAGGGAGTGGATGAATTACAGCCTCTTCTGAGTCCATGCTCAACACCATACTGCACATTCATGACAAGTGGCTGGCACCCGATGGCCTCATCTTCCCAGACTGGGCCACCCTGTATGTGACAGACATTGAGGACTGACAGTATAAAGACTACAAAATCCACTGGTGGGAGAATGTATATAGCTTTGATATGTCCTGCATTAAAGACGTGGCCATCAAGGAGCCCCTGGTGGACATGGTGGACCCAAAGCAGCTGGTCACCAATGCCTGCCTCATAAAGGAAGTGGACATCTACACAGTCAAGGTGGAGGACCTGACCTTCACCTCCCCCTTCTGCTTGCAAGTGAAGAGGAATGACTACATGCATGTACTGGTGGCCTACTTCAACATCGAGTTCACAGAAGCCATAAGAGGACTGGCTTCTCCACCAGTCCTGAGTCCCTGTACACACATTGGAAATAGACTATGTTCTTCATGGAGGACTATCTAACAGTGAAGATTGGCAAGGAGATCTTTGGCACCATTGTAATGAGGCCCAACGCCAAAAACAATCGTTACTTGGACTTTACCATCAACCTGGAATTCACGGGTCAGCTGTGTGAGCTCTCTTGTTCCACAGACTATCGGATATGCAGAAGGGGGCTCGAGGGCTGGGCTTGGGGGATGGGAGGATACATTGTGACTGTGTTTTTCATAACTTATGTTTTTATATGATTGCATTTATGCCAATAAATCCTCAGATGACCAGCTCTGGGGGCTGGGGTAGTTCAGTAAAATAATAATAATAATAATTAAAAAGGAGGAAGGAAGGAAGAAAGGAAGGAAGAAAGGAAGAAAGAAAGAAAGAAAGAAAGAAAGAAAGAAAGAAAGAAAGAAAGAAAGAAATTCCAGAAGAAATTTGCAACATTATTTGTATAATTTTAGGAGTAACTTCTTAGGTAGGGTAGAAAAAGAGAGGTCCAGCTGTGCTGGTGAGCACCTATAATCACAAAACACCTGTGTGCTGGTGCGCATCTGTAATCATGACACTTGGGTATTAGATGTAGAAAAGCCAGGAGCTCAAGGCCAACCTCAGCTACATAGCAAGTTCCAGACTAGCCTGGGATATATGAGACCTTGTTTCAAAATACAAAACACAAAATCAATAAATGAAAGTAAAATCTATTATATCTCTCTCTCTATCTCTTTCTCTCTATATATCTCTATCTATCTATCTACCTACCTATCTATATCTATATCTTTTAGCAAAGGAGAGGCAGAGATGGTTGTGCATCCTCATGCCATGTCTGGACAGTGATTGTCCAACCAGAAATCATCTAATGATGCTATGTGACTGTCTCAGCAATGGAAGTGACTGTGACATTGCCAGGGTTGAGGAGGCCTTGGGAAGGGTGCTGACTTTTCTACCACTGTTCTGAAGCACAGTATGGATGAGCCTAAGACAGACAGAGTCATGTGCCCAAGTCATCTCTTAGCTGCGACACATCATCATTGTATTGTTGCAAGGATGAAAAAGAAATTGATATTATTTTAACTGCAGAGAATATGAGCTTTGTATTCAGAATTGAATTACGTTGTCCAAATCAGAACACAAAAAATACAACTCCATATAAACGAACAGCCCTCTAGTTGATAGACTTTCTTAGCAGGCATGAAAGCACAAAATAGATAAACCACCTACAAAGAAACCAAAAAACCAATCAAATTGGCAAAAATTAAAAGAATGAAGCACAGAGGAGCTTTCAGGAGAATTATGGGTAGAAATGTGCCACACTACAGTGCTGACTGGAATAACCTCTAGCATAAAGGTTGAAATTAGATACTTACTGAACACTTGGCTCATGTGCATTTCGTTTTCTTAGTCCTATCAGAAGAATGTAGTTTGCAGATAAAGAAGTCCCTAAATTTAAACACACACTGGAATTGAAGAGGGAAGTTAAGTGGTACCATGGGTGGGATAATCAGACAGCTTTGTAGTGTCATATGTAATAGAAGATACTTTGGCCAGGTCAAATGCTGTCATTAAAAACAAACACATAGATAGACTCTTCCTTTGTACAGGAGGCAAAGACCAATAGATATCTAAAATCAAATATAGCATGTTAATCTAGCTTTAATCCAGATCAGAACAAAAGTTATAATGAGTAGTTGGGAGAAATTTGAAAATGTGTCAAGTATCTGGTAATCATATAAACTACTTTAAATTACTTTTGGCATGGCAGAGGTTGTGTATTCACTTGGGAGTCATGATGAAATATGTGGATTTAGGGTTGCAATAGTTCTAAGTGAACTACCAAGCAGTATAGCAAATATAACTGCATATGCTTCTAGACAGCGATAAAGCAAAATGTATACATTCTGTATCCTCAGCTTCATTGTAAGAACCTACCACATAATAAAGGTACTAACACATAAAATTAAACATGTATAGATATTTTCACCTTGTGGCTTATTGAGATGAATAGCTATAAACAATCACTGATAAGAGGTGAAGACATAGTGCCTTCATGACATAAAATCCTCCATGTCAACTAAGACAAATGAGTTACATTTGTCTGTATTGGCTTGAAACATAAACACATGGCACATATGCAAGAAAGAGATTACATAACAATGGTATACCCATGAAGCCATTTGTATAGAACAATATTAATAAAAATCTTATTTTCTAAGTATCTGTCAATCATCTATATACCTATCTGCCATCTGTTAACATCTGTTTATCATTTATGGATATATACATATATATCATATACATCATCCATCAGTCTATGAATATTGGTTGCCTAGAAAACTTAAAGTTAGGTCACCTGTTTCTTTATTAATTTTATATTATTAACCTTGTAAGATTAAGTTTTCTAACACAGTTACAGACGTTGGATGTCTTTCTTTAAAATGCTCCTGTCTGCTTAAACTCCACATCCCTTCCAGCCTGGGCCGTCCACTGGTGCATATCATTAGCTTGTCTGCCCTCTGAAGACCCCATAGTCTGAAGGAGGTCTGTTGCACCTAGGGCAACAGACCCCACCATCAGAAGGTCTCTCAGGAGATCTGCTGCACCTAGGGCAACAGACCCCACCATTAGAAGGCTTCCCAGGAAATATGCTGCAGCCAAGGTGACAGATCATCAGGGTGCATACCCCTCTGAAGACCCCCATAGTCTGAAGGCCTTCTGGGAGATCTACTACAGCCAGGGCCACAGATCTCCCAGGATACCTGCAACAACTGAGGGACACCGGAGGCAGGCTCTATACAGAGATACCAAGGCCAGTTAACATCAGAGACAACCAGATGGTGAGAGGCAAGCTTATGGTCTTGTCTTCATAAACAACAGAAGCCAATATTGCTTGGCACCATCAGAACCCAGTTCTCCCACCAAAGAAAGCCCTAGATACCCAACACATCTGAAAGCCAGGATGCTGACCTAAACTTCTATCTCATGAAGATAATAGAGTCCTTTAGGAAGAATATAAATAAGTCACTGAAAAATATAAGAAAACAGGTAAACAGGTAGAAGCCCTTAAAGACGAAACAAATCCCTTAAAGAAATACAGGAAAACATTCAAACAGGTGAAGTAATTGAACAAAGTAGTCCAAGGCCTAAAAATTGAAGTAGAAACAATAAAGAAAACACAAATGGAGGCAACCTTAGGAAATGGAAAACCTAAGAAAGAGGTCAGTAGCTACAGAAAACAAGAGACAGAAAAGAGAATCTCAGGCGTAGAAGATATCTTAATGATACTGACATAACAGTCAAAGAAAATACAAAATGTAAAAAAAACTCCTAACCCAAAGCATCTAGGAGATCCAGGACACAACAAAAAGACCAAACCTAAGAATAATAGGAATAGAAGAGAGCGAAGATTCCCAACTTAAAGGACCAGAAAATGTCTTCGACAAAATCATAGAAGAAAATTTCCCCAACCTAAAAAAATAGATGGCCGTAAATATACAAGAAATCTAAGGAACACCAAATAGACTGGACTCGGAAAGAAAAACCTCTTCTCATATAATAATCAAAACACTAAATGCACAGAACAAAGGAAAAAGTTAAAAGTTGTAAAGAAAAAAGATCAAGTAGCATATAAAGGCAGACCTATCAAAATTACACCAGACTTCTCAACAGAGACTCTAAAAGTCAAAAGAGCCTGGATAGAGATCATTCAGACCCTAAGGGAACACAAATGCTAGCCTAAGCTACTATACTCTGCAAAACTCTCAATCTTTGTAGAAGGAGAAACCACAATATTCCATGACAAAACCAAATTTAAACAATATCTATGAATCCGGCCATAGAAAGAATTTTATAAGGTTAGCTACAACACAAGGAGGGTACCTACATCAAAGACAATATAATAAATTAATCATCTCACAACAAAAGGAGAGAATTGCATACACATAATACCACCTACATCAACAAACATAACAGGAACTAACAAGCATCTCTCTTTAATATCTCTCAATATCAACGACTCAATTCCCCAATAAAAAGGCATAAACTAACAGACCGGACATGCAAACAGGATTCCCCATTATTCTGCATACAAGAAACACACTTCAATGACAAAGACAGACACTATCTCAGAGTAAAAGGCTGAAAAAAAAAAGTCTTCCAAACAAACAGTCCAAAGAAACAAGTGGGAGTAGACATTCTAATATCCAATGAAACAGACTTTCAACCAAAAGTTATCAAGCAAGATGGGGAAGGACACTTCATATTCATCAAAGGAAAAATCCACCAACAGACAGTCTCAAGTCTGAACACCTATGCCCCAAATGCAAGGGAATCCACATTCGTAAAAGAAACTTTACTAAAACTCAAAACACATTGAACCCCACACAATAATAGTGAGAGACCTCAACACTGCACTCTCACCAATGAAGTAGGAACTAAACAGAGACACAGTGAAACTAATAGAAGTTATGAACCAAATAGATTGAACAGATATCTACAGAACATTTCACCCAAAACAAAAAAGAGTATACCTTCTTCTCAGCACCTCATGGTACCTTCCCTAAAATTGACCATATAATCAGTCACAAAACACTCTTCAACAGATACAAGAAGATTGAAAAAAAATCCCATGTATCCTATTAGACCACCATGGACTAAAGCTAGATTTCAATAACAACAAAAGCAACAGAAAACCCACATACTGATGGAAACTGAACACTTCTACTCAATGAAAACTTGGTCAGGGAAGAAATAAAGAAATTAAAGACTTCCTGGCAATCAATAAAAATAATGACAGAGCATACCCAAATTTATGAAATAGAATGAAAGCAGTGCTAAGAGGAGAATTCATAGCATTAAGTTTCCTTGTAAAGAAATGGGAGAGATCCTAAATTAGCAACTTAATAGAACACCTTAAAGCCCCAGAACAAAAAGAAACAAACACACCCAAGAAGAGTAGATCATCCAAATAGAAACAACGAGAACAATACAAAGAATCAACAAAACCAAAAGTTGGTTCTTTGTAAAAATCAACAAAATAGATAAACCTAGCCAGACTAACCAGAGGGCATAGGTACAGTATCCAAATTAACAAAATCAGAAATGGAAAGGGAGACATACAACATAAACTGAGGAAATTCAGAAAATCATTAGATCCTATTGCAAAAGCCTATACTCAACAAAACTGGAAAATCTAGATGAAATGGATGATTTTCTTTTTTAGAAAGATACAATGTACAAACGTTAAATCAAAAGCAGGTAAAGCAGGTAAACTATCAAAACAGAACGATATACCCCAAGGAAATAGAAGATATCATTAAAAACCTCCTAGCCAAATAAATGAATGAATGAATGAATGAATGAATTTAATTTAATTAAAAAAGCACAGGGCCAGATGGCTTTAGTGAGGAATTCTAGCAGACCTTCAAAGAAGATCCTCAAGCTATTCCATAAAATAGAAACAGAAGGAACACTACTTAATTCATTTTATGAAGCCACAATTACTCTGATACCCAAACCACACAAAGACCCACCAAAGAAAGAGAACTTCTGACCAAATTTGCTTATAAATATTGATGCAAAAATACTCAATAAAATTCTTGCAAATCAAATCCAAAGAACACATCAAAACCATCATCCACCATGATCAAGTAGGCTTCATCCCAGAGGTGAAAGGTTGATTCAATATATGAAAATGCATTAATGGAATTCACTACATAAAAAAAAAAACCTCAAAAAAAAAAAGCCCCACACAATCATCTCATTAGATGCTGAAGAAAAGCACTGGAAAAAATACAACACCCCTTCATGTTAAAAGTATTGGCAAGATCAGGAATTCAAGGCCCATACCTAAACAATAAAACTCAATATCCAGCAAAGGAACATCCAAGATTAAACTAAATGGAGAGGTACTTGAAGCAATCCCACTAAAACCAGGGACAAGACAAGGTTGCCCACACTCTTCCTACCTATTCAATATAGTACTCGAAGTTCTACTTAGAGCAGTAAGAGAATAAAAGGAGATCAAGCAGATATAAATTGGCAAAGAAGAAGTGAAGGTATCACTATTTGCTGATGCTATGACAATATACATAAGAGATCCCAAAAATTCTACCAGAGAATTTCTATAGCTGATAAACAACTTCAGCAAGTTGTTAGATATAAAATTAACTCAAACAAGTCAGTAGCCTTCCTTTATACAAATGGTAAATGAGCTGAGAAAGAAAATAGGGAAACAACACCCTTCACAATAGTCACAAATAATATAAAATATCTTGGGGTAATTCTAAGCAAACATGTGAAAGATCTGTATGAAAAGAACTTCAGGTCTCTCAAGAAAGAAGAACCTAGAAAATGAAGAGGTCTCTCATGCTCATGGACTGGTAGGATTAACAACATAAAAATGGCCAACATACTAAAAGCAATCTACAGATTCAACACAATCCCCATCAAAATTTCAACACAATTCTTCAAAGACATGGATAGAGCAATTCTCAATTTCATATGGAAAAACAAACAAACAAAAAACCCAGGATAGTGAAAACAATTCTTAACAATAAAAGAACTTCTGGGGGAACCACCATCTCTGACCTCAAGCTGTACCACAGAGCAATAGTAATAAAAACTTCATGGTATTGGTACAGAGAAAGACAAGTTGATCAATGATTTGAAGACCCAGAAGTAAAACCACACACTTTATGGACACTTGATCTTTGATACAGAAGCCAAAAATATACAATGGAAAAAAGAAAGCATCTTCAAAAAATGATGCTGCTCTAACTTGCAGTTGGTGTGTAGAAAAGTGACAATAGATCCATATTTGTCATCTTGTACAAAGCTCAAGTGCAAGTGGACCATGAACCTCAGCATAAAACCAGACTGGAAACCAATCTGGAGGTTCCTCAGAAAATTGAAAATAGAGCTACCTGCAGACCCAGCTCTACCACTCTTGGGCATATACCCAAAAGATACTCCAACATACCACATCCACTATGTTCATAGAAGCCTTATCTGTGATAGCCAGAAACTGGAAACAACCCAGATGTTCCACAATGAAAGAATGGATACAGCAAATGTGGTTCATTTACACAATAGACTACTATTCAGCTAGTAAGTACAAGGACATCATGAGTTTTGCAGGCAAATGGATGGAACAAGAAAATACCATCCTGAGTGAGGTAGCTCAGACCCAAAAGGACATACATAGTATGTCCTCACTAATAAGTGGAAAATAGCCACAGAATATCTAGGATAGAATCCACAGAAATCAAGGTCAACAAGCCAGAGGGCCCAAGTGAAGATGCTTAAATCCCATTTGGAGGGAGAAGAAAGCACCTGGGTGGGAGGGGGGAGAAAAGGGGAACATGACCAAGCGAGGGGGGGGGGTGAATCAGGAGTGAAGCCCTGAGGGCCAGCAGGAATGGAAATATGCCATCTCAGAGTGAGGGGAGGTGGTGGGAGTTGGGAGAACCCTCTAGAAAGTACCAGAGACCTGGGAGGTGAGAGACTCTCAGGGCTCAAAAGGAAGGACCTTAGATGAAATGCCCAATGGTGGGGAGAGGGAACTTGTAGAGTCCTCCAGTAGAATGACAGGGTATAAAGTGGAGGGATGGGGTTGCCAACCCACAGTCAAAAGCTCTGACCCAGAATTGTTCCTGTCTAAAAGAATGGCAGGGACAAAAATGGAGAAGAGACTGAGGGAAAGGAGATCCAGTGACCAGCCCAACTTTGGATCCATCTTGTTGCTATGGTGTGTTTACAGACAGAAGCCTGGCATGGCTGTCCTCTGAGAGACACAACAAGCAGCTGACTGAGACAGATGCAGATACTTACACTGAAACAATGGACTGAAGTCAGGGACCCCTGTGGTTGAATTAGGGAAAGGCTGAAAGAGTTGAGGAGGGGGACCCCATAAGAAGACCAGCAGTCTCAACTAACCCAGATCCCTGAGGTCTCTCAGACACTGAGTCAGCAACCAGGCAGCATACACCAGCTGATAGGAGGCCCCTGACACATATACAGCAGGGGACTGCCATATCTGGCCTCAGTGAGAGAAGACACACCTAACCTTCAAGAGATTTGAGATTCTAAAAAGTGGTAAGGCCTGGTGCCAGGGAGTGGGGGGTGGGGACATCTTTTGGAGGCAGCAGGGAGGAGGAATAAGATGAAGAACTGTGGGAGGGTGGACTGGGAAGAGGGTAACCAATGGATTGTAAAAAAAAAAAAAAAAAGAAAGAAAAGTAATAAAATAAATAAAAGTTAAATAAAATGCTATCTCCTCGTTTAAGATTTATTTTAATTATCTCTGTGTATTTGTGTGTAGGTATGTGCTCACATACACAGGTGTCTCCAGAGGCCAAAAGACGCTGTCAGATTTCCCTGAAGCTGCAGTTACAGTTGGGTGTAAGCTGCCCAACATAGGTGCTAGGGACCAAACCCAGGTCCTCTGCAAAATCACCAAGAACTGTTAACTTCTGAACCATCTTTCCATCCATCCATAATGCTGTTTCTATCACTGTGGAGGGCTTTTGGAAGGGCAGCTAAGTTAAAGCCTCCGTGCTGTGACCTCTGTCTTCCAGCACCTCTTCCACTTGACTGCACCATCCAATGTTTCTCTCTACACTCACCAGGTTTTCATTTTTAAGTATCTCTTTTTAAAAAAAGATTTATTTTATATGTGAGTATTCTATCTGCATTTACATCTGCATGCCAGAAGAGGGCATCAGATCCCATTACAGAAGGTTGTGAGCCACCACGTGGTTGCTGGGAATTGAACTCAGGACCTCCTGAAGAGCAGTTAGTGCCCATAACTGCTGAACCATCTCTCCAGTTCCCACCTGGCACACTCTTAATGCATGAGCAGTTTCTAGCTAAACACAGTGGGGGTGAGAGCTCAGCTGTGGGACTGTGGGGCATTTAGGCACTGAGGCATATAAGCTCCTGGTTTTGTTTTGTTTATCCAGAGTGGGCGGCAACTGTGGCTAGTTAACTGTTTTGAGAATTCCTCCATTGATGTCAGGTGCTGTGGAATATGCTCATGAGGCTGAGGCAGGAGAAATGTGAGTTCAGTGTCAGCCTGGGCTCCTTAGTAGGTTTACAGCCACTGTAGATTCCATAATAAAACTCTATCTCACAAAAAAAAAAAAAAATGCCATCCATTATCTTAAAGATTTGTTTGTTTGCTTTATTTTATGAATATGTGTTTGACTGCTTGTCAGTATGTTAGTTTGCATACAGCTGCCCTCCGAATAGACTGGGGCATTTGGATCCTCAGAGCTTGAGTTCCAGACAGAGCAAGCCACACTATATGAGTGCTGGGAAACAATCAGGGCCTCCAAAAGGAAGCAAGGCCTCTAACCCCTGAGCCATCTCAGCCCATCCATTATCTTTAAAGAGATGGATTTGGTGGAATAGAATTTTCCCAGTTTGGCCAGGTGGGTGAACCCAGCCTGTCTACCATGCACTTGTCCCTGTCTGGCCCACTGGGTGGCACCCAGCCTGTCTACTGATAAAATGTCCCTGTCTGGGTTGGTGGGTGACACCCAGCCTGACTACTGAGCACATGTCCCCTGTCTGGCCCAGTGGGTGACACCCAGCCTGTTTACTGAGCTCATGTCCCTGTCTGGCCTGGAGGGTAACACCCAGCCTGTTTACTGAGCACATGTCCCTGTCTGGCCTGTGGGTGACACCCAGCGTGTCTACTGAGCACATGTCCCCTGTCTGGCCCAGTGGGTGGCACCCAACCTGTCTACTGATCACATGTCCCTGTCTGGCCTGGTGGGTGACACCCAGCCTGTCTACCATGCACATGTCCCTGTCTGGCTCAGTGGGTAACACCCAGCCTGTCTACTGAGCTCATGTCCCTGTCTGGCCCAGTGGGTGACACCCAGCCTGTCTACTGATCACATGTCCCTGTCTGGCCCACTGGGTGGCACCCAGACTGTCTACTGAGCACATGTCCCTGTCTGGCCCAGTGGGTGGCACCCAGCCTGTCTACTGAGCACATGTCCCCTGTCTGGCCCAGTGGGGGGCACTCAGCCTGTCTATTGATCACATGTCCCTGTCTGGCCTGGTGGGTGGCACCCAGCCTGTCTACCATGCACATGTCCCTATCTGGCCCAGTGGGTGACACCCAGCCTGTCTACCATGCACATGTCCCTGTCTGGCCTGGTGGGTGACACTCAGCGTGTCTGCTGAGCACATGTCCCCTGTCTGGCCCAGTGGGTGGCACCCAGCCTGTCTACTGAGCACATGTCCCTATCTGGCCCAGTGGGTGGCACCCAGCCTGTCTACCATGCACGTGTCCCTGTCTGGCCTGGTGGGTGGCACCCAGCCTGTCTACCATGCACATGTCCCTGTCTGGCCCAGTGGGTGACACCCAGCCTGTCCACTGAGCACATGTCCCTGTCTGGCCTGGTGGGTGACACCCATCGTGTCTACTGAGCACATGTCCCCTGTCTGGCCCAGTGGGTGACACCCAGCCTGTCCACTGAGCACATGTCCCTGTCTGGCCTGGTGGGTGACACCCAGCGTGTCTACTGAGCACATGTCCCCTGTCTGGCCTGGTGGGTGGCACCCAGCCTGTCTACCATGCACATGTCCCTGTCTGGCCCAGTGGGTGGCACCCAGCCTGTCTACCATGCACATGTCCCTGTCTGGCCTGGTGGGTGACACCCAGCCTGCCTAACATGCACTTGTCCCTGTCTGGCCTGATGGGTGACACCCGGCCGGTCTACCATGCAATTGTCACTGTCTGGCCCAGTGGGTGACACCCAGCCTGTCTACTGAGCACATGTCCCTGTCTGGCCTGATTGTGACACCCAGCCTGTCTACCATGCACTTGTCCCTGTCTGGCCCAGTGGGTGACACCCAGCCTGTCTACTGAGCACATGTCCCTGTCTGGCCTGGTGGGTGACACCTAGCCTGTCTACCAGGCACATGTCCCTGTCTGGCCTGATGGGTGACACCCAGCCTGTCTACCATGAACTTGTCACTGTCTGGCCCAGTGGGTGACACCCAGCCTGTCTACTGAGCACATGTCCATGTCTGGCCTGATGGGTGACACCCAGCCTGTCTACCGTGCACTTGTCCCTTTCTGGCCTGGTGGGTGACACCCAGCCTGTCTACCATGCACTTGTCCCTGTCTGGCCTTGAGGGTGACACCCAGCCTGTCTACTGAGCAAATGTCCCTGTCTGGCCTGGTGGGTGACACCCAGCCTGTCTACCATGCACTTGTCACTGTCTGGCCCAGTGGGTGACACCCAGCCTGTCTACTGATCACATGTCCCTGTGTTGCCCAGTGGGTGGCACCCAGCCTGTCTACCATGCACATGTCCCTGTCTGGCCTGGTGGGTGACACCCAGCCTGTCTACTGAGCACATGTCCCTGTCTGGCCTGGTGGGTGACACCCAGCCTGTCTACTGAGCACATGTCCCCTGTCTGGCCCAGTGGGTGGCACCCAGCCTGTCTACTGAGCACATGTCCCTGTCTGGCCTGGTGGGTGACACCCAGCGTGTCTACTGAGCACATGTCCCCTGTCTGGCCCAGTGGGTGGCACCCAGCCTGTCTACTGAGCACATGTCCCTGTCTGGCCCAGTGGGTGGCACCCAGCCTGTCTACCATGCACTTGTCCCTGTCTGGCCCAGTGGGTGGCACCCAGCCTGTCTACCATGCACATGTCCCTGTCTGGCCTGGTGGGTAACACCCAGCCTGTCTATTATGCACATGTCCCTGTCTGGCCTGATGGGTCTCACCCAGCCTGTCTACCATACACATGTCCCTTTCTGGCCTGGTGGGTGGCACCCAGCCTGTCTACTGAGCACATGTCCCTGTCTGGCCTGATTGGTGACACCCAGCCTGTCTCCCATGCATATGTCCTTGTCTGGCCTGGTGGGTGACACCCATCCTGTCTACCATGCACATGTCCCTGTCTGGCCTGATGGGTGACACCCAGCCTATCTACTGAGCACATGTCCCTGTCTGGCCTGATGGGTGACACCCAGCCTGTCTAGTGAGCACATGTCCCTGTCTGGCCTGGTGGATGGCACCCAGCCTGTCTACTGAGCTAATGTCCCCTGTCTAGCCCGGTGGGTGGCACCCAGCCTGTCTACTGAGCACATGTCCCTGTCTGGCCTGGTGGGTGGCACCCAGCCTGTCTACCATGCACTTGTCCCTGTCTGGCCCGGTGGGTGGCACCCAGCCTGTCTACTGATCACATGTCCCTGTCTGGCTTGGTGGGTGGCACCCAGCCTGTCTACCATGCACATGTCCCTGTCTGGCCCAGTGGCTGGCACCCAGCCTGTCTACTGAGCACATGTCCCTGTCTGGCCTGATGGGTGACACCCAGCCTGTCTACCATGCACTTGTCCCTGTCTGGCCTGGTGGATGGCACCCAGTCTGTCTACTGAGCACATGTCCCTGTCTGGCCTGATGGGTGGCACCCAGCCTGCCTACTGAGCACATGTCCCTGTCTGGCCTGGTGGGTGGCATTCAGCCTGTCTACTGTACACATGTCCCCTCTGGCCTGATGGGTGGCACCCAGCCTGTCTATCATGCACAGATGCCATGGCTTTTCCTTCACTCATGATTTTATCTGTATGGAATGTGCAGCCAGGATGACATATTTCATGGCAGACAAACTTCTTTTGCAACTTTGCTACACAGATGGGGTATCTTAGCAATGTCTCATACTAAAATGACATTCAGGGTGCCCAGAGCAAATGTTTTCATTAGCTAGGGTGGCAGTATAGGGAGCCATAGGAATCACCTTGACTCTGCCTCCTCAGTGCTGGGATTACAAGCATGTTACTATATTTGTATTTTTGTTTTTACATTATTACGTTGTTGTTTCATTTTCTTTTGTAAGTGTCTGAGCAGGTGTGGAGGACAGAGGATATCTCTCAGGATTCAGTCCTTCCTGTCCCCATGTAGATTCTGAGGATTTAGCGTGATGAGTCAGTCTTGGTGCCCATGACCTTTTCCCACTAAGCCATCTTATCTTCTTACACCTGGCTCTATGGCGCTTTCCCACCTGAGTGTGGAGAGCAGACGCAGGCCTCATATTTTCACTTTACTGGCCAAGCTATTTTGCTAGTCCAGAGCTACCTACCTTTTATGGCCAGTGATGCTGCCTTCTTTTTTAAATTGAGCAAGCTCATAAGAACGGCCAAGTTGCATCTTAGGATTGTCATCTTGTGAGTTCCAGGGCTGGTGTTGGACGCAGGGCTTTTGCTCTGTCTCTACTGTCTCCCTGCTGTCTTTTAGCTCCCCCCTTCCCTGCTTGAGGCTGAAGAAGCTCTCAGAGCTTCCCTTATTAGACTCCCTTGCCAGCTGGCACTTAAAGGAGACAGGGTGGGCGCCTTCCTGCTTTCCAGTGCCAATCAGCATGGCTGGCAGCTGTGGAAGAGAGCCCAGCTGCCCACTTAATTATTGCTTCCACAGGCCATGCTGTGCTTGCATAGAGGTGATGGCAGTAGCTGTACTGGATTCCCTTTGTGACTGTACAACCAGCCATGCTTTCTTACCCAGGAGTCCTCTGCCAGGCACACTCCTACCCCATTCGTGATCTGAGTATCCTCTGGCCTGATTTCCATCTCTGAGATCTAAGTCATGGCTAGGCCTCCTTCCCAAAAGAACAAAAGCCCTGCAGCCTGAAGTCCCAGCTAAGCATCAGACTCAGCCTGTGAGTGCCCCCTTTGAGGCCCATGTTCTAGCAAAGCAAAGCTGCCTGTCCTGGCTCCTCTCTGACAGTTCCTGGCCATCAGCATCAGAGCATGAGCTACATAGAGTCCCCCGCCGCCACCACCACCAAGGCCCAAGAGGGACACCTCCTCCAGCTCCAAGACTTTCCCAACACTGCTCTTTTTCTCTCCAGCCCCTGTTAGTTTCTTGATACTCAGTTTCTTATTTATTTGGCCTCTCCAGGCCTGTTGAGTTGATTCTATGCTTGGCATGCCTGGCACACTTTCTCTTTCTTGATCAGAGCCTGACTGATGCCCTCCTACTGTTTCTGGGCTTAGGGTTACAGTCTGTGCCCTAACAAGTAGGTCTATGTCACCTCAATAAGCTGACTTAAAAGGCCAAATTAACAGTAATAAACACAGAAAGAAGTTTTTATTTTGTTTTCATTGAGGTTCCACTGGGAAGAGACAGGGAGATCCAATAACCCCTCAGAAATGCATCTTTGGGCTCCTGAATTGAGGATGATATCTAAGTAGAAGGCCAGAGTTATGCATATTTAAGTAGTCCCCAGTCAAGATGTGGTTCTACCCATCTGTACGGTGGTCTGTCAAATAGTCAATCTTTTTCCTGGAAAAAAGTCATCTCTGACCAGCCCAGGGCTTGTCTCTCTTAGCAAGATTTTGAAGGAGTGGGGTGGGACCCAGTTTCTTAGGGTCATTGTGAGGGATACATGTGTCTCTTCTGTGCTTCATCAGGGTGCTAGAAATGGAGCATGTCTTGGGAAACAGTATGGTTTTGACTTGCCTGTCTCTATGTCACAATGAAGACTGAGACGCAGTTGGAATCGTGTGCTTTTTCAAGTGTGGAACAGAGAGAGAGCACAACTGACAATGACCTGTGCTGGCCTGCAGCCAAGTGCCCATGTTAGTTATTGTGATGCATGGATAGTGGTTTCTGACTCAAGAGAGAACTTACAAATGCAAAATGACAAGCTCAGGCTTAAAGCCTCCACCCTGCTTATTGATGGACCAACTCACTGTCTTCATTAGGGTTTCACTGTGGTGAACAGGCACCATGACTAAAGCAAGTCTTATAAGGACAACATTTAATTGGTGCTGGCTTAAAGGTTCAGAGATTCAGTCCATTATCTTCAAGTTGGGAGAAAGTCAGAGTTCAGGCAGACATGGTGCATGAGGAGCTGAGAGCTCCACCTCTTGTTCTGAAGGTAGCTAGGAGAAGACTGGCTCCCAGGCAGCTGGGACAAGGGTCTTAAAGCACACACCCACTCCCAAAGAGCCATACCTCCTAATAGTACCACTCTCTAGGCCATGCATATACACATCATCACTCTCACCACACTGAGAATCTATAGATATTCAGAATCTATAGATATTCCCAATGGTGGGAAGTGTAAGAAGCAGCAACTCTTTCGGTTTGGAAATAAAATCCTGGCATTTTGTTCATCTCTGGAGCCCACATGGAAACTGATGAAATGTTGTGGGGGTGGGTGCATGACTCAGAAAGGGCTCTGAGTGAGAAGATATTTCCACCATATGCGATTATTCACTCAGTGACAATTTCAGCAAGTTCTCAATAATAAAAGGTGCGCTCTGCTTGTGAGTATTGTCACCCTTCTAGCCCCTCTGCTGCTTACTCAATGGCCCATGTGCTATATGTTCACATTGGCACCCCGTGCATGGCTCCAGATATGGCCATTTCCTCACCACAGTAAACTATGCTGCAGCACCACAGAATGCCTAATCTGTTGATGGCAGAGACATACACTAAGTACAATTGTGAGAGCCACCTGCAGGCAGGGTAACTCCACTGGATGTTTTTCTAAAGGGTAGAAGCTGTCAGAAGGATCTGTTGGAACTGACCCTTACTCTGGGTGGGAAATGCCTCTCCCTGGCAATGCCTTGGCAGCATTCCTGTTTGTGAATATCTGGAATTATCTTAGTTGTAGTCATGAGTTCTGTCCATAGATGTTACTTCCCACCAAAAGAACTAAGGCACCTAGCTTAATAGAATTCTGGAATGACCCAATGTTTTATGGAAGCTTCATTGTTGCTACCTATTTATAATTTCATCTTTGGCTTACAGAAATACAGTAGCATTGGGAGAAAAGTTAGGAGAGGAATTTACAACAATCTGAGATGGGGACAGGACTGTGAGGACTCTGTTAGTTACCTTTTGGATTGTCTTTATCTGTAGGGAAGATTGTTATATCTCACAGCATGGAAACAGGTTGTTACTATGGTGTGAAATGTCAAGGAAGATTGTACATAAATATCACCCTGAAAGCTCATCTTGTAACCACTGTTTGTTATGAGAATGAACACAGAGATGATTCTATCTTCTGCTCTGTGGTCTGGGACTGAGACTGGAATACTCCATTTTTCAGTCTCCTTTGCCAGCTTCCTGGCAGGTGTGTTAATCAAAAGCACTAATGGAGAACTGGACAGTGAGATACAGAACTACAAGAGCCTTCCTTCCTGTCCTCTGGTTCCCCCCCCCCCCCCAGCACTTCAATATGTGAAACAGTAGGCTCCAACTACCACATCTCTGACATTAGTAGGGTGAATCTTCCCTCTGGTGACCAAGCAACAGCCCTGGGGGCTGCTCATCCCTGCTCAATCTTTGGTAACATTATAACTTCTAGAAACAGGGCCGCATGCATACTAGACAAGTGCTCAGCCACTGAGCTACACTTTCTCTCTGCTTATATGTTATTAATTTCGAGTTACTCAAGATTCTACATTCTGTCTTTTAAGTTTTCTAACATGTGTGTAACCAATTCATTGTGTGATTAAATTTGTTTTGTTTACAATGCCTAAAGTGACATGTACTTTTCCAGATGGACTTCACTATTATAGATCTTTCCTACTAGAATAGTCATGCTCACCCATCCAACCATCTGTCCATCCATCCATCCATCCCCATCCATACATTTGTCTGTCTGTCATCCATCCATCAAGCATCTATCTATCTATCTATCTATCTATCTATCAGCCATTCTTTTAATCTATCCCAATATGTATCCCAATATGGTGCTAGAGAGATAGATAAAGTTAAGAGTGCTTGCTGTATCCTAGAGGACCCAAGTTTGACTCTCACCACCCACATCAGGTGGGTTGTAACCATATATAACTTCAGCTCCAAGGGATCAAAGGCTTTTGCCTGGTCTCCATGAACATTTGAATTTACATGCATATTCCCCCTCTGTCTCTGTCTCTTTCTCTCTCATGCAAGCATACGCATGTACATGCAAGGGCACCTCACCCTGCCCAGCCCTCTTCTCCAAAGAGATATGGGATGGGTTTTTACAGGTCCTTAAAAGGATGACATGTGCCTTTTCCTCATCTCTTTTTTTCTTCTTTATTCATTCATCCCTAGCCTCCAGTTTTGTGTCTCATCCCTTCCAAATCATTACTCTTTTCCTGTCAATCATTTCTAAACTTGATAAGGAATAGAAGTGTGTGGAGAAAGAATGTAGAGTGATCCATTTTGGAATGATACTTTAAGAAATGTTCTGGAGGCTACCAAAATTTCTCTTGCAGGAAAGGAAGCATCAAGTGTGTCTATTAGATGGCATATGCTTCCTGTGGAGGACCACACCTATTCTGACAGAGAGCCTGTGGGTCCCATCACTGTTACTATTCAGCATCTCACACCAGGTATAACAAAAGTTAAATAGAGCAAAGGACACTTGTTAGGTCTGATGCAAAATATCTCTTTTTAGTGTCATCAAAGACAGAAAAGGCCTTCCACTGGCAACTGAGAATGTGGAGACATCAAGGCACCTTTGCATTCCTTTTTTTTTTTATTAGATATTTTCTGTATTTACATTTCAAATGCTATCCTGAAAGTTTCCTGTACCCTCACCCCGCCCTGCTCCCCTACTCACCCACTCCCACTTCTTGGCCCTGGCTTTCCCCATGTACTGAGGCATATAAAGTTTGCAAGACCAAGGGGCCTCTCTTCCCAATGATGGCCGACTAGGCCATCTTCTGCTACATATGCAGCTAGAGACATAAGCTCTGGGGATACTGGTTAGTTCATATTGTTGTTCCACCTATCGGGTTGCAGACCACTTCAGCTCCTTGGGTACTTTCTCTAGCTCCTCCATTGGGCGCTCTGTGTTCCATCCATTAGCTGACTGTGAACATCCACTTCTGTGTTTGCCAGGCACTGGCATAGCCTCACACGAGACAGCTATATCAGGGTCCTTTCAGTGAAATCTTGCTGGCATATACAATAGTGTCTGGGTTTGGTGACTGATTATGAGATGGATTCCCGGGTGGGGTAGTCTCTGGATGGTCCATCCTTTTGTCTTAGCTCCAAACTTTGTCTCTGTAACTCCTTCCATAGGTATTTTGTTCCCTATTCTAAGGAGAAATGAAGTATCCACACATTGGTCTTCCTTCTTCTTGATTTTCTTATGTTTTGCAAATTATATCTTGGGTATTCTAAGTTTCTGGACTAATATCCACTTATCAGGGAGTACATTTTTAAATTAATGTTCTGGATAAATTTTTTTCAACTTGGTACAAAGTTAGACTTACCTGGGAAGAGGGAACCTCTATTGAAAAAACAAAATAAAACAAAATAACAACAACAAAACAGTTGTGTTCATTGATCTGTAAGAAAGCCTCAAGGAGATTTTCTTTGTTTCTGTGTGAGGGCCCAGCTCATTATGGGTGGTAATGCCCCTTAAGCAAATGGCCCAGTGGTATATAAGAAAGCAGGCAGCGTCCATGGCCTCAGCTTCAGTTCCTGCCCTAGGGCTCCTCCTTTGTGTTATTACTCTGATTTCCTTGGCTGATAAACTGTAAGTTCTAAAGTAAAGTAAACTTTTCTTTTCCCAAACGTTCTTTTGGATCTTGGTGTTTTTGCCACAGCAACAGAAAGCACATTTAGATATATACCAGAATGTTTTTAGCTGCAGACAACAGACTTTCCAATTCACAATTACCCAAATAATCCAGCAATTCAAATCTGAACTATAAACCCCAGAGACATGAAAAAAATATGACTATGCAAAACTGTGCACATGAATTGTCATGAGGTCATTGTTTATGACAATAAAACATTCAGCATCTAATGAACAAATGAGCAAAAATATGGTGTAGACACATGGTGGAACATCTTACATTTAGTGAAAAGGAGTAAAGAATGGACTTCAAGAACATTAGGAAACAACCCAGGAAAGACCAGTGTACTCTTACTCCAGTTTGGGATATGGACAGTTCCACGAAGAGAGACATGTGTGGGTTTCAGGGCCAGAATGAATGAGAGGATGTGTGTTGGTATTCTGTTTAAACTCCACCACCGCACAGTTCCTGGTAGCAGCCAGGTATGCTCCTCCCCACAGTTACCTGGCAACAGCCAGGTAGGCTTGGCCCAGTATAAAAGGGTCTGCTTGGCCCCTCCCCTCTCTCTTACACTCTTGCCTCTCTCTTGCCTCTTGCTCCTCTCTCCCCATTCCCTTTCCCCCTCTTTCCACGTGGTCATGGCCGGCCTCCACTTATCTACTCTCTCTTTCTCTCTGCCTTTCTCTACCTCTACTACACTCTTAACTCCCCTCCCCATGCCCTAAATAAATTCTATTCTATACTATAATGGTGTGTGTCTGGTCCCTCAGGGAGAGGGGATGCCTTGGCATGGGCCTGCTGAGGCACTCCCTTCCCCCACACCCCACCAGAACATTTTCATACAGCTCTTTCTCTTTTTATGATCACAACAATATGTGCTATAGTTTTATATAGCATGTCGCTCATGAGCTCCTTTTTGAATACTTCGCCAGTCACTCTAGCTGTTATAATTTTTGGAAGTTTGCAGAGCCTTCAGGGAGCCTAGTGGAAGAAGTGGGCAATCTTGAGATCTTACAGCTCAGCCCACTACCTACCACTCTCTGCTTCTGAACCATAGATACAATGTGTCCAGCTGCCTGGTGCTCCTGTCTACACTGCCTTCTCTGCTACAGTGCTGTGACCCTTCTTAAACTGTGAGCCAAGGCAAACCTATCTTTCTTCAAGTTGTTTTTTGTCAGCTGTTTCCTCACAGTAAGGAGGGGTAACTAACTGATATAGACCAGAGAGCTAAAGGGTTTCTTGGCAGGTGGTAGAAATGTTTAAAAGCAATTTGTGGGGATGATTATACAATTTTGAAAATCATTTAAATGCCACAGGGTTAACTGTGAATGGGTGAATTAGGGAGGAAATGATTATTTCATAATTAAGTTGTCACTAAAAGCCCTTACTTAAATAATAACCAAAACTGTTACTTCAGCTCTAGAAAGTGTGGAATGAGTGGGTTAGTAAAGGATGAATTGGGTTAGCTATGGATGAGTGTCTTCAAAGATCCCATCTGCTTCTGCCACTTCCTTCTCATTACCTGCCCTCTTGGTTGTACCACACTGGCATCATCTTTAGAACCCCTGGAGAGAGATAAGGGAGAGTCCTTTTTGATATACTTTTTCTTGTTGTGTTGAGGCAAGGCCTAGGCTAGCCTCAAACTCACAACCCTCATGCTTCTGCTCTTGAGCACTGGGGTTCCAGACATGCATCATCTTCTCCAGTAAGCCTTATATTTTTATGCCTCTGGCCACCCCAGATTTAAGAGAAAACTTTCCAGATAGTTGCTAAGCCAATCTGTCATCTCATTGATGAGTCAGGATGAGTTTAGGGTGAGTTTGAGATTTTACCTATCTATCTTTATTCTTTTATCCACCAACCTGACCTCCTGTCTATATTTATGTACATGAATGAGTGTGCACACGTATGCATGCACATGCACACACACACACACACACACACACAGATTTTAAATGTTTATACTTTTAGCATCTTGTAACTAAGGAATATGAGAGTTTACTTTTAAATTATTTTACTTTAATTAGGTTTTCTTTGTATTTGCTTGTTTTGGTTTTTTTTTTTTTTTTTTTTTTTTTTGAGATGGAGTCATGTAGCCCAGGCTGGCCTTAAACTCACTTTGTAGCTAAGAATGAATGGTCTTCGACTCTGGATGCTCCTAGCTGCTAAAATTATTAGTATATGCCATTGGATTGGTTCCATTTTTATTGGATTATTTTTAATTCTCTTATTTAATTTATTTAATGTGTATGTGGGGTGTGTGTGTGTGTGTTAGGCATTTATGTGTCACAGCTCACATGTGTAGGTCAGAGGACATCGGGAGTCAGTTCCCTGTTACTATGGATTTCACAGATTCAACTCAGGCTGTCAGAATTGTGTGGCAAACCTTTCTCTTTCTGCATAGTCTCTCTGGCAAACCAGAGTTTACCCAACTCTGCCCTGGGGCGAAAGTGTCTGATTAGGAATGGATCTGTAGGAGACTCTCCTGGAGCCTTGGAGAGAGGGCACACCCTTAGCCTTGGCCTCACCTACATCTCCTGCTGCCAGTGCTGATCTTTCTTAGCAGACATTGGCAGCTGGTACACAGGAGCCGCCCCGGTCACATGTGTTTGTATTTAACGATACAGAACTTTGAACCAACCTCAAGCTGTGCCTGTGGGGGGATCAAAGTCAATACTCGAATGTATTTTATAAACGGTGAACTTCGGTGAAGAAACAAAACTCATTTAAGCTGAAGCCAAGGGGTGTGTTATGTTTTGATTGATGTCAAAAACAAAGGGAGAAGGTTGGTTCCTCGGACTTTTTTTTTTTTTTTTTTAAAGAGCCTGTTTATTAAAGTCTGTACTTTCAAATAAACACAGAGAACTCTCGTGTTCTTTTTGTAAACATGTTTGAGTCCTTTGAAGCCAAACGTAAGGACTGTGACAGACATGCCTCTCCTGGGCTCTGGGTTGAGTTAACTGGCTCTTGCTGTCTTTACAACTCACTCTGCACAGAGGATTTTAGAACTGACTCCACTAGGTGGAGGGAGAGGGAAGCCTCTCAGGTGACAGTGGCTACACTCAAACCTCTCTGCTTCCTCTGGAGCGCCACACAGCTGGGCCATGGTCTACAGCCTTCCTTCTGCTGGAAAGCACCTGCCTTCCTGGCCCCAGGCCAGTGGTACCTTGTTAGGCTACCTCTGGGGCAGGGGAGAGACACACACTCACTTCTAGGGCATTACTTGTCCATCATGAGCAGCTCCAAGCTTCTGACCACCCGACATGGACACACCCCAGCACCATCTATCTACCCCTCCAGAACCATTCCTTCCTGGGCCTGTTAATAGACAACTTTGCGACATGTAAACATTTACAAGCAGCAGTTTCCCCTCTCTGGGAAAACTCTTTTTGCTTTTTGAAATGTGTCGTGGCCCCATGTGGAAGAGATATTGGCTTCCATGTTCTGTGTTCCCCAGCAGGCAGTGGTCCTCTGGGCTATTTTGGTCACTTCCTTTGAACGGTTCCTTCCTTGAATTGTTCGCATGGCATTGTATGATTCACAGAGCCAGCTTCCTTTCCCCTCCCAGGCAGCTGGGAAAATCAGGCTCCCGTTATGTTTTCATTGTTAACTGAAGCTGCACCTGGCTAGGCAGGGCTGGCTGAGTTGGGTCTCAGTGTCCAGCTCTTGCAGTTATTACAGCTGTTTCTTGGTGGGATGAAGAGACACTGAGGAGAGGCTGAGCCACTCTATGTGGAAAAAGCCTAGTTCTACTGTGGCTGCCAGCGTTTTGGGATCTTGGTGGGCACATGTGACATCCAATTCTGCCATATCCCCTAAGGCAGTGCTTGTCCACAAAAAGGGGTTTGAAGAGCTGGTTTAAAAGACAGAAGCCTAAGCAGTGCCATGCAGAGTAGGCAGACACTCAGCAGGTGATCTGCCCAGGCCCCCAGGAGTGCCGGAAAGGACCGAAGGCCTGTCCCTCCCCTGGATCTGGCTAGTGGCCCAGGTCAGTCACTGCCACAGAGCAAGAACTAAGAGGGTCGCCTTCTTCACTGCTAGTTCCTTAAGCAGACACAGACCTAGCTGCACATTCTCTCTGGGTTTTTTGGTTTCTTGAGATTCTCACCTATCCAGCTGGGCTGTGAATCCTCCTCAGGGTGGCAGCACACATCCAGCCAAGGTGAATCAGAGTCCCTTGATAAACATCATGGACAATGCCAGAAGTTGAACACAAGACAGGGCCTTGCTCCTTGGGGTCTGTAAGCAGCCCCACTAAGTACCATGACTTGAGAAAAGCAGCTCATCTCTCCATGCCCCAGTTCTCTTATGTGTACAAGGGAGGTAATAATAGTGCTTCTTACCTCATCCTTTTGTTTGGAGGATGGAGTCAGTGAGCGTACAGGACATGCTTGAATAATGCTCAGAGCAGGGTGGCTCCTAGCTTAATGTGCATCGTTTGTAGTACTGTACATAACTTACTGTCTTCCCTCTCTAGTGTATGGCCAGGTCACTGAACTGAAATAACTATAACTGTTACTATAGCCACATGACCAGCCACTAGGACTCACAAAATGGCACATGGCTCATTTAGCTCCTGCTGACCTTTTGGAACCTATTGGAACCAGATTTGTCAAACCGTTTAAACACCTGGATGAATTATCTATAACTCCAAAGACAAAAATAATCTTTTGGCAGAAAGATAGCATTGTATTTTAAATTCCTAAGTTTCCCTATCTGCTCCAGAAAATCTCAATCAGTTCATTCATGGACAATGATCATGCTCAGATGGTCTAAAGAACATAGTATGTTAACCAAACTCCACTGGGTTTTATGCTACAAATGAAGAGAGGCTGGAGAGATGGCTCAGCAGTTCAGAGCACTGGCTCCTCTTTCAAAGGGTCCTGGTTCAATTTCAAGGACCTACATGGTAATCCACAATTTCAAGGACCTACATGGTAATCCACAACCATCTGTAATTCTACTTCAAAGGGATCCATGCCTTTTTCTGGCCTCTGAGGATGCCAGGCATGCAACTGGGCGCAAGACACATAAATATAAATAAATAAACATAAATTGCTTGTATCGCTCTTGCAGAGGACCTGAGTTCAGTTCTCCATATCCATGTTAGGTAGCTCATAACCACCTCTAACTCCAGCTCTGGAGATGCAATATCTTCTGTCTCTGCAGACACAGATACTCATGCCCACACACAGACCCACACAAAATTTTAAAATTTTAATGTAAAATTAAGAGTGAATGTTTAGTATGTTTTAAACAACAAGATAACTGGTAAATGTCAAAATAAACTCTCTGTACAGAGATGAGAAGAGGGAGCATGCCTGACGGAGAACTGTTGATTCATCAAGTCACATGGACCTTTGCAGTTCTATGGTGAACTGTCAGGGCCCTCTCTCATTTGCAATGCTCTTTGCCTTTGTTGGACTGACAGTAGACCTGCTGTTGCATAGGAATTCTCAGAGCCCAGGGCTGTACACTGTGTCTCTGTGTACAGGAAGACCTGGGTGCAACAGGCTGTCCTGTTTCCATAAGTTTGCAGCACCAGACTCTGCTTTCCTTAAGCTCTCTTCTCTTCCCATCTCCAGGAAGCTGAGCAAGTAAAGACCTTGTCCCACGCATTACCCTCTGTCCCACCTTGTCCCATGCATTACCCTCTGTCCCACCTTGTCCCATGCATTAACTTCTGTCCCACCTTGACCCATGCATTACCCTCTGTCCCACCTTGTCCCATGCATTACCCTCTGTCCCACCTTGTCCCATGCATTACCCTCTGTCCCACCTTGTCCCATGCATTACCCTCTGTCCCACCTTGTCCCATGCATTACCCTCTGTCCCACCTTGTCCCATGCATTACCCTCTGTCCCACCTTGTCCCATGCATTACCCTCTGTCCCACCTTGTCCCATGCATTACCCTCTGTCCCACCTTGACCCATGCATTACCCTCTGTCCCACCTTGTCCCATGCATTACCCTCTGTCCCACCTTGTCCCATGCATTACCCTCTGTCCCACCTTGTCCCATGCCCTCTGTCCCACCTTGTCCCACGCATTACCCTCTGTCCCACCTTGACCCATGCATTACCCTCTGTCCCACCTTGTCCCACGCATTACCCTCTGTCCCACCTTGTCCCATGCATTACCCTCTGTCCCACCTTGTCCCATGCCCTCTGTCCCACCTTGTCCCATGCATTACCCTCTGTCCCACCTTGTCCCATGCATTACCCTCTGTCCCACCTTGTCCCATGCATTACCCTCTGTCCCACCTTGTCCCATGCATTACCCTCTGTCCCACCTTGTCCCATGCATTACCCTCTGTCCCACCTTGTCCCATGCCCTCTGTCCCACCTTGTCCCACGCATTACCCTCTGTCCCACCTTGTCCCATGCATTACCCTCTGTCCCACCTTGTCCCATGCATTACCCTCTGTCCCACCTTGTCCCACGCATTACCCTCTGTCCCACTTTGTCCCATGCATTACCCTCTGTCCCACCTTGTCCCATGCATTACCCTCTGTCCCACCTTGTCCCACGCATTACCCTCTGTCCCACCTTGTCCCATGCATTACCCTCTGTCCCACCTTGTCCCATGCATTACCCTCTGTCCCACCTTGTCCCATGCATTACCCTCTGTCCCACCTTGTCCCATGCATTACCCTCTGTCCCACCTTGTCCCATGCATTACCCTCTGTCCCACCTTGTCCCATGCATTACCCTCTGTCCCACCTTGTCCCATGCATTACCCTCTGTCCCACCTTGTCCCATGCATTACCCTCTGTCCCACCTTGTCCCATGCATTACCCTCTGTCCCAGCGAGTGTTACTAGTATTGTGAGGAAATACCATGGCCAAAAGCAACTTGGGAAGGAAAGGATTTATTTGGCTTACACTTCCCCATCACTGTTTACCATTGAAGGAAGTCAGAACAGGAACTCAAACAAGGCAGAAACCTGGAAGGAGGAGCTGATGCATGGAGGGGTATTGCTTACTGGCTTGCTTTCCCATGGCTTGCTCAGCCTAGTTTCTTACAGAACTCAGGACCATCAGACAAGGGTGGCACTACCCACAGTGGGCTGGCCTCTCCCCCATCAGTCACTAAGAAAATGTCCTACAAGCTTACCTACAGCCAGATATTATGGAGGCATTTACTCAATTCAAATTCCCTTTTCTGAAATGGCTTTAGCTTGAGTTAACATAGAACTATCTAACACCCACCAAACTTCCAGATCCTCAGTCATTCCCCAATCCACACTGCCAAACAGGAGAACAAGCAATCCTTCCTTTAATGGGAGGGGTGAATGGCACACCCTCACAGCCATAGGCATCCTCGCTCAGCCGGGAAACAACAAGGAAATCTGCACCACAGCACAGCAAACAGTGGGCTAATGTGTGCCTGCACCAAGACTGTTCAGTAACCAGACCTGGTTGTTTCTGGTGACTGTCTTCCAGGCTGTGGTCTTGGTGTCACATCTAGATTACCTGTTTCCAGCAACCTGCCTTGGATCCTTCTTGCACACTGTGTCCTGGGACATGGCAGCCAGGGTGCTGTACAGCTGTGGAAGAATTCTGGGCAATGGGTGGCAGGGCCGGGTCTGCCCATGCTTCACCTCACTTGTGATACCGCATGACAGTGTGGACCTATGGAGAGAGTCACACAGCAGCACACTGAGAACTGTTAGGGGGAAATGTTCCAGACATATTGAAATGCCATCGACTAAGAAGTGTGTTACCAGGGAAAAGGGCATTGCTGTGGTCTGAGTAAATTTCCCCAAATTCCTGCATCTTCCAGAGCATAAATTGACAGCACTTGTAGGTGGGGCCTTTGGGAAAAAATTAGAGCTAGATGAGGTCTTGAGACCAAGTCCCATGGTGCCCTTGGTAGCTTCATCACAAGAAAGAGACTTGAGCAAGCACCGCTCTCTCCATATTACTATGCAGCAAGAAGGTCTTCAGCAGAAGCCAAGCAAATACCAGTGTTAACCCTTGCTGGGCAGCCTGGGAAATAGTGAGCTCGCTTCTGCCTTTTTTGGCAATGGAGTGACTGAGTTGTGTTCTCGGGAAAGATGTGGAGGAGAATATGCTTTTCATTATTTCCATGGAAGCGGTTGAGAAGGGTCAAGCTCTGGTCTGTGGAGCTGAGGCTTTAGCACCGGTTTCCCTTGGAGGGTAGTTGCCTCACTCACACACACTGCCTTCCCAAGAATCTGACACCTCCAGACTCAGGACCTGGGAATGAGACACTTGGAGAACGGCTCATCTCTTCATTGGCTTGCCTTTCTCCTCTCCTCTTTTAAGCTCTACCTTAGCTCATTATTCCTATTTTTCACCATCCTAGGCATCCAGCTTTCTGCCCTCATATTCAGGGCACTGTGCCCTGGCCTCATCTATGTATGCCCAGTTATTCAGAAGACCGACATGTCAGAGGCTTCCTAGCTCCGGCACCTCTCCTTGCACATGGAAGGATGCTTTTGCCATCTGCTTTCAATGAAGTGTGGATTTCAGTACATATTATGGAAACAGAAACGGAAAAACCATTGGGGTCCCTCCTGCAAAAACAATCATTATCCCCTGAAACGAGCATTGGGGACTTCCGGGAGTGGAGCCCATCATTATTAATGAAGAAGAATTCAGACAGGAATTCTGGCAGAGTAGGATGGGGGAGAGGGAAGGAAAAGTGGAATGCTTTGACTCTCCCAGAGTTGAGAAGAGTCCCTTAACAGAGCAAGCAGACCAGTCCCACAGCCAAGACTGTGGAATCTGACACCAGTCTGGTTTCTCCCTGACTCAAGAATGTGGGCTTGCTGGCCTCAGAGCTGTGGCAGTGGGCTGAAGTACAGAAGCAAGACAAAGAACTTAGCCAAGCTACAGTGGAGGCCAAGGTAGAAAAGAGTCTGCAGGAGTTTCAGTGGTGACCAGGGCCTTCCTGAAGGCCATGTTGCCCTTTTCTTCAGTCCCTTTCACAAAGCTAGCACTGCTCTTTCCAAAGTGCAGTGTAGATTTACAATTTGTGTGAATTTACCACAGGATATGGTGTGTGTGTGTGTGTGTGTGTGTGTGTGTGTGTGTGTGTGTGTGTGAATGTGTGTGAAAATTCCTCCTAGCCCACTGATGCCTGAAATTCCATGCCTACTCCCCATTCTCTTCCCTTCTCTTGAGATACCACCATCATCTCAGAGATACTAGGGCTTTCTACTTCACCAATAAGCTGAGCTGTCTGGGAAAGCAGCTCTTGGCATCTCCTTTGGTAGAGTCATTAATAGGGAGCAGCCAGAACCCCAAGTACTAATTTGGTTCTGAAGCACTTGCAGCAGAAAGGTAGTTGCGAAGAGGGCTTGGCTTAGCCTCACAGTTTGCTTGATGACCCACATTGGGTTTGCACTGCTAGAAATAAGGTTGAGGTGACAAAGAATGAGACCATCATTCCAACTGACTCATATCAGTAAGGCTAAACTTTATTCTTTATCAAGAGGATGTATGGCTCACAGAAGTGGGAGAGTAGGCACACCTGGGTAGGAAGTGAGCTTGTTCCTTCTTCTAATTCAGGTGAGACTGTGTCCCTTCCCCATCTGCTGGGCTTTGACCGCATGACTTTCATCACTGCCTACTTTTAGAAGAAAAGGCATAAAGAAAATGAAAGAAAGCAGGAAGGTCTGAGGTCATAGCAGGACCTGTGTGTAAAGAATGATTTTACCAAATTCAATAAATGATAAAGCACTGGCATGATGCTTTGCAGGATGGAAGAAATACAAGGATTTTAATCATTTTCAACACATAAAAGTTGTACAGTGTTTTACAAAAAAGGCTAATACTTAGTGTTTTTTATATAATACTCTTTGTGCAGCTAGAGAACAGGCCAGGGAACAAACAAAGGAGAAGCCCTCATCCCAGCGACCACAAACCTCATGTCAATGTTTACTGAAAGAACATCGTTAGGCAGCTGGCTTTCCAAGCTTGGATTTTGTGTCTATAGGTTCCGCTCTCTACTCCTTTTGCTCCATTTCTGTAACTGTAACAAAATCCCCAAGACAGTGTGGTTTATAACAGATAGAATTTTAGTTAGATCCCCACATGGTCTGGTGTGGGAAGCAGAAAGCTAGCCCAGCACCCCAAGCTCTCTCCACAGAGAACCTGCAATGTGTGAATGTCTCATGCAAGTACTCAGCAAGTCCATAGCCAAAACTCTGAGAGTGTTGCCTGGATTCTGCTCCTGCTACAAGCTCCCACATCACTGTACAGGAGAGGCCACTGTACCTGTGGATGCACCATGTCCACAATACAAGGACCCAGGGAATGAATGGAACCAGGGCTCACCATGAGAGGCAAAATAAGTCAGACCCAAAACGTCAAATATTATTTTATTGCTCATATGCAGACTTTAGATAGAAACATATTCAATTATATGTGTACTATACAAAATATATAAATATGTATTTATATTTATATAAAAGGCTATTTGGGATAAGGACAGTGCTGTGACAAGTGAAATGTGGGGAATAATCAAAGTGTCTCATTGTGTATAAAGCAAAGCACATGATATAAATGCATGAAGATGCAATGAAACCCATTATTTTGTGTAAAGAATTTACAATGAAAAGAAATAAAGGAGAGTTGCTCCACAAGAAATAATCTATATCTGGTACTATGTACCAGGTTGAAAGTCCATGGGGGAAGGTCTTAAGTCTTAGGAGACACTTAATACAGTTCTTTAACTAAACTGACTTAGTGTTAAATTGCTTTCTCTATATATAAATTTATAGTCATAGACAATTACCTCACTTGGCCTTACTTAGTCAGAGAAGCCTCTTTCAGGGAACTGTAGTGAATGCAGAGACACAAGCTGCACAAGTGCTGGGAATAACTAAAAGTTGAGGGCTCAGCCCTCAGCAAGGCCTTTATGCCATCTCCTCCAAGGCTCGGGATATACTGTGGGAGAGGACACAGAAAGCTTCTAAGATCCAGAAGACAGGAATAAAGGCTGTGAAATGCTGTCTTTGAGATCTAACACAGTCTATGCAATCATGAACTCTCAACAACAGGCTGACTGCACCCTGGCTCGTCAACAGCCAGGCATGAATGCAGAATGGGCAGGGGAGCCCTACCCATCTCTGATGAACTATTTCCTCCTGTTGAATTCAGGGAAAGAGGGAATCTTTGAATTGAGTTGTATAGTGACCTCCAGATTGGTGACCCTCCAGATTCCAATGGGTAATCCCAATTCAATGGTCACACAGACATACCTGGTTAAACTCAGTAGGCCACAAAACCAAACCAAATGCTATGACTCTGGGCAGTGTGCAGGTAGGGAGGAGAGGTTTACTAGAGGTGGAAGGGGTGTAGGAGATGGTAAGGGTAAGAGCAGATGGCATCACCAGGATCAGGGAGATGGCACAGTGGGTGGGATGCCTGTTGTATAAGTGTGAGTACAGTTGGTAGGGCAACTGTCCAGCAATCCCAGCTTTAGGGAAATGGAGCAGGACATCTCTATGGCAGTCTGGACAGCTAGACTAGCTGAATCTGTATGTTCTGACCTCACCAAGAGATCCTGCTTCAATAAGTAGACATAAAAGAAGACAGCTAAAGCTGACTTCCGGCTTCCGCCCCCATATGTATGATGCATGTGCTCCCATGCAAGCATGTACACACCTTCATACACACCACGCACATGTACATATGATAAATAAATGAATAAATAAGTAATTAACCTGCAGAGATGGATCAGGAGTTAAGAGAGCTTGCTGTTCTTCTACAGGACCTCAGAGTTCAGTTCCCAGCTCTTATGGTAGGTGACTCACAAGCAGCTGCAATTCCAGTTACATTCCCATTTGGACACACACACACACACACACACACACATGGAGGGAGATGGAGGGGAAGAGGGAAAGGGAGAGCAAGAGTGAGAGCGAGAGCGAGAGAGAGCGAGAGCGAGAGCGAGCGAGAGAGAGAGAGAGAGAGAGAGAGAGAGAGAGAGAGAGAGAAAGAGAAAGAGAGGAAGAGCATGTCTTGGGAGGAAACACACCTTAAGGAGCAAGAGTCCACAGCAACAGCTTTGATTCAGTGACACAGACCAAGGGAGGCCATTGTGTCATGAGCCATAAGAATGGGTGGGTCAGTTTGCTAGTGCAGCTGGGGTGGGGTAGCGTGGTGGTGAGTATGGGGTGCTGGCAAGGACAGGGGTGGAAGAAGCACCCACAAATCAGGAATAATCAGTAACTCCCTGAACGACAGCATCAATGCTTTGGAACTGCTGCTCCTGGGCAAGTGTACTAGGGAACTGAGGAAAAGTCTTGAGAGCCTGCATGGTGGCAGTGGAGACATACATTTGTAATCTCTAGCTTTTCAGAGCCTCTTGGCATTTATTTGCACCCCACCCTGTGCTGTTGGGATTGGATTACTAATCCAGTTCCCTCATTCGGGAAATCCAATCAGTGGACAAACACTGAACCCTATAGGTGGTTTGCTATGAATGAAGATCAGATACCTGGGAATCTTGAGCTTCACAGACTCAAGAAACCAGAAAGGAGGTTTCTCAGGAAGTCTAAGTGTTTGGGAAAGGATAAGGAAGTGGACAATGTGGATGCAGGAGAAGGTATGTGGCAGAAAGACCCCAAACCCACCCATGCTCTCAAAGGCTCAACAGCTCTACATCTCTTCTGTACCTTTGGTCCTAATACTTATCCCCTCTTTTGAGGCCTCCTCCTTTTTAAGTGTGCCATTTGAATTTGATTCTTTGTATTGCTTGGTGTATACTGTTCTCTGCACAAACCTCACAGAGCCCAGAGCCCTCTGAGGGTGTGGTAGAACATGCTGGGCCTTCGGAGCACTGCCTCAGAGAGAATGGATCATTGCCAGGTGCTTTCAAGGATGACCCTGAGGTGGCTTCCCAGGGAGCAGCCTTGTTTTATGTCCTCAGCCTTCCTCTTGGCCTTTGAGGAACTGGGAGATTGCAAGCTTACAAGCTTTGTTCCCAAAAGCTACGAAGAGGCCTCTCTGAACTTGAGCTTGCAACATATTACATTAGAATTGAGCCCAGAAGTAAGCCTGTTTTTTTTCCTCTCCTTCAGAGTAGCCTTTCTTTTAAGCTCTGGAAATTAGTTATTTTTCTCTCCTTAAAGCATAAACAAAAATCGTACCACTGACCACTCACTGTATTGGACTCCAGGAGTGTGTGGTCACTAGCAGAGTCAGGACTGACCCAAGCTGGCCACCCCCACACATTCTCCTCACTGCTCAGCTTCTCAGCTGCCCCACGTGGCAAATCCCATGTGGGACTGGACGTGCTCCACCTCACTCTCCCGACGCTCTCTGGGTTCTTAGAGCTCTGTGGTGTTTGTGATGGGCAGCCTGTGGAGTAACAGCACGCACAGCTGACACCCTGGGAGGAACACTGTACTCATATCTGAGACTCACATTTTGCTCTTCTGTTCATCCCACCCAGGAAATCCTGTTCTTATGGTTGGCAGCCACCAGAGGCTCCTGGAATGGTGCCCAATCTGGAGCCCAGCTAGTGCTTTTGCCAGAAACCCACCTTCTTCTTGGGAAAAAACTGTTTGTTCCCTGATAAGACTGCAGTACAAAGGCCTGGGTCAGGGGCCAGGGGACTGTGGTCCATCCCAGAACTTAAACAGCTCACGTCTTGATTTCTTCTATGAAAATGAGGGAACTGTCTCAGTGGCTAAAGTGTTTGCTTTATGACTCTCAAGACCCACGTTTAATTCCCAAACCCACATAATGGTAGAAGCAAGGAACTGACTTCACAGAATTGTCCTCTGATTTCCATGTGGGAGGCAGAGCTCATCTGAGGTAGGTAGGTTGTGCCTCTGAAGGAAGTCTGGCCACCTACCACTTCTTTTTTTATTTTCTTGTCCACCATGAGGTGATTAGTCTCTACCTTAAGCTCCTGTCACCTGTCCTTCCTCTGCCTTTCCACAGATGCAGAATCAGAGGACTCAAGAACAGTGGTGGGCTGGGAAGGAACACCCCTGCCTCAAGCTGCTTTGCTCAGGGCTTTGGTCGGTGCTGTCAATCACTTCTACTGTAGAGTGAACCAGAGTTTCTTCAGACTATCTTCTTCTGTGTGAGGGCTGCTAGGTCACTTGCCTTTTCCTTCTCTCCTTCACCTTGTTCAAGTATCACACGGAAGTCTGTTAAGTCATCCAGTGTGCTTGTAGGAAACCATCTCTTTCCCTTGCTCCTCCAGCAGTACCTGCTCTGGCATCTTCCACAGCTTTCAGCTTGCTGCTCTGTGGCTTCTCCCTTCAGAACAGTGGCTCTTTCTAATGCTGCAGTTCTTCAAAACAGTTCCTCATGTTGTGTTGACCACCAACCATTAAATTATTTTTGTTGTTACTTTGAAACTATAATTTTGCTACTGTTATGAATTGTAATGTAAATATATATGTTTTTGATGGTCCTAGGGAACCCCTGAAAAGGGGTCTTTTCATTCTTGAAGGGGTGAGAATCAGTGCTATAGAACAGGCTTTGTGATTAGTAGACATTTCAATGATTTCCAAATTTAAGTGTAAGAAGGTGGAACATGGGAATCCCTTGTCCCCTTGGAGACTCCCATTTCTATTTCTAGCTGGCACAGTTCCTAATGTTTCCCTCCATGAATGTGTTCATGTGTATTCAGGAAGGAATGTGTGAGTGTGGACACATTTGTGAGCTTATGTGTTCATGTGTATGTGTGCAAGTGTGTGTGCACAAATGTGTGTGTATGAATGCATGTGTATGAGTGTGTATATATGTCTCTTTTGGTGTCTTAAACATTGTGTCATACCTACACTTTTCTCCCTGGCCCCTTTTCACTTCACAAAACATCTAGTATCTGTGGTGGACTATTAGGTTTGTTTGTTTGTTTGTTTGGAGCTCCAGGGACAGAACACTGGCTCTGTGCAAGCAGTGCTCAGTGTGCTCCATTCAATTCTACCTAATCCAGAACTTAAGGACCATTTTACACCAGTACACATCTTCTGGCCTTTAAACCCATTCATAGCTGTTTTACTCTTTTTTAAAATTAAAAGAATAATGTAGGAACTAAAAAGGGCCTGGGAAAGGAGGGGGAAGGGAGGGAGGATAGCTCATGTCCTGCCAGAGTTCCACCTATGCTCTGGACAGGCAGATGCGGGAGGGCTGCCAGACACTTTCCACTCAGCCCCAGGTAGGCATCCAAGCCTCTGACCCACTGGACAGGGGGTGGACAGGGGCAGTCTCCAAAACCAAAAGGGGTCCCGCGGTACACCCTGTAGAGGAGGGAGGGCGAGGGCTGAGGAAGAGAGATTCCCACACGGTCGAGAGTGAGCACAGTGGACCTTGATGAGCAGAGACAGTCTATGGTTTTAGAGCTTTGTTGTAGAAAGGCAAGGAGAAAGAAAGGAGGTAGAAAGAGAGTGGGGAAAGTCTAGAGAGAAAGAGAGAGTGAGAGTAAGAGGAGAGGAGAAGAGAGGAGAGGAGAGGAGAGGAGAGGAGAGGAGAGGAGAGGAGAGGAGAGGAGAGGAGAGGAGAGGAGAGGAGAGGAAGAGCAAAGGAGTGAGAGGAGTGAGAAAGCAAGGAGGGGCCAAGCAGCCCCTCTTATGGTGTGGGCCATCTTTACTGTTGCTAGGTAACTGGGGAGGAGTTTAGCCTGAAGGCCAGAAGCTTGGGACATTGCCTACATGACTTCTAGCCATGCTTCTCTTGTGGGGGGCAGAGGGGGGACAGTAACTTAGGCAGGAGCCAGAGTTCCAGGAGCATGAAGAAATGCCTACTGTGATATGTAGGTGAATTATCACCACTCTGGGGGTCAGACCTCAGCTTGACTGGAGACTAGTCTGTCAGTGCATAGCCCAATGCCCCACAGAATAAAATTTTATGAAGCATATCATATATGGTAATATAAAATATTTATGATTAATTAGAAGAAAACTGGGCTATGGAGAGCAAAGGGGAGGAGTGATGGAAAGATCTGACAAGTGGGTGTCAGGTTACAGAAAACAGAAGAACTGGATTCTGGTAAGCTTATGACAGCAGAGTGACCACAGAGGACCATGCACTGTGCATTTCAGAAAGCTACAAGAAAGGATCTTGAATGTTTTCAGTCCCTAAATTCAATGTGAACATTGTGCAATGTATATATGTAGCAACACATCACATGGTAATACAAATATATAACATTGAGAAGCTAAATACAAGGAAGAGGAGGCTCTGGAGAAGGAGGGGCGGGAGAAGAAGAGAAGGAGGAATACTCATTTTTTAAAAGAGAATAAATTAAAAAATATTTATGGAGCCTAAATCATTGGCTAGAGGGGTCTTAGGGAGCCCCCTAAAAATCACAGGTATTGTTGCGGCCCGCCCGCGGTCCACAACACGAACGGTTCACTGAGAATGGCAGTTCAGGCTGAAAAGAGAGGAAACTAGTCGGGGCGGAAGAAACAATGGAGTCAAGACAAGACTCTGATCAAGACTCAATTTAATATTTCCAGACACTCAGTTTATAAAGGAAGGGGGAGGGAACCCAATTTCCCGCCAAGTAACTCAGGGTCCAGTAGCAGGACGAACACGTGTGTGCCTCCAGGCAGCAGAGGGCAGGTTCCAGCAGTGGGCGTGGCAGGACGAATGAGCCGGTAGCTCCACCCTTGAGCAGGCAGGTTCCAGGCTGGGGGGAAGGGAGGCCACATTTCCCCCCATTAGATAACAAAACAAAAATAAAAAAGGGGGTGGCCTGTGGCAGAAAAATTATCTATGTTCAATAGTTCTGCCTGAGTTCCTAGGGTTAAAGAAAAAACCTATTTCCGTGGGATTCCCTAACTATTCTAATGGTAAACTGTATCTGGCCGAGACTGTCTTAAAAGCACTGACTGAAATACCAGCACTGGGCTGTAGGCTCTGACTTTATAATGCTAATTAGTGCTGAATAGGTAGCTACCTATTTGCCTTTTAAGTAGGGCGTTGGAACCCTGGCTGAGTTTAGCTAAACAATTTTAGAATAACACTGAACTGATAATCCTCTGCAATTTTGGGGAACAGGAAGAAGGGGTTAAGACTGGCTGGCTCCTAGTACAAGGCCAATTGGCTTTTTTTTATTTTTTGGATGGGAGGCAGTGAAGGGCCTGCTCTTACAACAGCAAGGTCTCCAGTCTCTCTCCCCCCTATTAATTAAGTTTAAATAGGCAATGCTTAACAGAGGTGATCAAATGATTTTCTCATCCGTAGATGAGTGGGCCTTTAACCTTGACTTGGGTGGACATTGGCCTGATTCCTCCCGTGAGCATTGTAACAACTCACATCTGTGGCTCTTGGTATCTTTTGGGGAGGGGAGGCAGAGCCTTAAGTATTTTTGGTTTTTAGCTGGAGTCGGATACCAACCTCCTTCAAATCAGGTGTGTCGCACAGGGAACTCAGAAACGGTCAAACTGGACCTTCCCTCCGCAGTAATCTCCTGCGCCAAGCGGTACCCATACCGTATTCATATGATTATGAATCAGTATCGCAATTCTGAGTTATTGCGAGGTCTCTATGTGAGACTTGTCAACCTCAGATTTAGCAAGGCCTAGACAAGAATTATGTCAGTATTAACACCATTAATTTTGGTTAAACTAGGAGCTGAAAGTCTTTCCTCTTCATCCCTGTTATTCCCAGTAGCCTGAGGAACTAAGGACACCTTGCAGTAACAGCAAGGGTGAAAAGCCAGAGGCCAGCTAAGGGACTAAGCCTATATCTATCAAAATAAGAACTAATCTTTGTAAATATATATGAAATTTCTACTTCCCTAGCTCTCCTGGTAAATCTAAATCTTATCTTAGACTGAAAAGCCACATGCTGGGATGTCCCTGGAAGGGAGATTAGCAGAACCACCTGTTTGCTTAGGGGCGGGGCGGAGAACCGGAGAATGTAGATTGACCTGCTTGAGAGAAGGAAGAATACTAAACAATTAGAGTGTAGTAATGTAAATTTTCTGTTTGGAGAAGTCAAGGTACTTTATTTAGATGCAAATTGTAAAGCTAAAGTTAGTCTCAAATTAGAAGTAACTGGGTGCCAGCGGCGTTCTGCTGCAGACTGACCTTTAATGTCAGTTTGCAAAAAGTTTAGGACAAATAAGGTAAAGGCGAGGTGAGCCTTTGGTGACCTTGGGGCAAATGCTCTGAATTAACTTTACTAGGTAATTTAGAATATAGGAATCTCTAATAATTGAACTGAATATTAGACCAGTCTAAGATTGAGTTAGAATGGCTGGTCACACTGAAGAAGAGTGAAAAATCATTATGACTCTATTAAATGACTAATTTTACTAAGTCTGAATATACAGTCTTTGATGTACTATTGCCATAAAGTTAAAAGGCTAGAAGCTAGTCTAAACTGGAAAAATGACAAGCAAGGATGGATCTAAAACATGAATTTAATCTTTTAGTCCTTTTAATCAGGACACTGAGTTAACTTACCTGTCAGCTCAGCACACGAATTACCAATATGCTTCTGTAGAGTTCTGTGGAGAGAACCTGTTTTTCCCTTTCCTAATAAGGTAGCTGTTTTAGGATCAATTTATAAGCCAATAAGTAGACCCTTTTAAGATACTAAAAGGCATTTATTAAATTTGACATTTTAATCTCAAATTTTGAAAATAAAGGTATGTTTTAAATAGTGTGCATGGAAATGCACTAAATAGTATATATGGGGATACAATTTCTCTCTTTTGTCTTTTAAGAGGTTAAAGTTTAAAATTTTACAATATCTAACCTTTTGAATTAATAACTTTTTGGACAAAACATTTTAAATATTTGGCTGTAAAGGGGCAGTGACTAATCGCACTTTCAATCATTTTTCTTAAGGAACGGTTGTAACTAGAAGGCTAGAAAAGTTATTAAGAGTCACACGTGCATAATTTATTTATTTATTAACTAGAACTATGTATAAGCAATTGTAAATTTGAGAATTAATAGTATCTGAGGAACGAACAATTTTAAGTAATTATGAGCTCAGAGATATAGCATTGACTATCAATATATAAATTAAGGTTTGATTGTTCAGCATTTTAAAACACCATCTACAGCACACAACCAGATTATTTGTGCTGGGATAGGGGCAACTGTGTGTCTTAAGACTCTGCCCCACAGCAGCTAGTTGGGCCCACGTGGCCTAACGATCGGCTGGGAGGATGAGAAAAATGACTTTACAATAATGTTTTTTCTGGCCAAAGAATTGTCTTGGGCACAACCAATTTTTAATTACCAATTAACAACAATTATAAAAGCTTTCTTTATTTCCTGCAAAACCCCTTGCAGCAAACCAAAACACCAAATAACAAAAGGATACTGTCTCTGAATCTTTTGGGTGAGAGCAAGGATTTAAGGTAAACTTCCCTTGAGAAGCATTAGTTAATAAAATACTTTCCACTTAGGAAACAATATATACTGAAAGATTAAAACTTTTGGCTTCTTGTAAAGAAGCAGAAACAATAAACATTTTTCTTACATAATGTAAAGCTATATTAGCCATACATAGAGGCAAAATTTTCTAGTGATTACCAGTTTACTAGAAGCAAAAATCTTTGAATTTAAGCATTATTTTAAACATCTGAATAGATCTGTAACACTGTTAAAAAGAAATTTTCTTGAACACAGGGAAAAACTTTTTTAGGCATTGTTTGCAAAACAAAAGAAAGGGCCACAAGCCACTCTGGGACTGCCCAGAGCCCTGTATTGACTCAAAGGTAAAATACTTTTTAATCTGAGCATTAATCTTAAATTTGCAATCAAACTGCAAGCTGCAGTCAATGGAACAATGGCAGTTTTAACCATAATTTTTAAGTTTTTGTGCAAGGTTAGGATAATATCTACAACTTTGGGAAAGCAAAACCTATGTTTAAAACAATTTATCACTGTTAAAATCAATATTAGAAGCATTACTATTATATTACGAAGTTTGGATATCAATTAATACCTATGAATACCTATTAAAGCAAGCTTTAACGCTTTAATAAAGAGGCATTGCTTTATATCTTATCTTAAATTTTACTATTTAGGATAGGAACCACATTTATCATTATCTAAACTAGAAATATCTTAAGAGACTCAGCCTCTGAAGCTTAATCTCAAACTTTAACTTGCTTCAGGGCCTCACCAACTTTCTCTCAGGTTCCACAATCTATCGTTTCTTCTTCTTTGAACCATGGACAACAGCTATCTCTCTTATCTAAAAAATTTCTTACTAATTGTACTTCAAGCCTTACTCCTTTTTCCTTGAGCAACTCCTGAAAACTAAACACAATCGCCTGATCCATGATTTTGAACCCTTCTTTCTTCCACCTAAGCAGTTTTCTAAAAAACTGCGGCACACCGCCTGTCTCCGTATCTAGTTCCGATTTACGAACTGCTGACCCCAAGCAGAACCAGTGTTGGGTCAGCACTGCTTCAAACTTGTTCGTATCCTACCGCATCCCCAGCAACACTCTACAAAACTGAAATTTTTTAGGCTAGCGCTAGCATGTGTACCTGTCCGTTGCTCCGATGCTCCTCCGATACGAAGATTCTTTCCTTTCTTGTGGAGCTCCACACAGCAGTCGTTTCTCTTAACATCTCTCTGCCATTCTTCAGGTCCCAGTTCTGGCGCCAACTGTTGCGGCCCGCCCGCGGTCCTTTCTTGTGGAGCTCCACACAGCAGTCGTTTCTCTTAACATCTCTCTGCCATTCTTCAGGTCCCAGTTCTGGCGCCAACTGTTGCGGCCCGCCCGCGGTCCACAACACGAACGGTTCACTGAGAATGGCAGTTCAGGCTGAAAAGAGAGGAAACTAGTCGGGGCGGAAGAAACAATGGAGTCAAGACAAGACTCTGATCAAGACTCAATTTAATATTTCCAGACACTCAGTTTATAAAGGAAGGGGGAGGGAACCCAATTTCCCGCCAAGTAACTCAGGGTCCAGTAGCAGGACGAACACGTGTGTGCCTCCAGGCAGCAGAGGGCAGGTTCCAGCAGTGGGCGTGGCAGGACGAATGAGCCGGTAGCTCCACCCTTGAGCAGGCAGGTTCCAGGCTGGGGGGAAGGGAGGCCACAGGTATTGCTAAGGCTCTTGGTTGCCCTTCACAGTGTGATGGTTTGGTCCTATTTGAAGACAGCATTTACTTGTGTAATATGGAGAAGTCAAGCTGGTCCCTAACTACAAGCTTCGTCCTTACTGACTAGTGTTCATGATACTAGAAGGGACTCTGCAAGCTACCAGAGAAGGAAGATAACTATCAACTCAGCTACAAACCCTGTGATCGACAATGCAGCTTTCCTGCAAGATAGACCAGTGTAATCGTGGCACAAATGCTAACTACTTTTTTAAAAATGCATTTAAGGCCCAGTCCATGAGATAAAATCCATACCTGACACTGCTAAAATAGACAAGAACCTGAGACTAAATAGGCCATAGGCCTTGGAGAAAACCTAGTGGTATCATTCTACTAAAGGAACATAGCAATAAAATGACTCCCAATGACATGTTAATATACCCATAGATCTGTGCCTCACTCAGTCCATGACAGAGAAGCAGTAGATGATAATCAACACCCAGACCCACAACTGGACAGTGTGAGAGAATGGTAGGTTTTGGAGCAATCGGCCCCAAATGGGATGTTTTCATCAAACACTTCTGTGAAGGCTCAAGGATCTAAGCAGAACAGGAGGCAGAAAGATTTTAAGAGCCAGAGGTAATTAATAATTCCAAGCAGTATATTTTAGACACAGCAGGACTGATTCATTCACATGGCAGGATGCACAAGACCTGTACAAGTTTAAGATAGATGGGATGCCATCATTGACAGGGAAAAGTGGACATGGGTTCCCACCTGCAACCAAGAAGTGATTTGTCACTGATACTTTCTGGCAAAAGGAAAATCCAGTTTCTCAAATGGAGTCTCACCGGGTCTCACCAACCACACTCTAGGGCAGGCTTTATGCATAGGAGTAGCTGGCCAACACAAAACAAACTCGGTGCTATTTTTGTGGACTTTATGTTTTGTTTTAGCATTCTTTTTATTTTTTATTTTTTGTCTTGTTGGTCTTTTCTTGTTTGTTTTGGCTTCCTTGCAGAGGTTTCTTGTTTCTTGATTTTTTGTTTTGTTTTCTTTAAGAGAGGAAAAACATGGGAGGAAGAAAAACACAATCAAAATAATTGTATGAAAACTTAATTAAGAAAATAAAATAAATATGCATAGGAGAAGAGTCTTATTCATAAGCCTCTCAGCATGTGTGATGATTTGAATAGAAATAACCTCCATAGACTCACGTGTGTGAATGCTTGGCACATAGGGAGGACACTATTAGGAGGTGTGGCCTTGTTAAAGGAAGTGTGGCACTCTGTGGGTGGGCTTTGAAGTCTTATATGCTCAAGCTACACCTAGTGTGGCACCGTCTCCTGCTGCTGCCTGTGGATCCAGATGTAGAACTCTCAGCTTCTTCTTCAGCACCATGTCTGCCCGCATACTGCCATGCTCTCTGTCATGATGTAGTGGACTAAACCTCTGAAACTGAACCAGCTCTAATTAAAAGTTTTCCTTTATAAGAGTTGCTGTGGTCAAAGTGGCTCTTTACAGCAAGAAAGCCCAAACTAAGGCAGCACATCTCTGGACTCTGTGCCGTGTGAGGTTATATTGACCCTCATCACCCCAAGGATACCCTTTGTCTCTCCCTGTGTGCTGGTTCTCCAGCACATTCTATACGTCTCTTTTCTTCACTTACTCTCATATTGGTGGAATGTTTCTTTTATTAGCTTCTTTAAAAAGTATGCTTAGAAGATAAAAATTTTTGAGGCCCTAACAAGTCTTAAAGCACCCTTACATCAGCCTGCCATTCAACTGATAGTCTCAATGAGTATTGCACAATAGTCCAGATCTCATTTTTCTTTAGAGTATCTTCTTGCCTTGAATTCTCTTAAGAAATCTAATGCCCATAATATTGATCCCAAACATGACAGGTTTTTCACTTGCAGGGAACTTGTGGGATTTTCCAGTAATTTTCATGGCTTGACACTTCATAGATGTGCTTTAGTGTCAGCCTGGACACTCATGTCTCCCAGTACTGAGCAATTTATTGAATCATTTCATTGCTGACTTCCACATACATTTTCTTTCTTTCTGAAACTTGGTGTTGAACCACATGGACTAGACGTTGATTTTTGTACCTTTTAATTTTCCTGGATTTCTACACTGGAAAACTTCTTTACATTGTTCTACTGATTTTTATGTTGTTTCTGTAATTTTATTTTGCATTTCCAAGATCTTTTACTTATTCTCTGAGTGTCTAAATGATTACTTTAAAAAAATATCCCATGGCCCTGTAAGATAGCTCAGCGGGTAAAAATGCTTGCTGCCAGGATTAATGACTTGAGTTCCATTCCTACGCACATGGTAGAAGGACAGCATTGACTGCCTGCAATTTATGCTCTGACCTACACATGTGCACCACACCATGGCATGTACTTGTCTCACCCCTAGAAAATCAATAAAATATAATTGTCCCTTGTTTTGGGCACGGTTGCAAAAATTCCCCATGTCTCTGAGGATATATATATATATATATATATATATATATATATATATATATATGTGTGTGTGTGTGTGTGTGTGTGTGTTTGTATATGTACATGCATGTATAGTCTTCATTATTAAAGTTCTATACATGGCAACAGATGCAAGAGGGTCCTTGTCTCCTAGGGACCACATCATCACTGAATTCAGAGGCTGACCTTAATAACATGCACTAATGATAAAGACATATGGATATATGACATATATTTTATATTAAGTGTTTTAGTATGTATGACTATGTGTCTATTTTTTCAAACTGATTACTGTTTTTGGCCACCTTCTCTGCCATTTCATAGCTCTTGGTTCTCACAGTTTAGGAATCAGTCATGCAGGGCTGCTTGGTGGTTGAGCCATGATAGAGACTGACTTGACTCATTTTCATACTGCACTGTGGTGAAAGTGACACCTAACACCAGAATCTTAATGATATTTCCTTTTAGATTCTCCAGAGAAGCTTTGATTTCTTTGCTGAAGAGGAAGGGTCTAGCCACCAGCATTTGAGGAGCTGAGTGAGAAAGAAGGACTAGCCTATGCTACACGAACAACTCATCAGCATGCTATTCTTGTGCATGGCATTCTCCACCCACTGCATGTCTCTCTTCCTTTCCCTCTCCATAAAGAAAGGACGACACGGCTATCTTGGGTCAGTGGGATGGGAATCTTGGGTCGGTGGGATGGGAAGCTTGGGTCAGTGGGATGGGAAGGTGACCCATTCCTTGCCTCTTCAATGCTTCTCATTCAGCTCTTCTCATTTATTCTTCTCTTTACCCCTATTCTGTTCAATTTTTTGTTTTTTGTTTTTGTTTTGTTTTGGTTTTTGGGTTTTTTTTGAGATAAGGTTTCATGTAGCCCAGATGTGTAACAAAAGATGATCTTGAACTCCTGATCCCCCTGTCTCTACCTCACCAGTACTGAGATTATACCACCAATTGTCCTGGCTTTACCCCAGTTGTGACTAGGTAACTGTCAGAATATCTGACTTTCTGATATGTCTCTTTCACTTCTGCTTTCAAACTGGAATCTTCTTTCGGAGCTTTTGTCTTCATGTGTGGCCCCTTGAATGTAAAACAGAGGCCAACTCATATCACTAAAGTTTGTGTTCCTACTTCTTGACTAAAGCAAACATTTGTTTGGTTTCTTTTTGTTGTTAGAGATAGCATGGGGCCTGGTCCAGATTTTTGCCTTGATTGTTGTTTTTGTTGGGGTGTGAAGAGATACCACATACTTGACAACTCTTATAAAGAAAAATATTTAATTGGGGCTGACTTAGAGTTCAAAGGTTTAGTCCATTATCTCAGCAGGAAGCATGGTGGCATGCAAGCAGGCACTGGAGAAGGAGCTGAGAGTTCTACATATGGATACATAGGAGAGAGAGAGAGAGAGAGAGAGAGAGAGAGAGAGAGAGAGAGAGAGAGAGAGAGAGAGAGAGAGAGAGATTGGGCCTGGTTTGAGCTCTGAAACCTCAAACCATACTCCCAGTGAAATGCTTCCTCCAACAAGGCTATACCTACTCCAAGGTCACATGTCCTAATAGTGCTACTTGATATAAGCCTATGGGGGTGTTTTCCATTTGAACCACAGCACTCAGCATCACACGTCTGGTCCCAATATCCACACACATCAGCTTGAGGGAAACCATCACACATTGGGAAATGACCTCTGAAACCACAGTACCTTATAGTGTCAAGTGTTCGTTTCTTCGTTGGCTACATATTAGCAGTGGGTTTTGCTCTGCATGATTTTTGTTTTGTTGCTTTAAATTTTCACTTTTATTATATGTGTATATTATGTATGCCTGCTTGCCTATCTGTGCATTGCATGTGCACAAGTGTGCCTAGAGGCAAAAAGAGGGCATCAGAACCTCTGGAATTAGAGTTACTTGTAAGAGCATCTTTTATTTGCTCGAAGTAATTGTCGCTGAGGCCTACTGCCTCAGTCTGCTACACTAGGAGGTGTCCTGGAAGCTTCCAGCCTCTGTACAGTCTTATCTAGGCCTGCAATGTTTTCAGCCTCTGAGACTGCTGAATAAGCTCATCCCTTCCTAGTTCTTTCTGAACTCTGGTTGATTCCACTCAAACTCCTCTCCAAACTGACTGATTCAATCTGGCTTCTCTCCACTTCTAAATTGTTCTGATTGGCCTCATACTAACTTTAGCAATGTGTTCTAACCTCTAGCTTCTCATTCTCTGGCTCATTCTGTCTTCACTTGTGTTTAGCTTGTTCTCTCTTGGAACCATTTCACCATCTGGGTAAAACTCCACCCCCTTCACTGCTTCCTTAAGTAGCTTTAAGAAGCTCTTTCTTCTTGTGAGAGTTGGACGTACTCTATTCCATCAAATCTTCCTCTGATTTGTCATCTTATCCGCCACTCAACTAATCAGATATCATTTTCAAATATGGGTGCTTACTTCTACAAACTAACTGTACCTTTATTGCTTGGGATTAAAGGTGTGTACTAAGTGCATGTTTTTATTCCAGCCAATGGAATTAAAGATGTGTGCTAAGGGCTGAACATATTTTTTTTTCAGTAAATAACACAATTTTGGGGTTCACAGTGTGATCAAACATCCTGCAACTGTTACTACATGTGGTCGTGAGTCACCCAAAATGGATACTATGAATCAAAGCAGGGTTGGACCCTCTGCAAGAGCAGCAAGTGCCCCTCATCATGGGACAACCTCTCCAACCCTGCTCTGCAGGTTTCATTCTGTGACACAGGCTTAAAGAATAGCTATCACTCTGATGTCAAAGAGGAAGATATAATGGCTGAACCATGCAGTAATATAAATAGAGAAAGTCACTTTCTGTGCAGTACCCATATGGACATGGTTGTTTTAAAACAAACAAAAACTTCATGAGGCTGGAGAGGTAGTTCAGTGGTTAAGAACATTTGTTGCTCTAGGCCAGGCATGGTGGTGCATGCCTTTGTTCAGCACTTGGTAGACAGAGGCATATAGATCTCAAAGACTTAGAGGTCAGCCTGGTCTTCATAGTAAGTTTCAAGCCACTCAGGGTTACACAGAAAGACTGTATTTTTTTTTTAAAGGATCTTTGTTGTTCTTGCAGAACAACATTGCATTTCCAGCATGTACATGCATGGGTAGATGCTATAACCCCAGCTCCAAGGAATCCAATATCCTCTGGCCTCTATTGCTATATGCATGGATAAACAAACACACGCATGCATGCTTGTAGGCATTCATACATCTTTAATAAATAAATAATATAGACTTTACATTGGCTAGTCCATGTCCAAAACTTGTCTTTTTTATGCCTCAATATGTTAAGGTAGGAACGTATCATCCAGTATCTGTCCTTACAGTCCCAATTTCTTCAGGGAGCTCCCAACCTGGGGACTCAAAACACAACCAAGACTTTAGCTCCCTCCTCATTGCTCATCACAAATTGTCAGCTAACATCTCAGGATGCAAAGGAAATCCTCACTGCTAAAGGACAGCAGCAGGGTCTAAGCACTACTCCCTGAGTCCCACTGTTTGCCTGGGTTCTGTGTGAAGAGTCTCAGACCTGACGCTGCAGGTGTGCGGTGCGGGCTTCCTCCTCCATCAGGCGCTCAGTGTCTTCCACATTCAAGTTCCCTCCAGGCCCCTGCTTCTCTTCTTCCTCAAGAGGGCCTTAGCTACCTGAAACGACTGGACAGAGATTATATTTTAGTGAGTAGAAAAGCTACACCCTCTTCTAACCTACTAATGTTCTGTGCCTGAGCATAGGTCAGGAGCTGGGTTCCTCCTCGTGTTCTCTGTCTGCCAACTGGAGATCAATGAATTCAACTTGTGGTTTTAGAAGCCATAATTAACTCGTGATTCATGCTAAAGAATGCTATCTCTTATGCTCCATGAGGATTTGTTTTAATTTTCTCATTGCTTGTGTTGAATGTTACAAGATCCATTGACTGGGCAAAACCTGAAAAGACCCACTATGTAAACAACCCACACCTTTCATTTGATCTGTAGAATAAAGGCCATTTATTTTCAATGCAAGAGATCAACATTAAATTGTGCAACCTTTCCAGATATTGCACCCCTCAAAAGCTAAACTAGCTTTTCCTTGCGGGACAGTGTCATCTTGGTTCCTATAGTGCCTGGAGAATGAAGATTCCTACACCAAAGGCTGAGACATGGAAGGCCACATGGTTATGGCGTGAGGAAGCAGTGGGATCTCTTTGAACATCAGACTCACCTCCTCTCAAGTCCGGTACAGTCTAAGCAGAGAGGTCCTGTATATGACCTGTGTTTTGTTACTTGCTTTGTAGTACGTTAGGAAGGCCATATGGGAGGGGTTCCTGGGAAGGAGGCCTTCACTTTGATGCAATCCAGGAAAATTTGCTCACATACATTCTCTCTTTTCTCCTGGACACCCCTGACATTGTCATACATACTTCTGAGCTCAGATTCTTTCTATCTAATATAATAGCCTTATGGGTCAGGGTAATTGTTAGTCCCAGAAAAGTGACCTGAGGGGTGGACAGTTGGACTTTAGAAGGTGAGACCCTGTAGCCTCGATTGGAGAGGAAAATTTGAAGAGCAGAGGTGTCAGTTTGGCTAATTTCTAAAGAGGGGCTACAGAGAAGGACATCATCTACATAAAGTATGATCTTAGATTTAGGGAGAGATAAAGATAGTAAGTCAGAAGTCAGGGCCTGAAAAGACACCGTCAATAAGACAAAAAGACCACCAACAGATTGGGAAAGGATCTTTACCTATCCCAAATCAGATAGGGGACTAATATCCAATATATATAAAGAACTCAAGAAGGTGGACTCCATAAAATCAAATAACCCCATTAAAAAATGGGGCTCAGAACTGAACAAAGAATTCTCACCTGAGGAATACCGAATGGCAGAGAAGCACCTGAAAAAATGTTCAACATCCTTAATCACCAGGGAAATGCAAATCAAAACAACCCTGAGATTCCACCTCACACCAGTCAGCACGGCTAAGATGAAAAATTCAGGTGACAGCAGATGCTGGCGAGGATGTGTAGAAAGAGAGACACTCCTCCATTGTTGGTGAGATAGCAAGCTTGTACAACCACTCTGGAAATCAGTCTGGCAGTTCCTCAGAAAATTGGACATAGTACTGCCGGAGGATCCAGCAACACCTCTCCTGGGCATATATCCAGAAGATGTCCCAACCAGTAAGAAGGACACATGCTCCACTATGTTCATAGCAGCCTTATTTATAATAGCCAGAAGCTGGAAAGAACCCAGATGCCCCTCAACAGAGGAATGGATACAGAAAATGTGGTACATTTACACAATGGAGTACTACTCAGCTATTAAAAAGAATGAATTTATGAAATTCCTAGGCAAATGGATGGACCTGGAGGGCATCACCCTGAGTAAGGTAACCCAATAACAAAGGAACTCACACAATATGTACTAACTGATAAGTGGATATTAGCCCAGAAACTTAGGATACCCAAGATATAAGATACAATTGGCTAAACGCATGAAAATCAAGAACAAAGACCAAAGTGTGGACACTTTGCCCTTTCTTAGAATTGGGAACAAAACACCCATGGAAGTAGTTACAGAGACAAAATTTGGAGCTGTGACGAAAGGATGGACCATCTAGTGATTGCCATATCCAGGGATCCATCCCATAATCAGCTTCCAAACGCTGACACCATTGCATACACTAGCAAGATTTTGCTGAAAGGATCCAGATATAGCTGTCTCTTGTGAGACTATGCCGGGGCCTAGCAAACACAGAAGTGGATGCTCACAGTCAGCTATTGAATGGATCACAGGGCCCCCAATGGAGGAGCTAGAGAAAGCACCCAAGGAACTAAAGGGAACTGCAACCCTATAGGTGGAACAACAATATGAAGTAACCAGTACCCTGGAGTTCTTGTCTCTAGCTGCATATGTATCAAAAGATGGCCTAGTTGGCCATCAATGGAAAGAGAGGCCCATTGGACTTGCAAACTTTATATGCCCCAGTACAGGGGAATGCCAGGGCCAAAAAGGGGGAGTGGGTGGGTAGGGGAGTTGGGGGATGGGTATGAGGGACTTTGGGGATAGCATTGGAAATGTAAATGAGGAAAATACCTAATAAATAAAAAGAAGTCAGGGCCTGACCAAATAGGTATGGGCTGTCCCAGAACCCCTGAGGTAGAACAATCCAGGTAAGTTGGGTAGAAAAGTGGGTATCAGGATCTGTCCAGGTAAAGGCAAATATGTTCTATGACTGGGCATCTAGAGGGATAGAGAAAAACATATCCTTGAGATCTAGGACTGAGAAATGGGAAGTCCCCGAGGGGATAGTGGAAAGAAGTGTATAAAGGTTAGCCAGTACAGGATGGAGAGGTACCACTGTAGAATTAATATGCCTGAGGACTTGAACTAAACAATAGGTACCATTAGGTTTCTTGACTGCTAGTATAGGGGCATTCAAGGGGGAAGGAGTAGGGCAAAGGAGTTTCTTTCTCAGGAGGTCAGAAATGATTGACTTAAGTCCCCTGAGACTCTGGAGAGAGAGAGAGATTGGATATGCTCTATCTGTTTGATGAATCTCGTCTGCATATGCTTTCACTTGTTCCCAAACTCGCTCGCGTTCCTCGGGAAGCAAATTGTTAGTAAGCATCATGTGTATATCATGGAAAGTCAAGCTGTACGATTGGGTAATATACTGGAATTCTTTCATGAAAGAGGAGGAATTGGAAGTATAGGAGCCCAACCTCTTTTCTATCTGAGAAAGTTCACTCCGTGAGAAGGGAACGTGTACTCTGACAAGACCGTCTACCCGTGCAACTTCCCTTAAGGGAAGGACAGTTGCTGGGTCAGACTCCTCTCGGGGAGGAGAGCTTGGGGGTTTGGTTGTGACCTTAGAACGTGTGATAGGTGGTGTGAAAGTAGGTGCCAAGGTAGAATGTTTGGAAGGACCTGCGGTTGGCACAGAAGAAGGAGACCCAGAGGTAGTAGGCTCTGAGGTATCTCGGTGACGAGAAACTGAGGCAGCAGTTTGGGTTTTCAACGGCTCAGAAATAAGCCTATGGAGAAAAGGGGGTGGCTTGTTAGTTGGGTCTAGCATTGTGGTGTCATCTAGCAGGAATTGTGCAGGATTCATGGCTCAAAAGGAGTTGAGTTGGAGAGCAGAGAGAGCACATAGAAGTATTAGAGCAAAGATAGATGAAGGATTTAACATAGCTAGCCTCTTCTCATTTTCTGGTCGCTGGCAGTATGTACTAAAATCCTTTAAAACAACTGGATCTAGGGTGCCATTAAGTGGCCATTTAGAACCATTGTCTAGCGAGTACTGAGTCCAGACCTTATTGCAAAAGTGTATTAATTTTTATGCCTTCAAAAGAGGCGTTAACTTCAAAGACTTGAGATTCTCTAGGAGACACCCCAATGGTGTATCTGGGATACGTTTGAAGACATTTTGTTGCCCATTTGGAGGTTTCTGGTGTCCTTACCAGTGTCCCGGGAACAATCCAGAAACCAAAAAGGAAATCAGCCAGGCTAGTATGCCAAATTTTAAACGAGGACCTCTAGTGGCTACCCAGTAAGCCCCGGGGTTACTGTGGAAAGTGCTCTACCCTGGATCCAGGGATTTTAGCCAGCTGCAAGAGCCCCTGGGGAAAGAGTGACTTTCAAGAGTGAGGTCACCCAGATGGACATTGAGGATCCCATCATAATTCCATTGAGGATCCTGGTTAGGTACTGTCTCCAATCCGATTGGATATGCTCTATCTGTTTGATGAATCCGGTCTACATACGCTCTCGCTTGTCTTAACTTCTATGTCAGCTGGAGGTGTGGCTGTAAAACACCAACCCCTTAGTCCCCAGACAGTACTGACCAGGTTCTGTTCTGGGAACTGGAGCCCCCCCACCCCCACCCCTTCGGCTGACCCGCCCTACCAATAATATGCTGGTGTCTGTGTGGGAATTCTAGCGAACCAGTAAATGAGAGCGTGGAAGCTGGGCCTGTAAGGTGTACCAGAACAGCACAACTCACGTGGGTTGAAGTTTGTATATCCCGTGGCAGCGGCGGGTCACATGGGCAGCAGCAGAGATTCAGCAGCAGAGGGGCCGCACATTCTGCTGGATACCCCTCCTACCCAGCACGCTGGACACCACCTGGATGCGCTGGGATCTAGCAGCTGTTGGTTGTCTTTGCTTTCCTGGGTTTAGGAACCAAAATGATGTATTAATAATAATAAACATATCGCGGATATATCCAAACAGCATGCCCGGCCAAGGCGGTTCCACATAGAGTTTTTTTGTGAGGGAGAGACAAAAGGAGCTGCAGGGCCGTGGAAGGGGAGAGAAGAAAGATAAGAAAGAGAGAGCGAGGAGGGGTGTTCTCCTTATTTATATGGAAAGTGAGGTAACACAAGTAAGGGTGGGAGGTGAGTCAAGTGGGTTCTGGGATATGAGGATCACTGGCTTGGCAACACAGGTCATGGGTCACATTGTTAGTGCCTAGGTTTGGAATGTCCTGGTACTAACAGATTGGTTCAGAAGAAGTGACTCACTCCTTGTCCACAACCCCTCCCAAGAGAACGAAATTAGCATCAAACTACAAACAGCACTAGGCCCATCCACAACACCTATGGTTGTGGGTCTCTGTGTAGGTAATGTGTATTTGAATCCAGGTGCCCTCCAAGGCAGAGGCCTCGGATCGCCCAAGTCCTGTAGCTACCTGTAGCTGTTAGTTGCCAGATGTTGGTGGCTCCTGACCCAGATGCTAAAAACCAAGCTAGTGTCCTCTGCAGGAGCAGTGTGTGCTTTTAACTGCTAAGCCATCCATCCTTCCAGCCACTTATTCCTCTCCCTCTCCCTCTCCCTCTCCCTCTCCCTCTCCCTCTCCCTCTCCCTCTCCCTCTCCCTCTCCCTCTCCCTCTCCCTCTCCCTCTCCCTCTCCCTCTCCTTCTCTGTCTATCTAATCTGTGTGATGGGGTGAGAGTATTGTGTGTGTGCCGTGATGCTCATGTGAAGGTCACAGAACAATTTGAGGAACCATCTGCAGGAGTCATTTCTCTCCTTTCATCATGTGGGTCCCTGAAATTGAACTCAGGTCATCAGGTCAAGCCACAGACATCTTTACTTGCTGAGCCAACTCGCCAGCCCATGGTTGTTCTTGGCTTGATACTACTTGTATAGGCAATGGGAACACAAGGTTCCAGTTCTAGGGCTCTGCCCCTCCCTTCCTTCTTCCTCCCCCCTCTTCCTCCTTCTTCCCCTCCCTCCCTTTCTCTTTTTTCTTCCCTCTCTCTCTCTTTCTTCTTCTTTTTTTTTTAACATTTCTTTTCCCTTACTTTTCCTTTTTTAAATTGTACTGGATATTCTCTTTATTTACATTTCAAATGTTATCCCCTTTCCCAATACACCCCCTGGAAACCTCTTACCCCCCCCCCATTCTTGTCAGATAGTCTGATATCAGAATCAGTTTTCCTGGGGAGGAGGCCTGGATGGCTATGATCGGGCTGTGGGAATGCATGTATTTTCTCAACCTCTTTCCTATCTGTCTGACTTTTGTGCCACCTGTAAATATTACCTAGTCAAAACAAAACAACAACAAAAGAAAAAAATGCAAACTTAAAAGAGTAACTGGCTGGGGCCTGGAGATGCAGACACTCATCTGGGAGGCTGGGCAAATCCCCTGGCAGCTCTCATGCTTTCAACTTTCTTTCAAAGACTTTTTTTCCGAGACTGAGCAAGAGTCTCACATGTGTAGGGACAGTATTTAATTTGGGGAGGAAAAGGGAGGAGCTGAAATTTGTTCTTTCTTTTACTGTATCATGACATATATTCTGTATGTAATTTTAAAAAGATTCATTTTATTTTTATGTTGTGTGTATGGTTGTTCTGTGTGCATATATATATGTTCGTACCATGTGAATGCTTGGTGCCCAGGGAGGCCAGAAGAGAGTATAGGAGCTCCTGAAACTGGAGTTAGAAATGGTTAGAAGCTGCTATGTGGGTGCAAGGAATCAAACCCAGGTCCTCTGGAAGGACATCCAGTGTTCCTAACTGCTGAGCCATTTCTCTAAGCCCCAAATATAATTTTTGAACTTATTCTCTATTTTAAAATTAAATTTTAACAGGGCAGTGATGGTACAGGACTTTAATCGCAGCACTCAGGAGGCATAGGCAGGCAGATCTCTGAGTTCAAGACCAGCCTGGTCTATAGAATGAGTTCTAGGACAGTTAGAGATACACAAAGAAACCCTGTCTTGAAAAACAAAACAAGCCAGGCAATGGTGGCACACGCCTTTAATCCCAGCACTTGGGAGGCAGAGGCAGGCAGATTTCTGAGTTCGAGGCCAGCCTAGTTTACAGAGTGAGTTCCAGGACAGCCAGGGCTACACAGAGAAACCCTGTCTCGATAAACAAACAAACAAACAAAAAGCAAAAAACAAAACAAACAACAATAACAACAATATTAAATTAAATTCTAATGCTGAAGAAATGGCTCAGCTGTTAAGAATACCTGTTGCTCTTGAAGAGGACGCAGGTTCAGTCCCCAGCACCTGCGTGATGACTTGTAACCATCTGGGGATCCAGTTCCATGGGATCTGGTGCCTTCTTCTGGGAGCCTGGAGGCACCAGACACACATGTGGCGTACTTACAGACAAAATAAACATACCTGTAAAATAAAATCTTAAAAAATAATTTTTAATTGTTAAAGGCCAGTATGATTTCTCAGTGAATAAAAACACTCAAAGTGTGTTTGTGCACACGTGCGCGCGCACACACACACACACACACACTTAATAAACTTTAAAAATATTAATAGCCCAGCACAGTGGCACATACTTATAGTCATAGCACTTATGAAGTAGAGGTGTGTGTGTGAAATGTGGGTATACATATGTGGAGATACAAAGATAGCTTTGTGGAGTCAGTTATCTTCCATATTCTTATGGGTCTGGGGATACAGCTGAGGCCTCCAGCCTGTGTGGCCAGCACCCACTGAGCTCTTTCTCCAGCCCCAAAGTTTGTCTTTTAATTCAGAGTTTGGCATCAGATGGCCTAAAATCACATCCATACTTTGCTAGTATTATCTGTGTGTACCTGGCAAACCATTGTGTGCTTGGAGAGAACAGTATGGAATGTGAAACCCTGAGCAGAGTAAGCTTTTCACACATGCAGCTCTGCATGTCTGTCAGCCTAGAGGCCAGAAACCAGAGCAGGAGCCTGTGGCTTGGAGGGCAGGAGAGCCTGGTTTGGTTTGAGGTGATCTTGCCTTAATTAGGATCAGCTTTGTGAGAGCAGACAGACTGTGACTCATCTGAGGGGTGATGACTGCTTAGTCCCCTGTCTTGATGTTTATGCTGATATTTGTGAGTTTCTGGGTCCGGAGGGTATCAGTTAGCTCCTGGGTACCTGAACAAGGAAATAGACAGAGACATGTGGCTAATTGTAGAGGGAGAGTCAGTGTGTCAGGAGCCTTCCAAAGGAGGAAGAGGAAGAGCAAGGAAGAAGTTTGGAATGTCGACAGCCCAGTGCACAAAGGGCCTTGGTTTTTTCCGTCACATTGCTAGGGCTTTTGGGTCATTTGCAGCTTCAGGCACAGAATGTAAGCATCCCTCATGTCTTAAATCACCACCAGGAGTGTGCATTTAATGAATCAGAGAGCTGCTGCAGACAACCTGGGGTGGGGTGGGGTGGGGGATGAAGGCTGCTCCCAGAGTCCCAGCCTTCCTCTTTTGAAGCAGGTTTCCTCACATGCCAGGTCTGGAGGCTTTCTGTAAGGTGGTATGCACCTCACTCTACAGACTATCCTGCCTCAAGATGCCTTCAGTGTAAAGTGTGGTTTGAGGCCCAAGGTGCTGGAAACAGCTGAATCCTCCACAGCTCTCCTTCTGCCACCAGCTATTTGTACCTCTGGTCCTTCCAACAATGTCTACATTCCATCAGTCAGTGGTAACAATCTAGAACCTTCCAACTCCAACACAGTGTGACCCAGTAACTACTCCTTGTTATTCTCCATAAATATTCAGTTGTTTGTTCCTAATGATCCCTGGAAGGAGGCTTTGAATTCACTGCTTGATCAGTAACTAACACATGCCAAGACTATTTCAGGCCCTGGAAGTTCAACATTGAACAGAACATGTACGTTGGCTCTTCTCACAGAGCTTAAATGCTTGGAAAAATAATTAAGAAAGAGAGAAATGAGAAATGCACTTGAAATGAGTGTCACTGTCATTGACATTGGCCATTGAAATAGCCTCTCAGTGGGAACCAGTATACAGTTGCTTCTTTCCCTTAGCCCTGCAGTGGAGTGGGATATGTTCTACTTCAGAACTGAGTGATTCATCCCAATTTTCCTGAAGAGCTTCTCCAGAGATTTGGTTTATGGAAAACAAACTCTATTTTTATGCTAAATCAATTCAGTAAATAAATGCCTGAGCTGATAGCACATGCTAAGAGTTTTTGAAAGTCAGTATGATAATCTCCAGGAGTAGGATGTGTTGGGAATTGGCTTTTTCTTTTCCCTATCTCACTTTTTAAAAGATGCATGCTCAATGCCCACAGAATCTCTGTTGGCATCTCCCTCCCAGATTGCTTATCATTATGGATTTCTTTGTTCTGGCCCAAGCATTGCATTTAGAGTAGAGATGTGCACATGACGAGATCATGTTATAAAATCCAAAAGCAAAAGTTCCTTTCTCCATGATCATGTCCTTGCTCAGTCACTTAGGGGCTGCAGTTGATAATGTCACACATGAAGAGCTTTCCACTGATATTTGAGGCATAACGTTAGGAATGAAGTCAGCCATTTCCACTTAACATTACAAAGATGACCTAGGGTCATACACAGCATCCCTCTGACTCTTCTCCAGAAACCAGAGCTCAGCAGTCACATAGTGACTCATGCAAGTTGCACTTATCAATGAACCAGGGTATCTTGTGAGTCAGCTGGGTTGGCTCATCAAACATGAGGAGAACTGGCCTTACTTGCCTTCATTTCTTTTAGAGTCAGAAAAGACAAATTTTTAAACATATAATATCAATATATTGATCTTTATACCAACACAACAAGCACATACAAATATCTCTGAATGAAAGGAGAGCCTAGGAAGTTGGAAGAGTTCAGACCCTAAGTATTGTTCTGAGCGAGTGACTAATACAGTAACAAAGCCACAGGCGGCAGCAGCCCTCATCACTTGCCTTGCTTTTCATCTTTACGGTTCCCTTCCTGCTCATCTCCTGATTTCCTGCCTCACTGAAGCAGGAAAGCAGAAAGTGGTGAGGAGCAAAGTCTAGAGGCTAACACACAGAGGCACACACAGGGGGAAGGCACAGAGGCACACACGGGGAAGACTTGGGTCAACCGGGGCTTCCTCCAACCCCAGAAGGGTGTTCTGAAAACCCTAAGTTATAGGCAGTTGGGAGAGGCGTGTGACATGAATGACCCATAAAAGTTCATGAGGGACTTTGTTTGCCTTAGCATTTTTTCTCATGCTGCCCTCTGTGTGACAGGGGAAGGATGGCACACCTCCAGGCTCCTCTGTATCTTTATCTTTTTGAAGAATCTCATCTTCCATAACTAACCATGCATCTCTGTGAAATTCACAGTAAAAACACACAAGAGCCTGGAGATCCTAGCATCTGCCCCAGAGACTCAGGTTCAACCTTGTCGTGTCACTGCTACTTGATCCTGCTTGTCCCTACCGGTAAGTACAGTGAGGCCTCAGTGGAAAGTGATAGCAGCTGAGACACATAGAGGAGACATTTCTTGTTCAAGTGTTTATCTTCCACCTTCTTAAAATGTTAGACTGTGTGTGTACGTGTGTGTGTGTGTGTGTGTATGTGTTCTTGTGAATATGTAAGTGTATATGTGTGTGTGTTTATGTGTTTGCATGTATACATGTGTATATGTGCTTCTGTGGTATGCTTGTGTGTATATGTGTATGCATGTATGTTTGTGGTGTGTGTATGTGTGTGTGTGTGTGAATGTATCTTCTTTAGTTTCTCAGAAATTTTGCTGTAAATTTTGTCTGGTGAGTCTGCACACTGCTTCACTTAGGAATATCCTAAAAATATAGTTCCATGGCTTGACAGCAAGCTGAGAAACGTGGCAGCAGAGGACACTGAATTAATGGAAATCATAAAACTTTTACCACCATGAGATTCGCTCTTAAGCCCATAAAACTTTAGTCAATGAAACATAGCAACTGACTGCTCCATAGGGTACTTAAATCATCTGCACACTTTGCTCAGATCTTGGCTGTAGTCTGCTTCTGCTGCAAAACCTTCATTTTGTAAATAAGCATGATTTAGTCTAAGATTAAAAGCAGAATGGGGCAAATGAAAGTCCTTGCAGCAGGGCATGGTGGTGCATGCTTAGAATCCTAGCTGCAGGGGAAAGGGGACTGTGAGATGAGAGTTTGACCTGTGTGGTGACAGTCTGTCTTAAGGATGGGGAGATGTGAGGAGCAGGACAGGGATCTCTGTGGTTAGCCTCCCAAACCTATAGCCTCCACTCCTACCATTAGGCAAAATTAATATGGAGGTTGTGCCGTGAATTACATGCTGCATGCACTACAGCACTGTGAATATCCTGTGGGGAAGGGCCATGTGAAGTTGGAGAAATCTCCACAGTGAATGGGAGCCTGAAGGGACCAGATGACTTGATAACACAGAGGGCTCACTGGTAGTAACCTGGAAGAGAGAAAGGACATCAGGTAAAATGAGACTTTAGTCCGTGATGACATTTTCTCAGGATTTATGACCAATGTTCACATCAGAACCTGTTGGAGGCAGGCATATGGGACACTGCACTATATTTGCACTGTTTTTTCAGGAACGCTACTAAAATAACCAGCTTATTTTAAAAGAAAAACCAGAATACAGTTTGTCAATTCTCTTTCCAAAACCAGAAATCCATCTGTATGTCCCTTTCCCTTATTGCTGTGAACAGGTGCCCCCCCCATACCAGCTCTGGCTGCTCTCCCCCCCCCCCCATACCAGCTCTGGCTGTTCTCCCCCTCCCCCTCATGGAGCTGCATGTGCTTTATTCAACTGTGAATGACCCTGGACTTTGTTCAGTTATGAATGACCTTTGTTCCAGAGACATCTGAGATGGTCACAGCACACTCTTTCTTCTGATTCATTTGTGGGGCATTTATGGGTGTTCTCTGTCATGCCCTTAGCTCATAGGCAAGGCCACTCTGATGTCATAGCCAGGCAGGCAGGGCACATCACCATCACATGTGGCCTTCCGTGGCACATTGCCCCTTTTAGTAAAATGACCCAATATTAAAAATAGGTCATTATAAAAACTGCCTTCTGGGCAGATGATGTTTGAATGAGTCTAGTACTGGTACAGTTCGGTGGCTTCGTCTCAGGGTTAGAGCCCATGCTACCATTGCTGAGTTGTTGACATAAATACCATCTTCTGTCCTCCATCAGATTAAAAAAAACATAGCATGCATACACACAGACACATAAACAAAAATGATAAAAAAACCAAATTATCTAAAAACATGTATGCTATCCTGACAGAGGATCAGGTAAACCATCATAAAGCCAAGTGTAATTTTGATCAACTGAACATTTGCTTACCTGTTGGGCTCATTAACTGTGTGAGAAGTACCCAATCACTGAACCAGCATGGGCACCTTTGTCTTGCCCTGTAAAAGGTAAGAAATGGTGGACTCCTGAAGACCACCCATCTAAAAAGCAGATGAAGAAGTGGCCTGTCTGCTGGGAGGCATTTGAAAGTATCCTGGGACAGAGACCTTTGTGTGTCTCAGTACTGCCTGCTATGGAACAGTGAGGTACCTCCTATGAGGGTGGTAGATGGCTGGTGTAGGAAGTCACAGAGTCAAACCTTAGAATCTTGTCCCCCTGGTGGGCATAGAACAGGAACAACCACACAGACAACTCTTCTGCTCTAAGAGTCACTGAAAGCCACTTGGAAAGCTATCTCTGTCTAATGTTTCTATGGAAGTGATGGGCTGGTGTGAATAGATGACCCCAGACAGCAGCTCTCTGCAGTTTACTCAGAGAGACCTAGAATGGCATCTTTTGTACTGGAAACTTCCAGATTGTTTGGGAGAGTTAATGGGCTGTCCTGCTAGCATCAGTGTGTTTACTGAGATAAGATAACCTTTAACTTATCTGTTTAAGAGGGGAGATATCCCAAAAGCCTTCCTGACAAAAAGCAGGCCCCTTTAAAGCAGCAGGGAGGGAGAGCCTGGGGAAGACTGTGCCCTAGGTCTTTGTGCTCATCATGCCCCTAAACAACAAAACAGGAAGACAGGATGTTCCAACTCTTCCAAGAACATCCTCCTCACTTAAGGAAATCCATAGCCCCTTTACCCAGTGTTCTCGGCTGCAGATTCCTATTTTCTATAAATGAAAAAGAACATCAGAGCTGGGGAGATGGCTCATCTGGGCAAGCACTTACAGCAGAAGCTGAGGACCTGGGGTCAGATCCCCAGAAAGAGCTAATGCCAGCACTCTTGTAGTTCCAGTACCAGGCAGATGATGTGAGGAAGAACCCTGGAACTCACTGACAAGCCAGGCAGCCAACTGGTGAGTTTCAGATTCAGTTAGAAACCCTACTCAAAAAATACAGAGGAGAGTAATAGAGCAAGATGCCTGGTGTCAGCCTCCAAACACACACACACACACACACACGCACACACACACACACACAAGCATGCACGCACACATGCACACAGACATGGTCACACATGAACACATACTATATATCAAAATAAATATGTGAAAATAAACAAATTTGAACATTAAAACTCCCATTAGATATTGTGTTATTTCTATAGTTCTGACCCACAGAAGTAAAACTTTCTTGATCTAGGCATAGTCATGTGACATTAGCCATTTCTATGTTCATCTCCAAAATGACCACTGTTAAAAGGAAGTCTATTGCTATAGACAGTTCATTTCCTATCAAGAAACTAGAAGTGTTTCTTTGAGCTGGATAGTTTTTCAGGATCTGTTTCTCAGCTATAAAATACTTCTCTTAGGATTTTTGGCTTTCAGAACTGTGAGAAATCCATTTCTGTTAAGTCCCTAGGGATGCACCATGGTCTCCAGAAACTCTGACTGTGGGAAATCTGGAGGAAGGCCTGCATGCAAAGCAGAAAGCAACCTCAGGTGGTGGTGAGATCCAAGTCATGCGTGCTCTTAGAGACCCTGCAAAGAAGCCTGGACTGCTGTAGGTACTTTGTGAACCCCCCTGAAATGTTCAAAGAACACTCTAACTGATGCTTTTTCCTTCTTGGAATTGTGGACCAGTAGCAAGACTCAGCATCACCTGGGTAGTTGAAGGAGACTTTCGTCTTTGGCCAGGACTAGGAGCAGTAAGTGAGTAAGCAGGCGATCAGCTCATTAACTTGGCCAGGAAGCTGTGGATGCAGAGAAGACAAGGCTAGGCATGTCTTTCTGAGGAGAGTCTGAGATTTTCTGGGACTTCAACTTCTTTTCACCCCTTTAATGTTTCTTTCTAGTTGTTGTCATGGCCATTGTCTGGCTGTCACTTAGTGTGCAAATGGGGTGGTTATGATGTCAGAGATTGTCTGGTGCTTGCTTTGACAACTTACTAGACCCCACCAGCTCATCTAAAGAGCAATTTATGGCATACAGGCAACCTGTCCTCAAATATTAGGATGGGGCAGAAATTCAGTAGGTCACTATGGCAGTGTTGAAGGTCGCAGGCACTAATATGGCCTTTTAAAAAATAAATGTTTTACATCTGTCTATTCTCTCTCCTTGTCCCTCCCCCATCCCCCTCCCCCTCTCCCCCTCCCTCTCTCCCCTTCCCTCTCCCTCCTTTCTCTTTGTATGTGTGTGCATCTGTGCATGCATGTTCAAGGGGAAGAATCATGTGATACCACGATACATTTACAGGAGACTGCTCTCTCCTTCCATTATGTAGATACCACAGGTCAAACTCAAGTCAACAGACTTGGTGGTCAGCACCTTTACCCACTGAGTGAGGTTTCAGTCTCACTGTCCCAGTGACTTCTTTAAAAATCACATTGTGCTGTGAAGTCAGTATGGGAAGAAAGAATAGATGCAGGGACAAGAGGGTGAGATTCTGGTGACAGTGGTAGCCACAGGGACAAAGGCAGATCCAGTCACAGTATATTGCTAGATGAAATTGGCAGTTAAATTACAGGAAGTGAGTCAATGAAGCTGAGAAAGTAGATCCAGCTAAGCTTAGAAAGGAAACAGGTTTGGCCCAGAGGGTGAGAGTCAGGGCTTCAGCATTGAGCCCATTCAGTGTGAGGCTGGCTGAAAATTAACCAAAGGAAAGGAGAGGTGGGTGTGAAGACTTGCAGATCTTTAAGGAAAACAGCTCAAGCCCAGTGTCAGTTTGAACAGACTGACAAGTCATTGTAAAACTCTGGCCCAACGTTAACCGTGAAGCCTTGATTTAAAATATATATATATATATATATATATATATATATATATATATATATAAATTTCTTAATGGAGAGTAGTCCTAAGATAAGCCATTGAAAGGAGGGTTACATAAGAGTAGCTAAACCAACCACAGCAGTTTCTGGAGGCTACAAATAAGTATCTCTTATACCAAAAATACAGATGGCAGGGTGCCAGGGCACTTCCCATACACGTGTGCTGACAAAGAATTTGAGAATTTGAGCCTCAAAAGAAAGATGTTGTCTTTGTTAAGATGTATTTTCTCTGTAATTCTGACCTGCTACCCCTAAACACACACACATACACACACACACACACACACACACACACACACACACACACACACCTGTGGGCTTTTGAGAAGGATAAATCATGGGCAAAGAGTTTAAATGTAAGATCTTGTTCATCTAACTACAAAAAGAAAAATTTGAATATACTAACCTCTTCATAAACAATCATAAAATATTTTTTAACTCCACAATGTTATTTTTTAACTCCACATGGTCAAGTAGGTGGTTTTCCCAGGCTTATGCATTGAATGTATTGGCTCCTGTGACTTCCCCAAACATGGGAAACTCAACTCTGGTGGTTTAAATGAGAATGGCCCCTATAGGTTCATATATTTGAGTCACTGGGGAGCAGCAACATTTGAAAGGATTAGGAGGTGTCATCGTGGGTGGGCTTTGAGGTTTCAGATTGCAAACCAGTCTCTCTGTCTCTCTATTCCCACTGCCTAAAGATTCAGATGTAGAACTCCTTCTCCAGCACCATGTCTGCCTGTGTGCTGATATGGTCCCTGGCCATGGTGATAATCAACTAAACCTCTGAAAACTGTAAGCAAGTCCAAATTAAATGCTTTCTTTTATAAGACTTGCCATGGGCCATGGTGACTCTTCATAGCAATAGAACACTGATTAACACACTCAACTATATACTTTATGATACTAAGGACCATGGTCGATCTCTCCCTTTATTATTACAAAAGGTTCACAGTGTGGCAGTCACTTTATGGCTATACTAGCTGCAGCGGCAGCCCCAGCAGCCTTGCCCTGCCCTAGCTTTTGAGAAGAGCCCACACACATGTCTTTGGAGTATTTGTTTTGCTTTTAAAATAAACTTCTGCTTAAATTGTCAGTATCTCTTAACTGAATTCTAGGTATAAAAATGAAGAGAATGATGCCCATTGGAGAGGATAGAGAATTGGGGAGGTATTGGGAGAGTTAGGGAGCTGTGCTATTCCACCATCCCAGGAAGGGAGGATGTTATACAAAGGAACTGGACTCAACCCTGACAAACGTTGTAGGGAAGTCAAAGGCAGTAAGGCTGTGAAACTCTTTTGACTCAGCAACACAGAGGTTGCTGGTGACCTGGCCCAAGGCAGGATTAGGAGCTCATGGGTCTTTTCAGAAAAGGTAGAGGAAAAACTGACCCAAAATCAACTCCAGATGGAATTGAAGCAAATTTAGGAACAAAACTATCAAAATATTGTAAGGAAACAGAATATATATATATATATATATATATATATATATATATTTTACAAACTTGAAGTAGAGAAACACATGAAAATAATATGACTATAGGTTGACAATAAAACCATACAAAATTTTAGAAAATAATATAAAACTAACATATTAACTCTACACATTTGCAATCTATATAATAAAAAGAATCTAAAAATCATTTCTATGAAACAATATTTTTAAAAGGCATAGTAATGCATTTAACACAAGAGAGAAAGTGAAGGAGGTGTAACTCTAAGGACTGGGACTGGAGAGATGGCTCAGTGGTTATGAGAAAGCACTGATTTTGCAGATGACCCAAGTTAGGTTCCTAACACACATGTTGGGTAGTTCATGACTATAACTCCAGTTTCAGGGGGTCCATAGCCCTCTTCTGGCCTCTGCAAGCAACTGTACTCCGTGTGCTTGCTCTTTTTCGCCCCCTCCCTCTCCCTCACTCCCCCCACCCACACAAAGAGATATATACACATATGTACATGCCATACACACACACAGATGGATATTAATTAAAAACAAAATAAAGTCTTTTTAAAAATCCAGCAGCAAAGAACTGATGCTCAGCTTCCCCAATGAACAGATACTCAAGTCAAGAAACAGATACTCAGGAAAAAGGATGTGGCCTGGACATCCTCCAATATGGTGCACCAAGATAGGAGTGGAGTGCATGCTGCCATGGAGGCCAGTGGTCTAGCATTACTAACTAATAGTTATAGTACTAACAAATCTAATTGTATAAAATGCCCTTCAAAAGAATATACATGGTATTGAGGGCGTCAGACAGAGACAAAGTCTTTCTGAAGCTCTGGGTACCCTTCTAAGCTCACAAAGAATTTTTTTCTGTAAGGCTGTAAGGTAAGGGCTAGGTGGATTCAGTTGGCATATTAAAACGAACACTTGTGTTTGGTTCCCAGCATCCATGGTAAAGTCTGGCATGGTGCTGCACATTTGTAATCCCAGGGCAGGGAAGACTGTTGGAGCTTGATAGCCAATCAACTCAGCCAAAATGGAAAGCTCTAGGTTCAGTGCGAATCTCTGTCTCAAAAAATAAGAAGGAGAGTGATTGACAAAAATCCCTGATATCAACATTCACATGCACACACATATACATATATGTGCGCGCCTACATGTACATACGTGCATACCTCATATACAGAGGGTTGTAGGTGTGAGGTTCTCATGTTTTCACTGAAAGCCATCCTGAGCTGCTGGAGCTGCCCACAGTCCCTCCCCACAACACCCACACTATGGTAGCATCCTTCTTTAAGGTCAGCAGGGGAACCTCCATTCAGATGACTTGCGTTCAACTTAGGTCATACAACATACTGAGGGTGATCATCCCATCAAGCGAAGGGGATGCTATCATGGAAACCTAACAGCTATTCAAGTTGTTCGAACTGGTGCAAAGCAGAGAAGCCTTGGGTGATTTCTCCTTATGAATTTAGTCTGCTTCGTGGGAGATTAAGAATGACTTACTAGCATGTCAAAGGATAAAATCCAACAGATATAATTAAAGATGAAATTGTTTTTCCTTTTCAACTCTTACATTAGGACACTCCATTCTACAAAAAGAAGGGAGTGCTCACACTTGGAGATGTAGAATGTGGGGGGAGGGGGCAGGTTACAATAGGAGCAAGGAAGCAGAACCACAGGACAAACTTCCAATTGGTAGAATCTGGACTTTGTTTAAGGGTCTTACAAAAGCCTGCATGTTGTGTTCAGGGTGTGGCCTTGTTTCTGTCAGGACCGATGGAGCCTTGAGAAGATAAAGGTTAGTGAGTACTCAGATCATTCTGGTGTGCATTCAGAAGGGAGTGTGGCCCCTGGTCTCCTACCCTTTGCTTTCTGACTGCAAGATGTTCAGTCTACACCACACACTCCCTGCTGTTAGGTGCTGCCTCCCACAGGTCCACAGCCACAGGACTGAAACAAACCTTTCCTCTTTTCAATTTGACCTTGGTTGTTTGTCATAGTCACAGAAAGCTGAGGAACACAGTTAACACCAGGTTATATTGTTGTAAGGATTAACACAAACAGTAAGGGACAGAGGTTAACTATACTTTGTTCTTAGGAAAATGTAGTCTTCTTTGGTTCCATAAGACTTAAAATCTTAGTTCCATAGCATAGCATTTAATGTAGCATTTAGAATAAGAAGCATTTTGGTCTGATTTCAGTCCAAAAGAATTCCTTCACATTATTCTAGTTCAGTAGGAACACTGGGTCCTTTGTTCCCATCTTTTAAAATGATGCATTTTAAAAGTTCAACTTAAAACAATCTTTAGAACAACAGTATGTGTGTTTGTGAGGGGGTGGCAGGGTGTTGCACACAGCGCCGGTGCCTGTTGTGGCTGGAGGTGCTGAATCTCTTGGAACTTAAGTTATAAGTGGCTGTGAGCTTCTGGAAGTGAGTGCTGGAATCCAAACTTAGGCCCTCTGAAGAGCAAGCAGCACATGTTCATAATCACTGAGCTATTTCTCCAGTTCCAAAACTTCACCTTTTGGTCTAATCAGGAGGGTATTACACAAACAAACAAACAAACACCGAACCAAGCCATGAAAACAAGTCAATCCTTTAAACAAAGTTTCCTGCAAACTCTGCTGTTCTCAACATTTCCAAAGCTTTGAGGATCTCACCAGAAAGTGCTGTCTGTCAAGGCAAGTGGTATGCAGGGATTTACAACCTGGGGTTTGTCTCCCTTCCTTCTTGTTGTGGATGAGCTCACTGGTGATGGAGACCTTGAGAAAGTCTGAAAGCAAGACATCAGCAATAGGATACATCCAACATTGGGCTGTCCTGTGTAGCTGGTCCTCATCCTGGAGCAGTCACGATGGAAGACACTAGAGTCCCTTACCTCGTGGGTCCCTGCAGCTATGCTAACACAAAGCTGTGTGTTTTGGGTGTTTTTGCCAGCCCAGCAGTCTATAAGAGGCTTCCTCTTTCTCATTAACCTACCATCATGAGCAAAGTGTTTTTGTCAGTTGGCCATGACCTCCAAACACATGGGGGGTCAGTCAGTAGGAAACACCAGCTGTGTGTGTGTGTGTGTGTGTGTCACCTTAAAGAAAGTTCATGTTTGTTTCAAATTGTCCTACTATCTGATAGCATTCATGGAAATATATACACATGGTTGTTTCTACATGTGGAATTCAGCTGCCTGCCTGAGAACAGACAGGGTGATTCCAGAGTAACTGTGCAATAGGATCAGGAAGCCCTTTTGATTGAAAATAAAAGACAACAACAAAACAAACCGAAGAACTGCGAATTACACCAAGATGCTCAAAAACGCCGGGCTCCCTGTTTTCCTTGCCTGCATCCCCTCCTCCATGTCACACTCATTTCTTCAGGCCAGAGCCCAGTCCAGCCTTCATCCAGTCTCTGCTCCAGCAGGAAGCATAGAAGAAGGGAGGTAACCAGCCTCTGTGCTCTCCCAATCCTACCTAGTACCCAAAGCGTACCTGCCCAGTGGCATCAGCTTGAGAACAGAGGCACCTCAGCTCTCCCCACTTTTGCCTCCAGGTAAAGTGAATTCATGGGTAAGCTTAGACTCCAGAACAGGCAGAGGACAGACTGAGGTAGAGACAGGAATATCTGGGGTCTGCATCTCATGGTAATAAACAATAACTGCCATGCATGGTGGCACCACTAAATTAATGCAAAAATATGGAACCAAAACAAACTCTTTGGGCTGGCAAGATACCTCAGTGGGTAAAGGAGCTTGCCACAAAGCTTGGCAATGTAAGTTTGATCTCTGATATCAACAAGATAGAAGGAGAAAACTGACTTTTGCAAATTGCCCTCTGACTTCTGCATATGTGCTATGGCAAGTGTGCATGTCTAAATGATGGCACAGGCAGCTTAGGGCTGTGTGCATGTATGCATGTGTGTGCATGTGTATGCACATGTGTGTGACTGTGCAATCATGTGCCTATGTTTATGTGTATGCATGTGTTCGGGAGTGTGTGTGTGTGTGTGTGTATGTGTGTGTTGTCCACATTTTATGGCTTTCAGCTAGTTGATGGATTCTTTGCAGAAATGCTGTGTCATGAGAACTGTGCTGCAGAGAACTGTAATGTACGTAGGAAAACTCCTCTATCAGCAGCTGAGTTAAACAGTGGCCCAGGAGTCCATGCAACATTCACAATTCTTTTTCCCTTTTATGTTTGTGTGGATGGGATAGGTTACAAAAGCCATCCTTAACCTAGGCTAGCTTAGATCTTCAACATACATAACTCAGAAACTCCCCAGGACAAGGAAATACTCCTCCTTAGAAAGAGCACATATGGCAGCAAGTAGCTCAGATCAGGAGACGTGAGCACTGTTTAGCCATCAAGATGTGAAAGAAAGCTATCCTTCGGTGGGGCCCTCTGGTCCGCCTGTGTGAAATGAAGTCTTGATTGGTAGAGGTGTATCCGTTTCTTTCTACTTCAGTGGCTGCATCTCTATTACCATAGAACATTTCTCACTTCTGCATCTCAGAACATCCTCGACATCACTGAGGTTGAAGTGTCGGTGACAAACGTCTGTAAAATCACCATGCCATGTAAAAGTCCAAGCTCAAAGATTAGATAGTAAAGACTGCACCAAGTACAACGGACCTGCCATGTTCACAACACAGTTCGAGAGCATACAAGAGGAATAAAGAGTCTGTTGTCTTGAGAAGCATGGGACAAGTGAGGGACAAGGAGAGATTGTAATGAACGCTTATGGAAATCAAGCTTGGTGTAACCACAACCAGTCTCCACAAAACACTGCCCGGGTTACCCAGGGGGTCTGAAGCCATCACACACACACACACACACACACACACACACACACCATACAGTCTCATAGACAGATACACAGATACATAAATAGAAACAATATAAACTGTTAAAAGGTTCAAAAGGACTACAAACTAATGCTAGAAACACTCACGTCCATGACCAAATGCCCTCCCTTTTCTCCTTGAAGTGCCCAACAGAAGAAAGCCAGTTGCTTTAATGTTTTGATTATTTATCATATTCATTTATTTGTGTGTGTGCATGTATGTATGCACATGCATGTGCCTGTGCATATGTATGCATGTGTGCCTTTGTGTATGTGCATGTATGTATGTGTGTATATGTATATGCATGTATGTGTATGCACATGTGCATAAGTGTGCAGTCATGTGCCTATGTTTATGTGTATATGTGTGTGCTCGAGTGTGCATGTGTGTGTGTGTTGTCTACATGTGCCACAATACAAAGTTCTATGTGTATCTCATCCTTGTCAGACCAGAAGACCCCTGAAAATCACACACATCAATATTTATTTCTTGGAGTCAACTTTGGTGATAAGCAGACATGCAGCCAAAAGAGGGTAGTAGAATGTGTCTGTGTCTTTATTTGACATTCAAAAAAAGGTGCTTCTGGATAAGTTATTATTTATTATAAATTATATGTCAAATTATATATGTAAATATATTATAGTTATACACACACACACACATATATATAATTTATTATATATTATATATATGTAATAAATTATAAATGAATTATTCTTGAGTTCCATTTGGCAGCCTGAATGAGAATGTCACCCATAGGATAATAGATTTGAATATTTAGATTCCAGTTGGTGGGCTGTTTAAGAAGGATTAGGGTGTGTGGCCTCCTTGGAGGAGGTGTGGCCTGCTTGGGGAAGGTGTGGCCTCCTTGGAGGAGGTATGACACTGAAGATAGGACTTTGAGGTTTCAAAACCCAAGCCAGGCCCAGTTATACTTGCTCTGTCTGCTGTTTATGGATCAGATGAGAGCCCTCAGCTACTGCTCCAGTGACATGCCTGCCTGCTACCACATTCCCTGACACAGTACAAACCCTCTGAAACTGTAACCAAGGCCTGAGTTAACAGTTTTCTTTCATAAATGGTCTTGGTCATGGTGTGTGGTCACCACAACAGTCCAGTGACTATGACTCTCCAGTCTGTGCTTAATGGAAATGACAAAAGCAAATCAGTGCATACAGACACAGGTTAGAGGACTCACATCTTCCCATCTACCAAGCTGGTTCTTATTTAGTTCTTATTTGTTATCTACTCACATGTGAGGAGTTAAAATCAAGTGCCCAGAACCCACATAAAAGCTGAATATGGTAGAGGAGCATCTGTAATCCAGTGCTCCTGACTGGAGATGAGGCACAGACAGGAGAATTCTCAGAAGCTCATATGGACTACCTAACTTGACACACATAGCAGAAGCACAAAGAGACCCTACCTTAAGTAATTTGGAGGATGAAGACAAACACATAGATGCCATAGCATGTATGTCTGTACACAGGTACATGCATGTGCACACACACAAAGAGGAGGAGGAGGAGGTCTATCCATCCTATCCAGTGGCCACATGGACTTTTGTGGCAGACCCAACATTGTCAACACCATCCAAATGCTTCTAAGACTGATTTATCTTTCTAACTGGACCAGCTAAACCAACCCCACACACAAAAAATATGCCCAGACAGATGGATTTATTTCTTCTTCTATAAAAATAATTCATATTTAGGACTCTGAGAGATCAAATTCCCCCTGAAGGCCAGCATTTCCTTAGAGAGTCAAGTAAAAGCCACTAAATTTGTTTCCCACCCCACCCACGTCATCTCACCTGCAGAGCACATTCCGGTGCCTGCAGATATGGGCAGGTCCACATCATCCTGAGTGAATAGAGTCCCTGCTTCTCCTCCCCGACCTTGTGTGCGGTGTATGCACCTGTGTGGTTGGTTACCCATACCTGTCCATTCTCACAGAAGCCAGAGAAGGATGGTAAATGTCCTGCCCTATAAATCTCCACCTCACTCCTTGAGACAGGGTCTCTCCCTGAGCTGAGGCTAGGTTAGCAGCCACAAGCCATAGTGTGCCCTTGGTCTATATCCCTCACAGCACTGGGGTTTCCGGCACATACTTCCTCATCCAGCTTTTTCTCTTCTGTAGTAGAATCCAAATGCAGATACCTGTGCTTGAGCCATGTGTCTCACCTTCCCCCTTTTCCTTGGTGTTGCCTGAAGACTGATTGCAAATGGATCTGCTAAAACCTTTGCTTTATAGTTGGGCAAGATAAAGTAGGGCAGAGGTGAATGCTTCCACTCCTCTGCTGTGGATGTTTCTGTCCATGTGGGAAAGCTGAAGGGAGATTAAAGGTAAATATTTCCAGGAGATAACCAGCAAAGGAATGGAGCTGGAAGAGAAGCAGCGTGGATGTCAGACCAGGCCAGGACGCTCAGTCTCAGAAGCAGCATGGATGAAAGGTCGCCCGGACACTCAGTCACAGAGACACTTGCCTTTCCATTTTAGGGATTTCTCTGGAAATTAAACTGTACCCACAAAGCTCATTTGCTCAGATTCTATTCTGGAAAGAAGCCTTGGCAGCAAGATAAAAAAAAATAGATCTCAGTTTAAGTGTGAAGAAATATGGGGTTGAGGTTAGGAGCCCTATAAGAGGCATAAAGTGTTCCAACCCTCGTAGAAGGGGAAGGTGTCAGAGCACAACTCTCTTCACATTTGATTAAAGGATGTGCTCAGACATGAGCCAATCAGTCTCCTGTGAAGGCTGAGAAAGCCCAGACTTCTATACCCCTCCAGAGCCTCTGAAGAGCTGGGCTAGGCTGGAACACAGAACAGCTATCTTTTGTTTTGTTTTTTGAGACAGGGTTTCTCTGTGTAGCTCTGACTGTCCAGGAACTCACTCTGTAGACCAGGCTGGCCTCAAACTCAGAAATCTGCCTGCCTCTGCCTCCCAAGTGCTGGGATCAAAGGCTTGCACCACCACACCCAGCTAGAACAGGTATCTCAACAAGATGGAGGACTAGAGGTCATGATTTGAAAACTACTGATCAGGAACACAGATGGGTTTGTTACAGAGTAGATCTGAAATGACCCCACAGGGCTGTTCTACTATCAGTCATGCACTCAAGGATTCACCCCAGACTGTGGCACTACTTGGAAGCAAGTAGGAAGCAAGGCCTAGTTGGAGGGAGCTATGTTGTGGACAGCATAGCCTTAACACTGATAGCTTCCTTTCTTTTTCTTCAAGACTGACAATGAGTGGTACACTTCCTGTATTATGAGTTCTGGCATGATGGAGTGTGCTGGTCAACCAAGCATAAGCTGAAAACATATCATCACACACCGTTCCTCTTTATAATTTCCTGCTTCCAGTATTTGTCACAGTAACAGAAACTGTTTAACACAAAGTCAATGTAGACCGAGAGGCAAAATCCAGAGCCTCATGACATTTTCTATTTGCCCTTGGCTTTCTTAGTGCTCACTGTACTTACGTAAACCTTTTCTTGGGGAAATGTTCATGGGCTTGAATAATCTTAGGTGGTAAGTGTTAGAAGGGAGAAAAGCATCTATCTTCTTTGACTCGCTAGGACACACCCGCACCAGCTGCAGACATGGTCTTCACCTGTGGGAAGATGGTGACTGAAAAACTTTAGCTCCAAGAGCATTTGAGAACAGTCCCTGTGACTCAGAGCAACCTTGATATCATCACAGTTTGCTTCAAGGCAGACACAGTCCTTCAGACTCCTCCTGCAAGATGCCCTGCAGGGGAGCCCTGCAGGTATGCAGAAGCTGTTCTGGCCTTTGTAGGTGAGATGTTCATCTTGACCAGTCTCCAGCATTTTAGTTTCTCCCTGAGTCCAGTAAGACATTTAAGCCTGGTAAATTCATGACCTTTTAAGAATCTTCAAAACTATTGAATACTCCAAAAGCCTTCTGTCTACTTAGGCTGCATCTATTGACGTTTGCCCTGTTAAGAAATTATATTATATTAAAATATAATATTAACAATATTAAAATAATGTTTATTTAAAATAATCCTAACAATGATAATGCTATCCTTTTAACATTTTAAAATGTAAAAACAACATTTTCTAAGACTTGAAAGAGAGAGATTGTTTTACATATTTGAAAGCCTCTTTAATATCTCCTTAATAGTTGGCAGCTGCTTTCTCTTATGTGTCCCAGTAGCTGTTGGGTTTGCTCTAACACACATGCAGTCCTACCTGCTGTGTTGGCCTTCTGTGAGCAAATATCTGAGAAGCAACCTAATGGAACACAGGCTTGTTTCCTCACTGGCAGATCACAGTCTACCATGCCAGGCAAGGCACGTGGCAGGGTCAGCTCTTGTTGAGGATGGCAGGGCTGTGAGGCAATTAGTCCCATTGTGGTAGTGAGCCAGGAAACAGAGGTCTTCACAGATCCAGCAGCAGTGTTCCCTTCAAGCCTTGTTCAACAGCCTATGTTGGCTAACTAGGCCCCTTGCGTCAAAGGCTCCCCAACCTCCCCAACTGTCCTACAAGCTGGAGACCAGTTCCTGTGCAAGCCACAGCACCCAGAACTGCACGTGCTTGTGCCAACACAGCAGAAACAGGAACGGATATCTCACTGCCACAAGGTAGATGTCATGGACTCCCAGACAAGGTGTCAAGAGAGCGAGCCTACAGTCACATCCTCCACCATTACCTTGCTGCCTGCCCTTCTGTGGTGCTATGGACTGACTCAGAGACTTGTGCACAGTGGGTGAGTGCCCAGACACTGAGATACCTTCATGGTCATGTGTGCTTCTTTCCATGTGATTTTATTGTTGCTGTTGTCATCATTGTCACTGCTGTTGTTTTGAAATGGGGATCTTGTTCTCTTACCCAGGCTGGTCTCAAACATGTGGACTTGCATGCTTTCTACCTCAGTCTCCTCAGACCAAGCTCCTTTTGCCTTTTGAATCCTTTCATTTTTCAATGTGACTTTTAAATAAAATCGCAAGATCACATTAAAAACTTTCTAATGCATTCACAGCATCTAATTACAAAGCAAAACAAATCACCAAAAAATTTAACAAAATCTCTTAAATGTAATAAAAATAGTAATTAGTAACCCAGTAGGGAGCACCCTCCTGGCAGCCCGATAATGAAATGCAGTGCACTCTAGAATACACAGGAAGATATAGGCTCGAGTGTGCTTTAAATTTATAGGTATTATTAAGTATCTTTAAAAATAGAAGGCAAGGCTAGCACAGTGGCCCAGTGGGTGAAGATGCTTGTCACCAAGTCTGACAGCATGAGTTCAGTCTCTGATACCCACAAGGTGAAAGGAGAGAAACTGTCCTACAAGTTGTTCTGACCTCCAAAGACATGTTGTGGCAGAGGCACAGGCACACACACATACACACACACACATGCTGGCATATGTGAGCACACACACACACTAAATAAATGTAATTAAACTTAATAAAGGAGAACATTTTCTGTCATTCCATCATTTCTGTGTGGTGGTCCTAGTGGACATATCTCAGACTGGCACAATCCCTTGTGACTGGAAGCTGAGGTCAGAGATGGGGCAAAAGCAGGGCTAGGAATTAAGGAACATCCTGGAAAGGGTGAGTGTGAGGATAGCTCAGATGAAGAAGCCCTGGCCCGTCCCCCTCCAGCTCAGCCTGTC